>NC_052630.1:103391468-104020801 GCF_016161935.1 Mauremys reevesii | reverse complement strand
AGAAACCAACAAATAAGCTTCCACTCGGCTTGAGTTCCAGCTTTGTCTCCCTTGTTTACCAGGCTTCACACCCTGCCTAGGATGCTACCTAGCTCCCAGACACACCTACTAGCAAGATAATGTATTGCAAAAAAGCTAGCAAACAGCCTAGGGAGCAGCACTCATCCCACGCACTGACATAGGTTCCTCATCCCCATAGTTTGGTAAGCTGATTAGCGTGTATGTGCGAATGCATGAGTGCTCATCTCTGTTCTCTGCCAGCTGGGGAAGAAATGGTGTGAGTATTATCTCCCCCTCTAGTGGCAGGAGGCCTACAGCACAGAAATGCCTGACTGCTGCTGACAGCTCCTCCTTCACTGTACGTGGTAGCGGTTTGGAGCCAAAGGTCTGTGACTCTATCCTCCTTGCCGCAGCAGAGCACAGTCGACAACAGGGATGTTTAACCACCTGGCGCTCACGGGGGTCCTTCATCAAGTCAAAATGTCTGAGAGCTTAAAAAGAGGCCAGTACCTGCCCGTGAAACCCAGGCTCTCAACTGGACTTGCAGCTGTCTCCAGACAGAGTGAAAACCCTGGAATCTTATTGCAGAGATATTACAAATAATATCAAAGCAAAACCTAAAAGGGTCAAAATGTTTCAGCGTGGTCAAACCGAACCATTTCGACGTTTTGCCATGTAAAAGTCTGTTAAAATGGCCGTGGTCCCGCACAGTGTTTTGATGTTGATGAAACCGCATTCTCCTGCTGGAAAACCGTTCTGCCGAAAGCTTTTCCACCGGCTTTACGTTGTAATGGTGATGTCGACAAGAGGATGGAATCAGCTTCCAAAGGGGAAACTCAACTTCACAAACCTTTTGTCCCGGCCAGGAGCCTTCCACAGAGAAGCAGGGGGTGGATTGGATAACGCACTGGGTCTCTTCCCTCCCCAGCTCCTCCAGTGACTCATCCCTGGGATTTCTCTCCCTTTGTGGCTCTGCATTTCAAATGGGAATCTTCAGCCGCTGACTCCCAATTATGAAATGACTCACCACTTCCCAGGTTCCTCCAGCCCTGGGGGAATTAAATTAGCAAGCCATGTGCTTGGAATAGGGAGTGTCTCATATAGACTTCCGGAGGGCCCCACCGCCCCACATGAGCCAAGCAAGAATTAATTAAACGAGCGTACGTTCAATTTCACAGCAAGCTGAGTCCCAGGGCTCATTGAAGGGCTGCCAGTACAGTAGTAACATGTAGCATCTGGCCACAAGAGGGTGCCCAAGGCCTGCTTTACCTACCAAGTACCTCTGTCAAGTTGGCTTTGTGTTTTCAGGGGCCAGATTGATTCGGTGAAGAGGGGACGAGCCCAGGGAAACTGCATGGCTCCCTCTGCCAGAGTAAAGGACCACATGGCAGACACTCTTTGGGATCAGCTTGTATTTTTCAGACGATTGACCTGGTTTCTTTCAAATCAGGCCCTGGGTAGGTCTCGGAATATTTGTGCTTTATTCCTGAGCATCACGATGACGTGAACATTGGCACTGCTGGACTGGATCAGCTGCCGGGTCCCTCTAGAACGGATAGTGGTGCTGGTGAGCTGGAGAGGATAGAATTGTTGGAGGGGTTTGGGGAAGGGAGAATTGATGTGGGGGCCCAACTGATGTGGCACTGACATTGCAGACAGAGAAATGGCATCAGGTTTGAATGTAAGGGCCTCACTAACTTGGCCAATTATACATATAAAACGTCCCGTATCTCCTTAAATCTTTCTAAGTTCTCACCCTAGGCCGCATCCTGCGGCAGTGAGTTCCACAGTCTGCTTTTGCATTGAGTGAAATTTTTCTCCCTTCTATCAGTTGACAAATTTGCTACTTTTCAATTTCATTGGATGTCTCCTTGTTCTTGAGCTGGCTGCTGCTCCCCCTGCTGGTAGAGCTATGGAGAACAGAGAGAGGTTAAGTGACTTCCATGCCAGAACCAAACACAGACCCTGACTTCAGGTCCCCTTTTTAACAGGTGAAATGCAAATGTATCAGTCTCACTGCAGTGCCTAGAAACCCCAACTCGGCTTGAATGTCAGTGAGCCAGGCCCTGTACAAAACGCACAGTAGGAGACAATGCTCGTCCGAAAGAGCTCACAGTCTAAGAGACAGGACAGCCAGAGCGGAAGCGAGTTGCCCTCAGTCACAAGCCAGTGGAAGGGATGGGACTAGAACAGAGATCTTCATTCCCAGGCTACTACCCTATCCACTAGATTATGCTGCCTTCTTTGGTGGGTTAGTTTTGAATATGATCTGTTTAAAGAGATGAAAGCTCTGCATTTCTAAATAAAAGGGAGATGGTTTTGGAAGCTGACTGATATACATGTGATCAATCTCACAGCTTCCTCTGAAGAGTTGCAGGAGAAAACCTACTTAAATGAAAGAGAAACCTAGTTCCTCAGGTCTGATTTGCCTTAACCACAGCTACCTACTGCTCACCTACCAAGTGCCACTGTTCCATGAGGCAGTCTTGAACATCAAGGGCAGCGCTTCACATAGGCTGACCAGACAGCAAGTGTGAAAAATTGGGATGGGGGTTGGGGGTAATAGGAGCCTGTATAAGAAAAAGACCCAAAAATCAGGACTGTCCCTATAAAATTGGGACATCTGGTCACCCTAGCTTCACCCTCAGTACAGAAGTAATTTGGGCTATGCGTGGTTCGGCTACAGTTTAAACCTGATTTGCATATCACTACCCAAGAGCCTTAGGGGCTCAGTTTCCAACGGCAGCCAAGGATGGGGTGTTTGAGTAACTCTCGTGTGCAGTGTGGGTTTGATCACATATGCTGCAGGTTCGGTGTGCACAACGTTGTTTTTCGCTTTATCCTGCACATGCGGAAACCCATATGGCAAAACTCTGCAAATGTACTCAACAGCCAACTCCCTAGACTATATTTGCGTTAGCTAAGGATCTTGCGCACTAATAGGCTTCCCTGATGAGAGGAAGGGGACTGTTTTGTTGTTAAGGCCCTGGAGTGGGAGTGAGGAGCTCTAGGATCAAGTCTCAGCCCTACAGCAGACGTCCTATTAGTATTTATCATCTATTTAAGGCAGCGTCTAGGGAACCCAGTCAAGATCAGGGCCCCATGGCACAGTGGGCACAGTAAAAAAAATAGAGTAAAAGACCCTCCTTGCTCACAGATGTTGGCAAGACATTTCCATCTCGCTAGTGCAGATCCTCAGAGGCGGATAGGCTCCTACCTTCTGTTGAAACCCACCAGGAATGAATTCAGGCTGGATGCTCTGGGCATAGCTAAAGGCGCATCTTTAACCAGACCCTCTCCCAGCTCCCGGGGCTCCCCGAATTCACCCCTTCAGACCCACTCCTTTCTGATGGAGAACCACATCTGCGTCCCCAGCTGGGGGAGTCAGGTGAGCAGCCCCCATGGAGCTTGTGCTTTGACACCTTCCCACGCTAGCTGCCAGCATCTGCCGTGTCAGGGTGTCGGGCTCTCTGGAGTGGCTCACGACCAGGAGTGCCAGTCTCAGGACAGACTGTCAAGAAGCAGGTAAATCCCATTGACTTAAGGGAATGAATCCCACTCGCTAGTGCGCGGAGCATTGTGCGATCTCACGAGGGGAACTGTCCTCTCCACACCCCCAGCCCTACTGAAGCACCAGCTTCAGAAAACAATCTAGTCTTTTGGGCCGGTAGCCCAGCCCAACCCTCTGGAGCATTGCCTCTCAGTGATGCTCACCACCAGGACCTGGAGCATGGGCTCAAGTTCTCCGTCGCCTCGGCCACGACCCTACAAGCCTTTCGCCTGGATGCCCAAGGAATTCAGTAGTTTTCCAGCCGGAAGAGCTGCAGGCTCCGGTCCTGTGGACCCAGGGTGCCGGTTCCTCGGCTGCTCCAACTCCATTGACATCAGCGATTTAGGCCTAATGAGGATCTGGCCCGTAGGCTTTAGCTGACCAGATCTGACAAATGAACAGTAGCCAGGCCCTTCCCCGGCCTCCTGTCCTTATGGCAGATGTGGGCTCTGTCCTTGCAACGGACAGCCAGAGCAGGGAGAAATCTCCTCCTCTAGAGCAGAGGATGACTGCCTTTGTAGCACGGGAAGAGGGAGCCCTCCACACCGAGCTTCATCTGTCTCTGCCATGCCTCCAGGGAGGCCCGAAGGCAGAGGATTGAAACTCTCTTGTAGAGAAGGATTAGCAATCCCTGCGTGCCTGTGATCCTCCACCAGAGTGCTGCCTGCCTGCCTCCCTGGGGCGGGCGAGTAGTTCCCTGAGAATCTCATTCCCGATCCTTCTGCCGTGGAGCTGAGAAAACAGCCCTTCCCTGTCTGCAGAGAAAAGCCCCTCGCCCTGTCTCATGTGGATAGCCCCTGACGCCCTGGCCTTTGTACTGATGTTTTCATAAGCGAACTTGGTGGTGGGGAAAGGTCCCAGACTGCAGACAGCCATGGGGACGGAAACCCACCATTGAGCTCTGAGAGCCCGGCCCGGGGAGAGGGGGGGGCACTGGATCAGAATGCTGAGGACCTGGGGGCACGTCCCGGGAGGGGCACTGGATCAGAATGCTGAGGACCTGGGGCACGTCCGGGGGCACAGGATCAGAATGCTGAGGACTTGGGGGCACGGCCCGGGGGGGGCACTGGATCAGAATGCTGAGGACCTGGGGGCACGTCCCGGGAGGGGCACTGGATCAGAATGCTGAGGACCTGGGGCACGGCCGGGGGCACTGGATCAGAATGCTGAGGACCAGGGGCACGGCCTGGGGGGGGCACTGGATCAGAATGCTGAGGACTTGGGGGCACGGCCCGGGGGGGGCACTGGATCAGAATGCTGAGGATCTGGGGGCACAGCCCTGGGAGGGGGGGCACCGGATCAGAATGCTGAGGACCTGGGGGCAC
The DNA here is from genome assembly GCF_016161935.1 of Mauremys reevesii. Lineage (NCBI taxonomy): Eukaryota > Metazoa > Chordata > Testudines > Geoemydidae > Mauremys > Mauremys reevesii. Next base: position 104,015,926 of record NC_052630.1, on the reverse strand, counting down.
GTCCCGGGAGGGGCACTGGATCAGAATGCTGAAGACCTGGGGGCACGGCCTGGGGGGGGGCACTGGATCAGAATGCTGAGGACCTGGGGGCACGTCCCGGGAGGGGCACTGGATCAGAATGCTGAGGACCTGGGGGCACGTCCGGGGGCGGCACTGGATCAGAATGCTGAGGACCTGGGGGCACATCCCGGGAGGGGCACTGGATCAGAATGCTGAGGACCTGGGGGCACGTCCCGGGAGGGGCACTGGATCAGAATGCTGAGGACCTGGGGGCACGTCCCGGGAGGGGCACTGGATCAGAATGCTGAAGACCTGGGGGCACAGCCCGATGGGGGGGGGGCACTGGATCAGAATGCTGATGATCTGCAGACATGCCCAACGGGGTAGAGCCCTACACCAGGACCCTGGGCACCTGGGTTTGAGTCCTAGCTCTGCCACCAAACTGCTGGGTGACCTTGAACAAGTCAATTCCCCTTTCTGTGCCTCAGTCTCCCCATCTGTGAAAGGGGGATAACGATACTGATCCGCTCTGAAATCTCTGGATGCAGAGAGCTGCGATCACTGTTCCTCACAGGACACTTGCTGTTTGTTGCAGCTGCAGGACAAGCTTCCTCAATGCTCTCCAGCCAGTGTGCCTCAACCTTGCTGTGGAGGGGCTCCCTGGGGCAGGGGAGGGGACTTGTTCTGTCTCCTGGGTCTCTGCTGAGAGGGGTGGCCAGTACCTCTTGTGCTAAGGCTTTGATAAGGGAGGTGAATGGCCATCACCGAGAGCAGAGCTACGGCCAGCGAGCTCGTTACACAGACCCTCGGGTGCCAGGGATGTTTTGGATTGGGGACGTCAAAGCAGCCTAAGAGAGTTAGGCACGCCGATCCCCACTGAGTGACCTGTGCAATGCCTGAGGTCAGATTAGATGAGCATCAAGGTCCCTCTGGCCTTGAAATCAAGGGGATTCGGGCACTCCCTTAAGCTCTCAGCCTGGGGCCTTGGATACTCCCGCGCTAAGGGCCATATGAATCCTATGCTGGCTCAGTGGCAGAAGGCTCCCTAGCCTGCTGAGAGCCACTCAGTCCACCCCAGGTGCCATCCCATTTCCTCCTTCAGCCGCTGGGGCATCTCCCCCTCCCCTTGGGGACATGGGGTGCCTCCCTTAAGCCCCCCGCTGCAGTGATCTCGCCTCGCCGCCCGGCCTGGGCGTATCCCGGAGCCATTTCTTCCCCGAGGAAGCCTGGTTAGCGTTCTGCCTGCAGCAGGGCTCGGTGACCCCGAGCGGGGCATCTCGCTGCGTCTCTGCCCTGGTGCTGTCAGGGGCACCGCCAGCACCTCGTCTCCTCCCGCCTTCTGCGGCCAGCTCTTTGACAGGGGACGGCTGCAGTGTTCTGAAGACAATAACCGAGAGGAGCCGGCCGGAGCTGGGGCCAGTCCCTGGCTCCCCAGCCGGCTGCTCCGAATGGCTGGTTAGACGCCGTAGGCACGTGATGGAGGCCGAGGAAACCACCTCCCTGACCTGGACTGGCGCGGGGAACGTACAGCCCGAAGAAAGGGGAGTTCTTAGGAATTCCGGGACTTCCAGATCTAGCTAGGGGTTCTCGGCGACAGATCTTTACCGAGAGGCAGGCAGAGTTGGAGGTGAGAGATCTTTATGGAGCATGCTGAGAGGCCAGAGTTATAGGCTGTGGCTCTAAGGCAGGGGTGGGCAAACTACGGCTACTTATGGGGCTACCTCTTCCCCTCTGAATATGGGCAACAAACGAGAGCTCCCGCCTTGTGAGTGCATGGGGCTGGCGGGGCCTGCCCCATTTCTATCTCCCAGGAGCCACGGCTGAGCAGTGGAACTTGGTTGGATCCCACTGAGCAAAGGGGAAGGATTTGGGGAAGCTGAGTCCCCTGTGCACAGCACCGTGGGAACCTCCTGCTCAGCAGCCTGCAAAGATGGGGGGCGGGAGGGGGCTGGGAGCTCTTCCCTCCCTGGGATCCTCAGGTTGAGCTCTTGGGAACCTGGATCCTGTGGTCCAGCTCCTGCTCCTGCTGGACTCAATGGCAAAATAGAGCAGGATTCCACAGATTCTTGCATTTCAAAGCCCGAGGGGAGGATTGTGTGTAACCCCGACCAGTGATTTCCTCATCCAGCCCATAACTTGTGTGCAAGCGACAGCATCTCTCTTAGACAGATGTCCAGTGCTGGTTCAAAGACTCCAAATGATGCAGCAGCCACCAGTCCCTCGGAAAATTGCTCCAACAGAAGAGGATCATTAAAGCAAATTGCCGCTTTACTCCCCAGTGGGGAAAGCCCCTTTTTAACGCCTCGAGAAAGCAGCTCACTTATCTGTACATTGCTATTAGACAGCCTGCATGCCGATGAGCCAGCACCAGGAAAAAGCTGCATGTGGCGTTAACCTATTAGAGGAGCAACTGCTAATTATCAGTGGGAATCAGTGTCATTGCGACAATCTCTGTTCACTACCAGAGCGTGGGGGTCTGCAAGTGCCCATTTCTAATGGGCCTCATTAAGCCACATCAAACTCATATTGCAGGTTAAGGACACATCCATTTTTCATAACTGCTTTTAAAGGGGGAAGAGAGTGCTTCGGCCCCTGCAATTAGGGAGGCAGTAGTGACAAGGAGGCATGAATGGGAGATCTAATTTTCATGCTAAGGAGGGATAACAAGCACCAGGCGCCTCCTTGCTGCTAGGAACCCAGAAGGATCTGTCTCGTCTCTTTCAAGATGAAAGCGATGCTGCCACCTGCAGATCAAAGGAAACCAAGGAGATGATCCCCAGGCCTGAGAAGTGTTTTGCACAAGGGATGGAAAAGAGGTGAACAGACTCCTGTCAGAAGAACGGATCGTTTCCGGAAGAGACGATGATAAGTGCGTGGCTGTTTTCTTGGTGTCTTGTAGCTGGCGTGTAAACAAATCCTGGGTAACTGCATTAACCTGTGTTCAGAAAAAGCTTTCCTCCTACGGCACCTCCTGCCATAAGATTAGAACCCAGCGGACCAGAGAGCGGTGAAATCTTGCAGCTAGCCGCTTAGCACGCCTCCTTCGTTGGGGTGCATTCATCATTGTTATATTGCAGTCGTGTAAGGGAAGTGATTATTCCCCTCTATTTGGCACTGGTGAGGCCACCTCTGGAATATTGCATCCAGTTTTGGGCCCCCCACTACAGAAGGGATGTGGACAAATTGGAGAGAGTCCAGCGGAGGGCAACGAAAACGATCAGGGGGCTGGGGCACATGACTTACGAGGAGAGGCTAAGGGAGCTGGGCTCATTTAGTCTGCAGAAAAGAAGAGTGAGGAGGGATTTGATAGCAGCCTTCAACTACCTGAAGGGGGTTCCAAAGAGGATGGAGCTCGGCTGTTCTCAGTGGTGGCAGATGACAGAACAAGGAGCAATGGTCTCAAGTTGCAGTAGGGGAGGTCTAGGTTGGATATTAGGAAACACTATTTCACTAAGAGGGTGGTGAAGCACTGGAATGGGTTCCCTAGGGAGGTGGTGGAATCTCCATCCTTAGAGGTTTTAAGGCCTGGCTTGACAAAGCCCTGGCTGGGATGATTTAGTTGGGGTTGGTCTTGCTTTGAGCAGGGGGTGGGACTAGATACCTCCTGAGGTCCCTTCCAACCCTGAGATTCTATGATTCTATAAGCAGATCTTAGTCAGTCAGGGATTGAAGCCCCACTGTGCTAAATACCATACAGAGACAACATGGAAAGACAGCCGGCACACTAAGCAAGAACTCAATGTCAAAGAAGTCCCTGGACATTCTTGCCCTGTGTCAGATGGCCTGGTGGCCTAGGGTTATGGCCCTGGGTTTGGCGACACTAGAAGGCCGGCGTTCACAACCTTGGCATGCCCTGGCAGTGAGGGCTACAAGGTGCTTTGAAACACCTCCCAGGGTGTCTACCTGCATTGTTAGGTGCCTACATACCTTTAAAAAGCTGGCTTTTACCTGCTCGGGCCCTCATCTCCCCACCTGAACAATGGGGATAATAGCATTGTCCTGCCTTATGGAGATTGCAAGGCTTGGATGGTGGAGCGGTGGTTTTCAGGCTGGGGTCTGCAGACCCCTGGGGGTCCCCAGACTATGCCTAAGGGGTCCACTGGGGTCCGCACCTTCATTCGACCTGAACACTGGTTTTCGACCTGGGATCCACGGCCCTCAGGGGGGCCCCAGACGGTGTCTAAGATTTCCAAAGGGGTCCGCACCTCCATTGGAAATGTTTTAGGGGTTGGCAAATGACAAAAGGTTGAAAACCCCTGGTCTGGGGGGGCTACAGAAGTACCGTAGACAGACTGTATTTCACTTATAAGCCAAGAGGGCTCTATTTAAAGGGAATAATAGCTATGTGCACACAAAACTTGGATTTAAAGTATTAATATTCAATATACAACATGCATTACTATCACTCTGCCGGCTGAGCTGCGTGAGTGAACAGGCCCTCGGTTCGCATGTGGCGGTTGGAGGAGGGCAGAGTTTCCGCGCAGAGGCAGTAGCCTCCCCTCACCATCCTTGTCCTGACAAGACCCCAGCCTGCTCAGCTGCAAGTACATGGCAAGGCCTGTCGTTACCCACCCTTCTTTTCCTTCTGCGAGGGAGTTCAGAGGATCTGGGATTTTGGGGGTGGGGTGGTGGTCTGCATTTGCTAGTACTGATTTGTTGGCATATTATCTTGCAGTTTTCATGTAAAAGACCCCCCAGTTTGACAGCTGGCATGCTGCATGCCACGGAGCTGGGTGCATTCGAAATGTCTGTGTGACGATGGGTGTGTCTACGCCGCAATCACCGGGTGTGACTGCCGCTTGAGCTGACACAGCAGAGCTAGCTAGCATGCAGCGTGGTCCTAGCCGTGGTGGTTCCAGGATATTCAAGTGACACGGTTGGGGAGGTAAGGGCTTGTCTCTCTCCCCAACAGAAGATATTATCTCACCCCCCTTGTCTCTCTAATACCTGGGCTAACTCAGGGCTTGGGGCAGGGACGATACAGCAGTGTGAGCTTCAGCACCGGCTCGGTCTGCCAGTTCTGGCTGGGTTTGGACAGGCAGCGGCGGAGCTTACGCTGCAGTTGTTGCTTTCACTGCTCCTGGACCCGAGCTAGCCAGATTAACGCTAACTTGGGTAGCTCAGCTCAAGCGGCAATCCCACCTAGTGACTGCAGTCTACACGTGCCCAGTGTCTGTTCGCAGGCACCGCCATCACCGTAACCAGGCACTGAAAGAGAGAGAGAGAGACAGTAATAAACAGCATTTTAAGTTAATAAAGCTGAAATAATTTTCAAAAGAGCTGACCTACATTTTCCATTTAGCAAAACTGGAAGGGTCTGTTTCATGTAGCTTACATGTGTGAGCACAGAGCAACAATGACAGAGCAGCCGCGTGCCGAGCGCTGCCGGGGAAAGTCAAAATGTTTAAAAAGCCACCTGGTTTTATTGATACTTTTTAAAAAGAAAATCATGAAAACATTTCTCTTCCTGTTAGGTTTGATGACTCCTTCCCACTCCACCATTTTTAAAAACAACCAGTTTCTTTGACCGGGTCTCTTTGAAGTCTCTCTCTTTAAAAGGGTAACGTGACGACTCCTCTTGTTGAATTGCGCAGTCATGTCAACACAGAGCCGCAAGTCGCAGCATCGCCGTTTGGCCGGAGGATCAGAGTTTATTTCACGTGAGACCGTCAGCACAAAGGAAAGCACTAGTCTCCCCAGCCTATTGCTTGGGCGGGTCTGATTCCAGATGGCACATGCTAAGGGAAAAAGGGCCACGCTGATGCTTTTCTAGACACAGTGCAATAATAATATCATCTCCCAATAGGAAGGAGACTCTTCGGCTGTGAGTCTGGATTCTCCTATGTTTGACCAACAATTCGTGGCTGCGACCCTGAGGAACACATCTGGTACCGGGCGAATGATGGGCGAAATTCGGTCCTGCACCTCTTGGAAGTGACTTTAATTTTTTGGGGCCTTTAGCGGCTACTGCCATAGAAATATTTATGACTAATAATACACCTCTACTCCGTTATAACGCCACCCGATATAACATGAATTCGGATATAACGCGGTAAAGCAGTGCTCCAGGGGGGCGGGGCTGCGCGCTCCGGCAGATCAAATCAAGTTCGATATCTTATAACGCGGTAAGATTTTTTGGCGCCTGAGGACAGCATTATATCGAGGTAGAGGTGTAGTTAGAGATACAAATAATTAGGCACATAGGACCAATCACACGCAGTGAGCCGGAAATATCGATTAGGAGATAGTTGGCGTGAACAGTTCTTACGCCGTCTCCGGTCTGACAGTTGTCCAAATTCCAACTATATTAGTGTCATACATTTTAAGCCCAGAAAGGATCATTAGCTCACTAGCACAATGGGGTCTGGTCAAATTGGGACCTTCTGTGAGCAGGGGAGAGATTATCTCCCTCTCCCCCCCACCACCACGACCCAGCAGCCTGCTGGCAGCCCCATCTACCAGTTATGGGATAGGGAATCCACCCACCCCACCAGGTTTCTGACTGAGGTGCCTTCTTGAGCGCAGGAGTCCGCTACCTGCAGCTTGGCTAATGCTCTCCCCTGGGCTTTTTCCTACTGCTCCGCCCCTCTCCTTGGGGTGTGTCGTGGCGGGCGGTTGACCCCGGAGACCTGGTGCATGGGTCTCAGAGGGGTAGGGAGTCCCGGCCCCTGGCAGCAAATCTCCTTCTTGGAATGCCTTCCTGAAGGCACGCAGGTCTGCCTCTCTGCCCACCGCCCAGCTGTGCTGAAGAAACGTAAGTCCTTCCTCCACCTGGAACATGCCCAGCAGGCCTGCCGGGGCAGGGCTTCCCAGACCCAGAGTTGCTCCAGACCCTCCATCATTAGCACTGTTTTTAAGAACAGTGTAAGGCCTTTTTCTGAGTCGCATCAGGAGAGCAGCAGCCATGAGCCAAGAAGCAGAAAGTCCCATCCTCACATTCCATCGATCTAAACGATATTAAAACAATGTCATATCGGGCTGTTAAGGAGCCGATCCTGTCCTAACAGTACCCACCACCACCAGATAAAGAAACACGTCTTAAGATGTTTAAAGAAAACGTTGTTTGATAGAATTCTGTCTGGCACTGAATCACTTATCAACACTTCTGTATTGTTTATCTGCACGGTTTCTGTCTAGTTCTTTGATTGTTTCTGACTGTTGCATAACACATTTTGCAAATTTTAAAGTAGCTTAACATTGTGGGGTATGACTGGGTGAAGAATTATTTTGCAATATGTCAGGATTCATCCCAGAATTATTTTGTAATACTGTAGTAAAATGATTGGTTAAGGTGTAGCTAAGCAGGACTCAAGTTTCACTATATAACCTGGAGTCCAAAAGGAAGTTCTTTGGAACCAACTCCAGGACACAGCCCCAAGATCAGAGCTGCCAGACCTCAGCACCCTGCCAACCACACCGTGCAGATGCTGGAGTCCCCGGATGACCTGATCCTGACTGGTCACCAGGAAAATTTGTCTGCCGTATTGAGAATGGTGAGCTTAGCGTGTGCATTCTGTTTTGGTAACTGTTAATAAACAGAGGTTAAGGACATTACTGTGTAAGGCTCTTTCACCGGTAAAAGGTCCTGCAAACCCCAGAAGGTTACGCCCTGAGCTCTAGGAACAGGGGATGGGAGGGTGCCTATATTAACCGGGTTTCGCCTTGAGCCCATCGAAGGGTAAAGGTGGGTGCCCTAGAGCGTGCAGGTAACAACAGGACTTGCATTTGGAGTGGGCAGGCGGCTGTGGCTGCCTAGCGATGCCAAGGACACCAAGGCAGCCTGTTGGACCAGCAGACGCCTCTCCGGAGCAGCTACCGTCAAAGCCATCAGTGCTGCTTGTCAGAACAATGGGTTGGCTAATGAGAGTGGCCAGGCTAAAGGGAACTGGTTCTCCCCATTTGGGACTTGCACCATCTTACTGGGGCTCAGAAGCTGCTCAGTGGGTCACATGACAGAGGGGACCGAAACCTTATTTAAGGGCAAGATCTGCTCTTGGTTTCGTTTCTCAGGGGAGACAGGTGACACAAAGCGTTGCCCTGGGGGGAGGGCGTACCTGTAACTGTGCCGGGAGCTCTGAGAGTGAAAGTGACTGGGGGGGTTAGAAACCCCCGTGCAAAGCTGGTGTTCCTGGTTTTACAAGCCTCATGTCCCCGAAGAGTAAAACTGAAAACCCCAGAGGGGGAGCTGGAGGGAGTGCGCATATATGACTGGAGAGGGGAGAGGGTGTCTCAGCACTGGACTCAGGGCATCGGGCAGTTGGGCTGCCGAGTCCTGCATCGCAAAGGAGGAGGCTGGACTGGGGGTCGGCACCCAGAAGTGTGCCTCAGGGGACCAGAGCTATAAACAGTGACTGGACACTGCCCAGACCCAACTGGCTTGGAGACACGTGGGATCTAAAGGTTGGATCTAGTTACAACAGGCTGGAGACCGTCCATTATGGGGAACCAGCCTGGTCTGCACCAGCATCTCTTCCAGAAAGGCATCCAGGCTTGAGCTGAAGACATCCAGAGACAGTGAACCCACCACTCCGCTGGGTTGTTTGTTCCAATGATTGATCACCCTCACTACCGAAGCAAGAAACACGCTGCCTTGGCAGCAAACGTGTACGGCCGATGGGGTGATTCATGAACCAAATACAGGCCTAAATTGGAGGCATTTTTTTTGATGGCTACTGTTTCACTAGTTTTCCAAATTCCTGTGGACTTAAACGCAGCTTTCACTGCGTGAGTTGTGCCGAACTGGGTTCCCCTGGGCCACGCCTCATCGGTTTGAAGACTGGGCTGGAAACTTCCTAAGGCCGGATGATTTTTATTGTTTGGGTTTTGCTAGGCTAGACATAACATGAGATTGATTAAACTGTCTCACGCGCTACAGGAGCGATGGAAAATGAGCACAAATTCCACGAAGATATTGAGTCCTACGGAGAATGTCTAATGAGAGAGTCTCAAACCGCAGTTCCAGCATTGATGTGACCCCATGTAGCCCCTGTCTCATCACACAGAGGCAAAGCCTTCGCCTTTTAGCTGGGGCTGCTGTATTTCCATGTGGAACCAGGGAATTCAGTGGTGCGTGACTGTTTGCATGCAGAGAAAAAAAATAATGACGCCATTTCAAACCTCAAAGAAGCTTGGATGGTTGAACTTCTGGTTTGGTTTCATCTCTTGTCTGGACCTGTTTGTGTGTGAGATGACCCAATCTTGGCTAACACTGGGGATTAGACTGGGGACTTCCAGAATTAAATGCACGAGCTGCTATAGTTTGAGCTAAAAAGCAAGGCTGTAACAGACTCAGATCCTCTGGATTACATCACTGATCAGTGGGTTGCATTTACCCTTCATAAATCATCATTAGATAGAGGGACAGCTTATTAATGGCACTCCCAGTAACCTCACAACCAGGGGTGCTGGAACACTTTGTGTAGTGGGGGTGCTGGGAGCCGTTGAACCAAACTGTAAACCTTGTCTATGATGGAAACCGCTTCAAGCCAGGGGGTGCGGCAGCCCCCTGAGAAGCCGTAGATCCAGCTCCTGTGCTCACAACTGTGGAATATGACTGATGGGCTGCAGCGTACAGGGACTTCTGGGCAGGCATTGGGAAGAGCCGGGAATACAGTTCAGTGGGGCACAAAGGCAACACATGGGGCTGTCTGCATGTGCCCCCTGCAGCTCATGTGCCGCAGGCGGTAGAGGGAGGAGGCCTAGAGCAGGCTTTGGGTGGGGCTATTTCAGATCACATGCACGTGCTCCCTGCTGCCTCCTGCTTTTCCAAGGGGTGGTTCTGATTGGCAAGGCCAGTTACTTTGGGCAATACACTGATAAGTTAACCAGGCTACTCATTCACGCACCGTTGCTTAAACTCTCAGAACCTGGCTAAGCAGAGGGGCGTGGGGCCAAGCGAGCATCGTGGCAAACAGCTCTCTGGCCCTGTGGGAATTCTCACCAAGTAGGGGGCATCTGCTCATGACAGGAGGAAGGAATTGGCCTGGGTGCTAGGGGAGCTCCTGGGGTCTGCAGAAATCACACTTCTCTACGATGGTTTCTACAGGTTCAGTTTAATAAACAGGTACTTCCAAGGCAAGGCAGTTACAGCAACGCAAGGGCAGGCTGATCACAGGAGGTGTGCATCGGGTGGGAAGCCCCCTGGACGGAGATGGCCGGGTCACTGGGATAGAGTCCACGTGCCGTTCCTCCTCCTCAGCCATCTGCCCCAGCTTTAGGGCAGAGGGAGAGCTTTCTCTCTGGAAACACAGCTGGGGCCTGAGCCCCTCCCATGCCACAGGCATAAATGGTCAGATCCTTGCCCCTGCGCTGCAAAGCCAGTTTAGCTGGATTTCCCCAAACCCGGAGGACTCCCCAGGTGGCATGGGGCTGGCATAGCTGGCTTTCTTCATACACCCCTCCTGGGTTTCAGGGGCGTGACCATGCTGCTGTGCTCTGCTGATCCCCAGATGCCAGAATGGCCCCTAGGGGGCCACTGCAGCTGTGTGCAAATTAGAGCAGCCCCAAGGCTCTTGTTTCTCATCGGGAAACATAAAACTAAAGTCAAACAAGCAGGGCACAACTCCTCCCATTGCACCAGGGACGGCTTTGGCCCATGAGGTCAGATACAAGCCCACATCTGGCTAACCAAGGAGGAAAAGCACATCCCTTTTGTCATGGAGCTCGGCTGAATCACAGTCTCATTGAAATCAGCGACGGGACAGACCTGCGAGGGCAGATAACGTGGGAGATAAAGGCTGAAGCCATCGCGTATCGTCCTCAAATGCTCCCACGTTGGTCTGCTGGGATGGCTGGCACAATCGTGCGTGTGAATTTAATGCTTATGAAAAGGGAGGAGGGATGAATATCACAGGCCTGAGTCATGACCGGGGCAAAACGCTCCCCCCGCCCCTTTGCTGATGCTGTATCTCTGCCGTCATTCCGACACCCGCGGCACTCCCCGGGACAGAGTGCGTGCAGCCTCTGCAGAAGTGCCCTGCTGGCAAGGAGGGCTTGGTCAAGGAAGCCTGTACGTTTCCTTCTGAGGAGGCACCAATGTCCCTCGGTCCTGACCTGCAGCGCTTCTGCCATCCCAGACCTGGGACTCTTCCTCCCCAAACCACCAGCTCTGCTCAGCCCCAGCCTGCGAGGCACAGAGTCCTGGGACACCGTTGCCCCCTCCCTGTACACCATCCGCTCTGCAGCTGCCCCTGCTCTTCCAGGCCTGAGCAGAGACGGCCTATCATGCCATGTGGTGAGTAGGTTTGCAAAGTACACCTGGTTTCAGACCCACTGTAAGGCCAGGTCCCACCCCACTGCACCAGCCATTTTTCAATGGCTCGGAAGCGACAATCTGTTTTCTAATGTGACTATTTTAGAAGCATGTGTTTAAATAGGGCATGAAACTGATAACGTGCCAGCTGGAATGTGTCCATTATAAAGATTGCAGACGATACTAAGCTGGGAGGGGTTGCAAGTGCTTTGGAGGACAGGATTAGAATTCAAAATCGTCTTGACAAACTGGAGAAATGGTCTGAAGTAAATAGGATGAAATTTAATAAGGACAAATGCAAAGTACTCCACTTAGGAAGGAACAATCAGTTGCACACATACAGAGTGGGAAATGACTGCCTGGGAAGGAGCACTGCGGAAATGTAGCTGGGGGTCGGAGTGGATCACAAGCTAGATATGAGTCAACAGTGTAACACTGTTGCAAAAAAAAAAAAAAAAAGCAAACATCATTCTGGGATGCATTAGCAGGAGCGTTGTAAGCAGGACGCAAGAAGTGATGAGTCAACAGTGTGCCCTTGTTGCCAAGAAGGCTAATGGTATTTTTTGATGTATAATTTAGGGCATTTCCAGCAGATCGGGAGGACGTGATCATCCCTCTTCAGCTGCTAGGCAGGCCACTCTGACTGTGTGTGTCAGTTTGGGCCCCCACACTACAAGAAGGAAGTGGAAAAAAAAAAAAGAGTCCAAGGGCAACAAAAAAAAATGATTAGGGGAGGACATGATGACTTAGGAGGAGGAGAGGAGACTGAGATTGTTTAGCCTGAAGAGAGAAGAGAAGAAGGAGATTTGATAGCTGCTTTCTGCTACTCCTGAAAGGGGGGGGAGGTGGAAGTAGATCTCTCTCTCAGTGGTAGAAGATGACAGAACAAGGAGTAGGAGTAAGAGGTTGGGAGGGGGAGGTTAGGTTTAGAAAAAGGAAAACTTTTTTTGAAGAACTACTGTATGGTGGAAAAGGAATGGTGGTAGAAGGGTGGTGGAATCCCTTCCTTAGAGGTTTAAGTCAGGGGGCAAAGCTGGCCCTGGCCCTGGATGGGGTTGGGTGGTTGGTTGGTTGGAGCAGTGTGAGGGTTGGATGACCTCCCTGATCCTTTCCTGAGGTGAGATTCTATGATTCTTCCGCTCTACTCTGCACTGATTAGGCCTCAGCTGGAGTATTGTGTCCAGTCCTGGGCACTAGATTTCAGAAAAGACACAGACAAACTGGAGAAAGTCCAGAGCAGAGCAATGAAAATGATAAAAGGTCTAGAAAACGTGACTTATGAGAGAAGACTGAAAAAACTGGGTTTGTCTAGTCTGGAGAAGAGAAGACAGAGTGGAGAGATAACAGTCTTCAGCTACGTAAAAGGTTGTTATAAAGAAGAGGGTGACAAATTGTTCTCCTTTTCCACTGACAGGACAAGAAGCAATGGGATTAAATTGCAGCAAGGGAGAGTTAGATTAGACATTAGGAAAAACTTCCTGTCAGGGCAGTTAAGCTCCAGTACAAATTATCCAGGGAGGTTGTGGAATCTCCATCACTGAGTTTTTAAGAGGTTAGACAAACACCTGTCAGGGATGGTCTAGATAATACTTAGTCCTGCCTTAGTGCAGGGGACTGGATTAATTGAGCTATCAAGGCATCATCAGTCCTATGACTACCCACATTTCTATGACTGCCCACAGTGCAGGGGACTGGATTGCTCAGCGTCAGAAGCGGCGCCCGGGTTTTTGCCTCCCTAGGTGGCAGTGCTCCTCCTCTGAGCATTCGGCAGCAGGGGCTCCTTCCGCTCCACGTCTTCGGGGCACTTTGGCGGCGGGTCCTGGAGCGAGTGAAGGACCTGCCGCCGAATTTCCGCCAAAGACCCAGAGCGGAAGGACCCCCCCACCGCCAAATTTCCGCCGAGGGCGGCAAAATGCCACCCCGCAAATCCTGCCACCCTAGGCGACTGCCTAGGGTCGCCCAGTGGAAGCGCCGGCCCTGCTCAGCGTGATGGGATATATGGAGTATTTCATAGCTAGGGTGATAGTTAGAACCTGACCCAGCTGAATAGAGACCAAACTTTCTTACATTTGATGGCTGCACGATAGGACTAGTAGGGGAAAAAAGTTGGGGGTTTCAGTTCAGTTTTAGGGAACAGGCGTCCCAAGCCCAAAGTACCCCACCACACTTGGCAGGCTTGGTGGTCAACTCAGCAGAAAAGCCAGACACTGCACCAGTGAAACGGAACAATCCTCTCACGCCTGGAGCTCAAGAGCTGAGGCACGTGGGTGAAGAAGCCCTGCATGGAGAAAGCATGCACGGAGACAGCCTGTGCTGTGCCAGTTCTGTGGATCGGGAGAGGCCCTTTGATCACCAGAACTGGCTGTCTATCCATCCATCCCCATCCATCCCCATACACACCCTCTACCCGTTTTATCCTGCCATCCATCATCCCAGTATCTGAGCTCCTTCTACGCAAAATCAATAGCAATAGACAAGTTCTCAGTGGACTTCCTGGAGTCTGTCTCTGCTTCCTCTTTGGGGTAGGGTTTATTTTGTGGACTGTTTAGATTTTATTAATTCCCTTTTGGTGGTGATGCTCAGTTGGGTAGAAGGGGAGAACCCAGAACGTTTCAGCAAATTCACGCAACCAATGTGTGTTCTGGATCACAGAGCCATGGGAGATGTTTCCTCCCAATGTTCTAAGTGATGCATGGTCCCACATGGACCCTTCCTGGCATGGTCTGTGATGGCGTTGACTCATCCCAGCAGACACATGGGCAAGTCATTAAGAGGTTATGTCAAGCCACCTGCAGGAGAAACAAGGGAGGTTAGCAGCACGGCAATCATCTCCTTGCAGGAGGCTGAAAGGAGGTCACCCTAGAGAAACCAGGCCAATCCTGCCCCTTTTCATACAGAAGATTGGGGCCTGGCCTCCTCCTGCAGGGCTGAGCGGATAAGTCCAGTGAAACTGGCTTGCAAAGACAGATCCCCCCTGGCTCCCTTTCTTTCTGACACCTCTTGCTTTCTGGCTCACGCTTCAGAAAGCGCAGACATCCAAGCACAGCGGAGAGGAGCAGAAATAAAAACAGAGGCCCAAAATGAGAAGGCTTTCTAAAGTGTCATCACCCCATGCGCACAATTCAATCTAGTCAAACGGAGGCAATGGATCACCCCTCACCTAGCTCCTTATCTGGTTTTTGCTATTCACTGTAGAAGGAATGAAAGGTTGTAAACCAACTGGAGGAAGGCAGCCCAGCAGAAATGAGGAGCTCGGAGCACAGAGTCACTCCTTGGAGTCTAGCAGCGTAAGTTACATTTTATTAGAAATTTGGCAACGCGTAGGTGTGGATTGTTTTCTCCCCGGGTCCGTGGCTCTTTTCTAGTCCCTTGCATGCATTTCTTTTCGGTCTTTTCCTGTGGTATCATGGCAGCTGGAATGACACCCAGGACAGAGCAGGAGGGGTTAGAATGATGCCTTCCATGTCCTGGCCCCGCTGCTCGTCTTGTTCTCTCCAGGAACCAAGCAACCACTGAAGCAGACCCTGCTGCCCACACGCCTTCCTTTAGGGAGCGATGAGTTAATGCCATGTGTTCTCAGTCAGCTGCTCCTTCCTCTTTAGCCTTCACTGAATGTTAGTTCAGGGATCCCAGGATGAGACACACAGCAGGGGCAGTAAAGTGACTTGTTGCAAAAGATTAAAAAGGAGACCCCTTCCCCCCACCCCCGGCCCCCGCCCGCCCCCCAGCCTTTCCCAGCATGCTTTGCATTCTTTGCGGTCACAGCTCATCACGTCTGCTGGGGGAGATGGCAAGTCTCATTGATGGAGATGACCACGTCCTGGGGCTGGTGCTCTCTCGGGTGCGGCCCGTGGATCTCGCTCATTTCATTCCCGCTGCTGCTGATGCAGTTGACGTCGCTCTTGTTACTGTCGTCATCTGGGCTGGGGCCTAATATCCAGTCTGGGACCAAACGGAAAGAACAAAAGAGTGAGACACGCATTCCTAGAATGGGCAGCAGCGGACAAAGGCCTTGTTGGCTGACCTAGGCCAGGGATTGTTCCCTACAGAATATTTCCAGCGCTTTGTCCAGACCAGATTTAGACTCCCAAGGAATGATGCTTCTCCGTGGGAGCAGTACTCCAAAGTGAGCCTGCCAACTCAGTGGGGAACTTTGCCGAGATCCAGCCATCCCATTGCTCCTGGAACTCATGGGGGGGGGCTTTTTGACTTCCTCTGGGGACTAGTCCACAGCAGGGGCTTATAAACCCACTAGTGCTACCAGCTTCAGGCCACACGGCTAGTTAATGGCAGGAATAGAAATCCAGCTCTCCTGATTGCCTAGAACCAGGGATGGAAATGGTGGGAGGCCGAGTCCTGATAAAGAGCTGGAGAGATTCCAGTTCTATGACTCCCCCCCGTAGAATGACCCCCTCTCCCCACACTGCAGTGTGACAATCTTAGATTGCCCCCGGCCCAGTGCCTCTGGCAGCTACTACCCTGGAGAAAATGAGCTCATAAGCGCCCATCCTCCTGCCACCCCGTGACTAGCTGACGGCTGCTTCGCACTCCCCAGGTAGGACTTCAGCAGGAGCGTGTCCCTAATGAATGACCTCCAAGTAGCTGGGATCGGGAGCTCCTTAAAAGTGACGGGTGCCCAAACTGTGACCTCGTGCCCCGCCCTTTCCCAAGGCCCCGCCCCCCACCTGCTCCTCTACACCTCCCTCCCGCTATCGATGCCCTTACAGCTGGTAAAAAGTGATGGGACCATGCCCCCCTGGTCCCCCCTGTTCCAGTGCCCCTGGCCAGCTGGGGGCTACAATTCAGCCTGTCAGCGCTCGGAAACTTCCCAGCTTTGCCGGGGGACGTTAAATCCACTCTGAAACGTTACAAGGAATGCAAAATGCAAATTAAACTGCACTGCTAATCCCTGAGGGGAAAATAAAGCAAATTAAGCAGCTCAGAAGAAAGTGTGCATCTCTGAATCTCCTTTCCTGAGCACTGGCCAATATTTTACTAGCACTTAAAAAGGCCTTTTGTGTGTTTAAATCCAAAGCACGATATGATGCCAAGCAGGATTCAAATGGTGCCTCTGCTAAATAAACAAACATGTATCATCCTGGTAGCCTGGGCTGAGAGTCAGTGCTATGTTTTATAGGTTGCCAATAGCTATGTGATAACTCTGTAGCTATATAACTGGAGTAAAGGGCCTAATCCTACAACCCTCATTCATGCCGGGTGTTGGGTTCCTTGAATTTTTCCTCTGAAGCATCTAGTACTGGTTACTGTTGCAGACAGGATGCTGAACTAGATGGATTACTGGGTTGATATAATCTGGCACCTAGAAGTAAGAATCCTAAAGGTCAGCCATTGCCGTTTTTGCTCAGTGTGACTATCGGTTGTGTCCCATCCCGTGTCGTTGCTGAGTGCTGTTAAACAGCTGCTGTGCTCCACACCAGAGGCAGCTGCAGCTTAATGGCATGAGGCACGATTCCTTTATATGCAGCTCTTTGAGAAGTGTTTCAGGATCCCACAGGGTGAACATGCCCAGGTGTGGAATATGGTTCTTGTTCAGAAGCCAGAAAGCATCCTAGTCAATCAGCAGTTTTCAGCACAAGTCACGCAATGTGCTTCAAGAGCATGTGACTACCATTTCATGTGGCGCTGTGAGATGTAGCTGCAGAGAAGCATGTGCTCTGGAAATACCAAGCTACGGTTGTCAGATGTAGCTCATCATAAAGCACTCTGCTTTATTTCAGTCAGAAAAGCAGGGGAGGATGAGTGGCCCAGGGGACCAGTAATGTCTGTGGAGCTTTCAATCTCTGAAGTTGCTGGCCCCGCACTAGTGTGACCCAAAGTCATTTACTAGCTACATAGGGTCCTGTTTGAAAAGAGCCGGGGGGAGGGGGGATCAGCCTAATTCAAACCCCTACTAGCGTAACGCTGACAGACCCCTGTCACCAGTGGAGGGGATTGAACCTGGGACCTCTGAAGCTCAGTGTCTCATCAATCTCTAGATCAGTGGTCCCCAACCTTGAGCATCTGCCGAAATGCCGCCGACAAGTGGCACCGTCAATAGGCGTCGCTGCCGAAATGCCACCGAAAATCAGCGGCATTTCGGCAGCGACGCCTCTGGATGCTGCTGCTTCTTGGCGACATTTCGGCGGATGCTCGTCCGCCGGCCAGTACGCGGGCGCACTTAGATGCCATGGCGCCCGTGGGCACCGCATTGGGGACCCCTGCTCCAGATGGGATAGGTGCCACTAGAGGAGGACAGAGCACCACACCAAGCAAGCCTGGGTTATCTAGCAGCCAAGATGTCAAGGGCCAGCAATTCAGAGCTTTCCCCTGGCTCCTTTTACAGTCCCACCCCACCTGAGGCCTCGCCTTTGGCACAACACATCTAAGAGGGCAGCAGACAGCCTGCCACCTCCTAAGGAACCATTCCCAGGTGCGCAGGGAGCAATCCTTCAGCCCCCACGTACCCCAGGATCAGAGCTAGTCTAGAGGAAGAACTCTGCTGCACTGCAGTGGCTCTCCTGGGTTCATGGGACAGGATTCCCGGGGGTGTGTGAACTGGTTTGATTCTGAAGAGCTGCTCTCCTGATTTTGATCTGGAAGGTGGCTCTTCCTTTCTTGCACCTGTTCATAGATTAGAAGATTTATGATCATCTCATCCGACCCCCTGCTTAATTCAGGCCACAGGACCTCGCCCACTGACGCCTGCCCGGAGCCCAACAACTCCGGGGTGCTCCTTACTGGCTGGGGATACGCGGAGTCCTGCCCCTAAGGATTTCAATGCATTCTTAGGGTCTATGAGTGCAACTGGGGCCAAGCAGCTTCAGTCTGAACTTTGACCCCGCTCCATCCCTGCCCGTGTCGTTTTTTTCCTATGTAATCAGTTTGATCCCCATTCCTTTTTGGCCCCTCCCCATTTTTAAGGGGTGGACCAATGCCATCTGTATGGAAAGAGCCCTTTAGGCCTCTCTCCAGGTGGTCAGAGAGACTGGCCTCGTTGGCCAGTGCTGGATTCACCACGTCAGATCAAAGCCTACAAAAGCTGTGTGGACGCGGTGCCCAGAGCTCCCTGCTGCCATGTGAATGAATGTCCCCAGGGAAAAGCAGACTAACCATCCACCCACTATTTCCCCCTCCAGCTCTCTCTAGCCAAGCACTAATATTGCTGGCCTTCCTCCTTTGTCAGAGCTGCAGAGGAGGAGTGTGGGTCAAGTGCAGCAGCGTCGGCACACGGTAGAGATTCCCCAGGCCTGCTGGCAAACCTGGGCAGCGATGAAATATGCAAAGCGATAGCCTGGGTTTACCATGAATTATGCAAGATGACAGAGTAGCGTCTCAGGCAGGATGGCAGCCCCAGGCTGTGTTGGCTTCCACAAGGTGACAGGTACATGGGACTTGCCATCCTTTATTAGATTACTGGTCCCTCTACTCTGTTATCCCTCCCCCGGCAGGTAACCAGCACATGATGCTTCCAAGGACGCTGGGAGAAAAACAACCCACAATGCACCTGGCCAGTTTTGCAAGGTTATATGTGAGGGCAATATTCCCTCCTGACCCTTGTTAGCAACCAGTTTGTGGCTTAAAGCACGAGTGGTGATTATTCTGTACCCAATATTCATCACTCCAAATGTTAGCATTGGCCACAAAGTTATTCAGCTCTTTAAAAAAAAAATCTAGTCACAATATTTGACTCATCATCATGTAGCAGGGAGTTCCGCAGGTTAACTGCATAGTAGGTGGGAAATTTTTTTTCCTTTACTTGTTCTAACATTACCAGTCATCCCAACTGGAAAACTGCAGAGCGCTCATGGCAAAGCAGATGCAGAGCTCCCCCAGGGACATAAATTACACACACAACAACCAAGCAAATGCCTCCCTACCCGAGCCCCCTGCTGCAGTGGGCTGAGACAAAGTGCTCCCTGCTGATCCCAAAGAGGCGGGAGGAACTGCAGTGCCACAGGGAGCATGTGAAACATGGCCTGGATGCATCATGTTGGGTTTTCAGGGCTCATCCCATCATGTAAATGCTCTCTACTATCTAGTCAGGCCACAAATCAAAGCCTCTTAGTTCAGTGCCAGGCAGACACGTAACAAAGGGATCTGAGTAGCTGCCCGAACAGCTGTTTCGGGTACTCGTTTCGGAATGGCAACATTTGGTGTGTCCCCTTGATGTAGAAAGAATCATTATGCTCTGTGTGCACATACATAGTCTGATTCCATCCTGCAGGGATAGCGCGTGTACACACACACACACACACACACACACACACGGCAGGACTGTGGTCTCTGGGAGATGGGCTAGTCCAGACCAGTCTCTTTCTCCCCAGCAGGCATTGTTCTCGACACCATTAATGACGGCTTCTTGGAGCAACTGGTCCTGGAACCCACAAGGGGAGAGGCAACTCTTGATTTAATCCTAAACGGAGCACTGCCTGTGGTCCAAGAAGTGAATATCGCTGAACCACTTGGTAACTGAGACCATAATGTCATTAAAATTTAACATCCTTGTCAGGGGAGAAATGCCAAAGAAACTCACCACAGTAACATTTAACCTCAAAACGGGGAAACGACACAAAAATGAGGAAACTAGTTAAATAGAAATCAAAAGGAACAATCACAAGGGCAAAATGCCTGCAAGCTTCATGGAAACTATTTAAAAAGACCACAAGAGAGGCTCAAACTAAATGTATACCTGAAATTAAAAAAAAAAAAAAAAAGTTAAAGAACCAACAAAAAATGCCACCACAGCTGAACAGTGGCGTAAAAGCAGCAGTTAGAGGCAAAAAATCATCCTTTAAAAACTGGAAGTCAAATCCTAGTGAGGAAAATAGAAAGGAGCATAAACTCTGGCAAATCAAGTGTGAAAGTATAATTAGGCAGGCCAAAAAAGAATTTGAAAAGCAACTAGCAAAAGATGCAAAAGCTAACAGCAATTTTTAAGTACATCAGAAGCAGGAAGGCTGCCAAACAGTCAGTGGGGCCATTGGACAATCAAGGTGCTAAAGGAGCACTCAAGGAAGACAAGGCCGGTGCAGAGAAGCTAAATGAATCTACTGCAGAGGACGTGAGGGAGATTCCCACAGCTGAGCCATTCTTTTTAGGTGACAAATCTGAGGAACTGCCCCATATTGAGGTGTCATTAGAGGAGGTTTTGGAACAAATTGATACATTAAACAGTCATACATCACCAGGACCAGATGGTATCACCCGCGAGTTCTGAAGGAACTCAGATATGAAACAGCAGAACTACAACTGTAGTGCGTAACACATCACTTAAATCAGCTTCTGCAGCAGATGACTGGAGCACAGCTATTATAACACTGATTTTTTAAAAAAGGCTCCCGAGGTGATCCTGGAGCTCACAGGCTGGTAAGCCTAACTTCAGTACCAGGCAAATTGGTTGAAACTATAGTAAAGAATAGAATTATCAGACACGTAGATATACATGATTTGTTGGGGAAGAGTCAACACGGATTTTGTAAAGGGAAATCATGCCTCGCCAATCTACTAGAATTCTTTGAGTGGGGACAACAAACATGTGGATAAGGGTGAGCCAGGGGATATAGAGTATTTGAATTTTCAGAAAGCCTTTGACGAGGTCCCTCACCAAAGGCTCTTAAGCCAATTAAGCAGTCATGGGAGAAGAGGGAAGGTTCTCTTTTCGATCAGTGACTAGTTAAAAAATAGGGAACAAAGGGTAGGAATAAATGGTCAGTTTTCACAATGGAGCAGGGTAAACAGTGGGATCCCCCAGGGGTCTATACTGGGACCAGTGCTGTTCAACACGTTCATAAATGATCTGGAAAAGGGGTGAACAATCAGGTGGCAAAATTTGTAGATCATACAACATTATTTAAGATAGTTCAGTCCAGAGCTGACCACGAAGAGTTACAAATGGATCTCACAAAACTGGGCAACAAAATGGCAGATGAAATTCAATGCTGGTAAATGCAAAGTAATGCACAGTGGAAAACATAATCCCAACGATACATACAAAATTATGGGGCCTAAATCAGCTGTTACCACCCAGGAAAGAGATTTTGGAGTAATTGTGGATAGTTCTCTGAAAACATCTGCTCAGTGTGCAATGACAGTCAAGACAGCGAACAATGTTAGGAACTATTCTGGAAGGGCTAGATAATAAGATAGAAAATATCATAATGCCACCATAAAAGCCCACACCTTGAATACTGCATGGGGTTCTGGTCGCCCCAGCTCAAAAAATGTATGTTAGAATTAGAAAAGGTGCAGAGAAGGGCAACAAAAATGATTAAGGGAATAGAACAGCTTTCAAATGAGGAGAAATTAAAAGACTGAGACTTAGAAAAGAGACGGCTAAGGGGGGATATGACAGAGCTCTGTAAAATCATGACTGGTGTGGAGAACATGAATAGGGAAGTGTTATTTATCCTTTCACATAACACAAGAACCAGGCAGCAAGTTTAAAACAAACAAAAGGAAATATTTCTTCACACAATGCACAGTCAACCAGAGGAGGGGGGATGTGGTGAAGGCCAAAAGTTTAACTGGGTTCAAAAAAGAGCTAGATGAAGTCATGGAGAAAAGGTCCCTCAATGGCTATTGGCCAAGATGGCCAGGGCTGCAAGTCCATGCTCTGAGCGTCCCTAAGCCTCTGACTGACAGAAGCTGGGACTGGACGACAGGGGATGGATCAGTGAGGAATTGCCCTGTTTTGCTCATTCCCTCTGGGGCATCTGGCATCAGCCATTGTCGGAAGTCAGGATACTGGGCTAGATGGACCATTGGTCCGACCCAGTATGGCCGCTCTTACGTTCAATGGCAACATTTCAGAATAAGGTGACTATTTCCTTCCATGGGTTTTTTTTAAAAAAAACTAATTTGCTCAGCCTCCTTAATTCTGCCGTGTGTGGTCCCACCTTAGTCTGTTCCCCACATTCCGCCCCTGCTCTTTCTGATGCTCAGTAAAACCATACGGCTCTCATCACAGTTCTGCTTTGGGGAAATCTAGGATGCCGCTCGGTAAGCAGGAGAGGACGGAGCTCTTGGGGAGTGAGCTGCTGCGTGGAAAGGGGTAAAATCATGTAGGCACCTAACTCCCATCAATTTGAGAATCTGGGCCTGACTCTTCACCCAGAGCAAGCCGGGAGCAGGGGCAAGTATCCCGTGCAAGCTTTGCCTTCCCTCTGCCCATGCAACTGACTCGCTGCCAGCAGCACAAAATCCCTCCCTTCCCCCATTTAGATTGGAAAATAAATCACTGAAGTTTGGGCAGGGGAGGTGTGATGGCCTATTGCCTGTCAGGGACAGGGCTGAGGCCCTGCCATGTTGCGGGGAATCATCACCAGCCATAATGTTTGTATGCGCCATGACCACATTGCTGATGGCACCTTATTCCACTTCGCGCTCGCATCCCCGAGAAACCGGGCTGGGGATCCATGTGCATCTTTGGCACGTAGGGGGAGAAGAGGGTGTGCGTGTGTGTGTGTGTGTGTGTATGTGTGTGTGTGTTGGTCCACAAAGCTCTGTGTGTGTCTGTGTGACAGAGTGAAAGGAGGCTGTGTGTGTTTGCATGTCAGAACGTGTGAGCGACACATCATTTAAAACCTTTTACCACAGCTAATGCCTGCCTCCCGGGAGCCATTTCCAAATTTTCTCCTTATCTGCAGGGCACAGATCCAGCTTAGCTCCCTGTGGCTCTCTCCTCAGCCATGATTCGAACTGCCCCAGCTCTGAGTGGAGTGGGATTACGTCAAGGGGAAGGGGGATTCTCCTGGCTGGCTGCACCTGCTGCTTTCACTGGCTTTCCCTCCTCTTCTCCTCACCTGTCTAGTGTCTGGGGTTCTCCCCTTCCAGGGCAGAGAAATTAGGTGGCTTGTCCCCACAAAGGAGTGGGATTTAGGAGTTACAAGGACTAGATTGTAACTCTGCCAAGGGAGGTGTGTGCTGCACTGCTGTGGCAGCAGACCACCGAGTTAACTGTGATCCGGAGAGAGCCAGACAGCTCAGCTATAGCATCTCGCACCCGCCTGCTGTTCTAGGCCTCGGTCTCGAACTCTCTGTCCTTAGTCTGGAGCTGGCGGGAACACCATGCATGCCAAGGCCCTCAAAGACTCAGGTAAGCCCCAAAGGTCACCACACAGCCCCAAATTATCCATATGTGACATTTTTTCCCTCCTGTTTCCATCCCCACAGCTGTAAATGTCCCAGACTAATTCCTTCTCCATCTGGGCCAGCTGCCAGCTTTCCCCCCGATCTGCCCTTGACTCCCCAATATTCTAGGCATGTTCTCCAGCTCCAGCCAAGTGCCTGTTCTGCCTTTACCACTGGTAACTCTTGGCTCTGTGGTGCCATGAAGACAGATACCGTAACCCAATGCAAGCGGTGACCAGCTGGTCCATATTGTGTTAGTACCTGGACCTGTGATGCTCACAGATAACACCAGGATGCTGGAGTCTGCATCAGAGGACCATGTTGGGAAAATCCAGTCTGCCCGCTAAAGAAACTGCAGCCTCTGACCTCAGCTCCAAAACGTGAAGTGCGGCTAGATGTCACCTCCGTAGCCATTAAAAGGTGGAAGCACCGAACATGACAGGGGAGAACATCCCCAAAGGATGAACATGTGCATCTGAACCACTGACAGCCACGCAGCGAGCCCTGCAGGACTTCTGATTCATTGACCACAACCACCGTGGTTCAGGCTCCTGACAAACCGAGAGAGAGCTGCCCAGATGCATCAAGCTCCGCAGCAGCCTTGCAGCCATTCAGGCTCCTCTGCTGGAAGTTGCTCTGACTGGGGATGTCACCCCGAAGTCGGCTACTTCCCATGGAACGAAGTTGGACAGCAAAGGAGAGTCGGAGCAAAGCGGCAGAGCACGAGCATCTCAATGAGAAAATGGGGGCTGGCAGGGCGCACACATCCAACCAACCCTGCTCCCTACAGCCCACAGATGTTTAAACACTTCATCTCTCTGTGCTTCGTTCCCTAGTGAAACCCGGATAACAATCCTTCCTTTGTCTTGATCATAAGTTCTTTGGGACAGAGCCTCTGTCATTCTGTGTCCACACAGTGCTAGTGCATTGGGACCTCATCTAGGTTGGGGTCCCGAGGCAGGACAACAATACCAATAATGGACACATTGGAAGAATATTTCCCCTGTGTTCTTTTTCCATAGAAGGCCACGGGGGCACCAGGGATAATTGACTGAGGACATCACTTTGGGAAGTTACAAAAATGCCCCTGCACTGCAGAGGAGACAGCAGATCTTACAGAAGTGGCAACAAAATGAAACGACCTTTCCAGCCATTTATCTGCCTGCCTGGTTCGAGGCAGGTGGAAGAAGAATAAATAGGAGGCTAGGAAGCTCTGGAAGGGCCCAGAACTTCGTAGTAAATAAAGATCTTCTTAAAAATGCACAGCAGAATCTGTTGGTTCTTGCCAAGGTTCTTGACAAGGGTAGCACCAAGGCAGGCAAGTCGTTCCCTCTCCCTCTCCTCCCAGATAATGGCCATTGCCGACACATTGAAAATGGATCAAAATCGGGGCCAACTTTTCCAAGGAGCTCAGCGCGTTGGGTGCGGGGCTCTGTTGAAGATCTGGCCCTGTGCTGGGGAAGATATGGCCTGTATTTATGTAGGTATCGAAATGAGATGAGCTCTCTTGGACACCTGGCCATGTGTACCGAGCCTTTGGAAATCCAGCTGCAAGTTCCCCACCGGGCTGTTTCCCCAGCCCAGGAAGGACGAACACCACACCCAGATCTGGTTCAGCCCCTGCCCTCAGGGCAGGATTGAGTAAATCCCACCTTGCGAAGTGACCCAGAACAAAGCCGTTTTCCTGGCCAACGCAGGCGCTTTCGCTCTGCACCTCTCCCTCTGTTCCAGGGCCTGGCCCTCTGGGGGGGACCAGTCTGCCTCTTGCAGCTCCCCCAGCTGAGCTGTCAGCCCCGTACAGCAGACACCTGACCCCCTTCCCAGCTGGGTCCATCATGGAACAGCTCTGGCTCAGCCCAGGCCGCTGGCTCTTAAAGGGGCAAAGCACCCTGCTCCCTTCAGACAGGTGCTTTCGAACATAGGATTTTAAGACAAAACCAAGAGGGAGTTTAAATGCACAGACGGGGCGGGGGGAAGGAATTGCATGAAGAATCTTTACACACATCACCATCAGGTAGGAAGGAAAACATCCAGAGCGCAGCGGGGCCAGTTACCGATGAGCACACGTTACTCACTCCAGACCAAGCCCTGGACTGAATCCCTAGCCCCAGCCCTGACAATCGCGGTAGCAGCAGCAGCAGATGCACAACTCACTGTGTCGCACCACTGTCTTCCCAGGGAAATGCCCCAGCCAGCCTCTGCCCTTGTTTTGGGAGCACATGGAACCAGGCAGTGCAATGAGCTGCAAGGGGAAGCTCAGGGAGCGTGGAGCCCAGATCTGGCTTTGGGAGAAAGCTCTGCTGTCGTGCTAATCAGAGGCATGCTGACGCCGCTTGCAAATCCTTGAAGGACATTCTGTGTAGGGAAAACCCTCTGGCTGGAGCATGTATTTCTCTTCCCCTGTCTATTGCTTGGGACATTTGCATGGAAACGCTCTGTTGCTATGGCAGGGAGGGGGTTACCTGCGAGTTCCAAACACCCTGGTTAGCCACGGCTGGGAGAATTATGACACAAACAAGGCGGGGGAATAAGCATGTGGCTTCCAAAGCATCCACGATCCTTTCACACGTATGTGCCTGATGAAGAACCAGGGCCCTGATCCCAAGCCCACTGAACTCAAGGGGACGATGACGATAGAGGAGACCCCAGCACACGCTGCCCGTGGGCAGAATGGTCTCTAACTGGAGGGCCAGATTTATCTGGAATGAAGCCAATGGGTTTAGACCGGGGATGGATTTAGCTGGGGATTATTTCCCCCTAAAGCTTTCTGTCGGCTCTCAAAGAGCCATCAAAGCTCTCGAAGTAAAGAATCGAAACCAGCAGGGGGATTTCACGCTGCCGGTGTTTATGCTCTGTGCCCAGGCGCCAGCCCCTTGGCCCTACCTTATCACAGCAGACAGGCCTTGTTGACACCGGGGGGGATGCAACTTGTGATGGGGAGGTGTGTGTGGGGGGGTGGTTTTAAGTGGTGTGCTGGATCTGCACATTCGGCACCAGCGCGGCACCTTTGTAATCACTCTCTGTCCTCCCCCCTCCTTTTTTTCAATCACTTTGTGCCACGGGCGGCAGAGCGGATGGACCACGGGGCGTGTGGGAGCCCAAAGAGTGTTCTAATTCGCATTCCTTAAGGACAGTCTGACCTATTCCTGAATCCAATGGGCCTTACAGAACCCAGGCCCGTGCTACCATGGCAATTGTGGAAATAGAAGGAAGCTGCAGATAAGGGAAATCCTGGCTAATGAAATAAAGCTGAGATCCCTATCGAGCACCACACAATAGAACAAGCCTGTTTTCTTTTCTTCGGGGAACGTTTGCTGTTTGAAACCACATCACTCCCCAGACACACCATCCCTCTCTTTGATGGTGCCGGCTATTTCACTGCCTTTTGTGTCTCTTACAGCCCTTTGGAAGATTTCAATTGCAAATCCGCGGTGAGGTGAGGGAGCGCAGGGCCAGTGAACGCAATCAGAGGAAGAGGGCAGCTGTTCAACCGCCGTATACAGAACAGAAAAAGTTTCCCAGCTCGGGAGTAGTGAGTCCAAACTCCCAGAGATCTATCCCAGCATGCTCTGGGGCTTGTGGAGAACCTAGAGGTAGATTCTTTATTGGCTGTCTCCGTTAAGTGAATGCGCTATGTCTGTAGATGGGTTAATACGGAGGTTCTCAAACTGTGGTCTGTGGACTGCCAGTGGTCCGCGAGCTCTGTTCAGGTGGTCTGTGGACAGTTCCCTCTAAGGTGCACACCTGGGTGGCCGCACATGAGAGAATGAAGGGCCACAAACCTAATTAGTGGGGCGGTGCAGGCATGGCTTTACTAATTAGGTTCCTGGGCCCTGGAGAAGACGCACATGTAAGGTGAGATGGTGCAGGACTGCCGGGGAAAGAGGTGACTTTCCCCAGCTCCAGGCCTGCTGCTGCTGGGGAGATACCCCCCCACCCCTTCCCAGCCCCAGCTCGGGGGCTGCTGCAGTGGGGGAAAGAGGGAGAGACCCCCCCTCTCCTTCCCAGCCCCTGCTCGGGGGCTGTCGTGGTGGGGCAGAGAGGGCACATCCATCGCATTAGAAAGGTAAGACTACTGATATTCAAATATGAGTTGTGGGCTTTTATTTGTAGAACCAAAAAACGTTCATTATTATTAAGCTTTTTTTAATATAGCGCTTTCCTCCAAAGCGCTTTACAATAGTGAGCTAACGGTACAAACAACATTTGGGAAGATCATTAAGTGGTCCGCCGAGACCCTCAGCAATTTTCAAGTGGTCTACGGAAAAAAAAGTTTGAGAACCACTGGGTTAATAGATAAGATGGCAGTGGATGGTGCTCAAAAATGTGCACCATAATTCCTGGATTTCGTAGGCCCAATCACACCGGATGCGCACTGCAAATGGCTTCATTTGTGCAACTCTTTACAAGAGCACGACGGAGGGAGTCTAAGTAATTCCTTAGTGCTCAATGGCCTGGCTGCCTAGCAGTGTGCAGCGTAGCACGGCTCGGCCCAAAGTAATGCCCTCTGCTGTCTCCTCAATTGCCCTGGTCACTCAAAGGACAGTGAAAGGACAACGGCACAGCCTCAGAGAGCATCCACGTGGATATTACACTGGACCCCAGAGCAAGGGTAACAATTCAAACCGAGTGACATTTGTTCCTGGCAAAACTTTGTCAACATGAACATTTTTCATATCTTTAAAAAATTTCAAATTTTCTTCAACCAAAAACGTGAAAACAGAAAATTTTAACCACTCCTCCCCCTGGCTTGGGGCTTTTTGTCAAAGAAACTGGAAAATCTGAGACTTTTTGAACCCCAGAATATGTTCACCTCTTTCTAAATGTTTCAGAGAGTGTCTTTACCATTTTCCAAGTAGCTCTTGTGGCAAGCAGCGAGCTATACATGTGAGTTTGAGGAAGGCCAAAAGAGGCAGCGATGAGATCATCAGATGACTCCTTTATGGCAAGCACATGGCATAGCAGGGTGGATTAACACAGTGTATTCCTAACAGAGTCTGATCCAATTTCACCCAGTCCTATTTAGCTCTCCCATCCACCCAGATGCAAAAACACAGAAGTCCACTAATTGTTCCCTTTTCTCCAGTGTGATCAAATAATATGTACCACCTTCTCTCTGAGGGTCTGAAAGCACTTGATAGATAACAAAGGCTGATGGTACCCAGTGCCTAAGAGGTAGAGGTATTATAGTTACAGTTGGGGAAACTGAGGCACAAAGATCTTAAGTGACCTGGCTACGGTCATGTGGGAAGTCTGGCAGAGCCAGGAACAGAAACCTACATCTCCTGACTCCTCGTCTTGTACATCCTTCCTTCAAACACCTAGCCGGATGGGATTTGAATAGTTCATGCACCTGACCTAGTGCACAGAATTAGAAGCTCCTGAAAGATTAGCATCTGGAAAGAACCCAATACCTATGCTGGGCCTGTCCATAATTATCAGTGTTAGTGGTGCACCATGGGAGATGTAGTTTGGCCCTGGAGCCAGACCCCTAGAGGAGAATGAGCTCATGGAGCACCTGAACTACAACTCGGAGTCACTGCAGCAGCATTTCCAAATTGAAATATTTCCGTTTCCGGATGAACTCTTTCTACTATTGCATGTTCTGTTTGGGGTGGTTGGTTTTTGTTTTTAAATGAAAAATTAAAAGTTTCCAGAGAAAGTCGATACTTTTTGTGAAACATTTTATTTAGTCAAAAAGCCCCAATTTTCCATTCTCCCTCCCCCAACCCCAGTTTTGATGGCAAATTTTCAACCAGCCTTAATTGTGAGAGAAACCAGTAAAGATCTAGCTGGGGTCGTCTGCCCCATACTCAGTCAGATTGGTCTGTTCAGACACACGAGATCTGCAACGCTCAGAGCTTATCTGGGGGGTTGGCTAAATGGAGCTCCTCAATCAATTGGGCAGAAAACAGCAGGATCAGGAAATGGAAGTGCAGAAAAAAGAGCGGGGGGAGAAAGGTGACATTTATTTTCCACATCTGTAACCGGCTTCTCTCCTGGTCACCCAGGATGCAGCATTTGCTCAGTGTTTGCACTGTTGCCACGCTGCAGGCCAGGGTTCCGGTCGAGCTGCAACGGGCCAGGAAAAGGAAGAGCCAGGCACAGGAGACAATTATGAGCAGTTTTTCATGAACAATTATTTATTGGTTCATTGCCATGTGGTCCAGCTGGGAACGAGGCCCCATTTTGCAAGGACCTGTCCAAACACCCAGGCATAGGCCATCTGGGGCCTGAAGAATTTACAGCCTAAGACCAGATGCAATAAGTGAAAGTGACGCGCAATAGAAAGGAAGTGAGGGTGAAGGCCGGAGTAATAAGATCGCCCCCCTCGAAATCCTATTAAAGGCCTTGGCATGATCCCTTTGACGTCAGTGACAAAACACCAGCGGATGCGGGGGGCAGGGCCAAAATGGAGGAAGAACTATTTCCGGCCTCACGGGATAGTAAGCGTGGTGTACAGGAACTGGGGACTAGCCCTTTAACTGGGGTGTGAGCTCTCTAGAGGTGCTCAGCGGGTTCTTTGTTTTGGACGGCACCAGAGACCAGCCAGCGCTGCTCTGCGGGTTTGTGGGTAGGTAGCAAATGGACACTGACCTGCCCTCCTATGTGGTTTCTTCATATGGTGTAAAAAGCAAAAGACACGAGAGACAAGGAACAACGGCATGATGTTAATGAAGGGAAACGTTCGGCTAACCTCCACCTGGCCAGGTCCCCAGCACTGAGTTGGAGGGCCTGAAGATGCAATCCCGCGTTGCAGGGTCTGCGTCGCACCTTCCCGCGCCATTTCGAGCTGGGAATTGATTTCGGAGAGACGCAGCGTCCGTGAGATAGTGATGGGAAGTTACATAACAGAATCCCCGGCAAATTATAGAGTAAACAAAGGCTGGGTTTATTCCTGCACGCACTAATCCGAACCGCAGTTTCCATGGGAATTATTTGGGGAGCCCCCCCGCACTGGATGTAATTAGCTGGTAATCTGCAGGCAGATGTAATTAGGAGATTGTTAGCGGGTGTTTACTGCAAGGACTTTCCGATTTTACTGTGTAAGTCAGGAGTGAAGTAATTACCCAATTACACATTATTTGTGTCCACTGATGGTCAAGTATTTCTGAGAGCTCCCCTGAGGACATAGGTAACTGGGCCCCGGCATGGAGCTAGACAAGGCTTTGCTAGAGGTCCCAGATACCTAAACCATAATCGAAATGTCAGACCCTTTGTCTCCCTTGCTAACCTTTGGCTGACACTGCTTTCCAGACAGCGTTTGATGGGGCTTCCCTTTGCTGCGGCTCATTAAAAATCTTGACCAAGCACTATGTGGTGATATAAAGCTTAGCCGGGAAGCGACTGTCCTAAATCTCCTATGTCCTTGTGTCGTCTTATCGGGGGGAGGGAGGTTTAGCCGCCATTTCTGCAGCCAGTTTGCTTGATCAGCATGTGAAACTTCTTAGCAAACTGAGTCTCTTAAAAAAAAAGATGGATCCTGCCCCCCAAACAAGAGCTTTTCCTCAGGCAATTTCCAGCTCACCCAGGCTATAAAGACTGTGACAAGACCCAGGAACAGCTTGGGTGCAGTGGCTCACAGCTGAGGTTTCCTGATTAGAGCCGACTAATGGAGCAGGTCAGGGGGCAGGACTGAGAGATGGGGGTGTGGAAAAGCAGGGCGGGGCTGAGGGGCCTTGGCAGAAGGAATTTGTGTTTTGTAATGCTATACCCGTGTGTCGATCGAACCTGGGAACCTCTCAGTCTAAACACGGGAGTCTCTGCTGCCAGAGCTAACACAACCAGCTGTGACTGCAACTGGCGTGTGGGGGCCCCTCGCCCCTGGAGTGCCCCCTGGTGGCCCAGTGCAGCACCACAATTATGTCTATGCCTCAGTTTCCCCTAATGAACTTTCAATAAATCCAGTGAGGCTTATCTATACTGCACAGTGCCCCTTCAGGGGCCTAGATTATTTATCCCAAGGGCGGAACACTGTACAAACAGCTTCCGAGCTGGAGGGGGCGGGGGAGTGCGTTAACCTTAGTCCAGCCACTTCTCTTATATCCCGGTTCCTTAGGCCATGTCTACACTGGCGATCTTACAATGGTACCGATGCAGGGGCTCTTGGGTCGGTGTAACTCATGTCGCTCTGTCCCCACCCCACACACATACACTGGGAGTAGCTTCCTAGCCAGCTCCCCTGAGACCTTCTTTCCCCAGGCGCTTCCTCCCTGGGCCCACATAATCCTTTATAAAGGCCCTGTGTGTGTGTGAGTGTGTGTGTCCTTAATTAACTAACTACTGCCCCGCTGGGTCATTCACAGGTAGGCTGAGAGCCTGACTGCAATCAGTGACAGTGGCTCAGCCACCACTGGGTGAGGCAGGGGGAGTGCGCCACTGGGCAGGTATGGAGGACACCTGCCTTCACTATGGCAGCTCATTCTGGCTGCATTCGGACCAAAGCAGGTGTGGCCCAGGGCGATCTTATGGATGCTGCCGGTATCTAGCAGGAAGGAGGCTAGCGAGAGACATGGAGACAGAGTTTGATGGGGCTCTCTGAGCCGCTGCATTAGCTAATGCATAACAGCATGACGGCGCGGTCTCGGCGGATGGGAGAAAGGGTGGGTTTGTGGTTATGACACAGGGCTGGGCACCAGGACATCTGGGCAGTATCATCACACTCAAGCTTTCTGAAATCACTCCCCAAAATCATGAGATTGGTGTAAAAAAATAATCACAAGATTTAAAAAAAATAACCTTGGAGTGTTTTTTCTGTGACTTCTGTTGCACTCCAGTCAGGTTTACAAGCATTTTCCTGCAACCGGGATGGCTAGAAACATACTCTTTTAAATGACAGCTGAGAGTCTTACGTCATCCCATGACTCCTGGAGCTGGGACTTGGTGAAAAATTCCAACGACACCTCTCAGGCCCAAACCTCTTGTGCCCCTTTCTATGCAGTAACACAGCTGAGGATTTTATTTGGCTCTTAGATGATTGCTCACTCTAGAGTAAAAGCACTTGAAGGCTGGAGGAATCATAGAATATCAGGGCTGGAAGAGACCTCAGGAGATCATCTAGTCCAACCCCCTGCTCAAAGCAGGATTAATCCCCAAACAGATTTTCGCCCAAGATCCCTAAATGGTCCCCTCAAACATTGAGCTCACAACACTGGGTTTAGTGGGCCAATGCTCAAACCACTGAGCTATCCCTCCATTCCCTGGCACAAAGCTGGTCAAAATTCAGAATTTTCCAACCCAGAGGACATTCTGAGATTACAAAATTTGGTTTTACCCTGAATTAGGACAAAAAACTTGAAGTCTAGGATTTTGCGTGCAAAAAAAAAAAAGAAATATTCTGAGCATATTTCCTTTCAACCTTCTCCATGAGATTTTGTTTCAACTTTATCATTTCAGTTAATTATAGTGAGGCAAAATGATGATATTGAAACAAACCATTTTGATAAAAGTTTCAACGCGCCCGACACCTTCCTGTGAAATGTTTTGATTTTGTCAAATCAGCGTTTTCTGATGGAAACCCATTTCCACCGGGGCATTTTCAACTGCTCCAACGATAATCGCGTGCTACCCAGAGCAGCCGTTTCTCCTCTTAGACCCCCAATCTTTTCTAAATGACTGGCAATCAAAAGCATCTGTCTCCTTTCCTCTCTAGAACAAAGCTCCCAAATCAGCCATGCTGGCTTAATATGAGAGGTCCTGCTAAAGAGAAGCGTGAGCAGCTTTATAAAAGTTTAAAAAACTGCTTTCCAAATTGACAGGTAGAGAGATAATCCATTCTCTTTACAGGGCTGTCACCATCATAAATGGCCTTGCGGGAACTTAAAGAGTGATCTGGAGGAAGGATTAAATCCGAATGCTTTGAGGGACCCTGCTACGCTCCGAAAAAACGGTCATAAATATTGCATGTTACCAGCATCCCTTTAATCTGAAACTGTGTTTCCTCTCTCTTGCATCTATCAGCTTCTCACACATTCATAAGTTAGGTCCTTATAGTGGCTGACAACTTTAAAGCCAATCTGGATCTGCTGAATGTTCTTTTAAAAATAATGTATATATGCACATATCATTTAAATAGGCCTCCATTTTTTTTAAAATTCTATTTGGGTTTAGAAAAGAAGATTCACTACATTTTCTGTAAAGACACTTTGACTGTGATCAGTGTGAACGACAGACAGATTCCAAAGATGCACAACATGCAGGAGACTAGACTAGCTGACCTCTCGAGGTCCCTTCCAGTCCTATCTGGGCCTGGGCCCTGTGCTCACCGGCTGCTTCGGGACCTTTGGAGCATGGAAACAGCAGCAGCTGCTGCTTCTGTGGCCTTGAGTGAGCTCTTCTCTGTAGTGGATACGGGGGCCGAGCCATGAGGCTGGCTGGCAGGCAGCCAGTGGCAGCGTGGCAGGGACAAGAGCTGTATTGTCCAGCCTGGGATGAGATGGGACAGAAATCCAAGGGGAAATCACCCCTAGGGAGGCTTTGTCATCAGGAGTGTGGAAGGCCCCCTGCCTCACCAACCTCTCCTCTGGGAGGATGGTCCATGACGCAGAATGTGGACCAGCTGCAGAACTCCGGAGAGGTAACTTCCCTAGTGTTCTCCCAAAGGATGTGGGCCCTGGAGGGCGTTACCGATGGCTGGATGACTTGCAGGCTGTGCTTTAAGATGACCAGTATATTTAAAGAGGCAGAAAAGAATCTGTGGCTGGACCAGGATTCATAGAGCAGCGATCGTATCCGTAGGGTCACCAGGTTGGCAAGGTTTGGCCCAAGAAGCAAACATTTCTGAATGGTGCTGAGCTAGGCCCTGGCTCCTGAGTAGAATGAAGATTTGATGTGGTGCCTCAAAACTTCGTAGGATGCCATTTTTAAAAGGAAATATTTTCATCCATCAACAACCTCTTGGGGGTATTCTAACAACAGTGACCCCATGCTTGCCTTT
Source organism: Mauremys reevesii (assembly GCF_016161935.1). Classification (NCBI taxonomy): domain Eukaryota; kingdom Metazoa; phylum Chordata; order Testudines; family Geoemydidae; genus Mauremys; species Mauremys reevesii. Next base: position 103,981,610 of record NC_052630.1, on the reverse strand, counting down.
GCTCTCTATATATAATCCAGTCATATTTGCAGGAAATTCATTTAGGATGGCAGAATATTTTCAAATCCTCCTCATAGCGTACTCTCTGTTGACGATTTAGGAGCCAGAATCTTGAAGATTTCTGCTCAGCACATGCCATAAGAATGATCGTTACATAAGAGCTATGGATTATTATTCATCATTATTATTCAGGTCCAAATGCAAAATGTAACTCACACTCCACGACGGGGGGGAGAAATAGAGATGAAACTTAAATTTAAGAATCTCCTATGATTTTATATTTAACTGTAGAAGGTGATCACATATCTCTAGGCTTGGCAGAATTTGTTTTATGTATATAATTTCAACAGCTAATATCAATGTTTCTTGTGAAGCACTTTTTATTTTTTATTGACTGACATTTTCACAGTTGCACAAAATTATGGGTTTGAGGAAATTTTAATTTTTTTCTATTTACATTTTCACAGGCGTGGGAAAGATAATTCTTTCATGATAGGAGACTTAGAGAATCAAGTCAAAGCTTTATAACCATTGAAACAAAAATTGTCAACATCACACATCAACATATACAAAGTACATCTCCTGAAATCAAACTCTAATAAGTTCTCAGGCAAAGTAAGAAAAATGCTGTAAATTTCACCAATCAATGAAAATATTTGCTCATTGGTTTCCATGTGTACGGTGAAATTGACATTTATTGACATTTACCGACAAAAATCTGATCCTTCCAAGCCTAGCTATCACTGTGACGGGCACAGTATAAGGACCAGAACAGATCAGAGCAGAATGCTTCTCTCTGCCCAATGTGGCACAATTGGCAATCTCTACCTAAACAAACCCCAGGGCTGAATCACCACCAGGGTGTGGTGGTTCAGAATGGGGGCTGATTAAGGCCCTCCCTGACTGAGCGAGGGTCTATCAGTTCCTTATTTTCTGGAGCACTACATTCATTCACAATTCTTTTCCTTAAAGAGAATGTTTCCTAACAGCCAACTGAAATGTGGGGCATGGAGATAAGCCAGAAATAAAAAACCCGCTGAGCAGGTCGAAAGGGCAAGCAGAAGTGGTATGCCGTTCGGAGAATTGCTTCAGTCTCGCAGTTCACAGGCCAGAACTGCAGCTGGTGTAAATTGACTTTATTACCCCCCTGCTCCCAATTTACACTAGCTGAGGATCTGATCCAGAGGTGCCTATCCCCATGGGAGGATGTCAGGTGAGGTCTGCGTAATAGATTTTTAAGGCCAGAAGAGACCATTAGCTCATCAAGCCTGATCTCCTGCATAGCAGGCCAGAGAACCTCCCACAGTGATTCCCGCACCCAGACCTGTAACTTGTGTTTGAGCTAGAGCGGATCATTTAGAAAGGCATCCAGTCTTGACTTGCACAGGATGGAGACTCCACTGCATCCCTAGGTCAATTGTTCCAACAGCTAACTGCTACTCCAGGGATAGCAATGTTCCCTGCAAGCCACACACACAAACGGCGAGATCCTTTTTCGTTTGATGCACCTGGATGGGATTCTCTCCATGCCAGGACTCACTCTCTCTCTCTCTCTCACACACACACACACACACACACACACACACACTAGTATCTCCATGGCAACTGGGCTATTCTCTCATTTTGCTGTGCCAAGTCAAACTTTTTTAGTTTGTTAATAAAGGTGATCTGCTGGGGAAGTGTGTTCCTGAGGATTTCAGTAATTAAATTCTTCATATGTTGGAGACAGGCGCATAATATGCAAAGCTGTATCTGATCTGCAACATCGTCTTTTTTTATATTACTCCAGAGCGCAAGTGAGCTTCTTTCAAAATGTTACCACCTGATTTTTCTTAACAGATATGAGCCTGATCCAAAGTCCATTAAAGTCAGAGGGAGGTTTTTCCACTGACTTCAAATGGTTTTGGATCAGGCCCTAAGCTATTGAATGAATCGCAGTATTTATAATGTATATACAGTAGTACATTATCCCAGTCCAACAAAGGAAAATGCAATCTTATTTTAATGCTAAACTCATGCTTCATTTCCTGATTCCACTACCCTTTTCAAGCTGGGTGGAGTGTTTCTCCATCATTAAATATAGCTTAGCACCAAGTTACAGTTTTCTCTAGCATTTTGCCTCATTCCTCTGCCTCCCTGTGCCTCAGTTTCCCATCTGTAAAATGGGCATAATGATGCTGCCCTCCTTTGTAAAGTGCTTTGTGACCTATCAATGGGATGATTATTGTACAGAGACCCGTGATGCCAGCGGAAGACCCTAAAATGAACAATGGGCTGCGACTCACACAAGTTGTACGTACTCAGGTGAGCAGGTGTGTTGACTTTAGTGGCAGCCCCCGCATAGGGCTCCATTCTGATAGCCGCACTCAGGCTCAGAAGTGCTCTCCTCCACGAGCAATCCCACTGAAACCAGCGCTACTCACCTGAGCAAGGGTTTGTGCGACAGGACTTTTTCTGATGGACATGCCAGGGGTTAAAATATGAAACACGGGGTGCGCTAAATCCCAACCCTCAGCGTAAGACTGGGATGATAGAAATCAGAGCTGGCTGAGAGAAACTGGCGTATTTTAGACCCCGTCCTGCAGTCCTCTCTCAGGCAAACTCCCCAGGGCAGAGTGTAGTAAGGACTATAATATCTGCCCCTTCAGAACTGTTCCTTACCGTATATTCTTGAGTGCTTTGTCCAGTCTGCTCTGAAATGAGTTGAGCGACAGAATTCCCAGCCTTTCTCTGGGGGACTTTTCTTCTACTAACCGTCAACCTCACTATTCCACCCCCCCACACACACACACATATTCAACATCCTGTTCTCTAATTTCATCCTCCCCCTGCCAAAGTAATTCATCTCTCTCCCTGGGTTTCCCATCGTCCAGTTGCTCCAGAACTGATTTTTTTTAAAAGGTCCACTTCCTTTGTCTCTCATGCCCGTTCCGATTGCTGTTTCCTTCACGCACACACACACTAGTTCATTATAAAAGACGCACTGTTAATACGTACCATAGCACACCAGACAATTCATGTGTATCCTGGAAAGCTTAAATCCTGCTTCAGACCAAAATAAGCCACTAGATAGATGTGTGAGTGCACACAGCTGGATGTGAGTCTCTCTTATGTGCTGTTATTTAAGAGGCAAAAGTATCCTCTGTCTCTTAATGCATATTTAAAGTAGCAATTAACTATTCATACTTTAATCTCATCCAGCCACACTGCAGCTCCCTGGGTATAATTTTATTCCTTATCTGCCCCATTTTAAATATGATTAGCTCAGAAGCGACGGTGGGGAAAGGTTGCGCTGCGGCTTGGTGTATCAATACAGTTATTGTGCAAAGCGTGCTAATACAACCCAGCCTTATTTACCGTTCCTCCTCCCCCCCGCCCCAATCCCCAAAGTCCTTTTATGCAAACTCATTCAAATGAAGCCTGCTCTTTAGAGGATGATGTGCTTGACAAGGTTAACACACACAGCCTCAGCCTCTCTCCCTGAAGGATTCAATAATTTCAAGTGTATAAATGGTGAGAAGACATGCATGGAGTGATAAGTAGCAGGAGCTTCGGCTATCGTTCTGTCGTGGCGGGTGTACTGGATTCTGGAGAGGCCTGAGTTAGTCATTCCTATTTCCATCGGCATGTGGCTGAAATGTACATTTTTTTTTTGGTCTGATCCTAAAGAGTGTAAAAGATCTTCTCTTCAGAGCTGGGCACTCAGCCACATATTTAACAGAGTCTGGAAAGATTTTGCGACCTCTTACAGCACTGACATAACTAGGGAAGACCCGGGTACCATCCCGTCCGAGATCCAGGACGGTCTCTGGCCCCAATTCAGCAAAGCACTTGAGCGCATGCTTAAAGTTAAGCACGTGCTTTAGTGCTTTGCTGACCTGGGCTGGGCTTTTAACAACAACAACAAGGCTTAGCTCGGATCCAGGGCTTTGCACCCTGAGCTCACACCGACCTTTCCAAAGCACGTAAGGGTGGCTATCCTGATTGGGGGAGTGAAGCAGATAGTACCCGGTCACAAAAGAGGTGAGTAGCTACAGAACCCCAGACTCCTGGCTGCCAGGCCGGTGTTCTCTCCTTTGACCGTACCACCACCTCCTAGACTCGTAGCCTTCACAGTCAGACGGGACCAGCGTGATCATCTAGTCTGATCTCCTGCACCTTTCACCTCTAAGCGCGCACTTAAGTGCTTTGCTGAGTAAGGGCTCTCTAGACGGTGAGCTCCCCAGGGTCTGTCAAGGGCAGTACCACACCTTGGACAACAAGGTTCTGATCTCGACTGGACCCTCTGGGCACTGCAATCATATGGTCGAGTGCAGTGACTTGGAGCAGCTTAGGTCCAGAACATTTTCTAAATGCCGCCACAGGCGTCCTAGAAAACCACTGTCAACTCAGCAATCCGGGAGGTCAGTAACAGAGCAGCAGCTCCAGGCGCTCATTACGTTTAAATATGGCACTTTAAAGTCCATTCTTTTGGTGGTCACTTGAGCGAAGCCCAACGGGGACATCTCTTGCCCACCATGGTGGCAATATTGCAACACTGCTCAGTATAGGAACAAAAGGGGAGGGGCAAATAAGGGAGGCAGTGTGGCCTGATGGTTAGAGCAGTGGGCTAAGACAGGAGACTTGGTGTCTATTCTCAGCTCTGCGATTGGCCTGCTGAGTGACCTTGGGCAAGTTACTTGCCTCTATGTGCCTCAGTTTCCCCATCTGTATAATGGGAGTAATGATTCAGCCCTTATTTGTAAAGCACCTTGAGATCTGCTGATGAAAAGCACTAGATAAGAGCAAGGTAATAGTCTTATTATATTGTCCGGGAGCTTGTATGCAACATCAAATGAGCAGGAAAATATTACATCAGAAGGTATTGTGGGCTAATTCATAAGCTTCAAAGCCAGAAGGGGCCTTTGCGATTGTCTCGCCTGACCTCCTGCATAACTCAGCCCAGAGAATTAACCTTTAGGACTTCAGACAAAAATACTGGGGGAGCAAGACATCTAGAGAATGAACTCCACCCCTGATGTAAACCCCACTGGCTCCACAGGGTGCCTTTGTCCTCACTACTTGTGACTTTCTTCCAGCTAAATCCCTCCTGATAATTTACTGATCCTTCATCAAGTGCTCACTGTCAGGTGCGTCCAAATCTAACCTCTCCTCCGAAGGGACCTTTCAGCAGGATTAGGGGAATGGCTGGCTTGTTAGCTAGCGTAGTATCCTCTTCACAAAGCCGTTAAAGCATGGGCATTTTAAAAGCACGAAAGGACAGTGCTTCGCTTCTTTATAAACCTACAGCTCTTCTGCACCGTTCTCTTATTTCTATTGTGGCAGCAGCCTCAGGACCCCGATCCTTGATCAGGACCCCATTGTGCTAGGTACTGTACAAACAAAGAGAATCTGTCTTCAAGGGAGCTCACCGTCCACAATCCCAGATGCGGGTATTCACCCACGAAAGCTTATGCTCCAATACATCTGTTAGTCTTAAAGGTGCCACAGGACTCTCTGTTGCTTTTTACAGATCCAGACTAACACGGCGACCCCTCTGATACCCGTAATAAATGCTTCGACTAGCGGGGAATTGGGGCCTGATCCAAAGCCATTGAGGTCAATGGAAAAACTTCCATCAACTTCATTGGGTTTTGGCGCGGGGCCTTTGGGCTTCGAGTCAGAGTTTAAGGCGAGAAGGGACCCCTAAATCATCCCGTAGATCGCAGGCCACTCACGTCACCCGGCAGTAAACCCAGCCTTGCGAGCGTGTCGCTCCGGCACTCACCGATCAAATCGTGAACGAGGTCCTTGATGAGGTGGCCGACAATGGCGTACGCCACCGCCACCACCACCAGTGCGGCCATGAGAAGGTAGAGCACCGCCTTGGGCAAAGGGATAGCGTCCCGGGCAGGAGGTTTGTACTCCTTGTACAGCTGGTCATTGTCCGAGTACGAATACTGGAATAAGTGGTCCAGGTCGGTGGTGAAGTTGCTGGAATTCATGGATGGGCTGTTGGACAGGTAGTTCTCCTGCTTTGGGTCCTGCAGGACGCTCACCACCGAGCTGGTGCTGGCTTCCACCTGCTGAACCAAGCTGAGGGTCTTGTTGACGCTGGGGAGGATCTGAGAGAGGAAAGTGCTCCAATTTTTGATTGCGCTGATGTTGCAAATGATCATAATTGCAACGGAGAAAGAAGCCCCCAAACCCAAGAGATTTACAAAGGTGGCAATCCAGAGTAGAGTCAATGTGCTTTCAGTGAACCATACACTCAAACCAGTGGGAGAAAGTCTCTCTGGGCTGGATTCGCCATGCAGGTTCTTACATGATCACACACATGCGCGCAGGCACACAGACACGCACACACACACACACACACAGATGGACACACACTTGCTTTACATTATGAAATGCACCGAGTCGAATCCTGAGGTTGTGGAGTTCCTTACTGAGAAGTAGGTGCTCGAGTAAACCTGACCTGTATCATTACTGTTTCTCAACTGTTTCTCTCGGATGCTCCCAGCAGAGGAAGGCTGGAGTGAGAGAATTCTCCCGATATTTTCAGTCATCTGGAAAGGAAAGAGAAGTTCCCTTTCTCCAGCTTCTTTTAGCAGGTGACCCTCCTTCAAGAGAACAAAAATTACCAGGGATTGTCGCTTTTTTCTAGTTCCCCGGATTCAGCTTTATTATTTTAGCAGCCAACGCTGACTCGTTCCACAACCCACACAGACATTCTTAGCCTCTAGTCTCAAAACAGGCACATCCCGGAGATTGACCTCAAAAGGGAAACAAAATATACAAAAGCAGGAAAATTCAGCTGATCACTTTGAGCTCCAAAAAATATCCACGCATGCAGGTCTACTCCATTGCAGGATTGTTATCACTCTGCAAACATTTCATCAACTTCTTCCACCAGGATCTCCCTCCAGATTGCTTTAAAAAAAAATCACAGTCAGAGGAGGTGATCCAGAAAAGAATAGACACGCAGCATGGTCCGACCTCTGTATAAAAGACCAGGAAGCCCCTCCACCAACCTGAAGGAGGATAGGTCTCCCAATTTTGCTTTATAGGTTTGTCTGGGGGACTGACCTGCTGCTCCTAAGCACCCCGCGTTCCTGCTTGTTTGATTTAGCACTCCTATCCCTACCGACGTCCCCGCGAATAACATTTGATTCAGTGCTGCTGTCTAATGTCTCTCTCTCTCTCTTTCTGCTTTTGGCTCCCCTTCTAACAATTCCAGTTGCTTTTCCAAGCCAAGCAGCTCCCGGTGGCAGTGCAGCTGTCCAGTGAGCAGAACGCCTTTCGGAGGCTTAACAGAGCGGCCAGGAGATTTGGTGATGTCGACAGAATAACCTCCCCCAGCCAGGGTTCTTAAGCCGGGGGATAAATATCCGTGGCATATGAGCAGCTTCCTTCTCTCTCTTCTCCCCTCCAGATAAACCCTTTCAATGTCACAGCACATGCATAGCTCTGGAAAGGCACCTAGATGCTGGAAGGAAGTGAAAAAAACCTGCTTCTTTAGGGAGGATCATTTGGGAAACATTGGGGAAGAGAGGGTAGCACTTGTGTGTGTGTTTCTGTTGATCATATTCCAGCAGTATCCTGAGGATCAGACCCTTACAAGTGCAGATCCTGCTTCTTGTCAGGAGAAAACTAACCCCGTGTCAGATTCTCCCTTGGAAACCCTTTGTCTGAAAGCTGTAATCCTGGGGGAGGAACTGAACTGCAGTTATTGAGGGAAGAAGAGACAAAAATTCCCCCCACTGGAAGCCTTTAGGTTGAATTTCTGCAGTCCTCACCCAGGCAGGTCTTCCACTGGCCTCCCCCTCCTTGGGAAGTTTCACCTGATGACAGTGGGTGTCTTGCCCGAGAGAGGACCGCATGATTTGGCTAAAATGCCTTCCAGTTCAGGAACAGGTGGCATGCGGCAGCAGGGCCTGGTGCAACGCCCCCTGCAGTCAGTCAGTTGTATTGAGTTTAAAGCAATTTGGATCAGGCACCTGAAATGTGTTTGATCTCCCCTCAGAATGGGATTTCACTGGGTGTTTAGCCCCAGTGATGGCAGTGGGACTGAACCCTGTCCGTTTATGGGGTGTGGGGGGGTGGAGAGGAAATTTCATATAAGAAATCCATATATTGCTATCTACGAACGTAAATAAATAAAAAAGATCCTGGATTCATTTTTCAACTATTATTTTTAGTGGAGTTCCTCAACCAGGAAACGGGTCGATCCAGGAGAAACAAATCACAGCTTTAGAAATAAATGCATTCAGCCACAACTGATCAATGATTCTAATACCGTCGATCTAAGTCACCCTAGTAACGACAGGTTCCAGTCAGGGATCGCAGCCTCAGTGTGCTGCTGGACAAACACTTATTCAATGGGGTACAAACATTCAACCACCTCACCTCTTCGGTTGAAAGCCTATTGTATATACGCCAACTGGGCACACCCACATAAAGCCAAGACTATACCGAAAATCCAGGGGAAATGACCTGTCTGTCTCCCCCGGTACTCATATGGCCTTCAGCAGTGTATCATCCGAGTGCCTCACAACTGTTTTATCCGGGAGGCAGGGAAGTACCATAAGACAAGATGCCTTTCTTGAAGCTATGTTTTAATCAAACACAAATGAGTAGGCTCAATACAGGGGTAGCAGGGTAAAACTCTCTGGCCTGCACTATGCAGGAGGTCAGACCAGATCAGCAGTTCTCAAACTGGGGGTCAGGACCCAAAAGTGGGTCTTGACCCCATTTTAATGGGTCGCCAGGGCCAGTGTTAGACTTGCTGGGGTCTGGGGCTGAAGCCGAAGCCTGAAGCCTTCATCCCAGGGTGGCTGCGTTCAGGCTCTGCCCCTCCATCCCCTGCCTGGGGTCATGTAGTAATTTTTGTTGTCTGCAGGAGGTGTCGCGGTGCAATGAAGTTTGAAAACTGTGAGGCTAGATGATCTCATGGTCCCATGTGGCTTTAAATCTATTATGCCCATTTTACAGATGGGAACTGAGGCATGGGATAGAGTTAAGTGACTTGCCCAAGAAAGCCCCTAGCTGAGTCAGAAACTGAACCCAGGCTTCCTGAATCCCAGTCCAGTGCACTGTTCACTAGATAGGGTGAAAAATCGGGACGGGGTGGAGGGGTAATAGGAGCCTATATAAGAAAAAGACCCAAAAATCGGGACTGTCCCTATAAAATCAGGACATCTGGTCACCCTATCACTAGATCACCCTTCCTACCCAGTGGCGAGCGGGAAGGTCTCCGTATCTGAAGCGCGTGCACCCTGCTATGGATTGCCACATGATTTGCCATAGTTTTTGAGTGCTGTGGGGGCGGGGTGAGGGATGAGAAGTGTCCCTCAGACCTGGTGGAGAAAGCGCAGAGGGATGGATTTTCCTATGTTTTTAGGCACCTAAAGACTTCGAAACTCCAGCCCAGGCTCTCAACACGGATTGGCCAGGCTCTCCAGGAACCGCAGCCCGTTCCAAGGCTGAGTTGGGGAAATCCCTCTTGGAATTCTCTCTTTCCCCCAATCTCCAGGGTCCTCTGCTCTGGGCTCTTCAGCAGGAGAGGCAAACGGCAGCACATCTTTTTAAAGTCCACCGTTCCTGTTTCTTAAACGCCATCCTTTCAATCCCTGGAGCTATTTGTCTCGCCTTTTCATCCCACCGTACCTGAGAGACACACCCCACCCTGGGACTGCGGTACATTCCCCCACTGGCACGCCTGCCTTGCTTTGTTAATTAAAAGATTTCCAAAGTCATTGTTTCACCCAGCTGCTTGGCTTTTGTGGTTGCCATGGTATTCATCGGTCAGCCAATCAGAGGTGAGGGAAACAGAACGTCCACCTCTGCAGAAGTCCTGGGATCGAATGATCCTCTTGTGCTCCAAAGTCAATCACACTTCTGGGATAGTCCATTACACCCTGGTGATTGGGGGCTCTGGGCAGTTCTGCAATACACTGATTTCGACGGAGCTCCGCTGGTTTACACCGGAGCCAATCACTTCAGAGCCTTTGAAAATAACTCTCTCCATCACTTCCCGGGCAATTGCGCTGTTTCCCCTGCAGCACTTAGTGACACCCCAGACACTTAAAACTGAGTCAGGGAATGCCATTGTGTGTGTGTCCAATACCCAGTGCAGATAGGTGTCCAGAACTCAAGAGGTGTCTTGATGACAGGGTATAAGTACCTTCTCAAGGAGAAAACACTGGCCACTAAAGGGCTCTTCAGTCTAGCTGCGCAAGGCAGAACAAGAGCCAGTGGCTGGAAGCTGAAGCTAGACTAATTCAAATGACGAATAAGGCACCGATTTTTAGCAGCGAGGTTGATCAACCATTGGAACAGACTACCAAGGGAAGTGGTGGATTCTCCAGCTCTCGCTGTCTTCAGATCAGGATGGGATGCTTTTTCGGAAGAGATGCTTTCATCAAACACAAGTTGTTGGACTTAGCACAGGGGTAGCTGGATGGAACTATCTGGCCTGCATTATACAGGAGGTCAGACTAGAATGATCGAATGGTTCCTTCCGGCCTTAAAATCTACTAATCTTGGCTGCACGAAGAGAGGCAACTTGTGCCAGATCAACACACACTCATCATGCGAATGAGTCAGGAGGACCGAGGCTCCGGTCCCGGTTCTGTACTGCCTCATCACGTGGCCTTCAGAAGGCACTACTCCCTTTCTGTGTATGTGTCTCCCTGTCTGTGAAATGGAGCGTGACAGACCTTCCCTGCCTGGCCCTTGCACAGATCGATTCATTGCGTTACCAGCCAACGTTTGCAAAGCACGACGCATTATTGCGAGCAGAGAGGGAAATGATTTTCAATATTGTCTTTTAAAACAAATCAGCGCGCCAGTAATTTTTGTGTCCACGCATTCGTTGTGTTATGGATTCGGGGCTACAATGAGTTCATTGTCTTCATTCATCTCTAGGCTGGAAGTTTGAAGAATGTGTTTCTGGAGCAGCCTTCCTGATAGGAGTTGTGGGAGCAAACAACCTCACTAGTCTGAAGATGGAGCTTGTGTGACAATCAGATACCCCAAGGGGCAAACGGGAGGTTTGAACCCAAAGAATAAGCAACTGGATCAGCTGGTTGTATATGTAAGCAGGGTCTGAATGAATATTTCCCTAATAGCAAACTGGGAGGGGGGTAAATACAACTTGCTCCTGCTCCGCTTACATATTCAGCAGATACAACGGTGTCAAAGTGATCAACTTTGGCTGGTGTGGAGTACAAATCAGCTTGGTACGTTTGTGAGCGGGATTAGTTACCTGTGACAGTGGGGGACCGGACTCAATGACCCAGGAGGTCACGACCAGACTTCCTATGGCTGTAGGACAGGAAGGCTGAGAAGGAGGGATAATGAGATCTGGAGCCTTTAGCCGGCAGATCAGCATTCAGACCTGGCCTGGACTGGCAGAGACTGGAAGCCGTTCCCATCCAATGGTTGTTCGTTGGCCTGTGAGTGGGTGGTCTCAGTCCTGTTCCTAGTGGCCAAGCTGGCATTGACTGGCACCCTGGACCACAGTCACCTTCGCAGGAAATTCCCCTGTGACTAGATCATTCCATAATTGTCCAGGGTGTCTTGCACCTTCTTTTAAAGCATCTGGTACTGGCCACCGCCAGAGTCAGCATCTTGGGTCTGATTGGTCCGACAATTCCTATGAAAACCCAAGGACTGAGAGCGCCATCTAGAGCTCCAGCAGGGTAAATGGCAAAAATGCCCATTCGTTTAAACAGAAGCAGAACCAGACCCTTTCAGAAAAGGTGTTGAGGCCGGGCAAATGGGAGCTCTGGTACCTTGTGCAAACACTGAATTCATTAAAAAGAGTTAGACAGAGTTTGCATTTTCTCTGCAGTGAAATTAGCAAAGTAGGGCCTCTTTCATGTTCATTAACACCTATATAAATTCAAAGTAACTAGAGAGCCTCTTAATTGTTCATTAGACACCTTCTGCATCTCCTCGATTAAGAAGAAGCTTTACTGTATTTTCATGATGATCGTTTCCATCCCATTAAGGAGGGAGAGAGAGAGGAGAAAAAGAAAACCACAGATTTTAATAACCTTATATTTCCAAGTCCCTATTATTCAAAAAAATTGTGTGCGTTTGCTCTGATCAGCGGAGGATTACAAGGAGAGCAGTGGGTTAGATTGCTAACGATTTCAATAAATCACTTTACATAAAATTTGTAATTTCCACAATTCCATCCAAAGGCCATTTGACAGAACAAAATGAATTGCAGAATTAGCCACTTGTCCAAAAGCCACTGAACAAATTCCATTTAAGGATACACACATAACAGATGAGGTATATCTTTCACCTGTAAGGGCATGATTTTGGCTTCCAGAGACAAAAGCAAATAAGCTTTCAGTTTGTCAAGAAAGATTTTTACCTCCTGTAGCATGATGAATGTCTAAAATATCGGCTCCAATTGCATCCCAGGCATTTATTTTATCCATTTTTTCCAGCTGATTGATTTTGATTTCTGTGCAGCTACGGCACCATTACCGATGTTTCATTTACGTACAGTCCATTAGCCCAGATGAAACTGACTCATAAGGCAAGGCTTATGCATCTTGTGAGTCCATCCATAGTGAACGTGAAAATGACCACATTAGAACAGACCATCTATTCTGGTGTCTTGGCTATGACAGTGAGCAATGCTTAAGGCACATGTGAAACCCAGTTCAGTCTACTGGGTTGGACACTGGTTTAGGAGTCAAGATCTGGGTTCTAATCCCAACTCTGCCAAGTCATTTTCCAATCTGTAGAATACAAGTAAGGATGCTCACACCTCTCTTTGAAGTGAAGTAAGTTCTAGGGATGGTAAGTGCTAACCATGGAGTTACTATAATATGGAAGGATTTCCTCCCCCACCCCCATCCAGTGTTTAGCTAGCACTGGTAAGAGAAACTTCGACTGATCCATATTCTGACGGAGTATTGACTTCCATCAAAAGTAAACGGCTCCCCAAAAGCAGGTAGTTTTTGCCAGATTTTTTTTTGGGTGGGGGCAGGGAGTTCATTTTTTGAATGAAACAGTTCAATTTTTCATTTGGAAACCACTTTTTTCATTTTGAATTACTTTTTATTTTCTAAACAAGTTGAAATGGAAATGAAACGTTTTGAATGACTGAAAATGGTTTTTGTTTTTGTTTTAATTTTCCTTCATAGAGAATTAAAAAGTTTTCGGCTTTTGTTCTGATTTGGAATGAAGCCAGATTCTGAAGTCTCAAAATCCTTTGTGAAACCGAACATCCATCCTCCGCGCAGCTCTATGCTCATCTGCCACCGCAGTAGATGAGGATGGATAAACCTCATTATTTTTTTATCTGAGCTAAAATGCTGTCATCTCTCTCTGCCAAGCAGCAGCTCCACCTATGGGGCCTTGCCAGTTGGCCTCTCATTGGAAGAGCAATCAGTGATGTGGGGACTGGATTTATTTACACCTAAAAATCAGTCCTGGAGGAGAGGTGGTCGCAAGCAGCATGCAGAGCAATCTCAACTCAACACCAATGCCCCGTTCCCATAGAGCATTCCTGCCTCAAGAATTGACTCTCGTTAGAGACATTAAGCTAGAGATCGAACTCCCTTGCTGCTTGCTACAGCTGCCGCCAAAAGAACCATATCAGAAAACCAACAACTCAGCATTTCTTCCAAGACTAAAAGCTGGCTCACCTGCTAATAAAAAGAACTTGTAAGACTAGGTGTAACAGCGCCATTTGGGGACTCCTGCTATAACCATACCTACAAATACTCCTCTGAGTCATGTGATAAGAGCTTGATCTTGTGATGCATTCACTTGCTGAGTGGACTCAGCGCCCGGACCTGTTAGGTGGTGAGCCCTTCCTGAGAGGACAAGCAACGGGAGCTGACTGCTTGTAGCTTTTTCTATCCCTCTATCTAGGTTCTTAGACTGTGCCCATGACCAGGGTATTGGAGCACCTCACACACTATGCTGACTAGGAGATCTCAGTCTCCCCCATCCCTCCTTTTCCCCTTCGGCAGGAAGGTGTTTCTATGCATATGTGACGCTGGTGGGTGTGACGGGGTCAAGACTCACCACCACTGGCGCCTCCCGCTGGTTGCTCCGGGAATTAGCTCTGTCCACCACGGAGCGCCCTCAGTGCATGGTGTCTCGTCCGCTGTCCGTTCTGCTCTGCTCTGGGACCCACGTTGCCCTCCGCTCGGCGGCGTCCTCTTCAGGACAATGTCCTCCGGCAGTGCCCACTACTCCAGACTCACCCCCTTCCGGGGGGAGGGGTTTAACAGCTGTCTGTGGGACTCGCACCTACCTCAGTCTAGCCCCTTAGCTCAGGGGCACGTTGCAGTCTGTATTGGCCACCATCTTCTGTGGCCAGATGCAGTATAAGGGGGGAGGGGACCCTCTAGCGGCAGCCTCCTTCTGCCCTCCTTCGTTCCCCTCCTGTCTGCTTTCCTTCTCTGGGCCACTTCCAGCCCTCTTCTCAGGAGAGAAGGCAGATGCCCTTGGTAGAAGGTGAGGGTGGGGAGTTCTTCATGCTGCTTCCCTGGCCAAGATCACCCAGCTCTCCAGGGTTCAGGTTCAGCCATCCGCTCTCCATCTGGCGCCTGATCTCAGCCAGGCTCTGATGAGCAGGGCAGTGGCGCTGGGGAGGGTTGTTTTGGTCATAATGGAGATGCTGCTGTCCTAAAATCCTGAATCTGGGGGAAGGGACCGGGCTATAGTGACATTAAACCGGTTGATGGTGCCATAAATGTGGCCTGTTGATTAATGAGTGAATCCCGGCTCGCGCCTGCCCTCATTAAACAAAACATTCCGGCAGCTCCTTGGCAAGCGGCACCAGCCTTCGGAGAGACAGTGCGCCAGAGGGAGAGGCAGAGGAGAGCCGACTGCAATCCACTTCTACTGATTCTTGCATGAGGAGCAAAGTTTGCACCGCGCTGAGCACAGTAGACGGCCACGGGCAAGGTAGAGAGGGAGGTAGCGGGGTAGCACTGTGAAGACGGAAAGCACTATACATTAGTCACACAGCTGAGCGACCAGGAGGCATGTGGGGATTTGCTGATGGGGTAGGCCAGCAGCGAGCAAGGAGGGGAGGAATTGTGTCTCAGCGGGGACGGTGCAACTTACACCTGCTCCCTTGCTCAGGCCTGTCCCTAGGCACACAAAGTAACCCTGATCATTTCAATTTGCCCTGTTCCCGGGGCACACAGCATGACCAGGGGGTCCAATTCCCCCTATTCCTTTCCCCGCCGCTGCTGTGTTATTCAAAGCCCTGAGTCTCTGCCCACAAGCACAATCCGCACTTTGTACAGCTTCTCGCGGCCAGCGGCTTTGGCTGCCCACCCGTCTCCCTCTCCAAGGCTCCGTGAGCCCGTTATCCCTGACAATTGTCCGGTGGAATGAGATAAACGTCAGGCTTTATCCTACCCATTTACCTTGCTTGGCCGAGGTGAAATTGGTTTCATACAACTCTCTGCAGCTGCTCAGTTTTTAATTGTGTGAGGCGGCAGCCACTGACAATGAATGTGGCCCAGAGCCCTCTGCTAACGCACAAAGCCCGCGGCTCGCTAGCAAAGCTGGGGGGTTGTTAACGGTGGAAGGGGATTTGTAGACTGGTGAGTAATATGCCGCTCTCCTTAGAGGCCGGATTGGAGAGCTGCTTGGAAAATGCCCATTTTTCACTGGAAATTTCCCTCTCCCAAAATTGCATTTTTTCCCAACCTTTCCTGCACAACTCTTCTGGTTGTTCAGTGAAAAAGCCCCCAACCGTTCTCAGTTCTCACAAACAATTTTCTTCACCTATTGTCAGTTTTCAAACCCGCCCAAAACACCATTTTTTTTTAATAACCTGCCCTAAAAAAAACTGGAAAAAAAACAAAAAACAAACCAAAACAGCTTTCCCTTCGTTTTTCTGATCAGAAAACCAGAACATTTCCACCAACTTGGAAATTCCGCGTGAGAAATGTTCATTTCCAAAAGTCCGGTTTAACTGGAAAAAAATGTTTCAATGCAAAAATTTCAGCCGGCTTGACTAGACTGTGGGTTGGATGCTAGTGTACGACTCATCCTCAGAGACCACCCCTGGGCTACCCAGACCTTGCACACTGGCATGCCGGTGAATGGGGAGGTGACAGGAATGCAGCTTTTACCACCTCCCTGGCTGTGCATGAGATATGGACTTTCTTCTCGCTTTTTCTTAATGTGGCCAAGTAGCCAAAGAGTATGAATCTGCTTCCCTTCTAACGGTGAGTAGCACCGTAATCTGTGACCAGTCTTGTCACCATGAGTGGGACTACTTACATGGTAAGGTACTGCTCTGTGTGAGTGAGAGTGGCAGAACTGGGCCCTGGGTGAACAAAGGTGTCGTACAATGAAACAATGGGTAGGAATAAATGGTCAGTTTTCAGAATGGAGAAGGGTAAACAGCGGGATCCCCCAGGAATTTATACCGGGGCTGTTCAAAATATTCATAAATGAGCTGGAAAAAGGAGTAAACAGTGAGGTGGCAAAAAAACCCAAAGAAACTAAAAAAATAATGGAGGTTTCAATCCTCCCCATATTGACTGGGTACATGTCACCTCAGGACGGGATGCAGAGATAAAGTTTCTTGATACCTTAAATGACTGTTTCTTGGAGCAGCGAGTCCTGGAACCCACCAGAGGAGAGGCAATTCTTCATTTAGTCCTAAGTGGAGCACAGGATCTGGTCCAAGAGGTGAATATAGCTGGACCGTTCGGTAATAGTGACCGTAATATAATTAAATTTAACATCCCTGTGGTGGGGAAAACACCAGAGCAGCCCAACACTGTAGTATTTAATTTCAGAAGGGTAACTAACGTCCTCATTTTCATGTAGTTCAACAGAAATTAAAAGGAACAGCGCCAAAAGTGAAATCCCTGCTGTGACGGTGTATCCCATAAGGCTTTATGGAATATGCTTATGAATGTAGCTTATGAATGTATATATGACATAACTAGAATATGTTTTATGCTACATATGCCGTGGAACATATCTATGTAAAGTTTGTGATCTACTGAATACATTCCTCCTATTTGTAGGCATGTATCATTTTTAGGAATATTGGCTGTCTACTTGCTTGATAGCCTTAGTAAAGCATTTGAACTTGGAGATGCTGATCCGCATCGGAGATTTCCCAGGAATGTGGCTTGGCTGGTAAGAAACTCAGTCATGCCTGGACATGTGACTTGCCCAGGTGACTCCAAAACTCCATCTTGGAGCTGGACTTTGCATAGGAGAGAGGAGAGGGTCTCCACCCACGAGAGGGTCTACTTAAACCCCTGTGATACGCCTCCATTTTGTCTTCAGCTGGCTAGAGAGAGAGCACCTCTCCACCCCCAAGGATACCTGAAAGAGACTGGAACAAAGGACAGTATCTACAGGGGGCGTGAGTGATTGCTGGACCCAGACTAGAAGGAGACTAGTCTGTAAAAGGAAGCTTACTGGAACTGGTGAGGTTTTTATCTGTACTCAGTTTTATTACTGTATTAGACTTAGATTTGTGTGTTTTATTTTATTTTACTTGGTAATTCACTTTGTTCTGTTACTACCTGAAACCACTTAAATCCTACTTTCTGTATTTAATAAAATCACGTTTTACTTATTAATTAACCCAGAGTATGTATTAATACCTGGGGGGGTGGGCAAACAGCTGTGCATCTCTCTCTATCAGTGTTATAGAGGGGGAAGAATTTATGAGTTTACCCTGCATAAGCTTTATACAGGGTAAAATTGATTTATTTGGGGTTTAGACCCCATTGGGAGTTGGGCATCTGAGTGTTAAAGACAGGAACACTTCTGTTAGCTGCTTTCAGTTAACTCTGCAGCCTTGGGGCATGTGGTTCAGACTCTGGGTCTGTGTTGGAGCAGACGGGTGTGTCTGGCTCAGCAGGACAAGGTGCTGGATTCCCAGGCTGGCAGGGAAAGCAGGGGCAGAAGTAGTCTTGGTACATCAGTTGGCAGTTCCCAAGGGGGTTTCTGTGATCCAACCCGTCACACCTGCCACCTGCATGGAAACTTTTGAAAGACACCATAATAGAAGCTCAACTTAAATGTATACCCCAAATTAAAAAACATAGTAAGAGAACCAAAAAAGTGCCACCGTGGCTAAACAACAAAGTAAAAGAAGCAGTGAGAGGCAAAAAGGCATCCTTTAAAAAGTGGAAGTTCAATCCTAGTGAGGAAAATAGAAAGGAGCATAAACTCTGGCAAGTGAGGTGTAAAAATATAATTAGGAAGGCCAAACAAGAATTTGAAGAACAGCCAGCCAAAGACTCAAAAAGTAATAGCACATTTTTTTTACGTCCATCAGAAGCAGGAAGCCTGCTAAACACCCAGTGGGACCACTGGACAATCGAGATGCTAAAGGAGCGCTCATTGACGATAAGGCCATTGCGGAGAAACTAACTGAGTTCTTTGCATCGGTCTTCACAGCTGAGGATGTGAGGGAGATTCCCAAACCTGAGCCATTCTTTTTAAGTGACAACTCTGAGGAACTGTCCCAGATTGAGGTATCATTAGGAGGTTTTGGAACAAATTGGTAAATTAAACAGTAATAAGTCACCCGGACCAGATGGTATCACCCAAGAGTTCTGAAGGAACTCAAATGTGAATTGCAGAACTACTTACTGTAGTCTGTAACCTATCATTTAAATCAGTTTCGGTACCAAGTGACTGGAGGATAGCTAATGTGATGCCAATTTTTAAAAAGGGCTCCAGAGGTGTACAGGGCAAACTGGTTGAAACTATAGTAAAGAACAGAATTGTCAGACACGTAGATGAACATAATTTGTTGGGGAAGAGTCAACATGTTTTTTGTAAAGGGAACTCATGCCTCACTCACCAATCTACTAGACTTCTTTGAGGGGGTCAACAAGCACCTGGACAAGGGGGATCCAGTGGATATAGTGTACGTAGATTTTCAGAAAGCCTTTGACAAGGTCTTTCACCAAGGGCTCTTAAACAAAGTAAGCTGTCATGGGATAAGGGGGAAGGTCCTCTCATGGATTGGTAACTAGTTAAAAGATAGGAAACAAAGGGTAGGAATAAATTATCAGTTTTCAGAATGGAGAATGGTAAATAGTGGTGTCCCTCAGGGATCTGTACTGGGACCAGTCCTATTTACATAATCATAAATGATCTGCACAAAGGGGTAAACAGTGAGGTGACAAAATTTGCAGATGATGCAAAACTACTCAAGATAGTGAAATCCACAGCAGACTGTGCAGAGCTATAAAGGGATCTCACAAAACTAGGTGACAGGGCAACAAAATGGCAGATGAAATTCAATGTTGATGAGTGCAAAGTAATGCACATTGGAAAACAATCCCAACTATACATGGGGACATAATCGCAGAATGATGGGGACTAAATTAGCTGTTACACTCAAGAAAGAGATCTTGGAGTCATTGCAGATAGTTCTCTGAAAACATCCACTCAATGTGCAGCGTCAGTCAAAAAAGCAAACAGAATGTTGGGAATCATTAAGAAAGGGATAGATAATAAGACAAAAAAATCATATTGCCTCTATATAAATCCATGGTACACCCACATCTGAATACTGAATGCAGTGTGGTTGCCTCATCTCAAAAAAGATATATTGAAATTGCAAAAGGTTCAGAAAAGGGCAACAAAAATTATTAGTGGTATAGAACGGCTTCCATATAAGGAGAGATAAATAAAACTAGGATTTTTCAGGTTGGAAAAGAGACTAAGGGGGGATATGATAGAAGTCTATAAAATCATGACTGGTGTGGAGAAAGTAACTAAGGAAGTGTTATCTACTCCTTCTCATAACACAAGAACTAGGGGTCACCCAATGAAATTAATAGGCAGCAGGTTTAAAACAAACAAAAGGCAGTACTTCTTCATGCAACGCACAGTCAACCTGTGGAACTCCTTGCCAAGGGATGCTGTGAAGGCCAAAACTGTAACTGGATTAAAAAAATAATATGATAAATTCATGGAGGATAGGGCCATCAATAACTATTAGCCAAGATGCTCAGGATGCAACCCCATGCTCTGGGTGTCCTTAGCCTCTGTTTGCCAGAAGCTGGGAATGGGCGACAGGGGATGGATCACTTGATGATTCCCTGTTCTGCTCATTCCGTCTGGGGCACCTGGCATTGGCCACTGTCGGTAGACAGGATACTGGGCTGGATGGATCATTGGTCTGACTGAGTACGGCTGTTCTTATGTCCCAGCAGTCAGCAAACCCCAAGCTCCAGTAAGTGCATTAGATGTGAGAATGAGCTCCAGCCTTAAAGGCCACACCCCAAATCCCGGGGCGGTGCTGAGATAGTGCCCTCAGCTTCAACTGTCTCGAGGATACAAGAAGATCTTTCTAATCCACCTTGCCCTGACTGAGCACTGAGCAGAAAGTAACAGTCACCATAAGGGGACAAGGAAGAGACTACCTCAGAGATAGCCAGGTAGGGTCCCAGGCCAGTTAGGGCTTTAGAGATGATAGTTATCCCTGTGAATAGGGCCTAAAACAGAGTGGGAGCCAGAGCAAAGGAGATAGCAGTGTTGTGTGTGTTCACATTAGCGTGACCTACTTAGGCCTTGATAAATGGTCTCCAAGCAATGCTTCGTGTCGCCTGGAGGTGCTTTCGGCCTAGTGACTCTGGCGTGGGCCACAGAGGAGATGAAAGGTCTTGGGCTCCTTCTCATCTGGCTGTCCACATTCCCTCCGTAACTCTAACTGGAGCAGACATTCTTCCTTGCTGCCTAGGCGGCGCTGCGCACAGCTGCCGTGTCCCACCTCGCCGGTGGTGGCCTCGTTTCAAAGCTGAGCGCAATAGATTCTGGCGTATGCAGAATTTGTCTGCTGCTTTGCAGCCCTTCCGCGTGACAGGTGCGCGCTATAGGCCGGCTCCTCGTTCATTCCCATGCCTGTCATTTCTGTCCATTCACTTTGCGATTTCATTCTGAAAAACAACCCCCACAAAAATCTTTAAAGGCTGAATTGGAAAGAAAGATGGGTGTCTTCTCAAGTCTTTCGTTGTTGTTGCTGCTGTATAATTCATGGCCTTGCCACCAGAGAGCACGAAGTCCAGATTACACTAACGAATGCCAGCAGGCGCACACTATGTGAGAGGCTACGCCACGGTAGATTCCACCCTCGCTGCTCTCCACGGGAAACAAAGAGTTTTGAACGTTGCTTGTGGCATCCAGTGATGGATGGCTCAGCTCTTTCCATGACACATCGTTATCGTCAGACTCAGCAACAGGTCTGATTAAGGTGAAGATTCCATCACGGGTATTTCTTGTCAAAGTCAGGGACAGGTCACGGGCAATAAACAAAAATTCATGGAAGCCTGTGACCTGTCCCTGACTTTTACTAAAAATACCCTGGGGTGTGGGGGGAGAGAAATACCTTTGAGAGGGGGCTGCTGCTCCATTCCCAGGGGAGCTGACCCAACCCTGGCCGCTACTCCAGTGGGCTGCCAGCCATTGCTTCAGGGAGCCAGGGACATTGCTCTGCCAACCCCAGGACTGGCTGCCAGCCAGCTGTTCTGGCATGCCCAGGGGGGCTGCTGCTCCAGTGAGCCCAAGGATCATTGCTCCATCAATGCAAGGATCATTGCTCCAGCCCCGCTGCTCTAGCACTAGGGGTGCTGACCCAACCCCAGTCACCGCTTCAGCCCTGGGGCTGCTGCTCCAGTGACTCTGTAGCTGACAGCTGCTCCAGCTCTGCCCCAGAAGTCGTCCCAGAAAGTCACGGAATCAGTGACTTCTGTGACAGAATCGTATCCTTGGGTACGACTGACAGAATGCAAGAGGAGTTCTCGTTGTGCAGAGGAAACAGCGCAGAGTCTGGGTGAGGAAAGGAAGAAGCAATTTTGCTAAGAGAACAAACCACACACACACACAGAGAAAAGTAATTAAGTGAATTTTGTGCTAGGTTGATTTCCCTGGTCCCTGGAGATTGTTACTTCTCCACAGAACAGATAGACACAGCAGAAGCTTTCTCCACAGTGTCCTGTAAAAATGTCCCAAGCCAAAGTAGAAATCCCTGGGAGGGGGGTGCTCCTGACCCACTATTCTCCAGTCTTAGCTGTCATTAAAAAAAATAAAGTAAGTTTCTAGCTGTTCGGGTAGCAAAGAACATGACCAGAGTGTAACCAATGCAGCATCTGCCTGAGTTTGCAGAGAGCCTGAAACAATAGCTCTGAGAGGTGTGAACTGACTCAGGCATCTCACTGGGTGTTAACACAGACAATGTGGCTACTTTCAAGGTCATATTTCACTGTTCATCAAAGGAGAGAAAGGGTCCTATTATGAAAAGCCTGAGGGTGTGGGGATACAGAAAAGATTTATATTACGATGGGCTGAAGTTTTACACTTAGTGGGGATGAAGACATCTGTAATTGGTTCAGTTTTCCTGAAGGGGGCACTCAGCTTCCAAAGGTCTGGGAAATATTAGTGTTTCCCTCGGGGGGAGGGGAAGGGTGTGGGTGGGTGTGTTTGTCTCCTTCTAGTGGCTGGTTCACATAGGACGTCTATGAGTTTGTTACTGCTCCCAGCTAACAGACTTTGTCCTTTATCTCAAGCCATAGAGACTCGCGCTCTTAGTGCTGAAAGTCCTGGGTCCAAATCTCATTGCCCAAAGCAGTCAGTTGCAATGGTGCTACCTGTCTCCTGAGACCTGGACTGAATTTGGCAAGGACTGTCAATGGTCATGACTGGTTACTACTACCCCAGACTAGGTTTGGACCAGAAAGGCTCCACATCTCAATCCCAGCCGCCTGTGCTGTTTAGTCCCCCCTAAAAATGTGTTTAAAAGGAGGAGCTTGGACAGGTCTTGGAGCAAAGATCTTGTGCCAGATGGTGAATTGCCGTTGTGCTCGCATTCCTGTAGGTGGAACATGTCTTTGCTGGCGGTATGAGAGCATGGAGGGGCGTGTTCTCCTCAGTGACACGTTCCTGGTGTGGTTCTGTGTGCACACTGAGAGCGCAATATGTAGTAAGTGCTTCCTGGCGTAAGGAAGGGCTGATTGGTCCTAACGGAAATGTTTGTGACGCTGGCAGGCCGGACACCAACTCTTGCCCCGGCGGCAGGTGTTAGCTAAGAACTGACAACCTCGTAGCTGGGAACCAGACCAGATCACCTGGATGTTAGTTTTGGTCCAAATAGTCATTGGTGTTATAAGAATGTGTTGAGATGCTATGAAATGCTTGTATGTTGCTGCATGTATTAATCTCACCTGTACTATCTATATCCCAGCTTCTAAGGTGATATTGAAGTGTTTGCACTGTAACTCTAAACACCCCCTGTTGGGAGAGAAGCATGACCCCGTGTGAAATACCAGTTTGCCAGTGTTATATCCTGGGGGGGAACAGTTTTAGGAAGAAATCACTGGATACACAGAGAGCTGTAAACCTTAAAAGCCGCCATTTACTGCCACACACTGAACTAACCAAAAACCAGCCAAAACTGGCTGGGCCATCCCCTAATAATCTAACTCAATTGCCATAGCAACAAGATTCTATTACCACAACAACCAAATACCCGCCACAGCCACAGGAGGTGTTATCTCCTCCCCAACACAAGAAGGCCCATAGACACCAGACAAACCATTGTGGAACCCCAGAGAACAAGAGACTGTTGATGGCTCCCCACCAACCCATGAAGAGGAGACCTGCACATGAACTCGTCCCATCCTCTTCAACTCTGGGGAGAGAATAAAAATCCACAACAAGAAGAAACTGTGCCTTTTGGGCTGTTTGAACACTGAAGGGCCAGAGACTCGAGCCTGAAGCCAGAGATCCCCACGGGCTGCCCTGAGAGGCGCTTTGAATGGACAGATCACGACAACTCTGACACTCTTAGGGTTTAGCTGGTAACTCATGGGTGTGTCTGTTTGCTTGCTTGAACCTGTAAATAACTCATTCCTTTTTCCTCGCTAACAAATCTTTAGATAGTTTGTTACAGGATTGGCTACAGGCATTCTCTCTGGTGTAAGGTCTAGGGTACCAATTGATCTGGGGTAAGTGACAGGTCTCTCTCGGGACTGGAAGCCACCTGAAGTTAGTGTGGTTTTTGGTGTAAGTGACCATTTATCACAAAGTCCAGTTTGTCTGGGTGGCAGGATAGATTGGAGAGTCTCAGGGGACTGTCTGTGACTCCAGGAGTTCACATTTGTTACTGGCTTGATGACATGTAATTACAGAACATGCCACTAGTTTGGGGTGTCGGCCCTATTTCTGACAGTCTGCTCCGAGGGAGGCACTCACGGTCGTGAGCTACTCCAGACAGTGTGACAGTCTTCGTTAGAAATCTCTTCTCTTTTCCGCGCAGAAAACAAACCCCCATTGTTCTCATTTCTGCTGGACATGTCATCTGCTCCCTGAGTCAGGAGACAGCCACAAAGTCAGCAGGGCATGGGAGACCATCAGAGTGTGTTAAGGAACACCTGGATGCCCTCTTGACTCTGACATTACTGGGAGCCACGCAGAGGCTGGGGGAAGAAAGCAGGATTCAAATGAATCCTAACATGAATAGCAATGGTTTCATGGATGTTTTTGTTCTCCCCGAGAAGAGTAATTTAATAATTGGAGATATACCAATCTCCTAGAACTACTCACAACCCTGGGTTTAGCAGGCCAATGCTCAAACCACTGAGCTATCCCTCTCCCCCTAATATTTTAGCTTTGTAAAATATTCCTTCTAGTCTAATAATCTACAGTGTGATTTGTGGCACAAGATAGGAAGGAAATGTGCCAAATTTTGCTCTGTTATGCTGGTACAACTGGAGCTCTTCCAAGGAAGGCAATGTTTTTTACCCGAGTGTAACCGTGTTTGACTCATTACGTTTCACTATATCATGTCCTGGTAGTTCTGTGGTTTAGGTTTCTTTTCCCCAAAGGGGATGGTACTCCCTAGTCATCTTTAAGCAGATTTTACACATGTATACAAAATCTGAGTTAAAGGAGCAATAGGCTGGAAAGCCAGGAAGTCGAATACCTTGTCAGTTAAGTCTCCAGAAGGAAATCCACTCTGGTGACCTATTCCCTGGAGCCATATTGAAATGTTACAGTGAAAGGGGCTAATCTAAACCCGGTTAAACTCCACTGAAAGACTCCAATAGAGTTTGGATCAGTCCCATAGTTTGTACGTGCCCACACAGCCTTGTTTTGGTTGTGTGGAGTTGCTCCACTTTGGGATAGATCGAAAACCCAAACGCAAGCCCAAACCCTGTATTTTGCCCAGCTTTAAGCTGAAATGGGATGAAGTCATCTGGTTTTGCCTGGTCTCCACTCCGGTGAGGCTTGGAAGATCTGCCCCAGGGATCAAAGAGGTCATGAACCTCAGCCACTCTGGGCTGAGTTGCTTGTTCCTAACTAACCTCAACCCCCCCCTGTGAGTTTCGCTGGATTTCAGGGTGAAAGTTTCAATGTCTCATGCCTCAAGGCTCAGCCCCCGAAGGCAGAACTCCTCTTGACTGCAACACGAACACGATTTGATAGCTCTGCAGCAGGGATACACTTGATTTCTCCAGTGCCATTGTATTTTTCACTCCATTCTTCTATTGCACTAAAATAAAAAAATCCCACGGGAGAAGGGATCTCTTCCAGATTTCAATCCCCAGGAGAAGAAGGAATAAATAGTGATGAAATTCACCATCAAGAGCATGGAATGATTTTATTTTAGGGAACACATCTTCCGCATAAGGTGAATGTCCCAACGCTGGTGAATGTCACAGCTTCCTGGAGACTGGTATCATCTAGAACCTTTTTCCTGCACTATGTTCTTGGCTCCCAGCAATAAACTTGACTGATATCGGTTCTTTGGTCTCTTGAGTATATTTCATGCCAAACCAAAAAGTGTGGTCAAGCAATTGCCAATACAATTTAACAAGAAGATGTACCTATCGGTGGACTTGAATTTTAAAAGCCATCCACAGCCTCCTTCTGCTGTGTGCCCGACAGCCAGCAACTCAGCTGAGTAGCAACCACCAAGATAATGACCCCTAATATTGATTAGAGAAGAGGTGAGGCAGGGTGTTGAGACCCAAAACTAGCTCAGGTTTGTGGAAGAGTCAGGGCTAGGTTTTGGCTTTGATGGCCCCAAAACTTCATCAATTCTTCCCAGCCCATTTTGGCCCAAAGCATTGGGAGTCTCACTAGATAAGATGATCTCATGAGATTTCTACCATCTTTACCTGCCGTTAATCTGGATGTGAAAATTGGGACCCATCTGTCTGTGGGTCAGAGCTAGGGTCAAAATTGTAGGGGTGGTTTCAGATCCAGAGATCAAAATTCACCCCCAATCCCAGAATTTGGACAGGAGGGTTGTATTTAATGTTCTGTTTCAGGCCTATCTTTGTCGGGGATGTATGAAGGCTCTATCACATGTATCAAGGTTCTGTGCTGACAAAGAATACAAACCAGGCAGGGGAATACTCTGAACAAAACCTAAGTGCTAATAAAGGCAATGGCAAAAATTCTCATTGAATTCATGCCATTGGTATTCAGCCCCTAAGGAGGAAAAAACATGTATTGGGACAAACTTTAATAGTCACTAATACAGAGATCATGTGGCACCAAGATACCAAGTTGACAGGCACTTTAGGAATGACAGGGATGACAGATATAGAATGAAACTCCTCCCAGGAGCCAGATGTGAGACAAGCAATGCCTGGATGTCGTGGTCTATTAGCAATAAATAATAGGGAACAATATATAGCTGGGGGCTGTGACGGTACCTCCCATAAGGCTCTATGGAAATATGCTGAGAGTGTGTTTTATGCTACATACCCCATGTAACATATCTCTGTAGAGGTTATGATCTACTGAATGGATTAATCCTATTTGTATGCACGGATCATTTTTGTATTTGAAGTTATGAATGTTGACTCTGTACTGGCTTGATTTCTAAATAACCTTAGTAGAGCATTTGGTCAGTTCCTGGAAAAAAAAATGTTGAAATTACCGGTAAGTACCTAATCAAGAAACACTTAAAGGACAAAGGATCTTGGAATGCTCCAATCCACATAAGAAGTCTACTTGAGGATGTTCAAGGTAGCATGTAAACAATGGATGCTACCTGTAAAAACTGTGAATCATGCATGGACATGTGACTTGCCCAGGTGACTCCTAAACTCCATCTTGGAGCTGGTCTTTGCATAGGAGTGAGGAAGGGGGTCTCCACCCACAAGAGAAAGTCTATTTAAACCCCTGGGAGACCTCTCCTTTTTGTCTTCAGCTGGCTAAAGAGAAAGCCTCTCCATCCCGAAAGAGACCTGAAAGAAACTGCAAGGGGGTGAGTGATTGCTGGACCCGGACTAACAGGAGATTAGTCTGTAAAAGGGAGCATTCTGGAACTGGTGAGGATCTTATCTGTATTCAGTTTGATTAGACATAGATTTGTGCATTTTATTTTATTTTGCTTGGTGACTTACTTTGTTCTGTCTCTTACTTCTTGGAAGCACTTAAATCCTACTTTCTGTATTTAATAAAATCACTTTTTACTTATTAATTAACTCCGAGTATGTGTTAATACCTGGGGGAGCAAACAGCTGTGCATAGCTCTCTATCGGTGTTACAGAGGGCGAAAAATTTATGATTTAGACCCCATTGGGAGTTGGGCATCTAAGTGTTAAAAACAAGCACACTCTCGAGGTCCCTTCCAGTCCCCCGGTTCTAGGATTCCACGTCTACAGGGTAAAAACCGTGATGAAAGTTGCTTATAAACATTTGACAAGGGTAAAGCTCAAGAACTGGAGATTTCAAACCTGTTGAAATTTTAGCTACATATATGGACTCCAAGAAGGAAAAAGGATTATCTACTGTGATACAAAGGAGCATATAGTTAGGAGTGATGGAATGGAGTTAAGGAACGGAGGACGAAGGGCGGAAGCCTCCTGGCTTGGATTGGCAAAGTAGTAGAAATTTTTGAAATGATTTGACTGGTGCAGGGGTTCTCAGCCTGCAACCCCTGGGGAACCACAAACTGATGTCAAGGGGCCATGGGAAGTGGGATCCAGGCTAGACCCCAACTGGGTGGAAGGAAGGGCCCAGGATGGAAAAGGTTGAGAACTACTGGGCAAATGTATATATGTGCCCACCACGGCCCTCTGTTGGATGGAATCAAAACTGCTTCACTGAGTGCCCAGTGGGAGGAACCGAAGCTTTTCCTTTAGATCAAGCAAGATGCAGCCTGTGCTTGTGAAGCAGGAAGTTCAGAGTTCTATCCCCGAGGCTGCCAGGAAGCTCCCAACTGGAGACAGGAAGTGCCTCAGTCTGACAATCAGGAAGTGGCTAGCTGGCCACAGATTTGTTGTTATGCTGTAGCGTAGAGAACAATCTCCAGCCCTAGCCAGAGATTGAGGGAGAGGCCTTTTCCATCTACCATGTCTATTATTTATAACCTTGTCAAGTAGCCCAGACTTTCCAACCACCAGATCGGCAAATGTGTCTCTAGAAGTGACTCAGGTTTTCGATTTTATTTAATAATAGTCCAATGTGCACCTGAAATATCAATTACTTTGTTATATTATTTTTTTGGTCTGCTTAGGCCTAGTGTTTGACCTTGGATAATACAGGTGCATGATAACAAAACAAGAATAACCTTTTGCCTGTGGATAGTACCTTCCATCCACAGATCTCAATGCACCTTACAAACGAACGGATTTACACTCATGATGCCTTTTGGAGGTAGGCAAGTATGAGCCTCCCTATAAATGGATGAGGAAATGGAGGTGTTGCGTGCCTGATCCCAAACCCATATAAATCACTAAATGGATTACCTAGGTCACACAGGGACTCAGTGTAAAAGCCAGGGTTTCCTGACTCAAAAGCCTCTGTCTTAACCACAGACCCATCTTTTCTTCTCTATAATGGCATATTGCGGATGCCATACAGAGAAGATGCACTCCATCTTCCCACTCTTTGAGTTAAGAGCCAGAGTTGCAAAGGGGAAAGATCTCATGTTTCAAGACTCCAGCATTCCCTCATTAAATCGTATGTTGATGAATGCCATAAATTAGATTCCAATCAGGCTGCATTCTCCAGGGAGCTAAATTGGGTAAATAGGCAGAGTGGGATTTGTTTGAAATATCAAATAACTTCTGGAGAATCCACCTGAGGGCCTGGCTCCCTCCCAGAGATAATAAATAAAAAGATGAAGGAGGAAGGTATTAACTGTGAATGGATTATAATTGAGTCAGTGGTAAATGCATTTCGTAATCTTTAATTAGCAGAGGTGCTTGCTGGAAATGTAATTGACAGGAAACACGCTCCTTTGGCTGGAAATCAGTGGAAAGTTCTCCATACTCTGTCTTAAAAGTGGCTGCTGTTTTCTCTTAGTCTTTTCATTAAGCCTCAGGATTAAGGTA
Organism: Mauremys reevesii; assembly: GCF_016161935.1. Taxonomy (NCBI): domain Eukaryota; kingdom Metazoa; phylum Chordata; order Testudines; family Geoemydidae; genus Mauremys; species Mauremys reevesii. The sequence goes on along the minus strand of NC_052630.1, from coordinate 103,952,289 downwards.
AAGGAGTAGCAGCTTTAGGGGCTACATACAGCTGTCTAGACTCCCATCCCAGCGGGAATGACGTTGAGCAAAATCTGGAACGGAATCCGTAGGCTTGCTGCAAAGTCCTGGGGTGGCCCATAGCTGGGATCTTCCCTGGGGATTGCCTGGATCAGACATTGGAATGACTTTCTCATACGGTTTTTGCATTGAATCTGAGCCAGCCCGTCCCATTTACAGCTGCTCTCTGCTTTCCGGGTTGTGCCTTGAAATGAGCCTGGAATAAGGCAGGGAGTTGCAGTGCAACAGGAGACTGGTGTGTAGCGATCGAGCTTGGCTGCAGGTGACTAGACTGACTAGAAAAAATTGAGCCTTCGTGTTTTATTTCGTCAGTATTATTAAGTGGGGTTTGCCTAAAGAGGGGCCTCACACAGGCGGAGGAGAGAGCAGAAACCTGTGTTTGATGATGGCCTGAGGCAGAGATTCAGGCCTCTATACCTGCCACCAAACACAGTGACATGCCTGCTGATGTCAGTAGTAGATTTGCACACGGATCCTGGGGAAGATACGGCCTGTCTATAGAGTACCTGAATTTTTGTAATTTGTTTGCTGCCTCATTGTCACATTCACCCTCACTGAGACAGTCTGTCCCCCCTTACACCCTCTGTCTCACGTCTTTCTCCACCTGCCTTCCTCTTTCGCTTCCTCATCCTCCTGAATCTGCTCTGGTCTTTTCTCTGCATTGCATTGCCTGCAGCAACTCCCCAAATCCAACCTGCACCCACTAAAATGATCAGTGATTAACTAGTTAATGGGGAAGTTGATTCTCCAATCCGATCACTAGCAGATAGGGGGGCTGTTTCTAATCTCTAATCCCTTGTTTCAGCTGTCTGAAGCGATCACTGTATCCGTTACACTTGGCTTATGTTTGGCAGGTTCTCTCTGCAGCCAGCTAAAAAACTTACTCTGCGTTTTAAACAGCAAAGCTGAGAGTCTGGAGAATCTGATTATGTCACTCAGGCCACATCACTGCTTCCCGCAGGCCGGGTGTTTGACATCCCCTCCTCTCCCAAGCATTTGAAGGTTGTAAACACTAAAGAAGAGACATATTAGGAAGGAGCTTACATGGCAGAACTGAAAAGTCAGAGAAAAAACGAGGCTGAAAGTTACAGAAAGCTCCTGTTAGATCCTAGAACAGTCTCCCCCAGGAACTAGACTGGACAAACATGCTCTAGGAGAGAAATCCTACCCTGGTTCTTTAGGGAATGGAGACGATGGCCAAAAAGGGCTGTTTTTTAAGAGATTCCAGCCTAGGATTACCCTATGAGTGTCATAACTGAGCAGTGCAATAGAGCAGAGCTTGCTAACACTCAGCACAAGTCCTCTCTCTGAGTCCCTAGCGCCTATTAACTCTGGGCTGCTGCAAGTTTGCCCTCTTATAGAAAGTTGTTTCCCAGCAGGCTGTTCTGCGGGGAGGGCTGGCTCTTTAAAATTGGCAGAGACAGAGTGTAGCTAGCTGCTGCTGGCTGCATGCTCCTCTCTCCTCTAGTTCCTGCTTTGTTTCCCCTTTGGGAATCCTGTAAATAGGGCCCTGTCTCACAGAAGTGATTGTGATGAATTAGTGTGGGGGTGGGGAGCAGACTTTTTGCTCAGCTCGTCTGCTGGCAATTACAGGTTGGCAAACATTATCTGTGACAGCTGTAGGTGGGTCTCAGGCTGTCTGTTTATGTGATCTTGCTGCAGCTGAATAAAAGCCAGTTGCTGTTCTGTGTTACAAGTTTGGGGTGGTGGTGGTGAGGGAATTACCTAGAGAATAGAACACAGGACTGGGGCTTGTTCAGTCTATCACTGAGCTGATCCTGACTTTACCTCTCTGTGACCCAAGTTAAAAATAAATGACTCTAAGAGCAGTCGGTGTTTCACAAAAGGCTAAGAGGCTTTGGGTGTGGATCCCATGTGTAAAACTCAGCCCCTGCTTACTCGGCAGTTCTGCTCCTCCGTGTGTGCCTCAGATCATAGCTGTCTTTAGCAACAAAACCACGTTTCCATTGTGTTCTACTCCTGGCAGCACTGCAGAGCCATGTCCTCTAAGGAAGAGGGACCTGGTTCTATTCTGGCTAAAATGGGGAATGCAGTTCTACTTGCTGGGTGGATTCTGCTGTCCCAGACACCTGTGCAGCCCTACTGACTACAAGAGAGGGGCCCAGATAAATCTGGCTTGTAGAACCTTTATTGCTAGTCAGCTGGAAAGAATCTAACTAGACTCTCAGCTCCCACGTTGAGTTTGCCAAGTTGCTGACTGGAAAAATAGTCTCTCTAGATGTAAACTGAGGACATTTGCTATGGAAACATTGTGAGATGAGAGCGGGAGTAACCTTCAGAGTTACGCTGTCCTTTCAAAATCTGAGGTGCTTTGAGATCCTGGCATGAAAAGGTGTACTAGGAATGCTCAGATGCTGATGGGGTGTGAAAATCTGACTTGCTAGATAAAAGCTTTCATAGCAGCTGTTGGCATTTAGCCAGGGTAGGAAAAGATGGACAGTAGAAGACAGTGGGTGTTCACCCACGAAAGCTCATGCTGCAAAACGTCTGTTAGTCTATAAGGTGCCACAGGATTCTTTGCTGCTTTTAGTAGAAGACAGGATACTAGACTGTGACGCAAGAGATTTGGTCCTGCCACAGTTTCCCTGTGTGAACTGGACAAACTGCTTATCTCTCTGTGCCTCAGTTTCCTGCCTGTAACATGGGGATAGCAGCACTTCCCTGCCACACAGGGATGTCTGAGGATAAGCACACGTATCTCTCAGGCGTGATGGTGATAGAGGCCAGATAAGTGGGTAGGGAGACTGACAGGACAATCATTCTCTCATTTTCATGAGTAATTGACATTAACCAAATCCAACCCAAAACCAACAGCGCCTAAACAGACAAAATTCTGGACATCAGCAGGACACTCCTGTTTTCTTTCTTTCTTAATTAAATGTCATGTTTCCTTCTAACGAAGGGGCCATCTGGCGCAATAATGCAACGCTCCTTGCGGCGGAGTGATTCAAATGCCCCTTTCTTGTCCGTGCGGAGATCAAACCCAGCTTCGTGGCTCAGGAGTGGCTCTGACATTGCCTCGGTGCATAGATCTCAAAAGAAAAGTTAAATTACGCTGCTAGAAACCAGTGGTGTGTTGCAAACCAATCGTCCTTGTCCTCCCCTTTCTCCTCTACATCAATAACTTACTTAATCTTTCTCCTGCTGGGTCTTTCCGTTTGAACAGTAGCCCAGTAATGGGCAGCACAGATCTCCAGCTGTTCCTGTTGTGTTGCCTTCTCACTTGAAAGGATCAGGCAAACATCTCAGTCCCCAGAGGCAAGGTTCTGCTCCCCGCTACATGGGCATAAACGGAGTAAGTCCATGGGGGCTGATTCCCCACTGTCTTGAAGTGAGTGGCACCTGGGCAAAGAAAAGGCAAAGTTGGTGTGAATTCTTATTTGTGTTTCAGTTATACCCAGAGGAACAAGGTGCTGTGGCGCTATGAAGCCAGGAGAAGTCTTTCGCCCCACCAAAATGTACAAACTAAATAGACCATGGGAGGGAGAACGGAAGGGTCGTTATCCTCATTTGATGGGTGGGGAAGTGAAGTTCACATGGGGAGAGTGTGGCAGAGCTATCTCCTGAGCCCCAATCAGAAGAACGGCTATAGTGGGTCAGATCAGGCTCCATCTAGCCCACTCGCCTGTCCCTGACAGTGGCCCATACCAAAGCTTTAGCGGGAGTGTACAGAAGAGGGCAATTCTGGAATGATCCATCTCTGTCTTCCCCTCCTGGCTTCTGGCCGTCACAGGTGTAGGGTGGCCCCGAGCATGTGGTTGCATCCCTGACCATTTTGGCCAACAGCCATTGATGGACCAATCCTCCATGAACTTATCTAATTCTTTTTTTAACTCAGTTAGACTTTTGGTCTTCGCAGCATCCCGTGGCAGCCAGTTCCACAGTTTTAACTGTGTATGGTGTGAAATACTTCCTCCTTTTTGTATTAAACCCGCTGCCTAGTCGTTTCATGAGGTGGCTCCTGGTTTTTGTATTGCGGAAATGGGCAAATAACTCTCCTCTGTTCACTTTTTCCACAACAGTCACTCTTTTATAGACCTCTATCTCATCCCTCCCTTAGTCATCTCTTTACCAAGCTGAACCATCGTAATCTTTTTAGTCTCTCCTTGTAAAATCCAGCCCCTTTGCCCACAAGAGTATCCTTCCTATTTCTGTAGGCCTGGTCTACGCTTTCAACTTCACCTCTTTGTGCTCCATCGCCCCATCTGTAACATGGGTACAATAAATAATGGCAACTTCACGTGAGGGCTGGGAATCCTGGATAACAGAGGCAAGCCAAGTACAAAGTTTTATTACCAAGTTGATATTTCAGAGGGCAAATATACCAGGTGGCCCTCCATTTCCACATCTGATCTAACATGTCAACGTTTCTCCCTCCCTTAAATCTTTCGTTCATTGATTATTTTCAGGTTGGTTACAACCCTGTAGCTGGAACCTAGCAGCTGTATGGCTGTGGCTCAAACAGTCTCTGTGCAAATACAATATAAGGGCTATACATGTCTCCTTAAATATAATCATCCTGATGTTTCATTACAGCCCATTGGGGGTTTCTCGATCTGCCAGTGAATTAATAAAATCTGCATCGTAGATGCATGTTATTTACATAAGAGCTGAAGAAGATGTCTTCCCTTTATTTAGTAGCGGTGAATATTCAAATGCTAGATTAACTAATTATTGATTGCTGCTGGTGCCAAAATGTAAAAATAAAAATCAACCCAGACATCCTGTGCATTTCCATTTTCTAATCATGCACAGGTTGTCGAGAAGTAGACTGCATTCTGCTTTGTTCTCTTCCACTCTGCTTTTTATTTAAAGGGACTGCTAAGGGCCACTACAATTGCAAACAGCAGCAGGTAACCTGGCGGGGAAATCACCTGGCAGAGACAACCCCTACTAGGGATGGGAACCAGGAAGATCTGTCCCAGAATGCCAACCCAAAGCTGTGCCGAGCTCTGAGAAAGTTTGAGAACCTTTTTGGTTCTGCCTGTGTTTTTGTATCCGTAACTGGCTGGCTGACTGCACCAGCTGACGGAACGCCAGTAGTGCATAAAACTCGGGGACTTTTTTTTATGAGTAGTTTTTTTTTTTCAATGGCAAATGCAGTTTCGGGCAACCCAGAACTATTCATGAATTTGATGTGAATAGTTTTGGCCAGTCAGAAAGTGGCTGGAGGAGGGGGTTCGAATCCCCACACTGGGACAGACCCGAAAGGGACTTTTTCAATTCACCAAAAAATTTTTAAAAAATCAGATTCTGTTTGACTGAGCCATTTTTATTTTTTCAGAACTGTCACCAAATGGAAAATCAGCTATTCATCCAGCTGTAGCCATGATGCTAAGATGAGTCAGATCTTCCTGCTGGGTTTTTAGCAGAAAATATCTTAATGGCCATGAGAGTATGTGAAGAATTGGCCATCATCATGTACGAAGAAATGCAGTGCTTGGTAGCAATTCCTTTAGCTTGCAAAAAGAACAGGAGTACTTGTGGCACCTTAGAGACTAACAAATGTATTTGAGCATAAGCTTTCGTGGGCTACAGCTCACTTCATCAGACGCATAGACTGGAACACACAGCAAGAAGATATATACACATACAGAGAACATGAAAAAGTGGAAGTAGCCATACCAACTGTAATTAATTAAGATGAGCTATTATCAGCAGGAGAAAAAAAAGCTTTTGTAGTGATAGTCAAGACTGACCCATTTCAGACAGTTGACAAGAAGGTGTGAGGGTATTAGGATGTTTCACGGAGTCGTCCTGTCTGATAAGCAGCCTGGGCAGCATTAGGGGCTGTGGATACTACAAGAGGGGAAGTGAATCTGATTGGGAAGGAAGCAGTGAGTAGCCTGGGAAATGAACCTAGCCTTTTAATCAAGGTGCCAAGCAGAATAGAGCTAATCAGAACTAATCAGGGAGCATTCCCATGTGGGGAGGAGGTGCTGATTACAATAGGGAACTGTGCTGATGACACAGCAAACCCAGGGGCTCTTCCAGCAGAAATTCCTTTGCAAAAAGATTTTTATAGCCCAGTGGATCAGGCTGTTGCCTCAGGCAAGACCAGTGTTCTGATATAGGCAGCGTCCAATGTGGACAAACTTTTCTTATACTCTGTATTATAGTAGCAACGAGAGGCCCTAGCTGAGATCAGGGCCCCATGGTGCGAGGCGCTGTCTGCAGCTAGCGAGAGACAGTCCCTGCCCCAAAGAGCTTACAATCTGAATAGGCAAGACAGACAAAGGATGGGAGGGGAAACTGAGGCAGAGAGCGGCAATGTGATTTGCCAAAGGTCACCTAGCAAAGCACTAGCAGAGCTGGGATTGGTTCCCAGGCCAGTGTGCTGTCCTCTGCCTCCCTTCGACTTCAGCCCTAGATAGATTGTGTGCAGTTTGCATTTTCCTTTTGTAGTCTATATTCTGCACTAGGCTTCAGAGAGTGCTGCAAGCGCCTGCCCCGCCTCTGTTGAATAACCCTTTTAAACTGGTCTGTGCAGTTGGTAGCTAGCTCTCCTTTGAAGCCTAGGAGCTCAGGAGCAAACCCACAGGCTGCCCCACAGCAGGGTGCGGCGTCAGGCTCTGCTTTTCATGGGGTGCTGCTAAGAGTCCTTGTTCCGCTTGATTATCCAAATTCTCCCTCATGTGTTTGAAGTGCCAGGCATGAAAGCAAAGAGGAATCAATCAGTGCAGCGAAAGTATGTTGGAATTAATTGCCATGATGCCTCTCATTTAGCTTTCCCTGCAGGCCACGTTGGGGACTGTTAGCCATGCAGCACCATCTCCTCCTCTTCTCCGTGAGCTTTCCTTCCACACGGGACAGCTGCCTAAGCCTCCGTGGCATCGGGCGACCTCGATCCTAAATGGCGTGTTTGAAACATGACACGGTACAAACAGCACCATGTGTGTTTTCTTTCTGATGGGCTTGCGTAACCCACTGATCGAGGTCTGCTACTTACAGGTCCCTCTGTGGGCCTGATCCAGAGAGGCTACGGCTCTGCTACAGCTCCCTAGCAGGGGGATCACTCCTTTAACTCATGTGATGGAAGCTCACGCTTTGACCTCTGGAGGTTCCCAGTTCAATCCCCGGTGATGACCGAGATGACAGTTGTTACGCTGGTGACATTTCCGGCTGCCCCCGCCTCAAACTCCACCGGGGGACAGAGCCTGGCTACTCTGTGCGGGGTGTTAATGTAGCCCAAATGCACTCCAGGCGCTGAGACAGAGCCTGATTCTGCATGCTCTCTGGGTGGGGGACTAACCCAGAGTGCAATGGAAGCTCTGCACATGTGCTAGGTTTGCAGGATTGGGCCCGTATGGTGCAAGGCCGTGTCTACGTGACAGCTGCTGCAGCGCCAGAACGTGGCTGCTTTCTCCAGCAATGGCAGGAGTTTTTCCATCACTGTAGGTAACCCGATGGAGGAATTCTTCTGGTAACCTGCCCTCATGTACGCCAGGGGCTAGCTACAGCACTCAGGGGTGGATTTTTCACACTCCCGGCCACCGTAGCTATGTCAACTTAACTTTCAAGTGCAGACCAGGCCTCAAAAAAGGCCATTTCCACCCCGTTCCTTTTGCAGCCTTTTGCCGCGCTTTCAAGCATGCTTCTTTGAAGCCACAGGGCCTTTCAATTTGGCAGGGAGCAGGTTCTGAGCCACCCCATGCGACAGAGTCAGCAAAGCTTAGGAAAGTCATTCATCTCCGCTCTCCCATTGTACTTCAGACCAGATTAAGAACCCTTGAACAGCGACGGGGACTATATTACCCTCTGACCATCCAGCAGAGCCGCAATACACACAAATGCGATCCTCAGCGGGTGGAAAGGAGAGGGTTTTTTTAAAAGAAGCATTAGAAATGGGCCATTTCCCACCCCCATCAGAAGAAATCATAATCTTTATTGATTGGATGTCTGAAATGATCTAACCCCCATCAGCGGCAAAGCAGAGCAAATAGTTGTCTCTGTATAGTCTTATTATGACTTCTTCTTATATCCAGGGTGTTATAATGTTCCGGAAGAGCAGCTGATGGAATAGAGATTCAGCAGTGCTATCGCTAGCAGACAGTGATGGACCAGTGTCTTCGAGCTTGTGATGGTGTGATGGGATCCCTGGGGTACAACCTGGAACTGGGGTACTGCTGTTCCCCTTTAACTCTCCAGCCCTGGGCTGTCTCCCACAGTGCTTTGCTAGTGACAGGCAGCAAACCCCTCCAGGCGCTGTGATCACTCAGCACAACCGCATATGGAGCCCCACGCCCAGCTCGGTTGCATGACTGCTCCCTGAGCCAGTCATGAATCACACAGAAAAGGCACCAGCCAATCTCCCAAGCCCCCAGCCTTGCACCCCAGAGCTCTACCATCTTGCCCTGGTCAGAAGCCTGACCAGAGTAAGTTCATTACCCATCCGCCCCTCCCTCCATGTGGAGAGAACACACACTAGCCTTTGTAACCTGAGCTGGGATTTCCCAAGCACTTCAACGAAACACACCCTGTTTTAGGTAAAATATGAAACAGATTTATCAACTACAGAAAGATAGATTTTAAGTGATTATAAGTGGTAGGCACAAAAGGTCAGAGATAGTTACCAAAGAAAATACCATTGGGTGTTGCAGGTAGGTTACAGTCCTTAATACACAGGCTTCCCCTTTAAGCCTGGGACTAGGCTCCTGAGTTCAAATCAGGAAAAAGCACATTAAAGATCCTGAGGTGCTCACATACTATGGTAAGGATCACAGGTGGCTGCTCTCGTCCGAATATCCGGCCTCAACCGCTCTCAGCCTCAGCTCCGCATCCATAAAATGGGGATACTAATTCTTCTTTTCTCCCATCTTTTTTTGATTTAAATGGGAAGCTCTGGAGGGCAGGGATGGTCTCTTACCATGTATCTGTACAGCACCTAGCACAATGGGGCCCTGATCTTGGTTGGGGTCTCTCGGGGTTCTTGTAGCACAAATAATTATTAAGAATCATTATTAATAACAAAGCAGCACATAGCCATAGCAACATTTCCTCCAAGTTAAGGCCTGCCACTGAAATTGCAGGGGAAATTTTACGTGGGCAAAATTTAATCACTGCAATTAGAAATGGCCCAGGATTATAGCACTAAGCCATCCCCCGGCTCTTGCAAAAAACCACCATCCGGCCTGGCACTGAATGCAGATGCACCGATTGTGGGCGTGTTGCCAGCACACCCTGCGTTATCAGTCACTGCTGGCTGCCCCTAAGAATAAACTGTGTAATCCCATCAGAACACTAAGCCTAAGTACTTCGTTATCGCGTCTTTAATGCACCAGTTACAATTAATGGCTACTAATACGCTGGAGGGACATACAAAGGGCTTTGTGCTGGCCACAGATGCACATTGCTGTTTCATTGGAAGACGGAAGTTAGTATAGCAGAGGATGGACAACTGATACCGTGTCAATTTCCTCTTGTGGCTGCAAAGCTGGGTGAATTCCAAGCCTCTCTCGCATTGCAGCAGCCTATAGGGAAGGGGTGGAGAGAGGTGGGCAAGAGAGGCCTCACTCGTGCTGAGAAAGCCATTGGCTCGCCTTGCCAGCAGTTCATTCTTTATGCTTTGCAGGACGAGAGGCTCTGAATAAGAAGCAGTGACTAAACAGCTGCTCATTGCCCCTCCTTAGGGACAGGAATGTGGCGAGCAAGCGGAAAACGAAATCTTCGGCGTACTGAAGTGGAGTGAGGAGCGACGAGAAAACCCAAGAGAAATAGCTCCAAGTCAGAACAGCCTCACCTGTCCCCTCTGCTCTCTTCCCCCACTGCAGACCCCCAGCCATTTCCAAGAAAAAACCACGACAGTCCCAGCCTCAAATACACTCGTGAGTGACAGTGTTTTTCTGTTTATAACACAGCTCATCCGCTAGCTGGTACGTTTCCAAAGGGGCTGCAGTGCTGATGGCCTGGAAAGCACCAGACTCAGCCCTGCAGCTCTTTGTAAGCTCGAAAGCTCGTCTCCCTCACCAACAGAAGTTGGTCCAATAAAAGATATCGCCTCCCCCAGCCCTGCGTCTCCTCCCAGCGTATCTGACATGGCTGGCGGCAGCAGGGAGCTGCCCTCTGCATCATCCGCCACCATTCTGGTTGCTGGAAGTTACCTGGCCAGCTAGACTAGCAGGAAGGGGTGGGGGTATAGAAGATGCACATCCGCTGGTGGACGCGGTGTAGACACTGTCTTAGCCCTTCGCTCCGTCTCCCAGCTCACGCTGCCCTTCCCTCGTTCTGAGCGTAACACACATCCAACAAGGAGACAGAAAGCGAGGGACAGATTCTGCCTTTGCTCTGGTCCCCATACGCCGATTGGTCTGGAGGAGAATTCCCTGGCGCGGTGCAGGGCCAACATAAGCAGCCATGGGCTGGCCACCTTGCAAGCCCCAGTATAGGGCACGTGTCGGGGGCAGAGCCGGGGGATGGATTCTGGGCTGAGATGCGGCCCTGAGGAGGCATCCAGGACAGGCTGCCATGAGTTAGAGCTGGTTTGGGCCCCAGGGCAGCACAGAATTTGACCCCATCCCCCCGCAAGTGAGGATCCCAATCGTCCAGTGCAGATTTGGGGCACTGAGCAAGGATTTGAGATGAGGGACTGGCTCGCAGTGCCAGGCTGGGACACAAATAGGTGACTTCATCAGATGAAGCAAATAATTCTCTCCCACTAGTCCTACCCCTTCCCGAGCCCTCGTCTGTCCTCTCCTGCTTTGCCATGTCCAGGCTGCCTGCCAGAGCCAGGGCTACTCACCTGAGTGGTTTGCAGGATCAGGATCTGAGGCCGACACCCCTTTGGGGCAGGGCCCTGTCTTGAGCTGTCATGCACGCCTGGGATTCTATAGTGACCATAACAGCACCAGGATGATTTAGCTCACAGGGAGCCCTCCTGGGAAAGCCTGTTTCTCCGGGCTGGGGAGCAGGTTCAGGTTCACACGGATGCGCAGCAAGACCATCCTTGGGACTCGCGCTGATCTGGGATTCCGACGTCCTGCCTGCACGCCCCGTCCCGCGGCAGCTCCATTTGACTCTGCACCCCGGGTGACCCAGTTTAGAGTCAGCTCGCTGGGAGAATGTTTAGCGGAAACATATGGCTGGGCCTAGGCTCTATGATGACAGCTTAATTAATGGTATTATGGGGGGAAGAGGGAGAGAAAAGAGGAAAGGTTGGAGTAGGGGAATGGGAGTGGAGTCGGGGATGGAAGCGAGCTTTCAGAGAGGCAGGATGGTGCAGTGGTTAGGGCACTAGCTTAGGGCTTCAATTCCTCACTATCCCACTGACTTTCCTTGTGACCTTGTGCAAGCCACATCACTGCTGGGTGCCTCAGTTTCCCCATCTGTAAAGCGGGGATAATGATACTGCCCTCCTTTGTAAAGTGCTTTGAGATCCAGGGGTGAACCCCCATCGAAGAGCTAGGTGCTATTATTTGCAAAATTGTTGCTGAAATCCCCACAAATTGCATATTTTGTTTATTATTACAGGCCTCTTTAAGCCACGCCCTGACTTTGCTGAAGTTTGGCGATATCACGATCATATTACGGGGAGAACTGCGGATGCGTCACTCGTGGTTCCCTCATTGAGGTGGAGTCGAGCTTTGCACGGAAGGCAGGGATTCACCCACTCTGGGATGCATGAAGAATATCGTGTATATCTGCCCCAGAATGACAGCACTTACTCTTCCAGGCTAGAATGATTTTTCTGAGAATTTACAAGTAAACCCATTACATAGTGTGCGAGCTAAAATTAATGTAAAGTGGGTCCTTTAAGAAATATAGCACCCTGCATCAGACCCTTTTTTGATTTAAATAAACTCCTTTGTAAAGTGCCATGAGATCTATGGCTGAGAAGTGCTATATAGGGGCTAGGTATTATTATCCCCATTTTACAGTTGGGGAAACTGAGGCATAAAGCATGAGCATGGCTTGCCCAAGATTAGAATCATAGAATCTCAGGGTTGGAAGGGACCTCGGGAGGTCATCTAGTCCAACCCGCTGCTCAAAGCAGGACCAAACCCAACTAAATCATCCCAGCCAGGGCTTTGTCAAGCCTGACCTTAAAAACCTCTAAGGAAGGAGATTCCACTACCTCCCTAGGTAACCCATTCCAGTTCTTCACCACCCTACTAGTGAAAAAGTTTTTCCTAATGTCCAACCTAAACCTCCCCCTCTGCAACTTGAGACCATTAGGATACTACGTATGTACTGCAGCTTTCTCCAGTCTAGTTTTCTCCAGGGGTTGGGGGAGAGACTCCTCTAGCTAGTTGTTCCCGGTGAGTTCATTAGCATGGAGCTATGTTTTGCCAGATGACAGATGGACAGATGAGGAGGTGGTGCATCATGGTTTCAGTCTGCTGACGGCCCAGGATTTGCTTAAACAAATTCCTTAATGCCCCCCGCTCTTTCTCCCCACTGAGGACAATTATTTCCAGAGAAGGTCACTATTTGTCAAGGAAACTGTTGCTTTGATAAAATACGGAACTTCTCCCAGGGAAAAGCCTTGGTGTAAGAGTGAAAGTGAAGTGGACGCCGTAACAATCTCTGACATCACAGATTTAGGGTTTGTAATAACAAGGGAGCTATTTACAAATGTAACAAGAACGGGAATGTTTTGGTGCCTCACTGGCTAGGGGTGTGTGTGTGTTCATGTCACTCCCTAGTGGCTGATCCACTTATGGGATAAATGCCTACTACTGCTACTGTAACCCTCTGGTTAAGTGTTATAAGGCCTCCTCTGTGCCAGGCCCCGGAGGAAATCCTTGCTACGTTACTCAGCTGCCGGAGGGCTGGCTCTTTTGCCCAAGATGTAGCAGCCCAGGCTTTTGGCTCTGTAGGATCCCGGTTCAAATCCCGCTGTTGGCCACCCTGAGGGGGAACATGCTACCGTCTAGCAGAGTCGCTCCTTTAACCCAGGGGGTAGAGTCCTAGGCTAGAGGAGAAACTTTGGGCACCCCCTGCACAGCTGGCCCCAGGAACAGCTCCTAGCACAGGGGGAGAGTCTAGTGTGATGTAACCACACGTGTGCAGCTGTCAGGACTCCCCTGTGTCATGGTGGCTGCTGGCTGCTCTAACAGGCCCTGGGCAACTGGCATCGCTTACATCATCCTTCGGGCGGTATTAAGGTGCACCAGGGAGATCAGGCGGCCGCGCAGTCAGCCGAGGATTGGGGAAGCACCAAGGGGTCCTTAAAGTTACCTGTGCCCTCCGCCTAAGTGCGTGCCCCCTGCTGCCACTGCAAATTGGAGCCGTCCGGGGAAACTGACCAGCCTCGTTCCGTCGCCCTGCGACGTGCGAAGAGCCCACAAACGGCACAATGATCTAAAGCCAGGGAGGCTTCAAAACGCCCAGGATTTGTCCCGTGGGGGAGCTGAGAGCCACTGAACCAAACTGTGAACCCTGTATATGAAGGGAACCACTTCAAGCCAGGGGAGTGGCAGCCCCCCCAGCACCTATGAAAACACCAGTCAGCTCCAACAGCCCCTCCCCCCCCGCACCTGTCAAAGGTGTGAAAGGGCCAGCCCCTCGTGGGCTCGGGAGGCGGCAGGGAATTCCACGCTTTGGATGCCTTGGGAGAAGGGACGGCATGGGCTGCTGGACACGACCCGGGCTGCTGCAGGACACAGCAGGCTGGGAGGCTGAGCGCAAGACTGCGGGACGAGTGCAGGGAGCAGCCCAAATCCTTTGAGGGACAGGACCCTGAACCAGCCCTGTGGCAGTTTATTCCTGATAAAGGTGTTGTGGGGGGGGGGATTTCTGGGTAAATTCCTGCCTCACCAATGGCTGCAGGGAGGGTCTTCACCCAATTGCTAATCTAGTCTGTACCTCACTCCGCATCGTCATATTTGAGCATATTCTCGTCCTGCAGTAGGTTATGTGACTGACCTCCGTCCCGCGTGTGGTGAGCGGGTGTGGGGCACTGCCTGCTTTGGGCAGGCTGGTTTGATTCTTTAAATATAGGTGCTGCTGTACATTTATGTCAGGGAAGGCAGGTCAAAGAAATGCACCTTGCATTTGGGGTGGAAGCTGGGGGCGTTGGGATGGTGCCCAGTTCCTGTGGGAGTTCATCCCACCCTCGTGAACTAGCCCACAAGGAATAGTGCTCTGTCTCCCGCCCCGCTGAGCTTTACCCCAAGGGGTGGGGATTTGCAATCAATTACTTCTCTGGGGAGCCCCTTCGCCCGCAATCTAGTGTAGCACAGAGAGAAACTGTTTATTATAGGGCCATGAATTTTCCATCAGCAATGGAACCGCTCTCACTCCTACACACCCATCTGTCTGGCTGTCTGTCTGTCTTTCTCACAGTGACTGCCTGTTTTCTTCATTCCCTCTGGGGCACCTGGCATTGGCCACTGTTGGCAGACAGGATTCTGGGCTAGAAGGACCTTTGGTCTGACCCAGTCTGGCCGTTATTATGGCTATAAGAAGCATTTCTGCCACAGGGGGCCTGTAACCGTCCTCCCCAAAAGATACGATCACTTTCCCCCCCTCCGCATTCCTTGTCTGATCTGCCACAAGGAATAAAACTCAGCTCTCCACATCTCAGCTCTCCTGGGGCTGTCTTTCATCTCAGCCCTTCCTCCTCCAGCGAGGGGGAAAACGCTCAGCTGGTGCCACCCGCCTCCGTCGTGCCAGCCCCGGAATTCCAACTGCCTCTCTTGACGGGGGTTGCGATGGCAGCGCAGGAGAGATCAGAGCCTGGCATTCATCAGTGGAGCAGCGCAGGTTGTTTATCCGCCTTAGGCAGAGGCCTGTCAGTGTCTGATCGCCGCAGCACAAGGGGGCTGCCGAGATCGAGCGATAGTGTCTGTGGATGGGATATGCTTGGCTTGTGCCTGACAGAGCCAGAAGCACAGACCATGCCAGCCTCACGTACAGCAGGGCGGAGGGCTGCGGTGGCGCTGGGTTAGGACAAGCAGCCTTTCAGCGCTACGTCACCCATTGCAAGCCAGCTGGGGAAGGGACAGCTACCCCTGTTTGATGATGGTTTGGTGGGTTCGGTCCGGTTCTGAGAGCTCTGCTGTGGTGTACAGGAATAGGGTGTTGACAGTCCAGCCGTGATGATGATGGCGATAAAACCCGTGTGGGACATTTTGGAGTGAGAAAGCCGTTGCACAGGGGCAGCCCCACTCTCTCGGTTGTGGAAGCCAGATTCCAGCGGCATGAGGGATCGTTAAGTCTGGGGACTTCCTTAGCTGCAGTGGGTGACCAGGACATCTTCTGTGCCTTGTCATGCTCTCTGGGCCCCACAGCACGCTGGTGAACCGCCTTCATGGCCGTTGAATCACAAATTCATTTCCTCCGCCCAGTCGGCCGGAACAGTCCTCGCATGCTAGAGAAAGGCAGTTTCCCATCTCGCTGGGGGCAAAGACCCATCGGCTACCCTCACCTGGCTTAGCCCGCTTGTTGAAGCGGGTTAGGGGGGTGTGGCTGCTGTCGCATGCAAACAGCTATTCGGAGCCACAGATGGGAGCTGGATGTAGGTGGGAACCAAAGCAGATGAACTAGTCCCTAAGGAGCATGACGCGTTCCTCAAACAGAGGTACTGCCCCTCCCTAGTATCCCCCATACACCCCATATCCCTTTAAATAGCTGGTGTGCCCTCCAATGCCGCTCACCGGGTCCTATGGTTTAGAAGCCTCCGTAAACCAGCCAGAGCAGCAGTAAATACATAATTAGGCCTTGACAGTTGCATATATTTAGTAAACGTGGATATAAATCAGCATCAATCGGAGCAGCATAGAGACTATCATGAACATGGGACCCAGGACTGGTGGGAACCTCTGGGGTCATCAAGTTCCATCCCTTGTTCTCACAGGCAGCCCCGACGCCAAATCCCACTCATTCATTTATCAAGCGCCGTCTTCAAACTGGTTCCGTTGTTGGCCCCCACTGCTCCGCCTGGGAGGTTGTTCCAGGACCTCCCTTCTCTGGTGGTTTAGAAACCTTCATCCTATTTCCAGCCCACAAGGATTCCTGGCCAGTCTACCCCCATTTGGTCATGAGCCAGTAGCTCTTCTCCCTTCCTGATGCCCACCCCCCTTGGTGTATTTATAGAGAACCAACAGCTCCTTCATGGCCCGGGCACCCTTTCGGCAGCGACACTCCAAAAGAGGGAGGCTGGTGTCCTTCCATGGGGAGGTGAGCCCCATCCTGTTTGGGGAGGCTTAGCCTCCCCTGGCCTCTTATTCCTGCCGCCCAAGGTGGCGATAGATTCCCCGCTGAGGCCGGGGATCTCACAGCAGGATTTCTTTGTGGCCTGCAGAGAGTTGGAAATGAAAGCTCTTCCTTTCCCCAGGTGCTCAGGCTGCTGTCAGCCGGGTCTGACGAATGTGGCGTTACTCCGGTAGAGATGAGCTGCTTGACAGTGTATCATTTTGGACGTCTTTTCCCGTCATGTCTCATCAAGATCAATCTAACCCGCGATGCGGATAATGCGATATAATGAATCGCTGCAGATGAAAGGCGCTTTAAAATAAACCCACCGACACAATGTATTTCTCGTCAGACTGAATCCTCTGTTCTCACTTTGAAACCACAGCAGGGGAGCAGTCCAGCTTCCTGGCATCTGACCACTTTTATGCTCTATCTGGGCACCCTGTGCCCCTGGGCAGCAAACAAATTGTTTTTCATGCACCTGCCCCCCAACAGATCCAGGCAAAATAATTTGTAACACATTGTTTATTCAGCGAATTCCCCCTCTTCTTCTGTTGGTTAATTATCTCGGCACAGGTCACGATTTTAATCAGACATAGTCTTTGTTCAGCCTTCGCCAAACAATGTCTCGGTCCATTGTTCACTCACAGTCACTCCCCCGGTGAGCATTTGGTGTCTGAAATTTGAGCTGTTTTGAATGGTGTCGTAAGTCACATGATATGTTTCTCTCCTCTGATTGGAGAGCGTAAGTCTTCGAATCAGGGTTTTGGTGTGAATACTCATGGTGGCCAATTGAAAGGAGCATTTAGCAAAGAGTCTCTGATGGTCACCTCAAATGGATTTCAGAGTAGCAGCCGTGTTAGTCTGTATCCGCAAAAAAAACAGGAGTACTTGTGGCACCTTAAAGACTAACAAATTTATTTTAGCATGAGCTTTCGTGAGCTGCAGCTCACTTCTTCGGATGCATAGACTGGAACACACAGACAGGGGATTGTTTTCTTCTCTTTCAAACGCTCCTGCCAAAGCGCAGGGTATGTCTACATTTAGAGCTTCCCAGTTCGAGAGACACACGCGTGCTAGTGCTCATAGAATGTAGCCACGGCAGCATGAAACTAGCCACCCCGACTACGTGCCTGTGATCTCAGATGTGTATGTACTCGGACTAACTACCCCCTCCCACCAGTCACGTTGCTGCAGCTACACACAGAGATGCCTCCTCCAGCTGGAAATTGCTGCCCCAGCTCCAAGTGTGTAGACACACCCTTAGAAGGTTCACGGGAAGCGAACACAAAAGGGACATGAATTTGGCCGATATGAATTTGTTTCATGATATTTGGGAGGACTGTTCTTTTTATCCCAGTGTTCAACTCTCTAGGGCTTGGGTTGGTGTTTCTCTTTTATAGTTAGGATCACGTACAATGGATGGATGGAGGGATAGCTATAGGATTATGTATGAGGCTGGATGGACAGATACATAGATTATGTATGAGGAAGGAGGGATATATGGGGATAGATAGATGGAAATATGTATGGTGGTGGATATCTAGCTAACCAGCCAGCCAGATGATTCTGTATGGGGATGGATGGGTAGACAGATCATTGTTTGGGGACAGATTGCGAGACCGGCAGACAAATAGATACGGGAAATGATTGCTGAAATGGAAACTTTCCTTCATCACTACATTAAGGCCCAATCCTTTTCTCACTGAAATCAGTGGCAAAGTACTCACTGACCTGAACTGCGATTAGTTACCAAAGATACCTCCTTAGCTAACATCTCGCAATGCAATGACGTAGGCTGAAATTAGTATTCCTGGGGGAATTCTGTGCCACTGCGCAATGCAGACTTTGCGCAGAAATTAATGTTGGGCGTGCAAAATTTCCTTTCCCCTCGCCCCAGAAATGGGCTGCGGAGCCGCTGGACCCGGCAGAGGTGAGCTCGCAAATACTGTAGAAGACACTGCTGTGGGGAGGGGGAAGGAGCTGGAGGGTTCCTGGCAGCTGCAGTTCTCAGCATGCCCTGAAGGAAGGAGACAGTGTGCAGGAAACTACATACAAGCCTGGGAATCCAGCATCAGGCTGGTTTTCCCTCTGGATCCCTGGGCTCTGGAGGAAAGGGGGAATGGGTGTCGGGGCTGGGGGGGTCCCCATAGATGGGCTCTGGAGGGTAGGGATGCAGGTATCTGGGCTGAGGGGGCCCTCGGCTGGGCTCTGGGGGGAGGGGATGTGGGAGTCTGGGCTGCGGGTATGTGCCCTGCAGCTGGGCTCTGGGTGTGGAGGGGGCAGAGAAGCAGGAACTTGGTTGTTGTAGGGGTTTCTTTAACTCTGCTCCTGGGGGAATTTTTGTGTGTGTCTGTATTGTTAGAGACATGCTGGCTGACAGGTATTTTGAAATAAATTACCAAAGTAATTAAAAATGATGAGATTATATAGTGTTATTTTGACAAATAAAATCTGCAGACTTTTAAATATTATGCACAGAATTTTTAACTTTTGACCCAGAATTCCCCCAGGAATAAATTAGGTTTGCAATGTTACTTTGCCCCTGGCCTGTTGGACTGGCAGTGGACAACGTGATCATATTGCTAAGTTTTGCAGTCATTTTTTTTAGCATCTCAAAGAGACAATCACTTATGCTGCACAGAGACGGGACAATTCCCCTGTAGTACCCATGTTTCTAATTAGTTTTCTAAATACATAACAAGGTGCTGCTGCAGCAGTATGAATCTAGTTGACCTTTTGAGATGTAGAATGCACTTATTAAATGCCAAGCTGCTCTGGAAACATGCAGAGGATAATTTTCTTGACTCCCCTCTGTCAGGTTGGTTTTCTGAGTGACAGGCGCAGCAGAGGAGGGTGTTGTTCAGAGCCAGGAGAGTCAGGAACATGGGGTGAGAGAAAACAGCCTTCTGCCTGCAGTGAAATGCACTTCAGAGAGATTGTTAAATGAGGAATTGGAGGAGGACGTGACCTTGGTGTCTCACCATGCACCTGCTTCTCATACTCTTGAGGTAGGCTCCAAAGAAGAAAAACTATGGGCACACAAAGCAGATTCCTTGCAGGTGCATCCATTTTAAATATCCTAACTGTTGATTAATAGGCCACACTCATGGTTTGTTATGAAAATATTTCAGAGATCAAATAATAAACATATACCCCAAATAAAAGAAAAAACATAAGAGGACCAAAAAAGTGCCATCGTGGCTAAACGACAAAGTAAAAGAAGCAGTTAGTGGCAAAGAGGTACTCTTTAAAAATTGGAAGTTAAATCCTGAGGAAAATAGAAAGGAGCATAAACTCTGGCCAGTCAAGTGTAAAAGTATAATTAGGCAGCCCAAAAAAAAGAATTTGAAGAGCAACTTGCCAAAACCTCAAACTCACAGCAAACATTTTTTTAAAGTACCTCGGAAGCAGGACGCCTGCCAAACAATCAGTGGGGCCACTAAAAATCAAGATGCTAAAGGAGCACTCAAGGGTGAGAAGGCCATTGCAGAGAAGCTAAATTTAATTCTTTGCATCAATCTTCATTCACTGCAGAGGATGTGAGGGAGATTCCCAAACCTGAGCCATTCCCTTTCAGTGACAAATCTGAGGAACCGTTCCAGATTGAGATGTCATTAGAGGAAGTTTTGGAACAAATTGATAAATTAAACAGTAATAAGTCACCAGGACCAGATGGTATCACCCACGAGTTCTGAAGGAGCTCAGATATGAAATTGCAGAACTACTAACTGTGACATGTCACCTATCATTTAAATCAGCTTCTGTACCAGATGACTGGAAGATAGCTTATGTGACACCAATTTTTTTAAAAGGCTCCAGAGGTGATCCTGGCAATCACAGGCCAGTAAGCCTAACTTCAGTACCAGGCAAATTGGTTGAAACTATATGTGATGGGGTGGAGTAGGCCCTGGCTGGAGGTTTCGTGGTCCTGCCACACCTCACCCCACCCCAAAAAGGGCAGTGGAGAGTGTTCTCCAAGCTTTCTAAAGTGGCTGTGTGGGATGCCGCCAATCACAAGAGGCTGCGTGGAGCAGCCAGTCAGAGCCCAGGAGGCTAGTATAAAAAGCTGTAGGGGCAGAGTGAATTCAGTTCCTTGCTGGAGCTGGAGGAGCATGGATGGTGTGTGCCTGGCTGGCTGAGGGAGCTACAGGACCTTGGACAGAGCAGTGCTGGCAGAGACCCGGGGAGCGAGAAGGCCTTCTGGGCTGGCTGCTGAGACTCAACCAGGACAAGCCCTTGAGATAAGGGTGAGGAATCTGCTTGGGCCACGGTGAAGTGGCTCAGGGAATTGTACCAGCGATGCAGTTTATTTAAAGGGCTGCAGTGGACGGCTGCTGTCTATAGGATCCCTGGGCTTGGATCTGGAGTAGTGGGTGGGCCCAGATTCCCTCCCCGCCATTAGCCACTGGAGAAGTAGCATGGATTTTTGATGCACCCCAAAAGGGGGAACTGAACTCTTTTAATGGCCCAGCAGGCTTGCAGGAGCCAGAAAGGCCCTGAGAGGGTGAAGACATTGCCTCCAGGGAGGGAGCCCTGGGGCACCACTGTATACCAGAGCACAGACAATTTGAGAAAGCCTAGAAGGGGCTAAAATGATGTTGATTCCATATCTGTTTAAATGGCATCGCAGCATCTGCCATGGGCCAAGGATGCCACAAGATGTTCCAGCGAACACAGTTCTCCGGGTGGCTTGTAACGTCTGGAATAAAATTCCACCAACCAAGGGGTGGAGATGGCCCAGAGGCAGACTCCCTATTACGCGGGTTCATCGAGTCTGTTCCGGTGTTGGACTCTCAGGCCGTCAAGCCTTTGCGGTTGTGCAGGAACAGACAAAAAGGTGAACAATCGCTACGGCCGACTGTCTGGCTATGCGTTGAAGCAGAAGAAGGGTCCGAGAGACCGTTCGAACCAGGGTACTGCGATTGGCCCTGCTGGACTGATTGAGGAGTCATAGGGCTGCAGATAAAAAGCCATTACAGAAGGTGCTGAGAGAGGCCACTGTTGGACTTGTCCTCTGGAAATTAATTTGCTTTTAATTTCACACACAGACTTTGTGTGACTTGGCCAGAGGGCTGAGTTGCTGAAGACTCTATGCAAGCCAGAGTCTTGCCACGGTGGGCACTGGCAAGGGGCGAGCGCAACCCGGTTACACTAGAGTAAAGAACAGAATGATGATGAACAGGATTTGTTGGGGAAGAGTCAACATGGGTTTTGCAAAGGGAATTTGTGCCTCTCCACTTGATTGGAGTTCTTTGAGGGGGTCAACAAGCATGTGGACAAGGGTGATCCAGTGGATATAATCAGGGCCGGCTCCAGGCACCAGCCAAGGAAGCAGGTGCTTGAGGTGGCCAATGGAAAGGGGCGGCACGTTCGGGTCTTTGGCAGCAATTCAGCGGCGGGTCCCTCAGTCCCTCTTGGAGCGAAGGACCCGCCGCCGAAGAATGAAGCGGCATGGCAGAGCTGCCGCTGAACTGCCGCCGATCGCGGCTCTATCTTTTTTTTTTTCCCTTTCACTTCGCCGCTTGGGGCGGCAAAGAAGCTGGAGCTGGCCCTGGATATAATGTACTTGGACTTTCAGAAAGCCTTGACAAGGTCCCTCACCAGAGGCTGTTTAAGCAAAGTAAGCAGTGACTGGATAAGAGAGAAGATCCTCTTGTGGATCAGTAACTGGTTAAAAGACTGAACACAAAGGATAGGTCAGTTTTCAGAACAGAGCGAGGTAAATATTGGGGTCCCCCAGGGGTCTGTACTGGGACCAGTGCAGTTCAACATATTCATAAATGATCTGGAAAAAATGGTCAACAATGAGGTGGCAAAGTTTGCAAACGATACAAAATTACTCCAGATCGTTAAGTCCGTCACTGGCTATTGGCCAAGCTTGGCAGGGGTGCAGCAGCTCCAAGCTGTGGGTGTCCCTAGCTTCGGACTGCCAGAAACTGGGAGTGGATTGACAGCGGCTGGATCATTCGATAATTGCCCCTTGCCCCTGTTCCCGTGCCCCCGGCTGTGGGAGCATTGGCACAGCGATTAAAACCCAGGAGCTTGTTGCTGTGGTTCCTTGAGCTGCCATCCAAAGGCCTGGCTATTTAAGCTCAGAAATCCCTCAGCGTGCAGAGAAACCTGGCTCCCCAGATGAACAATGGCACCACTGGCTAAGTCGTGCGGTGAGTAGCAAAGAAATAATTTGCTTGGCTCAAATGTTGCTGCGAGGAAACCAAAAGGCTGCCCACGCGCAGCCTCCCCGAGAGAGTGGTGTGCGTGCTGTGCGGAGACAGGGATTAAAAATGCCTTGTGAACAATGCTACCGGGTGTTTACCAAACACTGGTTAGTGCAATGAGCGCTGACAGCCCGCACACAGGCTACGTGACCTCCCCGATCTCAGCTGTGAGCCGCCAGGAGGAAGCAAATTGCTGTCACGGCTTCCCCGATGAGACGGATCAAGGGAACGGAAGCGTGACTGTCGGAAGGCTGAAAAACAGTGGACAGCCCCGGCTAGCCACGTCCTGTACATCTGCAGCCTGCCTCTGTGTTTCCTGGCCCGGTACAAGCCCAGCGCCGCTCGGGAGGATCGGTATCAGCTGCAGTGTTAGCCTTCTAGTCAAATCCCACTCTGTGCTGAGGGGCCAACGCAGGGCCCTGGGTCTGTCTGCACCACAGGGTTAACCCAGGTGATGGGCACCCAGGCGTGAGCTGCCACACTACAACGCCATGTTAGCGTTTGCTCTCTGGTGCTGCCCTCACCTGTGCCTGTCTCTAGGGCCTCTGGGGCACATCCTGCCCAGTGAACCGTGGGAGAACCTCTCTGCCATTCTGGGCATATGGGAGGAATAATGGGGAGGCACTGGGAGGCCGTCAGCCCTGGAGTGGTTTAGCCTGAGTCCACACTGTGAAATTGGTGGGTTACCAGCCCCCGTGATAACCGCACCTGGGCTTTCAGCTAGCCCAGGCTGAAACCCCCCATAAAAGCCACCCCATAAAAGCCCAAGGTAACTTTCCAATAAAGACACACCCTAAGTGTAACCCACTGGCGAGTGTGTGTTACAGGCCCCCCCCTCTCTGTGCCCAGCGGGTGTGAGTTGGTAGAATCCAGTTGGAGGAATCCAGCCCATGCTTTTAACGCTGGCGGTCCCCTGTTCAAATCCTGGTGCGTCAGCTAACGTAGCAGTTATCATATATGTGCTGCAGCCTGTAGCTGCCCCCCTTCAGGGGACTGAATTCCACCCTCCATGGATGTCCCTGGAAGGCTTTGTGGTTCAAGGAGCTGCAGACACGGGGACATGTGACTCCTCTTCTCTTCCCATCTCTGCTACTGCTTGTCTAGCCGTTTGCCATGTGCTCGGCCTCTTTGTTTGTACCATGGGGATGCTGAGGCTCACCAGCCTCCGCTAAACACTGTGGGAGCGATGGAGGAAACAGGGCCCAGCATGACTGCTGTGAATGTTGCAGTCGTCCGCATTTCTATCTGCAGCACGGCCACAGAATCTGCTTGTTGCATCCAGTCCCCTTGATGAATGGCAGGCTGCTTTGGAGAGGCTCTTCCCGGGGAATAGATGGGTCTATTGCAACTGCTGTAAACGATGCATGAATGGCACAGTGTGCTGTACAAATACATTTAAGCAGCATGGCATGAGTTTCTGTGTGATCCTGCCCAGGGCGCAGCATATTTTGTAAGGGACGGGGCTTGCTTAGACAATCTGGGCTTGGCAAGAAGGGTAACCTTGTGCTTAAGGCACTGAACTGCAACTCAGGAGCTGTGGGTTTAATTCCCACCTCTGCCACAGACTTCCTAGAGGACCGTGGGCAAGTCACTTAATCTGCCTGTGCCTCAGTTTGGTGGTCTGCTTAATAAAGCTAGTAACACTCAGCAGTGCTGACTCTTGCAAGTGTATTGTGATAGCTGGTATTTCGCTTAATGTCTCAGCTCCTGGAGACAAGTGGCGGTGCACGAATTTAAAACCAGAACATAACAGCATGTTTCCCAGCCCTCCTGGTTACAGAAGGAATCTTGAAGACATGACCCCAGCACACCATGAAGGCCTGGAAGCCTGCAGGCAAAGAAAAAGAGCCCCCCCCCCACCTTTAAAACTCTTCTCCTGATCATAGAATCATAGAATATTAGGGTTAGAAGAGACCTCAGGAGGTATCTAGTCCAACCCCCTGCTCAAAGCAGGACCAATCCCCAACTAACTCATCCCAGCCAGGGCTTTGTCACGCTGGGCCTTAAAAACCTCTAAGGAAGGAGATTCCACCACCTCCCTAGGTAACCCATTCCAGTGCTTCACCACCCTCCTAGTGAAATAGTGTTTCCTAATATCCAACCTAGACCTCCCCCACTGCAACTTGAGACCATTGCTCCTTGTTCTGTCATCTGCCCCCACTGAACAGCCGAGCTCCATCCTCTTTGGAACCACCCTTACGGTAGTTGGAGGCTGCTACCAAATCCCTCCTCACTCTTCTCTTCTGCAGACTAAACAAGCCCAGTTCCCTCAGCCTCTCCTCATAAGTCATGTGCCCCAGCCCCCTGATTGTTTTTGTTGCCCTCCGCTGGACTCTCTCCAATTTGTCCACATCCTTTCTATAGTGCGGGGCCCAAAACTGGATGCAATACTGCAGACGTGGCCTCATCAGTGCTGAATAGAGGGGAATAAATAATCACTTCCCTCGATCTGCTGGCAATGCTTCTACTAATGCAGCCCAATATGCCATTAGCCTTCTTGGCAACAAGGGCACACTGCTGACTCACTGATGTTTTGGGGTTGGCAATCCTGAATAGGGCCTTTGTTTATTTAGGCTGCAAGCTGGAACGTCATCGGGTTCATTCCATATGGTTAAAGGGCCCTCGGATCAGGTCTCCTCAACCAGCAGGTGTGAGAAGCGACCTTTGAGGAGGTGGAATGGGCAGCAGATAGTCTATGCTCTGATGGAAATAGGGTGACCAGATGTCCTGATTTTATAGGGACAGTCCTGATATTTTGGGCTTTTTCTTCTATAAGCTCCTATTACCCCCCACCCCCTGTCCTGACATTTCACACTTGCTGTCTGGTCACCTTAGATGGAAAAGATGAAGGAAACTTAGCAATTACGGCACAAAATGAGCCTGTTCAGTTGTTTACCAAGAACAGTCTTGATAGTCTGTGTGATTATTTGCAGTAGATGCTAATTTCCTTGCTCTGGGCTCCCCAGCGAACACCCAGCAGCAACGCCTCAGCGCCTGAATAATCCTTCTCCGGCAGCTCGAATAGAGTGGCAGACTCGAGCCGGGCAGGCAGGAAATGGAATCCTTTTGCTGGGTGATTTTTAATAGCTGTGCCATAGAGACAGAAAGAATGACTCTGGATGAACTGTAGGCTGGCAGCGCGGCTGATGGGAGCTGACGTCCTATATGCAGGGAGATTGGTCTTTCAGCCGCCGCAGCAGGAAGAAAATAGCCCATTGATGCCTGATTTCAGTCACTCGTGTGTAAGCTGCCTTAGTGGGTTTGCTGCTGTGTAACGGAGAAGAATCTGCCCCCTCACCAGCAGGTCTAGCAATACTCAGTCATGTCGGAAATGCAGATGCGGAGCTGCTCAGAAGTGGTCTTGTTCCAGTGTGGTAGCGAATGGAGCAGGTGCGATACATGCTACAGAACACAAGAGGGACATTAGCCAAGACGAGAGAGGAGGAGGCATGAAGATGATGGCGCAAGCTGTTGCGTTTTGTGTGTTTACTTGGGCAAGGAACTTGCTTTAACGCCATTCACGGTTGGCCCGGCCTGCTTCAGCTCAAATGCAACAGGCTGGTGGAACCTGAGCGGTGGAACCGAAGAAGCACTGCTCAGAACTCACAGCGGAGGAGCTGGAAAGGCAGAAGTGGCTTTTAAGCCACCTTCGCATCCTCTTAATCTTGTGCTACTGCAGGGGCTAGAGTCATTTGAACAGTCCTGGGGGACAGTCTTAGTTACAGCAGCCTGTCCCTGGAAGCAGTGCTGCTCAGTCTCTGCAGCATTGTATGCTGGGGCCCAACCCCAATATGTCCTCTGAGCTTCACCCCAGTACGTCCACTACACTAGGGTTTGTGAGGTGGTGCTCGGAAGACAGCCCGATCTTACAGCTGTCTTCCTCAGTTCCTGCACCAGGGAATTTTCTCCCAGCCAGTACTGCGCCTTGTAAAGCCCCTTTAAGCTTCTCTGGCCCTTTTGCCCAGTGTCAAGGAGCCTGAGTGGGGTTGAGGACCTCCCCCAAAGGGTTTATTAAAGAAACCAGCGACAACTACAGACAAACAAAGGGGCTTCTACACAGCTTGAGTTCTAGCTTTGTTTCTGTTGTTTACCATGCCTCACCCACTCCCTGGAACTCTATACAAGCCGTTTTCAAGCTTTTCCATATCAAACCCCACTTTTCCATACCACAACCCCCACCTCCACCCAGGAAATCTTCCTTTTATCTAGCCAGGATCTCCATTAATTTGTTAAAATAGGAATGATGGGGGGGTCATGACACTTGTTTGTGTCCGCCAGGTGGATAAGCCCTGCTGTATACAGCACACACAGACATCTAGTCAGAGTTGTGGGAACAATTTTTATCATGGGGGTGCTGATGCTGGAAACCATGTGTTGGGTGCATCCAGGAGCAACAGGGAGGGGGAAGGGCCACTGATTTGCCTCCCCCCCAGTCACAACCGAGGAGGCTGTGGCCGTGTTTGAGAAACCCTGCTCTAGTGGCTGAATTCTACACTTCAAGTAAAGAGATCTTCCTGCTCCCAACAGAGGCAAGTTTGATCAGAGGTGAGGTAATCCTGCCGGCTTTTCCCACAACATCCCAGAAAGTGGTCATCTTTCAAAATCATGAAAGGGGATAATTTCTCTGAGTCATGCACCAGAAATGCCCCTCACCCCATGCTGTAGCATTGGTTTATTACCAAGCTAGAGGAAAGGGTTCTATATATCTTCAAGCTAGCAGTGTTGTTTCAACCCTGGGTAAATATTTAAGGGGAGGGTTTGCACTAAACACATCTGCTCATTCTGTGACAGGCTGTATCCTGCATATATCCTCGAGGCATTTTGTTTTCATGGGACTGACAACAGATGGGGGACAACATTTGTTTTAGAAGCACTCAGACGGCTCTGTTAAGTTCACGTAGCGTGCAAACTGCCCCGGGGAAAATAAAATCCATGCAACAGAACCATCACAATCACGTTCAGCACAAAACCAGAAGCATAACATGCATGTGTGTGTAGGAACCCACAGCAATGATATTAAAGAGACATACAGAGGGTCAGCACCTTGGCTACAGAGGAAGGATTATCTAGTGGTTAGAGCAGTAGCTTGACTTAAGAGATGCTGGTTCAGTTCCCTGCTGGCCCTGCCGTAGATTCCCTGTGTGATCTTGGGCAAGTCTCGTAGGCTACGTCTAGACTTGGATTCCCAGCTCGCATAGACGTGTGTACTAAAAACAGTAATGTAGCTGTGTGTATGTACAGCACCTTGCGCAATGGGCCATGACTGGGGCTCCCGGGTGCTACTGCAATAAAGACAATAAATAAACAGCACTAAGTGATTGTCCATGGCGACACAGTGAGTCACCGGTGGAGATGGGAATAGAACCCAGGTGGCCTGACTCCACGTCCCTTTCTCAAGTGCTTTTTATCAAAGGGAATCACAGAATGCCAAGCAGCATCTGCTGAGTATGCTGCACCATAGCCACTAGCTTATGCTGCTTCTTAATCAGTGACTAGAGCAAAGGAATTCTAAACACCTGTCCCTTACTCCCCACACCCCACGTCTTCCCTGAGCTAGGAATATAACCGGACACCAAAAGTCTGATTAACATGGCGAGTCATTAACCCAGGCCAGAATCTGCTCAGCCGGGGCAGGCCTGCAGCCAATCAGGATTCAAGGCACAGCCTCCTGAACTTCACCATTTCAGCTCCAGGAGCAGCTGATGGCAGAGCAGCTCTTGCTCCGTATTCCACGGCTTCTCAGAGACGATTGCCGTCGGGGCTCCGTTTGCCGGGCCGGCGTTTGCGCAATCAATTCTGCTGATGACTCCTTTCATGAAGACACAAAACCAGGTTTTAAATCAACGACTTGACTTTTGCCGTGACCTTGGGGGAGCAGTGGCAGTGGGGAGGGGCGTATAAAATCCTTTTTTTTTCTCACACCCTGTGAATGATGCTCAAATTTCAGGGATGACTGTATTCTGGAAATGAATTTTCTGTATCATTACTCTACCAAACACCTCCAAGAAGTTATCTCATGATTAGCAAATTAATATTTTCCTCTCCACTCTTGGCTGGCAGCAAACTATTATCAGACGATATGTGGGAACACCCCTTACTAACTTTGAATAGTTCTTTTAATGCACGGGTTTTGATGCACCTTGGCTTTTGTCGCATGCATAATTCCAGACGTTATGGCCACTTATACTGTAAAGCAAATTGCAGGGGGCTATGATGCTATCCTTCCTAGAACGCTGAGAGACAGGCCCCTGCCCCAAAGAGCTTACAGTCCAAGTAGATGAGACGAAGAGTGAGAGAAAGGAAGGACTGTGTCTTTAAGAAAGCAAGAGCAGAAAAAGCTCGGCTTTAAGTGTGGTTATAATAGCAGTGGAGTGACTTGAAAGAGATGAGCCTGAGCTGGAAAATTTGGTTTCTGAGCCAGGTTGGTTGGGAGCACTGCCTTCTGGGGTTTTCTGTTTTGGTTTGACCAATTCTGTGTCTCATTCAGGGGCGGCTCTAGCCATTTCACCGCCCCAAGCACGGCGGCACACCGTGGGGGGCGCTCTGCCGGTCGCCGGTCCCGCGGCTCCGGTGGACCTCCCGCAGGCGTGCCTGCGGATGCTCCACCAAAGCCACAGGACCAGCGGACCCTCCGCAGGCACGTCTGCGGGAGGTCCACCGGAGCCGCCTGCCACCCTCCCGGCAACTGGCAGAGCGCCCCCTGCGGCATGCCGCCCCAAGCACGCGCTTGGCATGCTGGGGCCTGGAGCCGCCCCTGGTCTCATTGATCCAGGATCAAAGGAGCAATCCTGGTATTGTAGGGGGAGGGATAGCTCAGTGGTTTGAGCATTGGCCTGATAAACCCAAGGTTATGAGTTCAATCCTTGAGGGGGCTATTTAGGGATCTGGGGCAAAAATCTGTCTGGGGATTGAGCAAGGGGTTAGACTGGATGACCTCCTGAGGTCCCTTCCAATCCTAATATTGAAGACAGATTTCAGTGGGTATGCTGCATGTGCAAGGACTGAGGGATCAGGCACCAAACTGCACCTGGGACCCTAACAGTCTGTACTGGCAGAGGGCCCCCTACACTGTAACCCATATCAGACCTGAGCCACTCAGTGAAGCCCAACTCACTATTGTTGTCATCATCTGTATCTAAGACGGGTCTTGGGACACATCATATGTGAACGGGTGACACACTGGTAATTGCTGTTGTTACGTGGTGTATGTACAGGTGAGAGAGGAACAATTAGAAAGATGTGCTGGAAATATGGCCATGAAGAGCACCCTGCCCTAGACAAAGGAATGTGGTTCTTCCTGCTGGAATGGGTCTCCCTGTAAATTGAGCACGGAGAGCCAATGGAAGCACATTTACACAGACCATAAAGAAAGCCCTCCAACTAGCCACCAGGGCAGATAGCCATGTAATGATCACGACAGGGGAAGGAGACTGAAAAAGTGAACGTGGTAGCTTCCTGGTGGACACAGCAAGCTGAGCCCCCAGGAGGGCGGCCTGATGGAAACAGAGATAAAATTTGAGGCTACAAGCGAAGAGAGCAAGGCCATTTTGGCATCCTTTGCCCGAGGAGACAAAGAAATCCAGCACGTTGAGCTGTATGTTAGATCCTGGCCAAAGACTGGCCAGCCATGCTGGGTTCCTTCTGCCTCCCGCATCGTCCTCAGGAATAGAAGTTCTGCAGTCGGAACCTGATGGCTGATTATGCCACTGGCATGCAGAGCCAAGTAGAATTCAACCCACTGTCCCTGAATTGGCTCCTGCATGGATAATGGGAACAAAAGCTTCTTTGAGTCCATACTGTGAGGCAGGGGCATCTCAAAGGCATATGGAGCAGATCCAGGCCTTTCCATTGACTTCACTCGGCTTTGGGCCCAGGCCATCATGAGAAAGCAGGGGGCAGTTTTCTTATAGTCACATGTTGGCGCAGAAGTGTGCTGTAAGCCATTCCCTCGTGAAGGATCGGGCAACTGAAGCCCGGCCAGTCAGCCGTTGGACTTGGGGAAGAGAGAAGATGACCGATGTGCTCTTTCATTTGATGTGAGGGACTCTGTGTAGAAGCTTGCTTGGTAAGGACGGGCCAAACATAAACATAAATTTGGCAAAATTGGAAAAGTCTCATCAGAAAACTAGTCCCAGGTCTGGTAGCCATAGGGATGGACCTGGGGTGATTTTGAGTCTGCAACAAAACCGAAAACCTGAAGACTCTGATGTGGTTTTGAGTTTTGGAATGACACTTTCAGCTGGCTACAACTTGGGCATCTCAGCTGAAAGGGGGGAACCCCCCTCCCCGCAAGAAATACAGATAAATTTTAAGGCCAAAAGGGACCACTGTGATCAGCTAGTCTGACTTCCTGTGTAGCACAGGCCATAGGACTGCCCTGAACTAGCGTCTGTTAGAACTAGAGCAGATCGTTGAGAAAACCATCCAATCTTGATTTTAAAATGTCCCGTGATGGCGAATCCACCATGACTCTTGGTCAATTGTTCAATGATTAATTACCCTCACTGGTAAAAAACAAAACAAAAAATGTGCCTTATTTCTAGCTTGAATGTGTCTCGCCTCATCTTCCAGGCTTTGGCTCTGGTTAGACCTTCAAGCAGTTCCCATTCCCCGTGTAGGTACCTACAGACCGTGATCAACTCACCCCTTAGCCTTCTATTTGTTAAGCTAAACAGATCGACCCCGGGAGCTCAATCAGTACAAGGCAGGTTTTCAAATCCTTTAATCATTCTCATGACTCTTCTGTGACGCCTCTCCAGTTTATCAGCATCCTTCTTGAACCGTGGACACCAGAACTGGACGGTAGGTAGACAAAGCTGGAACAATGAGATGAGAGAGTCAGGAAGTTCTAAGCAGTAATATTCACCCCCGTCTAGTCTTGAACCCTTGCCTGAGCTCAGCCACTGACTCACTGTGTGGCCTGGGGTATATTACCTAACCCCTCCACTTCAGTTTCCCTTGCTGCGCAGTGGGGAATAGCCAGGAGCAGCCCTAGCCATTTAGATGGGCAGGCCGGGAAATGTTTTCACACCCCCCCACCACCACCGCTCTTCTGAGCAGCCTAGCGGAAAAAATACCCCCCAGAGTCCACAGTCAGTGGAGCAAAACCATCCGGCCTATCTGAGCAGAGCAGAAAACCGAAAGCCCCCAAGCAGTACAGCACTATGGCACTGCCTGGAAGTTGGCCGCTTTACTCACCTGCCCTAGACACAGCCCTGGGCACCTGGGGATAGCCGCACTTCCTTGCCTCACAAAGGGGTTGTGAAGCTCCATCAGTTGGTCTGCCCTGCGCTCTGCGTAAGTGCAGCAGACGTGCTGAAAACCCTCCCCATTATTACAGGGGTGCCTGGGAGCCCTCCTCTGGTCTCTGAACTCCTGGCATGTAGAAAACAAACAGCCTCGTGGTGGCTCTTTTTTGCTGTGCCGCTAGCTGATTTGGCTGTTAAAATGACAAACAGAGGACAGTGGGGACACACGCTCACTCGCCCTGCGGCAGCACTGAAAAATATTCCTAAGTAAAACAGCATCGTGTTTCTTCCTGGCCCATCTCCTTGAGAGATTGGGCCTTCGGAAACAAGCCTTCCTGGGGGGAGGATCTTGCTCCTCTGTGCTCCCTGAGGCTCATTCCTCTGGTGGACGAGTCCTACCTCCTTTGGGATGCTAACCCTGCAGAATCATTGTTCCAGCCAACAACAGTTCTAGGACACTTCAGACACTGGATGAGCTCTGAGCAGTTCCTGAGTGTCAATAGCGCTGCGTAAAATGCCCCAACTGGCTCCCGCAATAAACGTGCTTTGTGATGGAGCTAGACAGAGGCCTTCTCAGAAGCCTTTGGTGAGGTCAAATGGGAGTCGTTCCAATGGGCTTTGGAAGAGGCCGATTGGATGGGAGAGCTAGAGAGAAAGGGATGCTTCGGTCAGGGCCTTTGTAGCAATCTGAACGATTCCAATGGGCTTTGGATCGAGCCCCATCTAATCTAATCTCATCCACGTCCCCTTGAAATAGCTGGAAAGATTCTCATTTTACTCCCATGGCCCTTAGACAGGACACTTGTCGTGCGCCCTGTGGGCATGTCTACACAGCATCTGAGAGGTGTGATTCCCAACTCGGGCACTCTGTGCAGAGTCCGGGCCGGATTTAGGGGCAGGCGATCCAGGTGACTACCTGGGGTGCTGGGCTTGAGGGGTGCTGGGCTTGGGGTGCTGTAAAGTAGTCAACAGTTTAACAAATGGGGGAGGAGGGTGCCAAAGACTCTCCTTAACTGGGGTGCCATTTGGTCTAGGGCTGGCCCTGTGCGGAGTATAATCCTACTCACCCCTGGGTACTTTACTTACTCGGGTTGCGAGCCCCTCCTATCACCCGGGCTGCCACAGAACTATGGTGTGTCCATCGACCCGCCCTGGGAATCACATCTCCGCTCTGCCATGAAGACGTCCCCTTAGGCAGCAGATTCTACACCCTGTATTAAACATTCGGTGCATGTAGTTCTTTCAGTCTGTCCCCAGAAGTCAATCCCTCTCTGAACTGCACTCCTCCTCTACTATGCGGTGATGGTCACATTTCCATTTCCTGAATCTCTGTGTTTATATTATTTGATTTGTGTGAATATTTGACTTAAGAAGGAAAAGAGAGAGACAGCAGCGAGTTCATTGCGATAACTACAGTGCCTTGCGTGGGGGCCATTGCTAACCCACGCCAGCGTGTCTGTTGGTTTGAGAGAGTTGATTTCAGGTTGTCTTCCCCCAGCTCATTCCTGGGATCTGAGTTATGGCTTGGCGATATTATCAGACATTGATTGGCGGATGATTTCGAATGGATTATTTGCGCTGTTTGCATCGGAAGCTCTTTCCTGGCTCGGAGGCGCAGCATGACTGCAGAGATGCATTGTGCTGTGGAAGATGACAAGTGGTGAGTTCCTAGTTATCAGCTCCAGGCTATTGTGCATGTTTAATATTGTGAAATATGAAGGCCCTGATCCAATGCACAGCATTTAAGTTAAGAGTTATATTTTGGATTGGGGCCTCATTCAGATGGGTGAGATCTGTTAATCTGCGAGATAATCTCCGGGGAAGTGAGAGGATATATATCACTTGGAACGCATAAAACTTCACTGGAGCAAGCTCCGGAGAATATAGTGTAGGGAATAACTCAACAGTGGTTGGACCTGCTAACCTAACAGACTTTTCCCCACCTCTAATGTCTAATACATCTCAGACTGATGGAGCGTAGGGAGGTTGAAATTCGCTTGCATATATGCTGGCAAATGCACCATTATAGGAAATTTGTTTTTGTAGGTCCTGTCAAAAAAGCAACTTAAAAAATAACCAACAACTATGGGTCAAAATTTTGTCCTGACTGAGATCCAATAGTTGGCAACGATGGATTAGACCGAAAAGAAATTGCTTTTTAGAATCCAGGGAACAATAGTCACCCAAAACTAACAATTTTTAGGTAAATTAAATTATGATTTATTTGTATTAATACATTTTCAAGGGCAGAAGGGACCACTGCGATCATCTGGTCCAGCCTACTGAGTAGAGCTGGGCGAATATATGATTTTTCGGTTCAGTAGTAGTTCAAAAAATTGGGGAAAAACCCCACTGTTTTGGATTTTTTTCATAATTTTTGGCATGTTGGAAAGTCTCAAAACCTATCCTTTTGGGCTGAACGAAACATTTCATTTGCCCTGAAACGAAACATTTCATTTAGATTTTGACATTTTAAAAACATTTTTATTTAAAAAAAAAGAACATCGGAGGAAATTCTGAAGCCGTCATTTCAAAGATATGTTTCCCTGGGCAGCACAGACACTGCATGACCTATGGCAACCGTAACAATTCTCCAGCATCTGCCTCCCAGTGCCTGGCAGGGACGGCTCTGGTCACAGTTGTGAACTCCACTGCCCAGGGGTCACAGAAACTGGAATCCAGACCCTCCACCGCTTTAAAACCCCTGTATGGTTTTGAAATGCTTTTTCTTGACTGCTCAATTTGGCCAGCACACCCGGCAGCTCTCCCTTGTCGTGTGCAACCGCCCAGCTCCGTGCGCTAGACCAGGGGTGCTGGAACAAGGGGGTCAGGAGGCCATGGCCCTCCCAATTTTTACGGGCTGTAAGGGCAAGTGACGGGGGGAGGAGGCAGAGAGGAGCAATCAGGGGGCAGGGCCTCAGGGGAAGAGGCGGCCTGGGGGCGGGGCCTCAGGGGAAGAGGCGGTGTGGGGGCAGGGCCTCAGAGGAAGAGGTGGTGTGGGGGCAGGGTCTGGGGAAGAGGAGGCTTGGGGGCAGGGCCTCAGGGGAAGAGGCAGCGTGGGGGCGGGGCCTGGGGAAGAGGCAGCGTGGGGGTGGGGCCTCTGGGGAAGAGGCGGCCTGGAGGCGGGGCCTCTGGGGAAGAGGCGGCCTGGAGGCGGGGCCTCTGGGGAAGAGGCGGTGTAGGGGCGGGGCCTCTGGGGAAGAGGCGGCCTGGGGGCGGGGCCTCTGGGGAAAAGGGGTGGCACTAGGGCTGGGCCTCGGGGGGGGGAAGGGGTGGCACAAGGGGGCAGGGCCACAGTGCAGGAGCAGGTGGCCCTCTCACTTTTAGGGACCTTCCATCAACCCTGCTCTAGGTGTGTTCCTTTCTGGAGTAGACAGGAGATATTGGCTCTCCTGGACCTGTGCAGGTAGATCTATGGACCAGTCATAGAAATGTAGACACCTAGGAAAAGATTGCCATGGAGATGCAGATGAAAGGGTACGACAGAGAGCAGCAGCAGTGTGGCGTGAAAGCCAAGGTGTCCCTGCACTGGAGGGCTGGGGTGAGCTCGGCACACAGACCCAGGCAGGTGGCCTTTCACACCTGAAAATTCTGCAGCCGCTGCTCATCGTTGCAAACCTGCATTACAATGCGATCCCACCAGCCAGTGCTTCTTTCTCAGGAATGCAACCCACAACCTTGAATTGTTTTTCCCTGTGTCCCTTTGCAACGTGTCCAATCCTGGCCCCTGTTGCTGAGGTACTTCCTGCGGCTCTGCAGATCATAGAATCATAGAATATCAGGGTTGGAAGAGACCTCAGGAGGTCATCTAGTCCAACCCCCTGCTCAAAGCAGGACCAACACCAACTAAATCATCCCAGCCAGGGCTTTGTCAAGCCGGGCCTTAAAAACCTCTAAGGAAGGAGATTCCACCACTTCCCTAGGTAACCCATTCCAGTGCTTCACCACCCTCCTAGTGAAATAGTTTTTCCTAATATCCAACCTAGACCTTCCCCACTGCAACCTGAGCCCATTGCTCCTTGTTCTGTCATCTGGTACCACTGAGAACAGCCGAGCTCCATCCTCTTTGGAACCCCACTTCAGGTAGTTGAAGGCTGCTATCAAATCCCCCCTCACTCTTCTCTTCTGCAGACTAGATGACTGTTTGTCCAGCATTAGCAATGCTCATGACAACAATGCAGTGTGGGCTCCAGGCTTCTGTCAGAGACACCAGACAGCAACAAGTGCCACAGGGGGTCGTGGGATTTTTTTAAAAAGGCACAAAAATGATGGGATAGGGACGGCGTTACGAGATGGAGAAAATTATGGCACCAGCTTGCCTCCTAATCAGATCAGATCAGCAACAACTATACATCGTGCTTTTCATTATTCTCATTGTCTAGCTGATTATGTGTGTTGCCACATGGGCTGATTGCTGAGAGCGTCAGCAATGTAATCTCGCTGCTGTGGTAGGTCTCCCTGCAAATATACTCGACATTTTGCTGATGAGCAGTTCTTACCCGTTGAAGATCTGGGCAGGTTTTATTTTTGGAAGTTGTTGTGTTTTGGTTTTTTTTTATTATTATTTTGTATTTCATGCAAAGTTTATTTCTTTTCTTTCTGTGGCTGTCTGATTCAGGGCAGGTCTCCCCGCAGCCTCGTGCTAAAATCTCTCTCCATCTGGGGCTTGTTGTCATGGCAAAGTAATTTTTATATTTGTAAGTCTTTATAGGTCATGAGCAATTTAGCACTTAATCAATTTCAGAAAAATAAGCGAAGGACTTGAGAGAGCTGCCGGGCTTCTAGCAGAGAGGAGCGGGCTCCGCGGCTTACCAGTCTGAAAGGACAGGTGGAAGATGATGATAATTGTTCATGTATCCATTTGTATGAGGAAAGGGTTGTAAACAAGCCTTAGTTTCGACAGTTCTAATCCTGGGGCTGCTCAGGGCCAGAGTACAGCAAACCCCTAGGGTGCCAGGTGCACCATGACTCAGAGGCAAGCACTGTAGGTGCTTCAGCCCTGGTGGGTCCCAGTAACAACTCAAGGTATGTCTACACTGCATACGAAGGCCGGGCTCTGACTCAGGTTTGAGCCCAACCCCCCCTTCCGTCCACACACAAATCAGTCTGACTCGGGTCAGGAAGCACTCAGGAGCTGGGTCCTAGGCCCCTGCTGGGGAGGGGAATGGTCAGAGCCTAAGTCCTACTGTCCCTCAGGTCCAAGCCCTATCATTTGCAGTGTGGACGTAGCTCAACCGCAGACCCAAGTCAGAAGGTCTGTGTAGTGCAGAGTGGACAGGTTAGCCCGGCTGGAGACCCGGATCCAGTAATTGTAAATCCAGATTTACAATGCAGTGTGGATGCTCAAGCGTAGGCTTGGAAACACTGTCCCCAAGCCTGGGTCCCAGCGACCCGAGTTTACAGTGCTGTGTAGACATCCCTTCAGACACGTGGCTAAGGAAAAGGATTTTTACCAGGGCTGGCAGGAGGAGGAAAGATTGCAAATACCCTAGTACTGAGGCGAAAACGGTTCCAATTCAAAGTGGACACTAGCAGTAAAGGTTTGGGTCCCTGGGGCATTGCTCTTCAGGCCTCGTGCCGGGGGTAACCTGTCCAGGCCAGTCTCTATCCAAGGTAAGCGGATGGCTGCAGGCTCAGTTAATGTCTCTCACTGGGGCCCCTCTATGCCCAGCCACAACTGCTCCCCAACAAACCACACACAGACCTGCACCCAGCTGTGACGTCCGGCCGTCAGTCTGTTCCGTACACAGCTCCGCACGTAGTTCCTGCCTCCCTCCAGCTCCTAGCTTTCCACGCGGCTGCTGCTTCAGCCTCCCTCCGCTCCTGGCCAGCCATACTCTGCCGTTCCCCCAAAACAGAAGCCAGCCACTTGCTGGTTCAGGACCTTTCCCCTTTACGTGTCCAGGGGGCAGGGGATGTGCAGTGGGGGGAGAGCTGATGCGGATTAGCAAATCCACCACGCAACCAACCTTCGAAGAATCAGACAAGTCAGGGTTGGAAGGGACCTGTTAGCTCAACCAGGAACCCTCCTTCCATCTAGCCAGGACATCCCTTCTAGCAATGTGAGGAGGGCAGTGTGGTCACAAGCCCTTGATATCCTTTGGGAGCTCCCTGCTTCTCTGATGCCGTCCGCGGGTGGGCAGTTTCATCAGCCCGGATATGGAAACAAAGGTCTGAGGTTCTGGTCCGTGTATCCACCACAAAGCAGCTCAGCTGAAAGACCCTGGACAATAATTCCCAGGGGCTTTCAGTTCATCAGGCAGGATGGGCATGGACAGACCCCCACCCCTTAGAGCCAGCTTCCCCTTCCTTCTATACGCTGCCCTGAGCAGCCATATCTCCAGCCAGGCGCTGTTAACCCTTCACAGGGGGCAGCACCTTTACCTGGTCCAGCCTGCTGCAGGATTGCCAGTTGATGCAGTCTAGCTTTACCGAGCGATTAGGCTGCCATCCCTTCAGCCCACAACCAAGTGCACCCTTTTGCCCGGAAGCTGTCCTGAGCGTCACCTTAAATTGTGCCATTTCCTATTTTCATCCCATGACACCCCTATTCGCAGGCTGTTATTGCGACGTGCATAGTGTGACTTTTCCTACTGGTGTATCCTTTAAGAAAGGGGATTTGCTCTGCTCCCTTTGAAATCAGTAGCACCACCAGCTGCTTTGGAAAATCCTACCCCAAGTGTCGAAGGCCCAGATTGCCAAAGGGACTTAGATGCCTAACTCCTATTGATTCCCAAGGGGATTAGGCACCTAAATACCTTTGAGGACCTGGGCCTAAGAACAGTTCAGCACAACAGCCAATTGGCTTTCAGTGCTGCTGCTAAAGAAGCACACACAAACACATCTGGTTGTCGCTCAGCCAGGCTGTACATATTAATCTCTTTTGCTTTGTTTTCAGAGGTCGACGCCTCCAGAACCATCTCCATAGCTTAATGCCTTCAAATCCAGACTGGATGCCTTTCTGGAAGAGATGCCCTAGACAAAACCGATTGATTGGGCTCAGTTCAGGTGTAACTGGATGAAATCCTCTGGCCTGTGTTATGCAGGAGGTCAGACTAGATGATATAATGATCTTTCTGGTCTTAAACACTATCAATCTATGTAATAACTGCTGACACCATGTGAAGCTCTTTGAAAAGCACTGCATCGAAACCAGTTCTGCTTATACTGTATATCTGGTATTGCACATATCCGCCCTCATTTCTTTCTTACAATCTAAGGATCAGCACTTTAGCTTGTAAACTCTTTGGGGAAGAGAGCTTTGCTGCTTAAT
This sequence comes from Mauremys reevesii, assembly GCF_016161935.1. NCBI lineage: Eukaryota > Metazoa > Chordata > Testudines > Geoemydidae > Mauremys > Mauremys reevesii. The sequence goes on along the minus strand of NC_052630.1, from coordinate 103,913,332 downwards.
ATAATAAATAAATGGAGATATACCAATCTCCTAGAACTGGAAGGGACCTTGAAAGGTCATTAAGTCTAGCCCCCTGCTTTCATTAGCAGGACCAAGTTTGGATTTTGCCCCAGCTCCCTAAGTGGCCCCCTCAAGGATTGAACTCACAACTCTGGGTTTAGCAAGCCAATGCTCAAACAACTGAGCTATCCCTCCCCCTCATAAATCTGCTTGCTTGGTTGTTCCTTTGTCCTCTTCCCCCCCGCCGTTCATTTGTCTCCCATCTGCTAAGACTGTTAGCTCTTTGGAGTAAGCACTGTTTTTTTATTACAACTCTACAGCAGCAGTCACTACAGTTTTCTGGCTCTCATGCACTAGAACAATGATGCAATGCTTGGGTTATAAATGTGACAGGAAAATGCTTCAACCCAGACTAAAAAAAGCCTTTTCCCCTGAGCTTACATTTAAAAAAAAGACAAATTCCTATAATTCTTGCATTAATATCAGGTCTTATAAACCCTCATTTTAAAAATAAGAACCCAAACATGGGAGGCCTATGTTCTCGGACAGTGCCCTTAAATTACAAAGGACCCCTCATTAGGCAAACAGCCTTGAGGATAGAAGACAAAGGGGGAGATCTGAGGAAAGCAGGACAGGAAGCAGAACGTTCTCAAACTTCCTGTCTCTTGTCAGGGCAGCTCCTGCTGCAAAGATGACAGATTCCTTGTGACACTGTTTCCTTTGTGCTTAGTCCACTCCACACATCTGCTGATAGCATCCCTGGCCAAGGAAACCCTGCTGCCATGCTTAATTAGCTAATCAGCAACTCTCTCCTGTATAATCCACCGGAAATGTGGCCTGGATCTTTATGCCTTTCAAATCTGTGGGCAACAGTGTGTCCTTTTTGTTCCACTCGTGGTAATATTTGACACCCACTCTTATCTCTTTCAAAGATCACGGGTGTGCACAGCAGCAGAGAAAAAATGATTAGGAGATGAAGAGGGGCTAGGAATTCTTGAGGAACTCTAGGAAGTAGGGTGACTAGATGTCCCAATTTTATAGGGACAGTCCCGATTTTTGGGTCTTTTTCTTATATAGGATCCTATTACCCCCCACCCCCAGTCCCGATTTTTCACACTTTCTGTCTGGTCACCCTACTAGGAAGGGACCCCCTGATTTGTTCCAGTGGAAGCAACTCAATGCCCTGAGATTGTAGGGGGAAGTGGGAACTGCTGGACAATAAGAAGCTATTGTTGCTGCTTTTAGGGTGTTGTTTCCCAGCTGGGGGTCCCATTGTGAGCGCTGTGATGAGCCCTTGTATAAAAACTGTCTAGATTCTTGGATGGTGCAAAGTGGGACTAACATAAGCAGCTTCTCCACTGGAAAGCAAAGATTTCTAGCATTTTTTTTTAAAAGGGGGGGTTAATTTGACAGCTCTCTTAGCACTTGCTATGTGAACCTCAATGTTTCATGAAGGAATTTACCATCTTGGAGTGTCAAAAATCCCTGATTTCCGATGCTTTCTAATCTGGAAGCTGATTTTTTTTTCAGTCCTACTGTCCATCATCATTATTTACTCCTGCATCTCCAAAAGCCCCCTCCAGCTGGGATTGGGACCCCATGCTGCTAGGCGTTTTACAAGCACGGCATGAAAAAGAGTCCCTGAGTCTCACAGCTCGCAATTTTACAGCCCAATTCAGCAAATACTTATGCACAAGCTTAATTTTAAGCCGGAGTGGTCCCATGGACTTTGAGGGGGCTATTATTTTAAGGGGGGAGGGATAGCTCAGTGGTTTGAGAATTGGCCTGCTAAACCCAGCATTGTGAGCTCAATCCATGAGGGGGCCATTCAGGGATCTGGGGCAAAGATGTTTCTGAGGATTGGTCCTGCTTTGAGCAGGGGGTTGGACTAGATGATCTCCTAAGGTCCCTTCCAACCCTGATATTCTATGATAAGTGTTTGCTAAACCTGGGCCCTAAATTATCCAAAGGGCAGCTTCCTTTTTTCACCTGTCAATTATACACAAGGTGTTACAATAATATATAACGCCATCTTCTTTGTCTTGGATGCAGTCATTAGAATGTATTTTCTCTGAGACAGGAGATTTCCAGTTTGTGTGGTCCCCCGCCCACCCCACACAGCTCTTTCTCTGAATCCTCTCTTGCCGTAACTCAGAACCTCGCTGCTTTTCATTTTCTTAGAAAATTAAGAGCAAAAACACATTTATATTTTCCCTGCCTAAGGAGAGAGCAGAGCAATTTACAAGGTTTCCTCAACGGAGTGTGTTCTTCTGATTGACTCCACTGCACTGTTATTTCAATCTATTTCATTTTGAGCTCTAGGAGAGATTTCTTACTGGCGCGGGGGTGGGAATGCTAGGAATTTGGAATTCAGTACCAAGTCGGTCCAAGATGTCATGTTTGTTTCAGTCCTTGGCGACTCTTGTTTTCTTTAACACAGAGTGGGGGTTGTTTTGCCAGGAGCCTAAACATTTGGGATCCTGGGGTCATTTTATGTTTTCACAATTGCCGCACTGTCAGGCACAGGATTTTGAGAAATCCAGCCATTATGTGCTTATATTGAATGTGATTATTTGGATTGGCTCCCCAGAGCACAGGGTGGCTAGGTGCAGAGACAGGCAGACATCCGTTTCAGAGATAGGTACAAACTTTCAACAATGCCAATCTGCCCCCATCCTGTGTCTCTCTTGTCTACTGAGACTGTAAGCTCTTTGAGGCGGGGACCGTCTACTTCAGGGGTCGGCAACCTTTCAGAAGTGCTGTGCCGAGTCTTCATTTATTCACACTAATATAAGGTTTCGCGTGCCAGTCATACATTTTAACATTTTTAGAAGGTCTCTTTCTATAAGTCTATAATATACAACTAAACTATGGTTGTATGTAAAGTAAATAAGGTTTTAAAAATGTTTAAGAAGCTTCATTTAAAATTAAATTAAAGTGCAGAGCCCCCCGGACCGGTAGCCAGGTAGCAGTGTGAGTGCCACTGAAAATCAGCTCGCGTGCCGTCTTCGGCACCCGTGCCATAGGTTGCCTACCCCTGATCTACTACTTAGTGTTTGTAGCACGCCTAGCATGATGGGGCTGCATTCTTGGTTGGCCCGTGGAGACTACTGTCATCAACATGATGATTATTAATAATACAAATATGGAGACGTTGTGTCTGGCTCAGATCTCATGCATGTTCCTCCCTCTCTGGCAAATGCTTTCCCTTTGCTGGTGTGGGCTTCTGCATTCTCCGCATTTAACTGAAAGAGACAGGGGTCGGTTACAGCCAAACTCCACACGGTGCTGGACTTTACCTTTCTGAAAAGAAGGGGATAAGGCAGCTGATTAATTTTATTAAAATGACTTAAAGCTTCCCCTGCAGACTGAGGCCCACACACCCAACATCTCTGTGCTTGTGACACACAGAATCAGCTCCTTGGCTGCAGAGTTCTCCTAGGTGCTAGTCCCTGCTCAGCCACTGACTCACTCCATGGCCTTGGCCACGTCACTTAATTGCTGTCTGTTTCAGTTTCCCCATCTGTCAAATGGGGATAATCGTACAACGCTCCATTTGTTAAGCACCTTGAGATCTATGGCTTAAAAGCACTGCGGAAAAGCTAGGTAATACCAGTGGTGCATTAGAGCCAAGAAGTGAAACTGACTAGAAAAAAAGCATGATGCTAACCTGTCTAGTTTCATTGTCCAACCAGAGTGAAAAGGAAAACAATAATCACCCCATGAGTGATGAAAAGTAAATAGGAATTTCAATTTCAGGGCTGGTCTACACTGGGAATTTATTGGCACAGCTTCATCTCTCTGAGGGGAAATCCACACCCCTGAGAGATCTGGCTATGCTGACCTAACCCCACTGTAGACAACTCTAGATTGATGGAAGAATTCTTCCGTATACCTAGCTATTGCCTCTCGGGGAGGTGGATTACCTGTGCCGAGGGGTGAACTCCTCGCGTTGGCCTAGGTAGTGTCTACACTGAAGAGCTACAGCAGTGCAGCAGCAGTTATGCTGCGGTAGCAGTTTAAGTCTAGACATACCCATAGCAATCAAGGGGGGTTGTCAGGGCCGGCTCTAGGCACCAGCATTCCAAGCATGTGCTTGGGGCGGCCCTTTTCAAGGAGTGGCACTCCGGCTTTTTTTGTTTGTTTGTTTGTTTGGGGTGGCAAAAAATCTGGAGCTGGCCCTGGGGGAGGAGGGTATTAGTAACACTGACAAAGAATCTGTTTTAAATGAGTGAGTTGCACATTAACTGTGTCTCTTTAAAGGCAGCATAGCGTTTGTCTGCATCAATCTTTTGAACTCAGTCGCTGATTGACAGTGCAAAGCAATACAAGTCAGATACCTGGAAAGAGGAAATGAAGAACATTGGCTACATCCAACTCAAACCGCAGGGAAAAATAAGGGATGCAGAATGTAATTGCCCAAATCGGAATCTGGAATCTGGTCAGTGCTTAGCGTGCTTTTCTAGCCCACGTAGGTTCCTTGGCAACAGGACTTTGAGGAGCCCACCACTCCATTTCTTGTGATCAGTCACATGGGACCTTTGATGCTCACAAGTGGTCAACACTTTGGCTTTAAGTCGCGTCTGAAAACCGGTGCCTCCAGTGTCACATGGCATCGCAATCAGTACTGATTGTGAGCAAAGAGCCTTAGCTATTGAATCACCAGCTCGGCTTCCTCTAGGCTTTCCTAGAGATTTACCATCCAAGTACTTATCAGGCCAGAACTTGCTTAGCTAGTCAGGAAATCACAACCAGAGGGTGAAGACTCCCCAAAGTCAGAGAGCAGCTGAGAAACTCTTTTATCATAAACAGGCTCTGCAGAGCGTCATGCAAATCAGTCAATAACTTCCCTATTCCCCAAAGCTGCCTGAATCTCTGCTTTCCATGTGCTGTGACTTGCTTTGTAATTTGGAGTTTATAATATGTAGCTGCAGCACCAGGGAATACTTCCCCAGCTGGTGATGCTCCCTCCAAAGGCCCTGCTGTCCCTGAGCTGCCCGACATGCCAACAGATGCCTGTTCATTATCTGGTGTGAACAGGGCTAGCCCTAGACCAAATGGTGCCCCCAGCCCTCCATTTGTTCAACTTTTGAATACCTTGGTTTTTATTGCATTTGTAGCCCATTTAATGACTTTGATGCACAATTTGCATGCGTGATTTATCCCTGTCATATAAGACAATCAGGGGTGGATCCAGGCCCCAGCACGCCAAGCGTGTGCTTGGGGCAGCAAGCCGCAGGGGGCGCTCTGCCGGTCGCCGCGGGGGCGGCAGGCAGGTTGCCTTCGGCAGCATGCCTGCAGGAGGTCCGCTGGTCCCTCGGCTTCGGCGGACCTCCCGCAGGCACAGCTGCGGGAGGTCCGCCGAAGTCGCGGGATCAACGGACCCTCCGCAGGCAAGCCGCCGAACGCAGCCTGCCTGCCGTGCTTGGGGCAGCGAAATCCCTAGAGCCGCCCCTGAAGACAATAAATTGGCACTCTATCATCCGTAAACCTGTATTTATTCAAGCCATATATCATTAAAAAATGGTTTCCTCTAAACTTATAGAAACTTTGGAATTTTAAGAATAACTGAAATGTATTAACATAAAGCAATCGAACTGTTCACCTACTGATGAATCCTGGTCACATGACACCTGAGGCACATCGCGAACATGCTAAGAAGAAGGCCAAAGGGTTGCTTTTCTCACCTTTGCCCTCGCAAACTGAAGCACAGCGTCAGAGAGATCCGAAGACTGGCCCATGGCATTTTCAAGCAATAAAATAGCTAGCGATGTCAGTCTCTCATCAGCCATCGTCGATCGAAGATACGTTTTAATGAGCCTGAGCTTTGAAAAGCTGTGGTCACCATGTGTGACCGTGACCGGCCACGTGGCCAGAATCCTCAAAGCTATCCACACATTAGGAAAAGTGTCCTTTAGCCCTGCATCGTGAATGGATTGGAGAACTTGGAGTGGAGAGTGCGAAAGGTGACGGATGTTGTCCAATTTGACACAGAGGTCTTTATCGTTGACGTCTGAACATTCCCCATGTGTCAGCATTTGGTGAAGGTCCGTACAATCGTTCAAGGGTGTTTTCCTGTCCGCCAGTAGCTTATTAAGGTCATACAGAAATCCCCAGTTCTTTTAGTGGTGCTTCATTTGTCCAAACCTTCTTCAATGGATACTTGAGTAGTGTCAACAAGTGAGCAAAAAAAAATCCCTCTTGAATTTTTCTACTGATCTTCCCATCACCTCATCTCTTCCCCCATAACCAAACTGTCGCTTCTTCCAATGAATACGAGTTTCCTTGAAGACAGGCTCAGCTCCTAAGTTTTCCAGCATTTCTTTGGCAGCAGTCATGGCATTTTCAAATCTGATGTCTCTGTAGGCCACAATAAAATCAAGGCAGCTTCTCATCAAAGTAGTAGTGGTTGTGATGTCTGTTGACTGAGTTTGTAATGCCTTGCTTGCAACGTTTGCTTGGAACAGGATATCATGCCAAATCACAACTGAGACCAGAAATTTGAAGTCAGTGATCTGGTTTGCCAGGCTTTGCGCCTCGTGTCAGATTCGGGCCTCGGCTTTACTCAACTGCACCAGTTCCATCAGGGCATCATAAACCTCAGTCACTTGGTACCTCACTGGCCTTATGCTGTCAGTGTGGATCTCCCAGCAAGTGTCAGTTAGCGGCTTCACAGTCTGATTTGTAACACTGGCTGTGAGGCTCTTCCACCTGATAGCTGATGCTGAGAACAGGACATACGTCCTTTGCAGTACTCTGAAGAGAGATACTGAATCTAAAGAAGATGACGCTGCATCTGACACAACCAGGTTGAGGGAATGGCAGCCACAAGGCACAAATAAAACTCTTTTATTCAGCGCAAGGATCCTTGCCTGGACGCCACTGTTTCTTCCCTTTATGTTAGCGCCATCGTTGTAACTTTCTTTGGCCGCGGCAGTCCTGAAGCTTTATTTTATTCTCATTTGAAACATTCATAAACATTTCTGTTAGGCCTTTTCCAGGAGAGTCGTCCACTGACCGGAAACAGATGAAGTGTCCCTTTATTTGGATACAGCCATTCTCGTCATCAACGAATCTTACTATAAATGACATCTTTTCACTGTGACTAATGTCAGGAGTGCAGTCCATTATTCTGGGTGGTGCGGAGGCAGGAGCTAGGGGAGAAAGGGCAGTGCGAGGGTGGGGTCTCGGGAGAATGGGTGGGGAGGGGCCACGGTTTGGGCACTGGTGCCCCCCCCCCCACTTTTAGGCGGCTTTCGCCGCTCCTGCGCACAGCTGATTTGAATCATCTAAACTTCATTCATCCTGGTGAAGCGAAATACTGAGACAGACACTACGGGCAGGTCTACACTACCCGCTGGATCGGCGGGTCACGATCGATCTATCAGGAGTCAATTTATCGCGTCTAGTCTAGACATGATAAATCAACCCCCGAGCGCTCTCCCGTCAACTCCGGTACTCCACCGCCGTGAGAGGTGCAAGCAGAGTCGACTCAGCACCGTGAAGATGCCGCGGTGAGTAGACCTGAATACGTCGACTTCAGCTCCGCTATTCAAGTAGCTGAAGTTGTGTATCTTAGGTCTATCCCCCTCTTCCCCCCAACCCCCACAGTGTAGACCAGGGCTAAGCTTTCACACAGGCAGCTCCAAAAGGAGCTTTTAATGGGATGGAGCTGTCAGATTCCAGGATCTAATTTTTTTTGTTAAGACTAAGGAATAGAGAAATGGCTTTTGTTGTTGTTGTTTTGCACCATCGTGAGTAAAAAGATCCCCCAAGAAACACATCTGAAAAATGAAAGAATCCAGCAGGATTCTTGCCCGCTGCTGGAGCAAACGCCTTTTGCCACTGAAAAGTGGAAGACAATCTCAGCCAGGCACACCCTGGCTAACAAGAGCGGTGTGAGCTGGTCCCATATGTTCCTGCAAAGGAGAAATCAGAGTGAGTAATCCTGAGCTGGGAAACGGTGTAATTGCTATGCGTGGATCTTCACATGTGTTGAACGTTAAAGTGCTGCTTCAGTTTGGAAACCAGCCGGTGGGATTGCAGTGAAATTACAATCCAGGCCAGAGAATCGATGCAAACAAAGAACACAGTGGTGCCTCAGAAGAAGCCTGAAATGTGGTTTTATTTCACTGCTTTTTGTCATTGCTCCTTTGCTGTGATGGTGAGATTTCTGAACTTGCAATAATTAATATTATCCAGAGCAGATTGCTGGGTTGTTATGGATGATAACAAATAAAGAGAATGACTTACGAGTGTATTTTCACCTGTCTTTGGTGCCACAAAATGCATACGTGTGTGTATATGTGTGTGCATACGCGCACTCAATACTGGAATCGCTTCACTCATCCCAGAAATGCAGCTCTTTCTAGGATGCAGTGCTGTTGTTGTTGAACAGTGCACAGCAACATCCCACCGTGGTGAGGAGATTAAGAATACTGCAGGGGCCATTGAGGAAGGCAGAACGGCATCTCCCCAGCTGTAGTTGGGCCAGGACTGTTGACTTGTGAAAATCCCCAGGATTGCTAATGACCTCAGTGTAGGGCTGACTTCTTATTTGAAAGAGGATGCCACTGGCAGCAGAGGGAAGAGGGCTACCTATTGAAACATCTCCACCACCTGAAGGCTAAAAGCAAAAAGCTACCCATGGAATTGGACACGGGTGGTTTCTGCGATCGATCGCCTGACAGAGCAGACAGGGGCTGCTCGGGAATGTAATGGATCGAGCCGGGAATGACTTGTCTCTGCCCAGTTGGCTGCTTCTAGCAGCTTTGGGAACATTGCCGTGATTAGAAGCAGCGGGGGCAAGCACAGAGAGAGCGGAAATGCCTGGGATTTACTTGGCAATGTCTGCAGTGGCCTGTCCCGGCTTCCCTGCCAGGATCATGTCCCTGGGGGGCTTTGCTTTGTTCTTAGTTTTGTGGGTGATGCAGTATTCATGAAACGGAAGGACTACGAGTGTGAAACAAAGGCCAGGCAGAATATGGCCAGCTCTGCCCATGCACCTCAATCTTAATCCACAGCCTCCTGCCCTGGGGCTCCCACTGCACCAGTGACCCCCAAAATGTGGGCAGGGTGGAGGAACATTCAGGGGGGCACAGCAGGGCCTGGGCCATCCCTGCTCTGTCCTCAGATCTGCCCCCAGCCTTGGCCCCTGGCCTCGGGTCCACTCCCAGCCCCCGGACCCACCCCCAGCTGCAGCCCCAGCCTCAGCCTCCTTACCCCTGTCCCCGCAGAGCTGCAGCCCCATTCCCTGCCCCGGCTCCCTGGGGCAGGGGGAAGACAGAGGTAAGGGGGGGTGGGTGCAACATGAAAAGTTTGGGGACCACTGCATGACACACAGCTCTGCTGACACCCCTCAGTCTCAGAACAGCCTGTTGATCAATATATACTGGGGTCATCTATCTATCTATCTATCTATTCACACCACATATATTAATAAGCATGAAGTGCACAATATCAATATAACATTATATTGTGTGTCTGTGTGTAAATATATATAATTTCTAGCAGTTACATGGCCTGAATTGGCCTATGTCTTTCTATAACCCTGTTCACTTGTGCCAAGTAGCGCAACCAGGGCCGGATTAACCCATAGGCTAAGAAGGCTATCGCCTTAGGCCCTCCTATTTTTAGGCCCCACATTCCATATTGAAGTAACAGCTGAGCGGTGGTCGCGGGGCCATTGGAAATGTTTTGTCTCATTGGCTGTTGCTTTGTGCAAATGTATCCGTCAAGACTGTGAATTCAATTGATGGTGGTTGTGATTTTGTCTTTGTGGGCTAAGTAAGTGCTTGTGGGCCCAAGCAATATTGAACTTTGTACATGGAAGGCCTACACTGGGCAATAGAAATCATGTCGAAGACAGGAGGATGGCAGAAACTGAAGGAGGCTAAAGAAAGATGCAGTGCTGAAAGGAACGCCTTCTCTCCTAACGTTTTTTCTCCTTCTAAGTCGGGTGGGAGGGTTTGGGTTTGTGCAATGAGGCAGTTGGCAACCAGAGCCCTGGCCCTGGTAATTTTGCATATGCAAGGAGTGTACTCGAGCAGGGTAATGGCTTGCTAAACTGTATTATACGGTTCCGCCAATAGGTGGCAGTCTGTGTAAAAGTACCTTATTTCCACCAGCCTCAGTCATCCCTGGCAGGGCGTTAAAGGATCATACCGTGACTGCATCTGGTGTGTATCTCTCTGAGGCGTAAGCGGTGCAGTCAGTCTACAGCTGGTGCTGAAGCCTGACCTGCGAGGAGCAGTCCTGGACAAGAAGTAGATGACAGTTTCTGAGTGCACAGACGATCGAATTTGCCCGGGCAACACCCCAGCATCTGCACTCCCGGGTGGTAGGGCTCCAAAATTGATCTGCAGGGGCATAAACAGAGCTCTGGGTTTTGAAAAGCTTAACCCCTCGGGTCTGAGAGTTGCAAAGGTATCTGACTGCAGTCTTGCTGGTGCCAAGAGAACAAGGTAAAATCCCCTCCTCCCCAATAGCCACAGGAGTACAGTAATCACGGCAAAGCTAATGCATAGTCAGTCTTACGGTCCATCTCCCATTGGCATTCACACTGCACACCATCTATTACTGTGCCTCGAAATGACACTAATTTCCTATTTCAAACCCTCCCTGTAATTTGACAGCAATGTCCTGTACTTACACATTATTAGCTGTGTCTCATGTGAACCGTTGTCGTCTTTCGGTGGGAAAAAATTCTGAGCCATCTTTCTTTTTAAGTGAGTTTAGTGGGGTTTTCAAAACCGGGTGGGGGTGGGCGGGTGGGTTAATGCATGTTTTGAGTTTCATTCAACACATTCCCCTTTAAGCCATTCTTTGTCCGCTAGGGTCATATTCAAACTCCGCATCCTCACCGCAAAGGCCGGGCCAGGCTAGGGCACCAGAGATCGCACCTGATTATCTTCTCCCATCAGCCTCTTTCCTCGGATTGCCCCTCCCTGATCCACTGTTCCAGGCAACCGTTTTCAAATCCTTCCGTAATCGGGGGGTTGTTGTCTGCTAGCGCCCTCCGGCGGTGGGATGGGGAGCTACACCAACCTGACTCCATCCCTCTTATGCCCCCACAGTCAAATCTGTGTTTGTCAAGCCCTTGTTATGACCCAGCCCTCTGGCCAGGCCCCCGTCAGGGTAATGGAGAGTGGGAAGTCCTGTCATTCACCTGCGGGTGGACAGCCCAAGCTCTGCTGGGTTTAACTTTAGAGCCGCCTTCGCCAAAGTCCTTGGCTGGAGGAGTTGGGGGAACCCCGGCCTGCCCACTCCACTGGGTTCCAACTCAGGGCCCCTCTTTGGAACACCTGGCATCAATCCCTTGCTCTTCCCTGACCAATTTCCTACCTCTCCTCCTCGGTCGGCTTCCCCAGCCTCTTGCCCTGCTTTTCCCTCTTTGGTGTGTGGGCTTCTCTGGCAGCTTTTCCCCAGTCTGCTGGAGGGATCCTCTCTCTGCAATCTCTGCCTCTCTGGCAGCTGCCTTTCTCCTCAGGAGCTCCCCCCTCCCTCAACTCCCCAACTGAGCTCCTTAGCCACCATACCCTGGTGCTTCCCGGCCTAATTAACTGCCTCCAAATTAACTAGTCCCAGGAATCTGAGCTGTCTCATCCCTCTTTGTGGAGCCTTTCAGAGGTCGGTGGGGCCCATGAAACCTTCAGAGGGCTGGCTACCCTCGGGCACTCTCCCAAAGGTTTGCTTCTTTCTGGCACTGAGCTCCGCTCTGGATCTATCCACTGCATCAAGCTGTAATATTGTAGCCGATCTGTAGGTATCAAGCTGCACCCATCAGAACTACACAGTCTCTGCTGGGGTGGCACTTCCCTTCCTCCTGCTTCCCCAGCCCAGCTCAGGAGAATCGTCTTTAGAAGTACAGGACCCATGATACACAGGTGAGTGATTCTGAGTCAATGCAGTAAGGGGCACTGGTGCCACAAACACGCCAGCCAGGTCATTGAAATGGATTAAACGTTCTATAAATAAATGCGTGAATGTGGGGGGACATAAGACCGGCCATACTGGGTGAGACCAAAGTTCCATCTAGCCCAGTATCCTGTCCTAGAATCATAGAATATCAGGGTTGGAAGGGACTTTGGTCAAACACCTAAATATGGGGACGGTCCCGGTTTTATTGGGACGTCTGGTCACCCTAGTGGGGAATTGGCTTTATGACTCAAGACAGCTTTGATGGGCGCCGCCAGCCACAGTCCTGAATTGTCTCCGACATTTCTGACCCTGCAGGGACCCATCTATTTACTGCATTTGTTTTCCTTTCATGGAGAGTAGAAAAGGACGTTGAGAAGGGACGGCTACAGCAAAGCACAGCAGCAACAGAAACACATACGGGCTTGTAATGTAGGGTCAAAGGGCCACTAGGCAGAGACAATAACACATATTTGTGCAAGGCCAACAGTCCATTCTCCATTCCCTCCAGCAGGAGGCAGTGGTCCATATGTTTATCGAGTGTGTTACAGAAGGCTCCTTGCAATCACTAATATTATAAATGGTGACCCCTATTCCATACAGCCTCACGCAGGGTCTGACTGTAAGCAAGTCACCTCCTGATCTTTTTGCTATGTAGGTGGTGGAGGTTCGGTCATCTGGAAATTGACCGGCAGGGAGCCAGCAGAGAGAAGGCTCATAGGTTATGAGAGACTGATCTGATCTGCGATTCCCTGCAGTGCCATGGCAGTCGGTGGTGGCACAATGTGATTGCTGGTGATGGTCCCTCTCCCCGGGCCTGGGAGTAGCCCCACTTTTCAGTGCCACGTCTCATCTCTACGTTTCCGCACACCCACACACCCTCAACATCGGTGGCGAAGGAGCCGGGTCCCTTCCCTGGGCATGGCAGCCATGACCCCTTTCTCACATCAGAGCAATTCAGTTCTAATTGCATCCTTTTTGCTGGAGATGATGAGAGCCGCTCTGAAGATGCCGCTTATCAGCGGCTGGAATCAGCCCAGGGATCCTCCGAGTCATTAAACTCCTCGCTCTGGCCTGACCTACACCGGGTGGGGTCAGCAGAAGCAATTTGCATGTTAACAGCTTGCTGCAGTGAGGATGCAGCAAGGCCGGGATGCGTCTGTGCTGTCTCCACCCTGCTGCTTAGGAGTGGCGCTGATTTGGGAGAGGTTGTGACATCCATTCAGCAGGACGGCATTAGCTGCCAGCTGAACAGGGCCTGTTAACCTGCATTTACCAGCCCTGTGATTACAAGGAGCACACTGTCCGGTGGAAAACACTCCAAAGGGAGAGTGGGGGGGAGCCATTTGGCCTGCCTGTGCTGCCGTCTCTGTGGATTCCCCTCTCCAGAGATGTGGTTCTTCCCATCCTCACTCTCTCCGCGAGCTCTCATGGGTTGCTTCACCACGCCAGCGCTGCTTGAGGGAATCCTGGCCCCACAGAAATCAATGTCAAAACTCCCATTTACGGCGATGGGGCCAGGACAAATGGGACACGGGCAGCATTTCCAACTCTCACATTTTCTCCTGAGTCGTGCCATAGTTGGTTTTCTTCTTCAAGCCCAAGCTGCTGGGGTCATGTGACAATCATGCGCGGCTTGAGGCACAAGCACTAGGCTAAGGCTCTGGTAGAGCTTGGGTTCTGAGCCTGGCTCAGACACTGGGCGATCCTGGGCAAGCCACGCCCATGCTTGGTGCCTCAGTTTCCCCATCTGTGAAATGGGGATAATTATACTCTTTTATAAAGTGCTGTGAGATCTACTGATAAGAACTCTGTGTTATTGTTTTAAAAAAATGAAAGGAAATGTCTAGCCTTTGTGGTTACAGAGAAGCTTGACAACATGACTCCAGTCAGTCGATAAACAGAACCCCAGCTTGATTATTTTTCTGAAATCTCATGATTTTAAGCCAGTCTCATGAGTACGGCCTGACTCCTGCTTGCTGAACCGCTGGGGCTGGTGGCACTCTGCAGTCATTAGCGGGTCAGTTCTCTCTCCGCCTTGCAGGCGTGGAGTTGGCAAGACCGTGAAGCATCCAAAGATACCTTTTGGGGCTCTCCAGGTGAGGCGGGTGGTTTGCTTCAGATGCTTCTCATAAACGTTCCATCAGCAGGAGATGCAAGGGGTAAGTGTGAGGATGAGCATCCCATAACCAGCACCTCCAGTGACGGGACTTATTAATTATGATTATTAGCGCTGAGGTAGTGATCAGAGACCTCAGATGGGTTCAGTGGAGCTACACCCTTTCACCCCAGCTGAGGGTCTGGCCCCTTGTGCCTGGAAAAAAGAAAATCCAAGCTTGCAAATCCCACTGCTTCCCCTTCTCCTGAATCCATTCGCCCCACCCCTGCTCTCTGCTTGAGGAAGTGAATGCTGTGCGAATTCCCTGGCTGGAAGACCTTAAAGCAGTTTGCTTGTCTGCCTGCAAGCTCGGAGCCCTGATCCCACGCAGCCAAGCATGGCGCAGCCCTACAGGGACCACGGGGTGAAAATTGAAAAGTGCCAGCGCCGTCCAAACGTGCTGCTGAGCAGGTTGGCGGGACCGGGCCTGCTTGGAACGAGCCCCACCCCACGACCCGCTGGCCTGCTGAGAGTTCTTGCAGCCTTGCAGCCGCCAGGACCAGAGCCAGAGAAGAGTGTTAATGAAACAGCTCCACTAGGTGTGGAAAGGCAGGAGGACCCAGTAACAAGGTAACATGAGGAAGAGGAGCCTTGGGACGCAGTGCTGGCTCCCTGCAGTGAAACGCCTGGGGAATCTCCACCTGCGAGATGATAGGTGCCTTCAGTCGCAGCCAGTGGGATGCATCCCTCAGGATTGGGCCCCTACATGCTGTTTGTACTGGGGACAGTTGTCCCTTTATGCACATTCCATTTAGGAGTCGACTGCCGTCAGCATCTGCAGACGGAGCTTTTTAAACAAGGGTGGCACCTTAAAGGGCACGTGGCCCAATCTGAAAGCGGTTTCATGCTCTCCCAGAGCACAAAAGACATACTGAGTAATCCACCCTTTTGGAGTGTGAATGCTAAAATCAAACAGGACTTGACGTTCCCAGCATTAAATTTCCCATGTAGCCAAAGCAATTAAAAAAATCGCCATGTGGTTCGTGAGATTCTCCCCAGCCCTTTCTATGTGGTGCTGGTACTACAGAGGGAGGGTTGTATCTGCTCTGGGATGCTGTCCTAGCAGAATCAGACAACCAACAGCACAAGCACTTGAGGACAGTGCAACCAACCAGGCTATGTGCACCATGGCCCTCTGCCGGATGGACTTATTGTGTGTCATAGGCCTATACTGCTAAGAGGACATGGAGATTCTCCTGTCACCCAGGTGGTGGCAGCCAGGATCTGAGTTCTGACCTTGCTGTTGCTGTGAAGTTCCCAGGGGTTACAATGGGTAGTATAGTGACAAAGGTTAAGTCCGAAATAGCCACGGATTTGTTACCGTAGCAACGTAGACTCATTATCATGTAAGATACACCAAGAGTGGAGTTCAGATGAGGCGGACTCCTTTATACACCATAAGAAAGGCTCCCTGCTTGGCTCATCTTCCTGCCTGTGGATCTTGCAAGCGGCCCAGTCTGAGTGTCCGCAGTGCTAATATGCAGGCTGGGTGGCTGCATACACCCACCCACACAGAGCCAGTCTGTTTTCCAGCCAGGGACCAAGATGTCTTCAGAGGTGGGCTCCAGCCTCACAGATCCTCATGGATCTGCCTTTCAAACCTCCTCAAAGCCCAGGCATGTTCGGGTCTGGGGTTGAGTTTGGGACTAGCTAGCGAATCCGGGGACTCTGTTTCAGAGGAAATGTCTCCTGGGGAGGTCAGGCCAACAGCTCCAGAGAACCTCCAAGCACGGGTGGCCAGGTAGCCGAAGCCCATCCAACTGTCGGGAGGATGAGGTGTGCTGCAGTGATTGGTGGGGGAGCAAGGGTGAGAGGAGGAATGTGAGTCAGGAGGAAGAAGGTGGAGCTGCTGCTTCAAAGGGAGGGATGCTGTGCCACAGCCTTCCTGTGTGACCTTGGATGAGTCACTTAACCTCTCTGTGCCTCGGTTTCCCCTCTCTACAATGAAGACAATAACCCTGCCCTGCTTCACTAGGGCATGGTGAGGATAAATACATTAAAGCCTGTGAGGCACTCACATGCTGTCTTGGGGGTCTGTATAAATAAAAGGGACAGTACAAAAAATGATTGCACTCCCTCCTCATTGTCCTAGGGGTTACGGCTCTTTTCTCAGGAGCTGTTAATTTTTAGCGCCAGTAATTTTCACCCAGGCCCTACCAATTGCTACAAAATGCATCCTGTTATTCACAGTAGATTCTGGCTCTCAATGGACTCCAAACCCAAGAACTTGTTCAGTTCAATTACTTCTGAGAGCTGTAAAACTCCCACGGTTCCATACAGATCCATTTCTCCCCAGCAGCTAGCAGGTTTTTAACCAAGTAATTGAGCTGGTTTCGGCTGTACCTGAAAATCAGCTAACCACACAGAGATAAGGTCACAGCAGTGCAGCAAGTCCTCTGCTATTATTTCTGGCTTTGAAAGACACTAAAGCTTTGTGAATAGTTCATTGATCATTTGCTAGGACAATGGAAAAAACAGGCAATTATGTTTTTCTCCCTCTATAAGCACGTTGGAGCCGGCAGTTGTAATGACTAGCACCTTCCTAGGACACTAGGAGAATCAACAAGAAAAGGCTGGACCTTTATTCTTATTTCTGGTTACAGAATGTTCTTCAATGGTTACCTGGCAAAGCCCAGGGTCTACTGAGATTAGCTGTAGATTCTGATCTCCCCAATTCGCAGATGAAGCAGCGTATGTCTGGCTGTGCCCTCAAGCTCCTGGAGGAAATACAAACAGGAGAATGTACAAGGCACTGGCTTTGGTAAAGACTCTGGGAGTCTGGCTACACAGCAAAGGAAAACCTGTAGCTGGCCCGTGCCAACTGAGTTGGACTCATGGGGCTTGGACTGTGGGGCTGTTTCATTGCTGTGTAGACTTCTGGGCTCGGGCTGTCATCCAGTGGCTGCTCAATAGTATGGCCAACTCTCACAAGCTGATCCTGAGTCCCATGACAGCTGGTGGTTTTGTTAAAGCCCCAGCTCCCGGAGTCAGGAGCTTAGGTGAGAATCTCGGCTTCCATGTTTGTTTTTTTCTTTAAAAAAAAAATTCTAGCCTTCATTGTTGTGGAGAAAAGCTTGAAAAATCAGACAAAAGAAATAAAACGAACCCCAAATGCATTATTAATTATTATTATTATTATTTTTAAACCCCATGATTTTTGAAACTCCTGGGTTGTGACCAGCTGAGGTTGATAATGCCGGGTACACAGAGAGCATAGGAGACCTGATCCTGTTCTCAGCTGAGGTCCCCTTTAACTGAGGTAGAAGAAGGCTGTGCTCTTGAATTAAAGGCGACGCATTCTAGCGCCCCTGCGTGGCTTATTTAATTTTTGTGTCGTCCACAGGGCACGGAGTCCTTCCAGCGTGCAGGCAGAACGTCCCCTCTCCCTTCACACCAGACAGCGCCACCGAGAAGTGAGGCCTCCAGTAGGAACATTACACAACCAGGCTTCTCTAGAGCAGATGCTTTTCATAACTAGCCACACAGCCACTTCGAACTCTCCTCTCCTGGGATGCCTCTGAAAAACTCACAGTGGTGAGGCCGCTGGTCTGCTGAGGGCTGATCTGCTGGGGGTTGATCCTACCCTCAGGCCACCCCCAGCTGCTCCCCTTTTCACGACCAGCAAGCCAGACGCGGGACAGGTACGTACTGATGTTCTGAGTGCTGAGATGTATGTGACCCGGGACATGGGGTTTATTAGTCTTCCCCATATGAATGCATTGATCCTGCTCGATAGGGAGCAGTTTGGAGAATCAGCAGGAAGGTGACACAATGGTCCCAGACAAGCAAACACTGTGGGCGGTTACAAGACAATGCCATGCCTCCTGGCTCTAGGCCGAAGGGGCCCAGCTGTTCTGCCAGGAGGGGAGGTTGGAGATCAAAAGGACACTAAAGAGATAAAAAGCCTTCTGAGGAAAAGAAGGGGGGGAGGTGAGTTGCCAGGGGCTGTGTCAAGGGTGTTGTCAGTGAGCTCGGAGAGGGAGACAAGCTGACACTGAGGGAGGTTCTGCAGAAGAGTCTCTAAAGTCCCCACATGGAAGAAGATCAGATGCCTGGTAAGCAGGCATGGATATAGGCTGGTTTAGTGTTTTTATGATAGTGTTGTGTGGGGAAAATGTCCTTGAAGCTGGGGGAGTGGGGACGGGACAGGTAACCATCACCTGTCATTGAAGCGAATTGAAAGAAACCGTTGAGCTCCTTTGCAGAACCAGCACTCTGATTCAATAGCAGCGTCCCCCCAAACACAGTTGCCCAAAACACAAGCACACATGGGCCGAGGGGTTCGGCTGGGTATTGTTTTAGTAACAGTCTGTGTGTGTGAGAGAGAGAGAGCAGCAGGAGAAAAAACACACGGCAGAAAAGGAAGCACCAGACATGGCTTGAACAAGCTCTGAGAGTGTGGCGGGCCTGAGAAAAGCCTGGAGGGGGAGCTTTTGGGCAGAGTGCTGGCTGAAAGGGGGCTGGAATGGTGAGCAAGGAAGCTATCTCCTGTGGTTTGATTCCTGCTGTTCAGGGAAACAGGACTATGCACATTCATTGTAAATAAACAGGATTGCATCAAAAATACCCAAATCAATTTCTCCTCCTAAGGAAAACAACCCACAAGGCCTCGAACTTTGGCCAACTGCTTGGGCCAACAGGGGTAAGAGCATGTTTCCTCTGAAATGTTTTTGTTCTAAATAAATAATACTTTGCTGTCAGGAGGGAGTTTGGTGATTGTGTTAGCCACTGGTCGCCTGTGGAGATGATCCTGGTTAGTGCCAGGGGACCTCAGCCCAGGGCCCAGTCTGAGAGTGGGAGAATCACGTGGTTCCACCTGGATCCAGGTGATGGCCTGGGCCTCAGAAGGGGTGCACCAGACAAGACCAGGAGGGATCAGAGGTGACAACCAAGGGTCAGAGGTGCAGGGGTGGCAACCAGCACTTCGCATGGCCCATGGTAGCAGGGAGAATTGAGATGGATTCCTCTGTACCCTGCATGCTGATTAATCTTGGCTACCTTCCTCTACCTGCCTTGCTTTCCACTGTAGAAATGAAAGTTCTCCAAGACCTAATCTGAACTGAGGATTTACCATGATACCGAATAAGCCGCAGCGTCTGCTTGCAGAGCATCCCAGAAAAGTCCTTTATATTGAAGTTGCAATTGTTTTAATACCAGCTTAATCACCAAAGAATTCCCTGAGCCCAAACGGGCTTGTTCCTTTTGTTTGTTAAAATCATTCCTTAATTAAACTCAGCTGTACAAAAAATAATACCACCCCGCAGCAATAAAGAGGGATTCGTTTGGATATCCCTGTGTGAGCCAGGGGGCTTAGGGTCTTCATTTCATGATAACAAATGAATGAGTTAAAATGCTAAATATGGAAATTAGAGGTGGAAAAAGCTATAATTAGAAGTTCATGGCTATTCTTCTATTAGATGCTCCAGTACCAGCAGGATGGATGCTGGAGAAAAACGTCAGGAGCACAGAATTCTCCTGGCCAATGCAAGATGCATTTTGTCCAGTCTAGTTTCAAGCATGCCAAGCACTGGTGTTTCTGTTCATAACCTAGGGAGACTTTTCTTTGCCCTACAGGGGGAATTCTCCTCAGTGCAGGTAGCCAGCACACAGCCTATGCACCAATGAGGGAATGTCATGCAGAATCAGCAACTCTAAGCATTCAAAAATCACGACTCAGACCCCTTAAAAATCATGAGATTTTAAAAAACACAATACAATTAGGAATTTTTCTTTTTGACTTTCAGGTTCCTGAATCTTAGGATGCACTGGGGTCACCTTTTCAAGCTTTTCTCTGCAAACGAGGGAGCTAGAAACATTTTTTTAATGAAAGCTGCAAATCTCACCTAATCACATGACTCCAGGAGCTAAGGTCTTTCACCAGCTATCGCAAGACTTGCGAGAAAATTATGAGAGCTGATGACACTGACAACCCAGATCACAGTTGAGGTGATACATGTTTCACCCTAAGCTGTGCCCCCAATAAATACAGGTGTTAGAGAGCTTATTCCTTCACTCTCCCACTTCCCTGGTCCTTCTCACATGAACAGAGAGCAACAATACCTGAAGTCCAAAGGTACAAACAACTCGATGTTTATTGGGGTGAACTTCCAGCGAGCTTAAATCTAAGTATTCCGTATTTTCAAATCCCAACTTACTTCCTGTTTGCCCCTAATTTATATAGTAATATTCTTAGCTATACCTTAACCAGTCATTCTACTGAAATGTACCTAACCAATCCTAACATACTGTAACATGATTAGCTAACCAGTTATATCCCACCACCTTAATTAGTTTATGCCCAGCAAAATTAATTATACAGCAGACAGAAACAATCACAGAACCAGGCAGAGACTATGCAAATAAACATACAAAACAATACAGAAGTGAGGATTTCACAACTACATCTACACAGACATAAAGGTTTCCCAGCTGTGTCTATTAATAAGTGACTTCTTACCAGACAGAAAACTATCAAACTAAATTTCCTTTCACATGTTCTAGGCTCTTCCCTTTCTCTGGAGGTGATAGATCGGATCACCTTCCTAACCGCCCCAGATTGCCTGATTTCAATGTGGCTAGTTTGGAATGTGAGGATGTGACCGCACGCTTCCCAGTTTATGGCTGCCTCTTAGCCAAAGGCATTGGCCTAAGAACAGGGCCTCAGACTGTCACAGTGAGAGAAGGCCCTTACATAGATGCTTTCTTTTCTACCTCTAGAACTAGCTAAATGATAAACATCCACCTAAATTCTTAAAGTACAGGTCTGTCACGTCTTAGGTGCGTTTAACATGCGCAATTTCAGCTTTACGCAGTCGGCAAAAACAAGAAAAAAACAAAAAAAAGGGAAAAATAACAATTTAAACACTGCTTCTGTAGTGCGGGCGATTCCACCCGCCGTTACACCCAATGCAATTTTGACTATACGCGATTTTCGCTTTACGCGCTGACTGCGGAACGTAACCCCAGCGTAAAATGAGACAGACCTGTATAGGCCTTTACAGACGGGCTTGAATATCTGTATCCTGACAACAGGGAAAAGCTTTCTATGCATTTTTAATTCCGTCTTTGATGTTGCCATTCAGGGGCCGGAAAGAGTAAGGGATTTGGCTACTGCTAGTGGCTGAGATCTCCTGGGACTCTGGGTGCAAAGGACCTGCGCTGGTCCTTCGCATCTATACACCCCTGTCCTATAAAGTGTTTCCTGATATTCCGCCAGGATTATCTTTGCTCATTACTCCAGTTCTACCCCAGGGATAGCCCGAAACAGTTCTCCTCCCTCCTGTGTGTTTACACCCCTCAAATAGTGGTAGATCAGGGGCATGTGGAAATGGGGGTGGCATTTACTTGCCAGTAGAATGGACCTTTCGGTCCTGACGTTGCTTGTTACCTACAAAATGTTTCAGCCAGGAAACATCTGAGTAATTGTAATTGTAATGACTAACACGCCACGTGTGTAATAACAGAGCTGGGTGAAAGTTTTCTGCTGAAACTTTGTTTCAGTGAAAATTGCAAGTTTGGCGACACTGAATTCACATCAGTTTTGTCGAACTGTTTCAGTCTAAAAAGCAAACCAAAAAACTCCCCTGCAAAAATCAAACATTTACATTTTTTGCTCTGAAACAAATTTTTGTTTGGTTTCAAAATTTCTTTGAATGTTACTTTTAAAAAAAACCAATCAAAGCCATGGCCAAAAATCAACATGAAACATCCTATTTTGTCAGAACAAACACTTGCTTTGACCCAAAACAGGGTTGGGTTTTTTTTACTTTTTTTTACTTTTTGCCAACAATTTTGAAAAACGTCATTTCCCATTTGACTCAGAATGAAGGTTTTCCCCAATTTTTCAGCATTGCCAGTGACCTGAAAAATCCATTAGTCACACGGCTCTGATGATAAGCCCCCAAGGCCCCACTGGCCCTTTACCAGATACAGCCATGGTGCGTGCAGGAAGAGCTTGTGGAGCACAAAGAGCCGTAGGAGAGCATGCCAGCTCCCACCGCTCTTCTTTGGAGCTGTGTCGTGTTTGTTTCCTCCGTCCTTCCTTCAGTCCTGCAGCCTGCACTGGAGAGGGAGGAGCCATGACACCGCCCCGCCTCCTTTGAGGAGTCCAGCATGGCGGCTGCTGCTGCTGTTTCCTCAGTCTGTGAGAAGAGGCTGCCAATGAAAGCTGGTTGGTCTTGTTTGAAGGGGAAAGAGGCTGCAGCCTTCCTCTGAAAACTCACTCAATCCCGGCCGCAAGCTGTTACCCACTGCTTGCAAAAAGGGTGCACTTTTAATGAATTCTATGATTAATGGAACACGTTTTTTAGAAGAGCCCTGTGTAAAGAGGAAGGGTGGTCTCATGGTTAACACTCAGGCTGAGCTGCAACAGCTCTGGTTTCAATTCCCTGCCCTGCCCCAAACTTCCTGGGTGAGCTCAGGCAAGTCTCTCTGTGCCTTGGTTCCCCATCTGTAAAGTGGGGATATGAATCCTTCCTTTGCCCTGACTGCAGTCTCCGGCCTCCAGCTGCTGCTGTAATACAAACTGCAATAATTCAAGATGACGATTTAGAAGGCATTGCTCAGTCATTCGGTGGCACCCTCTACAAAGGTTTTTTATTATTAAACCATAAAGACAACAGCCCCGGGTTCAGGGCCCTGCCATCAGAATGCAAAATCTCACCCCGCTCGCAGGCATGCAAAAGGCATTTAATTAAACCCACATCAGAAACCTGTTAGCGAGACCTCTCCACTTATGGGAACTGAGGCAGACATTAAAGGAATTTGCCGCATGACCCTTCTTGAGTGTCAGAGTAATTGCTACTCTTCTTCCAATGTACAGGACAGCAGTGGGCACAGAGAGGGCTCTGTTTCACAGTGCAATTCCATCCCCTTACCTCTTCCCTAGTTTCTTCTTTTCTTAATGCAATATAAATTATCTAAGATACCTGAACCTTGATGGGCTCTTGCCCTTTAAGATCAGCAAAACAATAAACCTGTGACATCCTTTGAGTCTTTCCCAGCATCTTCCTCTCTCTTTGGTTTTTACAGAGCAGCAAACAATGCTGTGGCTGCAAAGTGACTTCAGCTGGAGTTGCAGCTCCTCAGCTGCTTTGTGGATCAGGCTAGGTTGCGGGCCAGATCTTTGGCTGGTGTAAATCAGTGCAACACCATTGATTTCACTGCAGCTAGGGCGCTTTATAACAGCTGAGGAGCTGCCAGTCTGGCCTTTAAGGATGCCAGACGGATTGGAAATGAGCAGATGTGTCTCTCCAGAAGCCCTGGGGATTAGAGCATGACACATACTTTGAACCAACTTATTATTACCTGTTCAGTGATGGCTAAAGGTGTAGAATTGACAGCTCCAGAGACTGGAGTCTTTTATTGATCCACCAACGGGCTGCAGCAAGGAAGATGTCGTTGAGGTGAAAATTTAGAACGGGGGCTTTGCAGAAGTGGATTCAGTTACCTGTTCAACCACAGTCTACCTGGGTAACCTTGGCCAAGCCACTAAGGACAGATACCTATATGGCGACACTCAGGAATGTAAAGGCAAATCAGCCCCAGGGGTGAAGCTAAAATGCATGAATCCCCTGTGTGGCTGCTTAAATTCAGGAGTAAAGAGGCCTGAGTTTGGCATAAGTGTCCTGCAAAAAAAAAAAAAAGTGTTTTAAAACTTGGTTAAAGTAGCTGTGACGACCTGGTAAATCGAGTCAGCAACTTGAGTTTAAGCCTATAGGGGGACCTGGGCTTGAACTTGTACTGCTAAGCAGGGTGGTCGTGTCTTCACGGCTATTTTAATCTGAATTAAGAACACACTTTTTTTCTGCCTGGCACTTAGGCCTTCCACTGCAATAAAAATAGCAATAAAAGTGAATAATGACTGGGAAGACGCATGGACCATTCCCAATTTAGCTTCTGCCTGCTGCCAAGATTGGAAGTTAGGGCTTGACCCAATGCCCACTACAGCTAATGGGAGTCTTTTCACTGATGTCAGCTGGGAGGTAGACGGGGCCTTTTGTGGTGCTACGTTTTGGGATGGAGGTGCGGATGTGTCTCAGATCGCTGGGGAGCTCCCTAACGGAAAGTGCTGTGGCTCACTGCGATGCATGACTATGAGCTTTATGGATCATAGATCGTATCCTCAGTGGGCGCATGCTGGTGGACCCCGGACCTGGCTAGCCACATGGGTAGCCACACAGCACTGACAAAGGATCCGATCCTGCACTATTTAAATCAATGGGAGTTTTGACATTGACTTTGATGGGCACAGGCGCAAGCCCTAAAGTCCTGTCCCAAGATACACCAGGATCAGTGTAAAATCTGGGGTGAGCACCTGTCTTTGGCTGTTTCCAAATCTGTGTAGGGTGTCCTCAGGATTTGAAAGCCACTCATATTTTTAACTCCCTTTTTAACAGGAGTATATTGCTACTGGCACAGTGAATCCTTTGGGGGCGGGGCGGGGAGATAAGGATTTGTTTATTTGGAAATTATAAGCAGGAAAGTAGAAAATAGCACCACTTATATGTAAGAGCGAGGGACGGGGACAAGCTGCTATGACAACAAGGCAGGAATGAATCCCTTAGGCACACAAAGCACAAGGGTGGTGCATTCACCTGTTCCGGTTTGTTCAAAGGAACGTTTATTAGCACCGCTGGAAGTACGTTACAGAACAAAGCATACACCAGCCACGAGTTAATCAGAGCCCAACTGAGATGGCCTCGAATGCCTAAATCCCATCAGCAGACACAGCAAAGCAATCTGGCTTCAAAGCAAGGATGGTTCTGTGATCAAGGCACTAGGCTAGAATTCAGAAGATCTCAGTTCCATTCCTGGTTCTACCACAAACTCCCTGAGTGAATCTAGGGTGATGAGACAGCAAATGTGAAAAATCAGGACGGGGGGTAATAGGAGC
Source organism: Mauremys reevesii (assembly GCF_016161935.1). Classification (NCBI taxonomy): domain Eukaryota; kingdom Metazoa; phylum Chordata; order Testudines; family Geoemydidae; genus Mauremys; species Mauremys reevesii. Next base: position 103,888,364 of record NC_052630.1, on the reverse strand, counting down.
CTATTTGAGAAAAAGACCCCAAAATCAGGACTGTCCCTATAAAATTGGGACATCTGGTCACCCTAAGTGAATCTGGACAAGAGGGTCATAAGTGGCTAGTGATTTTTATAGCCCCTAGCTGGGAATCATGAACCCCAAGCATTAAATTTTGTCCAGCTGGCTCAGACAATGCCCAGCATCTGCCCACTGGGCTCCTCTCCAGAACAGGGCCGGCTGCTCCCCAGCCCCCACCTCACCCTTAAAGGGGCATTCCAACCTGTCACCGCCCTGCTGCAGTTCCAACTGGATACAGCATTTTCCAGTTCTAGCGGGCAATCCTGGCCATATGAAAGTCAACGGCAAAACTCCCATTGCCAGATTTAAAGGCCAGAAGGGATCACTGATCATCATCTAGTCTGATCTGCTTAACACTGGCTGTAGAGAGAAAGCTTGAACATGAGACCACTAAAGGCTAAAGCACCCCAGTTGGTTTATTTTATATTTCATTATTTTTTTCAGCCACTCTCACATTTTTTTGAGGATGCCCAACTCATGATCTTTGACCAGCTGGGGTTGACAATTCGGGGCAGTATCTAATCCATTCTTCTTCGCTTACTAGCCAGTGGTCTCTGCGTTTTGATCCCCTGGGCAACGGGATATGAAAGGCAGCCAGTCTGGCATTCCATGGTGGGCCTGTAATGAAATGCTGCTGGTTAATTAGCTCTGTTTGTGTCTAATATTGTGCAATAATAATCTACCTTTGTGGGAAACCAGAAACCCAAAGGTTGCTCCCAAGCATAGATCTGCAGCGCCACAGCAGGGTTGGCAAGATGTAAAACCCTGGATATGAAAGCACAGGGATCCTTAGCAGAGATTTGCAGTCATGTTTCTTTTCATTGGGTTAAACTAACCAAGTCTCTATTTTTCAAACTTTCAATAGCCCTGGAAAATTGTATCGAAGTCTTGTCTTTGCAGACAGGTCTCCTGAATAAGCAACTGTCAGGCCTCTGAGATGTGGCTCAGAGAATCTTTAATCTTTGCACAGAGCATTCTCCTTGTCTTTCATGCTATTCGAATCAATCTTCAGCGACATTACCAAATTAAGGGCGATTGCTTTATAATCTCCTTGCACTTCTCTCCTCGCTCTTGTCAGCCCTGGCTCAAACGCATTCAGCGTGGCCTACTTTGAAACAGCCTGAGTAACGCAATCACTTTAGGCTTAAGGGAGGACTGGCGCTCACAGTGGGAAGTGGGCCCATTTCATGCCAGCAGCCCCATCTCTAAAGAGGCCTGTGAGACCTTTGCAAAGGTGCCCTGTGATTGTATCCCCAGGCTGATGGAGCTTTATGCTGGAGGCAGGGGGAGCGAGGAGAGGTACCAGTGACCTATATCCCCATGACAGGCATCTCTGCTCTCCCGAACTCCAGAATGGTCCAGGATCAGTGGGGTTGTACAGGGGATTGTAATGCTGGGGGGGTAGGGGGGGGATTGTGAAACACTGCCCCCTACTGGAGAGAATTAGAACTGCAATTTGTGCATCAGTGGCCAAGTAACACAAACCTACCCGTCGCTTGTTGCTTAAGGTGCACTAGGCATGCTGGGGAGCTGCTCACCTTAGCGAGTGAATTATGGGCGATTTGATGCCCTTTATTTTAAAGCTCCGGAACGATATTGCTCTTAATTACTTTCCCCCACCCCTCCTGGAAAGCACGTGCTGCTTCGTGATTGGCTCCCTGCTGATCTCTTTGAACCAGTCTCTCTTTACTCACAGCATCACCACGCGTTTCATGAGATCAAACCAGTCGTGATTAAGGTAAAAGGCGAGCCAGATTTTTCTACGCAGAGAGTGTGGCTGCTTTGCTAATTAGCTTGCACGGCGCACAGTCTCCACCGTTAGGGCCAATGCTCCTTGAAAACGTGATTGCCAAGACATGCAGAACAGAAGGTGCGTTTGGAGGCAGGGGAAGTGCTTTCTTCTAATGTGGTGGGCCCACCTTGCAAAGACTGGTACACAAGTTGCCCCTGTAGCATTTGCACGCTCACCCATCATGCATGCCGTTAGTCGGACTGCGCGCACGAATGGAGAGTTCTGCATGCACAACGGTGTCTGTTCAACCTCTGAGATCACAGCTCAGGAGCTGGGCTTTCATGGCGCGCTCTTTGGCCTTGATCCAACTATGGACACGTTTCCATTAACTTCAACGAGCATCGGCTCAAGCCCTCTGGTAATGCTTAGTTCATGCCTCAAAATTTGTATTTTTCTTCTTAATCCTGAATCCTCAAGTGGCAGGATCCCTTCCCAGTCTGCTTGAGGCCTGACAGAGTTTTAATGGTTAGCGCTGCTCAGGTAGGGCTGTGCACTACCACTGATATGCACATGCCTGAATCTCATTCATGGATTTAAGGCTTGTGCATACAGCTCAGTTTGTGCCTTTTCTCTTATGTGATGACTGGTTTACAGGCCTTGACTGTAGACAAGCAAACGCTTAGTGCTCTATATAAGAGCTGCCAGGTTTGGAGCTAGAGCCAAACTCCCCCTCCCCTCCAGAGCTGTGGTTTGGCTGTGACAAGATGGCCGATGTTAGTATGGTGGGTCCTGCGCTTTTCTTGGCAGGGGGCTAAGATGCCACCCCTTGCCCCAGCTCTTGGGCTGCCGAGATCCCGGCTAGTGGCCCGGGAAGGTGGTAGAGGAGCGGGGGAGGGGTCTGGGTTTGCTCCTCACTCTGAGTCCCAGCCCCTCTCAATCCCTGCGGGTTCTTACCCTCTTCCCCCTTGGGTGGGGAACCTTCAGTCCTTAAACGCTGAGGGAGGAAGTCTCCCTCCCCTGCTGGGGCAGGGTCCCCCTTGCTCTGGTTCTCTGGTCTTTCAAATCTTACGACACACCTCCAAGCTCCAGTTCTCTCGCCTTCCTGTGCTCCCCTGACTGCCTGAAGCAGGGGGTTTATTAGGTTCCTGACAGGGCTTAATTGACAACAGGTGCTCCAATTAACCTGTAGCCAGCCTCCCTAGTCTACAGGGAACCACGCCTTAATTAGCCAAGGGCTCATATATTTCCCCTCTCCCACTGCTCCCTGGCCCTCCTCTATCACAGGCCACCATTGAATTAAGAGCAGCCGCATAGTTCCAGTCTGAATCTGGACTTCACAGTTTGGGGAGTATTCAGATCCAGGTTCTGGTTGAGGCCGGGAAGCTGGAACTCCCAGAATTCCTATTGCTTAAATCAGTTGTTACCAGATTACTTTGGGGTACGCTCATTTATTAGGGTTACTCTTCTCGGGGGGGAGGGGTGTCTGTACTTCTATCAATGTGCTGCTTGTGTCACTTGTGTTCCCACACGGAGCTCTGCTTCTCCCTGCTGCAGGTTCCCACCCAACGGAGCTGTCCTGCAGGACCTACGTTCCCCAGGGCTGGGTTCCTCCAGCCCCAGAATCAGACGCACACACATTAACAGAGTGCGTCTGAGTGGACCGGGTCAATCAGCACTCCCAAACTGACCCCTTATATTTACCTGGACTCAGCAGGCTGGGTCGAGCAGCACCTCCAAGCTGCCTCCCTCCTATGCCCCAGGTTCAGCACGTCTCTATCCCCACTTCCACATTACAATTGTTCTGCTAGTAACCCACTTGATGAGCGAACCCCATAGGATTTTTGGGCGCTGCAGGGATCTTTAGCCTGGGTACGAGGAGCGTTGCTGCAGAGTGAATGGGGAAGCCAAAGACACAAAACAGAGAGCGAGATGGAGGGAAGCAACCAGCTTAACCATGACGGTTATTTATCACCAGGTAATAACCATACAAGGGGAGCCAAACAAACAGAACAGTGAGAATATTAAATCTAACTTAAGTTTGATTACAAAAGTCAGGTTTAGAAAACTGTAACTGATCACACGAGTCAGGGTCAGAAGGCTACACCTAGAGAGAGAGCGAGAGAGAGACCTGGGTTCTCATCACTCTGTGAAGCTTGAATCGATTGGGGGGTCCCAAGTGGTGGTGGTAGCAGAGGGTCTGGAGTGCTGGAGACAGGCAGAGCCCCCAGCACAATCAGTCAGGAGAAGATGAAGTCCCAATGGAACTGATGCAGGTTTTGGACCCAGGCATCAGAGCTCTTACTTGAGCGTGGGGGGGGTGGGGGGGGTTGTAGGGAAACAACAATGGTTCAAGGGAGACACTAGATTTGTTTGTGGGTAAACTGGCTAGACAATGGGAGCTGCTCATTCCTGGCTCTGGGCGGTGTCCCTTCCAGGGAGCTCACAGTGCAGTTAGGCAGCTTCAGTATTGTGGATCCCAATCCAGGATTTATTACTAGAATTGGTCTGACAACTGCTGAGCTGGGGGTGTGCAGGCGTGAGTTCATTAACAGCTGGAGCAGAGAATTCCCATCATGCACTGCTTCCCTGCTTTTCTGGTCCCAGAGTTCCCAGCGGTTCTTGCCTTGGACTCTCTGTTCTCCAGGCTGTTTGCTAATGGAGACGCCTCCCTGACCCATCCTTGATGGGAATGAGGCCAGGGGAGTTGCCTTAATCCTGTCACCCTTGTCTGGAGGGGTTTGTGTGTGTCTCCCACGGCCTTTTCATTGCTCTTTGTAAGTCTTTCTTCTGATCGGCTTTGGGTCAAGCAGAGGCTGGGGGTGGGGGTGTCCTTCGTGAGTCAGACAGGCTGGACACTGTGTCCTGGTTCCCCAAGAACACAGAGCTGACAGGTAACACAATAGGGCAGGAACTGCCTTCCTGCTTTGTACACCACCACACATGCCAGCAGGGTAAGGGACAAAGGAGCTTGTAGTTGCCACTGTCCTCTGTAGACCTGAATAATCTGGGTCATTACAAATGTTCCCACCTCACTGTTTACCGCCCCCCTTCTGGAGCATACAGATGTATAAAAACCAGTGCTGGCCTCCTTGGGGCATCCTGCTCTGAGCTCCCTCCAGCCTGAAAATTGACTGTTTAGTCCTACTCTTACACGAGCAAAGTTGGGTATTGTTCAGTATAAGCCACAACACCCTGCCACGGCGGAGATGAAGACGTGTTTTCCTGGCTGCTCCCCTAGGCAGACGGACAGAGAGACTTTAAAAAGGGAATTCCAGCGACAGCACCCGGTTTGTCTACACCAGACTTGTTTTGCTGGAACCCACTCTCGTCTCCTGCCCAGCGGTTTCATTCTTTATTGTGTTTAGAAGATGAAGGCTGAAAGCAGCAGTCCCCAAAATGTTGAGGGCCATGCCCCCCCCTTACCCTTGTCTGCAACACACACACACACACACACGCACGCACACACACACACACACCCTGAGCTGGGAGTGGGGCGAGATGCAGACAGGGGTAAGGGGGCTCAGGCTGGAGCAGCAGCTGGGGTGGGTCTGGGGGCCAGGAACGGGGCCATAGCCAGGCCTGAGGCTGGGCCGGGACCAGAACCATGCTGAGACTGGGATGGGGCCAGGTGTGGGGCCAGGGACATGGCTGGGGGCAGGACCAGAGCAGACTGGGGGCAGGGAGGGGCTGAGTGGCACTCCCTCCCTGCCCCTGTGGGGGCTGGCCTGGGCCTCGCTCCATCCTCCTCCCTTCAACGTTCCTCTACGTCTCCCTACGGGGTTGTGCCCCACATTTGGGGACCTCTGGCTTAAATGACAGCACACACTGTACTGGTTGCAATGCAGGTGCTTTGAAATCTAATGGCCATGCAAATGCTAGCAGAAACTGCACATGAATTCTTGACTGGCAGGGCATACAGTGGCAAATGCAATTCCACCTTTAATTTATCTTTACAACTGCCTATAAAATCATTTCTCTGCCCCAGAAATTCAATTACTGGAGTACAGAAGAGAGACTCTTTTTGCTGCAGAGGGTGGAGCGGGGAGCATAGGGCTTCATGCAATGGTTACTGAAGTGAAGGGAAAACCTCCCATAGACTTCAGTGGCTTTTGGATCAGGCCCATATGGTACAAGCTTCCCAAACTGGCCTTAACCAATGCCTCTAAATGAAAACTAAGGCACTGACCCTGATCACGCTTGGCCAGTTTTCCTCCATAACAAGTCCCAGAGCAGTTGGGAGACTGACGATAATCTTGTAGTTAAGGCACTGGAATGAGATTCAGGAGATCTGGTTTTGATTCCTGCATGAAACAATCCTTCTTTTGTCTGGCGTGTCTATTTAGTAGAGCTGGTCATATTTTTCAAACAAAGAGAACTATTTTTTTTAAAAAAGGCCTATTTTTAAAAAAGGTTTGCAAACCATTGTTTAAATATCCCACTTTTTCCAATGTTTTTATTGAAAGAGTAGCCAACTTTTAATATTTACTGATAATCTGATTTTCAGTAAAGAAAAAAGTCAATTTTCATAACATTTTCAATAAAAAGTGCATGTAAAAAAAAGATCATGAACATTTAAAAAACCAAAATTGGTCTGTTTCAAATCCTGTCAAATGAAAGCTTAGAAATTTGGGAATTGGTCATGGAATTATTTGTCCATTTTTAAAACTAGTTCTGCCACTTAGATGATAAGCTATGCAAGGTAAGGGCTGTCTCTGACCACGTATTTGTACAGCATCCCGAAAAACGCCTCCCACCCCCAAGCTTGGTTGGGATCTCTAGGAACTAAGGAAATACAAATAATAATCCAAGATCAAAACGTTGCCGCGAGGATAATCATTTCTAACGCAGAACCCAAAAGGACGATTTGCATTCCAAGGAGCTACGGTTCCTCTGTTGCTTTCTGATTGTTCTGCCATGTGCTGCCTTGCTTGTTTCACTAACAATGAAAAAATAAAAGGGTGGTTGCTGGGGAGATGGCACAGATTCTCCGTGCTTCATAAACTTGCAGCATCCCCGATGACCATCTCAGTGCATCAGAGACCTGTCATGTCCCTTAATCTTTACAATCCTGGCTCATTGCGATGGATGGTCATTTGCAGGCAAGTTATTTGTCCTACCTTGTAGCACCTATTGATTGTCATGTAATTAATCGATTTGTCTCTCTAAGAAATTCCAGAATATCTGCAGCCCACTTAATCAGGGCTACCTGAACTGGAGGTGAGGGCTTAATGAGTCTCTGCTAATGGTCCCCACAAAGTAACATTTTCCATATCTTCTACCGTCGGCCACAGGAGCCAGTATTTATATTTACAGTCAGACTTAGGCTCTTTGAGACCAGACTAGGGCGACCAGATAGCAAGGGTGAAAAATCAGGACAGGGGGTGGGGGGTAATAGGAGCCTATATAAGAAAAAGCTCCAGAAATCGGGACTGTCCCTATAAAATCGGGACATCTGGTCACCCTAGACCAGACCCAGCAAGTTAGCAATGGGTAGGGTGACCATATTTCCTCACCACGTGGGGCTAGCCCGAGAGCCCGCCCCCCTCTGCACGCAGGGCTGGTCCGAGCCATTCACCCCGCCCCCCATGTGGGGCTAGTCCAAGCCGCTTGCCCGAGCCCTGCAGCCCCCTCCCCATGTGGGGCTGGCGTCACTGCTTGCCCAAGCCCTGCCTCCCCCCCTGCACGGGGCTGGCATCACCGCTCGCCCCCCCGGCGCATTCCTCCAGACCCCCCTTTTTTGACAAACGTGGGCATTTGTCCTGTTTGCTCTTGGCGACTGATCAAGCTGGCAAGAGCAAACGGGACAAACGCCCACTTCTGCCAAAAAACATTGGGACGGCAGGGACAGGGCTTATAAAGGGGACTGTCCCAGCCAAAGCGGGATATAGGGTCACCCTAGCAATGGGGAGAAGTTTTAATGGCAATCCAGTTCATCGTGCCTTGGGCAGCTTATCTGAGGGATGGGGAGCAGGTGGGGGCAGAGAAGCAGCCGATCAGGCATGTTGTGATTGCTCACTATTGTCCTGGCCTTTCTACAGTACATGTGTCAGAGGTCAGTGACTGCTGACAGTAGCCCTCGAGGTGGAGAGAGCCCTGTTTGGCAGTGATTTTTATGAACACACATGTCAGTTTCCGTCAGCTCAGCTTGGGTTTTATAAGTCAGAGACCAGCAGTGAATAAGGGATTTATTTCCTATTTCAGATGATTTTTTTTTTTTAATATTCCTCAAACTGGAGGGGAAAAAACCCCAAAACCCAAACAACCCAGCAGCTTCTAGGGACCTTGTCAAAGCTATTGGGTCTAAATCGATCTCTCTTGACAGCCGCCGTACCTTTCAGTCTTGCTAGGCTGGGGCCTCTTCCTGAGAAGCACTGATCACCCACAACTCCCACTGAAGTCAAGGAGAGCTTGCGGTGCTCAGTACCTTCCAGGATTAGACCTTCAGAGATTCGGGAAGACTTTTTGATGGGGAAGTCAATCAGACAGGAGTGGTCACAGCAGCGCGAGGACAGCAGAGCTCTCGTAGGAGAGGTTCATGGAGGGATATTTTTTCCCCATAAAGCTTTTGGAAAGTCTGCTTAGGGCTGGTGAACATGGAAGGCTTGACAGTCCCAGAGTCTCCTCTGTATCCACAGGCCAGGCAGAGGTCTGATCCATTCCAACCACAGCTGCTAAAACAATCTCCCCGGCTCGCCACTCTGACCTCTTCTTTGCGCCAGTCTCCACTTCAGCACACACGAGTTTCTTGTCTTTACCTTGAAGGACCTTGACGACAGACCCCCGCCCCTCCCTCATGTAGCTGGTCTATTGATTCGCTGTCCCCTTGGCACTCCTAGTGCTCCCAGCCCATCTCCTTCATCAAACAACATTGTGGTTTCTCCCCTACCAGCCCTTATGCAGTGGTAAGCTCCTGGGAAATTTTTCCTGGGAAGTTTTTCCCAGGAAAAACTCCTGGGAAATATCTATACAGTCACCAGCCTTCAAATCCTTTCTTAATGTCCCATGAGAATGGGTGGGCCTGTGGTTAGGATGCTAGCCTAGGGCCCCGGCAACCCAGGTTTGATTTCCTGTGCTGCTGAAGACTTCCCCTTTGGCAAGTCAGTTAGTCCCAGCTGCTATAAGTCAAGGGGAGTTAGGTGCCTAAATACCTTTGAAGATCTGGGCCTTAGCCTCTCTGTGTCCTAATTACATCCCATGAAAGATTTGAGAGGCCCTATGGTAATAGGAACCCTGCGAGCACCTAAGAACTTGACTAGCCGTGACTAGGCAGCTGGCAAGCTATGACTGCAGAAGAGCTTACCACTGCACTGTTCCTTCCCTCTAACCCAACTGTTGGGTTCATCCAGCTGTTCCTTTTGGTCTCCAACCCAGGCTGCGAGCATTTTTTGAGGCAGAGGCTGTCATTTCACTTCATGCCTGCACAGCACAAGGGGGTCCCGATCACTTGACTGATGCCTCTCTACTGTAATACAAATGGTCAGTATTGTTAGGGTGAGATGTGCTAGCGGCTACCTGCAGGGGGGTCCTGGATTCAAAGACAATCACAGACCAATGGGGCTGCCAACCATTCTTTTCAGGCTCAACAGAAGGAGCAATCAAGACCCTTGATGGAGCAAGGACAGCGACATACAGTGGATATGACTGCCCAAGGACTAGAACACATGGCAGGTCAGAGCTTAGCCAAGGGGATGCTGGGGTTTGCCTAATTGCAAATGCGGGGGCTAGGATATCAATTTGTAACCTGTGCGTGCTGGAGGCAGAAAAGCCTGGAGAAAGAGCTGTGAGTGCGACCCTGAGAGGAAGCACAGAGTTTCTTAGGCACCGAGCTTGCTGGAGTGGCAGGCATGGGGATTTCTGAGTGAGGAAACTGCCGGCTGCTTGTTTCTACTCCACTCAGGACTTCCTGTGCATTTTTTGTAAATAAACAAGATCACACTAAGCATATACCTGACTCAGAGCATCCATTTTGTCTCCTGATGGAAACAACCCGGCAAGGCACCAAATATTAGCTGACCACTCAGATCAAAGAGGGAGTAGAGATAATAATAAATGAATCAACAGAAATCCTGAATTCCGATGGCTCTGAAGACTCAGAAAAGGAAGCCGTGTAAGTTAATGCCACTCCGAAGCTGCTCTGCTAGCCTGCTCTAGGAAGCGCCTGCTTCTCTATCTTTGCTAGTACAAATCACTGCAATATCCATGAGAATTTGCAATACCCTATAGCCGCTACAAAGCTGTGAAGTTTTATATTCACACAGAGTGTAGTTTGAGTGGTTTGTGAATGGCAGCTAAGCTTCTGAAAATCAGTTGTTTCTTTTTTTACACTGGCTTTTTTTCAGCAGTTAATGATTTCTCTTCCTATAAGTGGCTTCAGTGGAAGGGCATTTGAGCTCTTTCTGACAGTGATGAAAGGGTATTTCAACTCTAACTGACACCAAGGCAATGGGATTGCACTTAGATTCCTCTTGTGGCTTGCCAAGGAATTAACTGGTAAGTATATATAAGTAATGACTTTATCACCTAACTATACCCAAGCCATGCTCAGACTTGATACACTTAGGCCCCGATCCTGCAGAGATCTGGTTGAATGGATCCAATTGCAAGATAGGGGCCTTAGCAGAAGAAACATAGTATCTATCTATCTATCTATCTCTGCACACCCCTTCTATCTATCTATCTATCTATCTATCTATCTATCTATCTATCTATCTATCTATCTATCTATCCCTATACACCCTATCTATCTATCTATCTATCTATCTATCTATCTAGCTTAATTTTTGTAATCTCTATTTTCTGATATGGAAACGATAAAGATGTTAAACAAGGACAAAGTTTTCTCTCAGTCAGGAGATGTCTTTCTCCTAACATCTCCCCAGCGCTCTTTGTCTGTCTCACTCTCATAGTATATCCTGTCTGACACCTAGATTGTACGTTCTCTGGGACAGGGACTGTCTTCATTATTTTTCTGTACAGCACCTAAAACAATGGGGCCCTGATCCTTGCATCTGATTCCTAAAAGCGACCATAATAGAACATAGCTTAACAAAGAGAAGGTTAAGGGGTGACTTCATTACAGTCTATAAGTATCTACATAGGGAACAAACATTTAATAGTGGGCTCCTCAATCTAGCGGAGAAGGTGTAACACGATCCAATGGCTGGAAGTTAAAGTTAGACAAATTCAGACTGGAAATAAGGCATTAATTGTTAATGGTGAGAGTAGTTAACCACTGGAACAATGTACCAAGGGTTGTAGTAGATTCTCCATCACTGACAATTTTAAAATCAAGATTGGATGTTTTCTGCTCTAGGAGTTACTTTGGGGGAAGTTCTCTGGCCTGTGTTCTACAGGGCGTCAGACTAGATGGGAAGTGTGTAACAATTATTATTGATGGGAAGTGTGTAACAATCAAGACCCAACACGACAATTCTCTGCAGTTCTATGGCTCAATCCTGCAAGGTACAGAGTCCTCCTAAGAGATGCTGGCCACCTTCAACTCCTACTGAATTCAGTGGTAGCTGATGGAACCCGGCACCACACAAGACTGAGCACCATAGTAGCTATTAACCAAATCCAAGAGCTTTATAGAAGGGAATTGATCACCTCTGCAGGGCAGACTTTCTTTTCACCTTTATGTAACTCAAAAATGGGTGAATGGAGTTTGCTCACATTTCTCCCCAAACATTCACCTTCAGGCAGAGGCCGATCGTGGAAGATTTCAGCCGAAAAGAAAGTTATGAGCATGTTCAAAGTAGGGGGAAATATCAGGGTAAGGTTAACTATGAATTTCAATGTCAGCAGAAGTTATAACTAAGCCTGACAACTCTGGGTGTAATGAGTACAAATGTCTGAATCGGTGGATAGCATCGACTGCGGTAGCGTCTTCAGCTTGTCAGATTGCGATGGCGCTAGCTAGCCAGTGTTGGGTGGTTATCCAAAAGAAGGATGGATTGGTGGTTAAAGCACTGACTTAGCACTCAGAAGATCACTGACTCTACCACTGACTTCCTGTTTGCTCCTGGACAAGCCACTTAACCCCCTTGTGGCTTAGCTTCCCATCTATAAAAGGGCAGTAGTAACCATTTCTGTCAAGTCTATTTGGCACTAAACTCCTTGGGGCATTTTGTGTGTCTGCTAATGGTGCTCTGGTCTCACCAGCAACAGTCTGTGCTAATGTGATGCCTTAAGAGTGAACTGCGCTATCATTCCTCAGATGTTGGAAACACCCCCCCCACAAACCACACTGTTCTGGTTACCCTGATGCCCCTTCTGAATCACCCAGAAAACCGGCATGTAATGGGAATGGGATGATTGTGGGGTGTCTGGAGGCTGAGAGCCCCTGTATTGCTGTGCCAGTAGTGGTTATACAATGAGAGGAAGCACATTTTACCGCCATGATCTTTCCCTTACTCTTGCTAGACCACAAAACTTGTATATTTCAAGAAGAACCAAGCAGCAGAAAGCAGAATTACCCTCCATGCTGGGGAGAGGAAAATTTAGTACCAATGTTATCAAGCCAGGAAAAATGGCCAATTATCTTTATACATAACCACTTTCTGCCCACTGAGCCAGTAATCGCCATGTCTAACATTAGTCACTGAGCATGGAAAGCACTTCTAAAGTTACATACTGAAAAATGTTGCAGATTAAATAAAAAGTCAAGGGGCTAGGCCCTCGGCTGGTGAGCATAGATCCATTGGATGGGATATATTTAAGAACATGGTCATATATTAATGCATATATTTAAGAAGAAACAGATGAGTGGAAGATAGAACATACAGGCAAGGTGGCCAAGTTAATTTTACGGAAGGGCCCTTCCTTTTTTGTGTTTCCTATTTATAAAATATCAACCGTGCAACCTCGGTGGGGCCTGAACTACATTTTTTTTAACTTAATTTCATAGGTTTAAAAACACCTAAATATTCCCCTCCTTCACACCCACAGAAAGGAAGGCATCCTGCCTCTTAAAGGCACAAATGACTTTCTTGTAAGTAAGTGCCTCATTGGAGTGTCTGTGAACATTTCACCCCTTCCGCTGCACAGTTGATGCCTGCATTCTAAGCTGCATGGCTTTATCACAAGTGTCAGTGCAGCGCTTGCAAGGACTGTAACAATGCTTCCAAATGAGCACCGTGCGGCACCAGAACATGAGAATATGAGAAACTTAAATGTGCCACTAATGGTGAAACATCAGGGAGAAAAACACATTGTGACAGCAGTAAGGACTTGACAAGTGATGGAAGGCTTCAGCTTACAAGGAAACAACTGGACAAAAGTTGTCCAGTGCTTTATAGAATTGTAGCTAAAAGCATCCACTTCTTGACTCATTCGTGCACAAGCCAAATTCTGCTGTTACGCTGCTAAAAAAATAAATAAAGACAATAACTCTAGTGATCTCAGTGGAGTCACTGGGCAGTTACTGAGAGGAGAATTTGGCCCAACGTCTCAGAAACGGAGAGATTTTGCAATTTACAGAAAGCCTGTCCTACAAATGCTCAGTGTAGCATTGAAGAGTCATAATTTATCATTTGCACCTGTTATCCATGGAACAAGTAACACACCCTCATTCTGTTCTGAAGAGTAGCCCGGCCTCCACTTACAAGTGTAATGTATCTGCTCCCAAATCATTAGTGCTATCGGTTTGTTTTTCACCCAAGAGACCAGAAATGCCCTTGACAACGTACCTGCGGGGCTGGCTTTTTGTTCTGTATTTGTACAGTGCCTAGCACAATGGGTCATTGTCCATGACTGGGGGGGGGGGGCTCCTAGGTGCTACCACAATACAAATAAATACACAGTATCTCTTTGTCTTTAGTGCAGTGTTTAGTGCTCTGAAAGGGCCTCTCCTCACTCCACAGATGGCCTCCCTGTGTATTTAGAGTCAGATCTGCTTGCTTTCGTGACAAAGGCCAGTATTTCAACTCCTGTTAACATTGCAGAGGCAGGACAGAGGAGGGGATCTGGATTCAGCAGGAATGTCCACTGCTCTGATTTTGAAACTATAATCCCCATCCTCATCCTGCTGTGGCATCATTCTGGGGACGTATCAGAAATCCCCCCAGAGTCCCCTACGCTCCCCACTTACCTGTTGTACATTTCTTAGTAGCTCCAAAGGGATACCAGGCTGTGGCAGGTTTTATCCCGCCCGAGCGCCCGAGACACAGATGCAGTGAACAGGACAAGGGCCGCAGCCCCGCCAAACTAATTTAACACGTCCCGAGTTCCAGCAGGCAGCAGTTCTGAGGAGCTAGCATTCAAGGCTGGAGCATTAGATGCGTCATGTTTCTTTTCCTGCTAGCACCTGAGTCTTGGTATTGACAGAGATTCACTGGTGCTTCATTAGCCGTGTGTAATTATATACGACACAGCACATTATGGTTGCTGTTTAGATGGAAGAGGTTCTTCGTCAGACATCTCTGCAGAGGGGTTTCTTAGTGTGCGTGTTTGTGTGTGTGCAGTAAATCTGCCTGGAGCCCTGGCTGAGTGAGTGTCCCTGTCAACTGCTTGCAAACACCAGGGTGAACTGATTTGGGGCGGATGAAAATGACAGGCTAGATGGGGTGTAGCTCCTGAGGAAGGTTGAGGCAGCCAGGCAGGCATTGGTCACTGACCCAGAATCCCTGGCAGTGTAAGATACCAGGCTTCACTCTACTACAGATCCCTGGCAAGACTGCTAGGCCCTGAAGTAACATAGCCAGGTAATATGGATACAGATCAGGGAGTCTCAGACCAGGCCATCCTTCCTGCAAGCTGCTCTGCTGTCAGTGCTACAGGAGTGCCTTTGCCGTACTGCAGCGAGTTCCTTGTTGGAACAGAGCTTTCAGAGCAACTTTAACAGCTCTGCTTCTCCGACAGGCCATGTCTCTACACTGCGGGTGACCAAGGAAATGGGCAGAGCTCAGAACAGCACGTGGCTGGGGCACATGGGTTTGTAAACCTGCTGCTAACAGGTCCAGACTTTTAGAGGACTTGGAATAACAGGCTCCATCATGCAGCCATGGACGCCAAGGGAGGGGTCTTGCCGCCGGTTTGAATTGGACGCACGGTCATTCTCTAATCTGCCCCTAGGAAGGGCTTGGGGGATGTCAGTGTCCCTTTGCTCTCCCCCTCCCGTAGTATTTGTTCTCCACCCACCCTCATTTTCCCCTCGCCCTCTAGTTTCGGTCCCTCTGCGGAGTGTTTCTCTCTGTTCCTCTCGGATTTTCCATCGCTCCAGTGGGCTCTCGCTCCCTGGGGACGTCGCTCATTTTTATCCGCCCTGTCGGCTTGCTTTGCCTGCTTTATTCCTTTAATAAATCTCCTTTTCCTCAGCCCATCCCCAGGAGGGGCTCCCGTGTCACCTGTGTCGTCCCCCCGTCTGTTCCCCACCTCTCTGTCTGTCCCCCACCCATGTCCGTCTGTCCCCCTCCCCTCTGTCTGTCTGTCTGTCCCTCTCCTCTCTGTCTATCTGTCCACCACCCATGTCCGTCTGTCCCCCACTCCCTGTCTATCTGTCCACCACCCATGTCTGTCTGCCCCCTCCCCCGTCTGTCTGGCCCCCTCCTCTCCACTTCTCTCCTCCCACCCCCTCTCTGTCTGTCTGTCCCCTCCCCTGTCTGTCTGTCTGTCCCCACTCCCTGTCTCTATCTGTCCCCACCCCTGTCTGTCTGTCTGTCCCCCTCCCCCCTGTCTGTCTGTCTGTCCCCCACCCATGTCTGCCTGTCTGGTCCCTCTGTCTATCCACACACCCCCACCCACTCCCGTGCCCTGGCAGGCTGTGCAGGAGCCCGGAGCGGATCGATGGGACGAAGCCGGGCAGGTATCGGCGCTCGATTGGCCGCGCCTGGCGGCGAGCGGGGCAGCTCGGGATACAGCGAGGAGCCCGGGAACCAGGGCCCTGCCCCTGCCCCGCCCCCAGCACCGCCTAGAGGAGCCGGGGACGGGCCGGACCCAGCCCGCCAGCCCCCCCGCCCCCGGCGCGCGAACCAGGGGTGGCCCCCCGCCAGCCCCTCCCCCGCGCGAACCCCCGAACCAGGGGGTGACCCCCCCATACGCCTGCCCGCCCCCAGCCAGCCCCTCCCCATCCTCCCGGCGCGCGAACCCCGAACCAGGGGTGACCCCATACGCCTGCCCGCCCCCATACAGCCCCTCCCCGCCAGCCCCGGCGCGAGAACCCTGAACCAGGGGTGACCCCCATACACCTGCCTGCCCCCATACAGCCCCTCCCACCATTCTCCCCGGCGCGTGAACCCCGAACCAGGGGTGACCCCATACACCTGCCTGCCCCGCAGCCAGCCTCCCCAGCCCCTCCGGCGCGATCCCTGAACCAGGGGTGACCCCCTACACCTGCCTGCCCCCATACAGCCCCTCCCCGCCAGAGTCTCCACGCAGGTGGGTGCGAACCCCGAACCATACACCTGCCTGCCCCCAGCCATCCCCCCGCCAGCCCCTTCGGCGTGCGAACCTCCGAACCAGGGGTGACCCCCCATACAGCCCCTCCCCATACAGACTCCCAGGGTGCTCCCCTCCCCCCTACAGCCCACAGCTGGCCGACTCCCTCCCCTGGCCTGAGCACCCCCTGCCCCTGAGCTGCAGCCTGCGTGGGGCTGGATGGTGCTGTAGCCCCCTACGATGGTAAGAGGGGGCAGCACCTCCATGCAATCACTGGCACCCCCCCCCCCACACTCCCATGGGGCTGCCGCACTCCTTTCATTACCATTTCTCTCTCCTTCCTTCCTGCAGAGGAGAAGCCTGGCTCCCAGCCAGCTGGCTAAGAGGAAGCCGGGGGGCGATGGCTCAGAGGATGATGAGGATTGGCACCCCGAGGCGGTGAGTTCCGCACCCTGACCCCCCTTCCCCTCTGTCGTCTGGCTGCGGGGAGATCTGTTTCCAGTGCTTCTGCCCATCCTGCTCCTGGGCTGGGCAGTCAGGGTAGCGCCCTCCCTTGGCTGGGCTGAGAAGTGCATAGGACCGGCATGTCTGCCCTCTCCCATGCACAGGCCCAGTTTTCTCAGTAGCCACCACCTCTCGGGATGCTCAGTGGTGACACTTTGGCTGACAGAGCACAGGTTCCAGTGCGGGATGGGCAGGTCAGGACATTCCCACTCTGCAGGGCTGGGATTATGGAATTCACGTCCACTGGAAATCAGGGTGAGCCTAAGGTTCTCCACTGTTAGACCAAGCTACAGGTCCCAGTTGTTTAGGCAGGTGTTTCTCTAGACCGCCAGTGAGACCCCAAACACACTGACCCTGGGAATTTAGTCGTTGGCATCTGATCATCATTTTAAGAAAGCAGTTATAAAGTCCCATGGAATTCAGTGGATCTCTAGGGTCCGGTCCAAAGTTTAGATCCAGACTTCACTAGAGTTTGGGGATGTTTTGGGTGTGGACCATATCTTAAAAGTCAAAGTATGTGTATCTCAGTAGAGTTGGTCACTCTTCTTGGATAGAAAGAAACCACCGCCCTCCTGGAGAAGCACTGGGTGTGCTGGGGGAGGCTAAATTACCAGAAATAAAGATTCATAGATTTTTAAGGCCAGAAGGGGTCATTGTGATCATCTGTATACCACAGGTCAGAGAACCTCACACCGTGATTTCTGCATCAAACCCATAACTTCCGTTTGAGCTACAGAGCATATTGTTTAGAAAGACACCCTCTCTGGAGGGAGAGATGGGTTTGAATGGGATCATTATAAATCATTGACGTGTGTGTGCCTGCATGCATGTGCACGTCTTGTCATTTTCCTGTCTTGTCACTTTCAGCTTGAAATTTGCAGCCCTTTCGCTTCCCTAATAAGAACTCTCATTAGGAGCCAATGGGATGCTAAAAACGCTATAATCAGTGTGCTAGCCAGCATGGGGTGCTAACTTTTTTCATGAAGGAAGTTTGTTAACTGGAAACAAAACAAATGCATTTTTGCCGACCCATATTTCTGCTAGGTGCACCCAAATACTGCATGGTTTAGCAATGTGACAGCACTAGTTTGGGAGGGGATTCTGATGGATATATTCAGAATTAGAGGAGTATTTTAAACACATTCACTTCTGGGTAGGTAACATTTTGGGCCCATCGACCTTGGCAGTGTCCTTACAATGGCAGTGAGTAATGATGTTCTGTTTTCAAACTTACTCGGCTGGCTGGCTTCATTGTCTGTGTGGTTAGATGCTTATAGAGCATGACAGGGATACATTTATCCTGTGTTGGTCTCTCCGAATCATCAGCAGCCTGTCCTGATTTTCTTTCTTAGATGCCGAAGAAGCGGAAACCTGGCAGTGAGAGCCAGAGCTGGGAATGTTACGTGTCACCTTTCCGGAAACCCTTGGCTCAGCTGACCAATCGACCTCACTGCCTTGATAGCAGCAAACATGTAAGTGGATCACTCGAGGGCATATTGTCAGCATATGCCAAAGAGTATTGCGCACTGTACATCTGTGATCAGAAGGGCTCACACACTTCTGTTAGGTTACACATCTTGGGCATTATCTGTACACATAGCACCTATGAAAACTCTCATTGAGTCAATGGGAATTCCACGTAATGAGGGCTTGCACCATTATTTACGTTATAGTAGCACCTAGAGGCCTCACCTGAAATCAGGGTTCCACTAGGCCAGGCACTTTATTCATAATGAAGTTCACACAACTTGCCTATGGAACTATTCAGTGGTGCAGTCTCGTAGTAGTAACGTATTTAAGCAAGAAGTGTATGATGCTAAGATGTTTAATCGGATGAAGCGATATTAGTCAGTTTCATGTTTTGGAGAGTCCAAAGGGAAAACATATTAAATATGACTTTAAAATATCTGGGATTGAAACATCAGTGGGAAATTGGGAGTGCTCAGCACTTTGTAGGATTGAGGCCTTAGCAAATGGCTTCTTTGTTATGTAGCCATCTATGATAGCAAATAACTTGAATGTATATTTTTCTTTCTCTATTCCTAGGAGGCATTTATCCGCAGCATTTTGTCAAAACCCTTCAAAGTACCCATTCCAAATTATCAAGGTAAAATGAAGGGGGTTTAACAGATCTGTATCAAATCTGCCTCCCATGAAAAAGATGACATTTTGGTTTGTCAGACAGTGATATTTTCCTCCTTTTGTATGTGTGTGTTAGTTTGAACAGAAAAATATAGCCCCATTAGTGAAGCAGTCTTATTTCTTATTAGTATTTAGTTTGGATAATCCTACGTTTCAGTACTGGATTCTGTATTACGATGGTTACATATTTTACAAAGTACCATAGGCTTGTATGCCATGTTACTGAACAAAACTGTGAGACAGGTTTCTGGCCCAAAGAGTTTACAGTCTAAATAATACCCTCAATATCACTAACCGGAAGAACAATGTATGTGAAACCAATAAACTTGCACCAGTTTTCTTTATACTTGGCTTGATACTTTAAGTCTCAAGGTGATCTTTTTAATAAGCTGTGTGTGATAGCTTCAGCTGTTCGTAAATATTTGGAGCACAAACTTCTGACTGGAACAAATGGGACCGTTTTTCCCCCCTTGATTCAATAACAGGTCAACCATTTTCACTCACATATTATTTAATGAAAAACCCCCATTTGGACTGAGACCAAGAAGGGTAATTATCAACCCAAAAGGAACTTATTTGATATAATGCTTAGCAGCTGAAAAAGCAGGTTTGAAAAGAAGTTGGAATTAAGCCTTATTTGTAAAGGGTGTAGTCTGTGTCTGCACAGCATATATTTATGGTGGGAATCACTAGATGGCACTGTTACACATTGCTCGCCTGCTAAGAAAAGATGACAATGTGCAGTCTTTTAAGAGAAGCTGGATTGTTGTTTTGTGCTGACTGTTCTTTTGGGGGAGCTGTTGCAAGCAGCAGGAGATTATGCTTCATTGTAATCTCCCTAACTAGTGTCAATCCTTGGAGCAGAATTGCTTCCTGGGAACCAGGCATTGATGTTTGGGCAAAGATTTCTGAAGGAGGGCTTTCCCCGTGTGCCGTTTATGCCCACTTCTGTTCCATGACTGGTGTATCTGTGTAAATAAATTACACTAAGAAAATGCCCAGTTTCCAAGTCACTAATTTCCACTCTTAATGGGAAGCTCCTGCAAGGCCGCAACATCTTCTGCATGGCAAAGGAGGGTGACAGTACAGTAGATTATGTGATATCATTACAAGATATGGCAGTCCACTGTTAAATGTAGTGCTGTAGTGGTAGCTGCTAATGGTCACATCCTGCCCTGGGATAAATGCATGCAACTCCCACTGAGCTCTGAATTGGTATCTGAGAGGAGGATTTGGGCCAGTGGTTTGTGAGATGCCTAGTTGTATATTTACTGTACTCCTACAACATACAGCCTTTGGCCCTGCTTGTCATTATACAAGGTTAAATTATGGCCTTGAAGAGCCTAGGGACATTTTCAGCACTCAAATGCTGTGGAAGTGCCTGTATTAGATGTAATGCATCTGCAGGACTGGCAGGGGAATGTAGTCAGCACCCCCATAGCCCGCTCAGTCAGTGTTACCCAGTGTGCAGAGGGGGTTGGGTTGTGACTGTGTACCTGCCCCACCAATGCTCCCCCACACTTTGCACACAGATTATTGCTGCCTCTGTGTGAGTGCAGTGGGGGACAGGGCTCCCTGCCCTCCCTCTCAGCGCACCCATAGAGGGCCATCCATCAGCTGGCTCGTAGAGCACATCTGAGCTGCTGGTGCATGCAGCATTGGCTTCCTCTTGAATCTGTATTCTGCTGGCATCACACCCACACTGTAAACAGCATGTTGAGCCTCCTCCTTCGGCGCAGTGGATTGTATCTGAATTCTCAGCCTTTTGCACGGCTCAGTTTTTTCTGGGAGGAAGCAACTGGCAATCCTTTGAATCCTGCCTGTGATTGTTTTCAGGGTCGCTGGGCTTGAGGGCCCTGGGCATCAAGCGGACAGGGGTAAGGAGCGCTCTCCATGACCCTTTTGAAGAAGGGGCTCTGGTTCTTTATGAGCCCCCGCCACTGAGCGCACATGACCAGCTGAAAATAGACAAGTGAGTTACCCACAAAGCACGTATTGTAGCTCCAACCTCATTGGCTTGTCTTCCATTCCCAAAAGGCTCTGAACCAAATTTGGATCAGAACTTTGGAGTTAAATTTGGTTCCGAGCCTTGTGGCTCTGGAATGTCTCTAGCTTGTACCAAAGGAAGGAACATATCCATATTAGATCATTTGTGGTGTTCTACCCACAGGGTTGACTTGTGGGTGAGCCCAAGGCCCACTGTACACTTCAGTCCATTCCTAAGAGGGCTTTATTCCCTGTCAGTTGAACATTTCAGTGCTCAGTCAGGATATGTCAACATTAAGGTACAAGCCAACCAAAATGAGGAACTGAAAACTGGGGATTCGAATGGGAACTGTCAGGCAACCTTACCTAGAGTGGTCACTGATGCGCCCATTGCTGGGACGAGGCTATCTTTGATAACCATTACTTCACTTCCAATAACAGTATGTCAGAGAGGTAGGATGGTCCAATGTTTAGAGCACTAGCCTAGCACTGGGGAGACCTGGATCAGGTCCCTGGTCTGCTACAGACTGCATTTGTGACCTTGGGCAAGTCACTTATTCCCCCTTTGTACAATGGGAATAACAGCATTACCCTGCCTCACAGGATGTGAGGATAACTACATTACAGATTGTGAGGCGCTCAGATCCTATGGTAATAAGTATCTAGGCTAGATATGTTCTGTAACCTTCATCTAGGAGTTGCAGGATATTTCAGGTTTGTAGCATAGATAATAGTGCGAAAGTACTCAAGCCACAGCATCTAGTCACAATGTGGCTGTCCCGGGACATGGTCACCACCCATTCCTGTATTGTGGTGGGTGCGGGCAGGATTTGTTGGCAGTTGCCTTCCTTGTGCCACTTACCAGGAGTCCTCAGAACAGCAGCAAGCAAAAAAAAGCTGGGATCTGCATTCATTCTGCTCTCTCTCCTTTCTTGTTTGCCTCCTGCAGGGACAAAGTGCCAATCCATGTTGTAGTGGACCCCGTTCTCAGTCGCGTTTTACGGCCTCATCAGAGAGAAGTGAGTTTTGTGGGAAACTACTTCGAACCTGTCCATCAGGAGTTCCCTAATCTCCACCTCAAGTGCTTAAACTTTAGAGAATTCTGGGCAGATGGGTGGAGGGAGGCTATACAAAGCCACACTGCCACCTTCACTAGGAAGATCTGTTTCTAACTACAGTAATGGCAACTGCAGCTGAATGGATTTAAGATCATCCTTAAATATGCCAAAGACCTATTACACCACAGAGATCGTTCCTCTGCTGTGGCACATTCCATTCCCCATATAAAAGGGCTGAGATATTGTGGTGTGGGGCCCAGTAAGAAACACTCAGATAGGTTCAGGGTCAGTTGGATGTTAAACTGATACTATGCTAGACCTTAGCCAAAAATCACTATAGGAGATCAATTTATGATTGTAATTTCCAAGTAATATTAGCTGGCATTCTGGCCTGCTATACACACATCTGATGCGTATGTGTTTGTAGTAGACTTACACAGTATCTAACTGCCTTTAAGTCAAGATATGTTCTCACTCAACCACGAGTTATGGGCTTGATGCAGGAATCACTTGGTTGAATCTCTGGCCTGTTGTTCAGACTAGATGATCATACTTCTGGCCTTAAAAATCTGTGAATCTACCTGCTTCCTGATGGTAATAGTCCCCCAAATTATCTGTTACATCAGAAAAGTTACTGTCTAAAAATGACACCATCTCGCTCCACAGATCTGCTCCTGGTGTCAGATCTGCTCGCTTTAGTGACTGATGTTTTCATGACTTTGGTCTAGCCCCGCGGAGCCAAGTGAGGTGGATTCTGCACTGGCTTGTGCATCATCAGTAGAACTTTAAGGAACAGATAGATCCTGCAAGGAACTCAGCGTAGAGCACTACAGCGAGCTCCTTGAGGCTTGGGGCCTAAATTCCAACTTTGGACTTATTTATACAGAGGTGTTCACCTGCAACACACCTCGGTAGGGTTTGTGTAAATAGTGTGGTGTGTTAGTCAGGACAAGCCCAGTTTGGCTTACAAAGCTCCCTGTGCCCAGTGCAACAGTCATTGTTCAGGATAGAACCACATCTCAAGAACTTTTATCATTGCATGTTACCTTGTTTGACACTCTAACCATAAATTATCTGAAAAGCTTTGCTCCGAAATCTCCGTTCCTAAATGTCACCTGTCAGTAATATATTTGGATCCTGGGTCAGCCAGAGTAGCTGCGCGTATGCCTTTCAGTGAAAAACATCTCCAGTCCTAAATACCAGAAACAGCAAAACCCAAGGCTAATGCGTTAAAATAAAACAAAAAACTGCCACACACAGGCTAGGTGCCTAATAAGCTGTTGAGGATCATAATGGATACAGGACATGATCAGCGGTAGACTTATAACCAGAGGCTGGCTGGGTGCAACCTGTGAGTTCTTATGACCTTCCAAGTTAAGCAGGGTCAAGTTAGCTTTGTGCCCAGACGGGAGACCTGCAGGGGTTGGTTTAGGCAGCTCAGTAGCTTGTGTTTTCCTTTCTGAGTCAATACAGGACCAGTCAGTTGTTTAAGCCAGCACGGTGCTTGTCTCAGCTGCATACCATTACCATCGTAGGTGTTCCTCAGGGACCTGTCAGTGCAGTATGTAGGTGCTAGTCTGAGCAATCAGATTCTGCCTGCCTAATATCTCTCCTGTAATTTCAGTTCTTCACTTCCTGTCTCAAACTGGTGTGTAGCATCGCTATGCATTGTTAACCAGTTGTATTGGTTGTTCCGCCCCAGAGGTAGCTGCATTTCAGGGGGATTCCTCTATATAGTTAGTATAGTGCTTCGAGTCCCTTTGAGATGTGCTGTGTAAATCTGGGATACTGTGTATGATAACCTCAGTCCCACAATGCAGGGAGACTGCGTTACTACACACGGCTTTCGTTCGGCGTCCACAAGTCCATTCTAATCAGCAAGCCCCGCTTTTCATGCAGGGCGTGAAGTTTCTCTGGGAATGTGTCACGAGCCGCAGGATCCCTGGGAGCCATGGCTGCATAATGGCTGACGAGATGGGTCTGGGCAAGACCCTGCAGTGCATCACTCTGATGTGGACGCTGCTGCGTCAGAGCCCCGACGGCAAGCCTGAAATTGACAAGGCAATGGTGGTCTCGCCTTCCAGCCTGGTTAAAAACTGGTACAATGAAGTCGGCAAATGGCTTGGAGGAAGGATTCAGCCGCTGGCCATCGATGGAGGCTCCAAAGACGAAATAGACCGTAAACTAGGTGGGGAGGCAACTGCGCGCGGGTGGCTTGTCTGTCTCTCGCTCTGGAGGGGTGTCTGCTAGCAGAAGGAAAAGACACTTCCACAGCTGATGTAAAGATCTAAGGCCAGAGCCAAAGCCCACTGAATTCACTGGGGGGCTTTCCTTGACTTCGGTGGTCTTTGGCTCAGGCCCCTACACCTCTGTGTTCGTTCAGTGGATGATCTCCTGGTGTGAACCCCCAATGGGTGTGTTTGGTGAGGGCGGTTTCTGAGCCTTCCTCTGCTGGAGAGCAGCCAGCGCAGGAAAGGGCAGGGGATGGGAGGCTGAGGGAGGGATCAAAGCGCGTTGAGTGGGGGGTAAAGGGAAGGGACGGGGAGGTTGGCGGAAAAGGAGGATGTGAGGGGAGGAAGCAGAAGGCCAGCAGGGAGGGGAGCCAATGGAGAGAAGTGTCTCAGACGGGTTTGTTTAGGGCAGGGGTGGGCAAGCTACAGCTGGTTTAAACTGGTCCTCGAGCTCCTGCTGGGGAGCGGGGTTTGGGGCTTGCCATGCTCCCATGCTCCAGCCTGGCAGCGGGGTTGGAGGCCGCTCCGCGTGCGTAAGCCGAGGCTCCCAGCAGCATGTCCCCCCTCCAGCTCCTACGCTTAGGGGCAGCCATGGGGCTCCGCATGCTGCCCCTGCCCCAAGCGCCACCCCCGCAGCTCCCATTGGCTGGGAACTGCCTGTGGATGGGGCAGCGCGCAGAGCCGCCTGGTTGCACCTCCACATAGGGGGGACATGCCGCTGCTTCCAGGAGCTGCTCAAGGTAAGCGCCGTCCAGAGCCTGCACCCCAACCCCCTCCCATGCCCCAACCCCCTTCCTCCAGCCCTGATCCCTCTCCCACACCCCTGCCCCAGCCCGAAGCCCCCTCCCACACCCTGAATCCCACCCCAGAGCCCGCACCCCCCAGCCAGAGCCCTCACCCGCCCCCCGTGGCTCAACCCCCTGCCTCAGCCCTGATCCCCCTCCTGCCCTCTGAATCCCTCGATCCCAGCCTGGAGCACCCTCCTACACCCCAAATCCCTCATCCTCAGCCTCACCCCAGAGCCTGCATCTCCAGCCAGAGCCTTTCCCCTCCCCCCACATCCCCCTCCACCAGCCTGGGGCCCCCTCCCGCACCCTGAGCTCCTCATTTCTGGCCCCACCCCAGAGCCTGCACCGACTCCTGCACCCCAATTTCGTGCGCATTCATGGCCCACCATACAATTTTCATACCAAGATGTGGCCCTCAGGCCAAAAAGTTTGCCCGCCCCTGGTTTAAGGCCTGCTCAAAAGCAGCTGGAATAAATGGCAAGGCTCCCCTGGACTTCAGAGGGTGAGGAATCAGGCTCAGTTGCTATCTTCTGCCTGGCTTTCAAATATTTTTCCATTCTCTGTGCCGCTCACGTCTTTCTCTTCCTTCCCGTAGCCGGCTTTATGAACCAGCGCGGCTTGCGAGTGCCTTCCCCCATCCTGATCATCTCCTACGAGACGTTCCGCCTTCACGCCGAAGTCCTCCAGAAGGGGAGTGTCGGGCTGGTCATATGTGACGAGGTACAGAGAAGGCAGCTGTTGTTTCCCTAGTCCCGTGCTGAGTTTTTTTTCTGCTTTCATATGGAGAAATAATCAGACAGGCCTGGAGGCATTTGCATCCCTGTGTTGGAAGTGCTCTTGGTGGCTAGCCCACAAATGGAATGTGTGATGATATCCAGCCCCCTTCAGCCAGAGCATCCCGGGGGGCTGTCTGAATGGCCGTCAGTAGCACTGTCCTCACTTCACAGATGGGGAAGCCACAGACTGGCTAAATGACTTGCCCGGGTTCACGCTGCAAGTCAGGTCTTGTGACCCCTGCTCCTTTGCTGTGACCACGAGACCATGCTGCCTCCCATGTGCTGTATACATGGCGTGTGTTGTCAGGCTGGATCTGTCCCCCCCCACCAAACAGTAGAAGGTCAAGTCTCGGCTATGCCGAGGACAACCCAGTACAGTTTAGGGAACAAAGGCCCTGCCCCAGCGTCCACTGACGCCCATGGAAGTTGGATCAGGAGCACTGGACTCGTGTGTGTGAGAAAGGATCACGTTCCTGAGTGCTGGGCTAGCAGGAGGAGCCTGACCTGTGGAGCTGTGAGTGCGAATGCGTGCCTGAAGGGGAGCCCCTGAGTGGTCTCCTGGCACTGCTGGGGGTGGGCTGGCAATACAGGGGGAGAACGTGTGAACGGGCAAGGTGAGTGATCCTTGCTTAGGCTAACGGTCTCCCAGCGCTGGATTCTACTCTGCTAGGGATGGATTTTCGGGAGCTGCCTTCGCACGAGTGAAATGTAGTTCCATTCAAAGCTTTTCCCCTTTCGTTCTCCGGTGCTGTGTATCGGTATCCAGGTTCCCATTTGTGCTAGAGCTTCGTTTCCCTAAAGGGAAAGCAAGCCCGTGCCCAGCCCAATGAAGAGCTGTACAGCACTCTGCCCAAGCACTTAATACTTCCTCTGCCTCCCCTGGAGGAGTTTCATTGAATGCTAGTGACACTCAGTGGCTTGATTCTGTATCTGCTATAATGCAGACTGAGATGATCCTGAAAATGGAGCACATTCGTTTCTCCCTACGTACACCTCTACCTCGATATAACACTGTCCTCCGGAGCCAAAAAATCTTACCGCGTTATAGGTGAAACCGCGTTATATCAAACTTGCTTTGATCCGCCGGAGCGTGCAGCCCCGCCCCCCTGGAGCGCTGCTTTACCACGTTCTATCTGAATTCATGTTATATCGGGTCGCGTTATATCGGGGTAGAGGTGTATTTATACTGGGCCCCTCCCCATGGTATCTGGGCACCTTAATGTTTTGCCCATGAGTAGCAACTTTCATCCAAGGACCTTGCAGCAATTTACAAATAGCGATATATTATCCATCCCGGCTATCGCTGGGAGCTAGGGGACGTTGTCCCCATTTTAACAAATGAAATGTTTGCTTAATTTGGGCCATATAATAATTATTATTAGGGTAGCACCTAGGAGTAGCACTAGACATAGAGCAGGGCCTCACAGTGCCAGGGACTGTATATACCCAGAACAGAGACAATCATGCCCTTACAGTTCAAATAAATCAGTGTTGACAGAGATCTCTCAGACCTGCTTCCTCTCATCAAGTGCCGCGGGATTCCCTGTTTGCTTTTTTTCTTTTTAGGGCCATAGGCTGAAGAACTCTGAAAACCAAACGTACCAGGCTCTGGACGGCTTAAACACCCCGCGGCGAGTTCTCATCTCAGGGACCCCCATTCAGAATGACCTGCTCGAATACTTCAGCTTGGTGCACTTCGTTAACTCGGGCATCCTAGGTAAGGAGCGTGACGTTGTTAACCCCTGTGCAGCTTATAGACCCGTAAAAATGTAGGGCTTGAAGGGACCTTGAGAGGTCATCAAGACCAGGCCTCTGCGCTGAGGCAGGACCAAGTAACCTAGACCATCCCTGGCAGGTGTTTATCCAACCTGCTCTTAGAAACCTGCGAAGAGGGAGAGTCCACAACCCCCCTTGGAAGCCTGTTCCAGACCTTAATTACCCTTAGAGTTAGAAGGTTTTTCCTAATATCTCACCTAAATCTCCCTTGCTGCAAATTAAGCCCATTGCTTCTTGTCCTGCCGTCAATGAACATGGAGAACTAGTGATCATCGTCCTCATTATAACAGTCCTTACCTGTTTGAAGACTGGTATCAAGACCCCCCTCAGTCTTCTTTTCTCAAGATTAAACTGTGAATCAAGAGGCAGGTGGCCTAGCTGGCAGGGACCTCCCACAGCCACCAGTGCTGGAGAAGTCAGCAGCACCGGTCTTTGTGATGGGCCTGAACTCCAAAGTTCAAATGCGAATCTGAGCATTATCCTCATTTATAGTACGTGTATTCCAGTTGTGTCTAGTCACCAGATTGGGTCCCAGTGTGCTAGGTGCTGTACACATTCATAGTAAGAAACATTCCTTGACCCCAAAGAACTTACAAGCTAAATAGAGTAGGCAGACAAAGGAAGGATTAATTATGCCCATTTCACAGATGGGGAACCGAGGCACAGAAAGATGAAGGGACTTGCCCTGGGTCACATGGGGATTATGTGTCAGAGCTGGGAACTGAACACTGATCTGGAGTCCCAGCCTACTGCCTTAACCACAAGACCACCCTTCCTCTTGATTTCTTTGTCCAGTAATAGTCACATCCAGGTTTTGATTTGGGACTGTTTCCGCCAAAGATGAGGAAGCTTGTGAATCTGGGGTTCACCTCGTCATCCCATTTACAGGGGAAAGGAGAAAAGCGTTTGAACAGGGGCATGGTTTGATTTGTTTCCATTTCCTCCCTGCTGGCGGATCTAATGCTCTTATGGCTGCTTCTGCAGATTAAAATGTGCCGGCTCTGGGCTCCGTCTTGCGTCCATTGCCCTTGGTAGTCCATGGTCTGGTTTATTTGAAGAGCAAAGCACATAACTAATCTGTTGGTGCTTTATGTTCTCCACAGCATCACAAGGTTCAGATTGGCTCTGATGCTGTCTGGCGGGGAGGGGGAAGGCTTGTCCCAGAAAGGTCACGTTCTGTTCAAGGGCAAGAATAAATACACCAATCCATAAATCAGTCTTTTATGTTTCGTTGCTCCTCTGAGGGCCCTGGTCTTTTTGTGGTGAACCGTAATGACGTGGCATTAAATATATCCCTTCCTCACCCCCACAACTCTCTCCCCAGTCCAAGAGCAATATGCGGGCTGTGTCTGATTCTGCCCCCAGAATTTCATCCAAGGGAGGATGGGATGGGGCTAGGAGATGTTTTTATTTCCTCCTCCTTTTTCTCCATAAGTTTTGATTTGGCTTGGGGACTTAGTACAGGGAGGCAACGTGATCGATTTGTCCCGTGTCTTTGGCAACTCATGGAACCTATTTGTGCCTCAGCACCATATTATAGATTGGGAAGTTATAGCTTCTGGGGGTTAGGGTTAATTATACTTGAAAAGTCCTTTGGGGATGGAAATGCTGTATAAACGTTAAGTGTTATTCCATTGCTCACAGTCACTTGCATTGCCTGAATTATTTCTGATGCGACAAGCTAGGGTTTAAGTGTTAAAAGCTAGAGCTTAAGTGTTTCCGTCCAGGGCCCATAACCCTGTGGCAGTGCCAGGGGTGGAGGGTAAATCCACTTTTCTGTCAAAGGCTCACATGGCTGCAGACGAGATGCTGTTGTAACATTTGTCTTTTCCCCTCTGTTGTGGACAGGGACAGCGCAGGAGTTTAAAAAGCATTTTGAAATCCCGATCCTGAAAGGCAGAGATGCAGATGCAAGTGAAGTGGAGAGGCATAAAGGGGAGGAGCGACTCAAAGAGCTGATCAGCATTGTGAACAGGTGAGTTCTAACGGCCTCTCCCCGGAAAGCTAAGCCATAAACCCCCTCCCACATGCAGCCATTTTTGAAGATTACAGTCCGGTGTTGGAACAAGTTCTGTTGTGAGTTTTGCACATTGACTAGCTGATGAGTCAGTAAAGCCCTGTTAACACTAAGACATAAGGAATATACTTAATGTGCAGTTACACTCTGCAAAGGGACTATCAGAATGACACTCACGGCTCCCACTAATCCCCAGTTCATCACGTGTATTCAGATTACAAGTCAAATGAAGATTTTTCTAATTGTCCCATGTTTCAAACTCCATCTGGTGCCTTAACATCCCACTGTTTTCCTTCTGCTTCTTGCGTCAGCCTTTATGATAAAGATTCGACAATGAAGACAGCTGTCAACTTTCATGATGATACATAAGGCAGAACAGAACCCAGCTCACTCTCCCATAGCTGTGTTGGCTCTGTGGGGATAATAAGAATAAACCATATTCATGCCAGTTAGGTAAGAAGTTGTGGCACTAGGAGCAAATCTGTTGAGTATTATTAATACTTAGCTCTTATCTAGCATGTTTCGTCAGCTGATCTCAATGCGTTTTACAAAGGAGGTCAGTATCATTATCCCCATTTTACCGATGGGGAAACTGAGGTATGGAGAAGGAAAATGACTTGCCCCAGGTCACCCAGCAGGCCAGTAGCAGAGCTAGGAATAGAACTCAGGGCTCCTATGTCCTGGTCAGTGTTCTGTCCACTAGGTCACCTTGTAAGATGGTTTCATTTTTTTACACAGTTACTTTTCTGATTACGAATCGTAAGTAACCATGCTAACGAAATCTTTGACAGGGAACTGATTGACAACAGAAGAGCCCTCACTAGAGTCTCCTTTGCATTCACAATGTTGCTGGAGTCTTGGTTCTATATAAGCTTTTGCAACCATTGCAAATGCCATAGAGCAGTTTAAATTCATGGTGAATTTAATTTCACACTGTACGGCCACTCTGCAAAATTGGCCATGACCTTGACACAGCCTGGCAGTAAAAAGGTTCAGTGAAACATGTGGCCGGGAGGGGTAGAACGTACTCCTTCTGATCCTGCTGGGCTGCTGCTTTTGTTTATGGTGAAGCGGATTTGAAGCTGCTGCTCTGGGGTCTGTTCAATCTCTCCTGCTTAGGGCGTTCCCGACTATCCCCCATTCAGTGTGCACGCAGGGCCGGCTTTAGACCTATTCCACCAATTTCCCTGAATCAGGCCCCGCGCCCAGTGAGAATCCCTTCCCTGGCTAGAGGTGCCTTTTTAATTTTTACTCACCTGGCGGCGCT
This sequence comes from Mauremys reevesii, assembly GCF_016161935.1. Lineage (NCBI taxonomy): Eukaryota > Metazoa > Chordata > Testudines > Geoemydidae > Mauremys > Mauremys reevesii. The sequence goes on along the minus strand of NC_052630.1, from coordinate 103,857,660 downwards.
CCGGGTCTTCAGCGGCACTTCGGCGACGGGTCCTTCGCTCACTCCAGGTCTTCGGCGGCACTTTGGCAGCGGGTCCTTCGTTTGCTCTGGGTCTTCAGTGTCACTTCGGCAGCAGGTCCTTCAGTGCCGCTGAAGACCTGGAGCAAATGAAGGACCCGCCGCTGAAGACTCGGAGCACCGCCCGGTGAGTACAAGCCCCATGTGTTTTTTTTACATGGTTTTTTTTTTAAGTCACCCTGCCGGGGCCCCGCCGAAACTGTTCGGATTGGGCCCCGCACTTCCTAAAGCTGGCCCTGTGCGCACGCCCAGGTTTCAGTAACTCACTCATCCTGGAATCATGATACAAAAGCAAGGCACACAGAGAAGGTCAAAGGTTGGTCAGTTGAAATCAGTGGTGCCTATAGTCAAGGCAGCACATGAGAGAGACTGGTAGAAATACACTGTGTAGCACTTCCACAGCGGAGGACCCTCAGCCTAGAAACACCTGCCCCATGCCTGCACGTAGGAACCAAGAATACACCCATCCTGGCTGATCACACCTGCCAACATTGGGGTGAGGCATTTTCTCAGGCACTTCGGGCCTAGATTCTAAGGGACTTGTACAGTCATATTAGTCAGGGACAATATTGCAGTTCACCACTGGCTTTTTGATTTTCATGTCATCTGTGTTTCTAATCCCTGTTTCCTTCATTGCAGATGTTTGATCAGGAGAACTTCAGATATCCTGTCCAAATACCTACCTGTGAAAATCGAGCAGGTGGTTTGCTGCAGGTACGGGACAGTTTGCCCAAGTTAAGGACAGAAAAGAGAGAACAAAAGTAAAGGCTAAACCAGGGGTCGGCAACCTTTCAGAAGTGTTGTGCCGAGTCTTCATTTATTTACTCTAAGGTTTTGCGTGCCAGTAATACATTTTAACATTTTTAGGTCTCTTTATAAGTCTATAATATAGAACTAAACTATTGTTGTATGTAAAGTAAATAAGGTTTCAAAATGTTTAAGAAGCTTCATTTAAAATTAAATTAAAACGCAGAGCCCCCCGGACCGGTGGCCAGGACCCAGGCAGTGTGAGCGCCACTGAAAATCAGCTCACGTGCCGCCTTCAGCACATGTGCCATAGGTTGCTACCCCTGGGCTAAATTCACAAAAAATAGTCTTGCCTTTAGGTTCTTGGATTTTAGTGGTGTCTTGTGATGGAATCTGTGTAGGACTAAGGCTCTTCCCAATTAGGGATGTGTTTCTGTGGCCCAAAAAAACTATAGCAGAGCGGGAGGAGGAAGATTGAGATCAGCTGGCGGATCTGCCCACAGCGGTATAACGTTGCTGGCCTGTGCTAAGCCCCTTGTTCTGTTGCAGGCTGACACCTCTGCAGACTGAGCTGTACAAACACTTCCTGAAGCAAGCGAAGCCAGCCGAAGAGCTGAAGGAGGGGAAGATCAGCGTGTCGTCTCTCTCCTCCATCACGTCCCTGAAGAAACTCTGTAACCGTGAGTGAGGGGTTGGTTTAATGCTATTATTGTGTTATCTACAGAGCATTGGATGCAGAGCTTCACGAAACACTTAAGCCCAGCGCTCTGCTCCAGAGAGCGTGTAATGTAATGACTCCATGCGATACACTCCCTGTATAAATCACCCCAACATCTGGAGAGCTGGAACTAGACCCTGGAGCCTCCTGACTCTCTCAGGACGCTGTAGGCGTGCTAGGGTCCTGCCACTAGAGGGCAACATCACTTCACTCAAATACAGCCAGCAGTAAGGTGGTGGGGAATTTTTTGACTAAACATTTTGTCGTTGAAAAATGCCAATTCGTTGAAACAGAAACTGTTTGTGAAGCAGGGTCTGTTCTGATGACTCTCCTGACCCGGAATGTTTTGGGAAAAATTTTTTTTTAAATTGTCTAAACCAAATATTCTGTTTTTCTGGTTCAAAACAACTTTTTCTTTTGAAACTTTGATTATTGAAAAAAAGGGTTACTAGAAAAGGTCAAAATCGAAAGGAAACATTTTGATGGTTCTCAAAAGAATTTTGAGATTTTGATTTTTCTTCCCCGTTTTGGGTGGGAAGAATTTTTAAACTCTCCAGAATATTTTCAGGACAGAAAAGCCGTTTCCCGCCCAGCCCTACGCAGCAGGTACGCCAGCCCCAGGTCCTCAGATGCTGTCGGAGGAGATCCTGCAGAAGTAGGTGCTGAGTTGGGAAGGAAGGAGAGGATTTGATGGCTAGCGAATGGGAGATAGTTCTCAGCAGAAGGGGTGGCTTACCGGAGAGGAGCAGAACTACAGGTGGGAGAAGGAAACCAGAGCCAGCTAAGTGGAGCAGAGGCGAGAGGAGGTGCTGGGCGAGTCAAAGACACAGCTGTAGGCAGGGAAGAGTTGTGATGCCATTGGAGTGAGGATGAGGAACTTGAACTTGATGCAGAGGAAGAGGGCAAGCCAACCAGGGTCATTTAGAGCCCAGTCCTGCTTCCATTGAAATCAGTGCTCAAACTCCAGTGGATGCAAGGTTAGAGCTCTGATCACCATTGCCACGCTCTTCTGTGGCGCCCTCTGGAGGCAGCTTCTTCCTTCCCTGGTGCTGCACTGTCACACACCTGACCCTTTCCCTGGGGTGGGGAAGACCCAGGAGGTTGTCAGCTTGCTTTTATGGAGACAGCAAGCTGCTCCGAGGTGTGCAGGTGATTTTTGTTCCCATAATGGATTGGACTTCTAGAGAAAGATGTAATGCACGGGGACGAACGTACTGCTGCTCCGCAGCCTCTTGGCTAAGAACCGTTGTAGTATTCAATCAGTATCTTGAACTTCTTGCATCTGGAGACTCTTCTGGCCTTCGAGGGTAATGGACTCCATATGAGACATCTCCAAATTCTGTGACCCAAGCAATATCAGTGCCATATAGTTATTTTACCAACCTGTTATGGTGACCAGTTAGTGTAATACAAGGGGCTGGCAAGAGACCCATCCGTTACTACTGCTGCTAGGTGCAACAGGAAGTCCTTTGTAAATGGAACTACCCGCTGTCGGTCTCCGTGAGGCCCACCCACAGAAAATGCTTTGAGCTGGTTATTTTTCCCAGCACATGATACCTGATTCTATTAGAGCTCTTGGGCTTTCCCCTGATGTCCCCCAGCTGTAACTTCCATCCTTCTGGCCAGATTGGAATGCATGTGCTCCTTACAGAGCCCATCAGTGCTGCTCCTCAGCTGACCTGAGAGGTGGTCATTTAGCAATGCCAAACTCTCCTTCCTTGTGCCTTGATGTCACTCCCCCTAGCCTGGGGAGCATGGTTAGCATGCAATTCCCTGGCTGCTGGGTGTTTGAAGGAGTGATCCTGGCAGTAGAATATGAGGAAGCTGCAGCAGCAGCAGATCTGGGAGCCAGATGGACAGGCCAGGGTGGGTGACTCTTACGCTGCATTTATATGTAATTATACAGTCAGTACAATGACGAGGACGCAGTTGTCTTGGTGCCATGGCAGTCCTGCTTCCCTCCTCAGGGGGAAGCCCTGCAAACTTCACAAATCCACAGTGGTTTCCAGGTTTTGTTTGTTCTTCAGACCCTGCCCTGATCTACGAGAAGTGTGTGGAGGAGGAGGAAGGGTTTGCAGGAGCACTGGAATTGTTCCCTGCCGGCTACAGTCCCAAGTCCCTGGAGCCCCAGCTGTCAGGTAACCGCACTGTAACTCCGCTGTGTGAATCGATTGCTTGAGAGAGGGTGGCCCCCTGCCATGGAATCTTATGCAGTGACCAGGGATACTTTGGGGTGACCTCTTAGGAAGAGGCTGGTCTCATGTACATCTCTGTGTGTGTCATCTCCAACCCTGTTAATACTCACTTCATCTGTAGATCTCAAAGCATTTTACAGAGGTGGGTAAATATTATCCCCATTATTCAGATAGGGAAACTGAGGCACACAGTCATTAAGTAGCTTGCCCAAAGTCACACACAGGCAAAGCTAGGAATAGAGCCCAGGTCTCCTGACTCATAGTCCAATGCCCTGTCCACTGGACTGTGCTGCCTCCCTACATATTGGCAATGGGATGTTTAACAACATGTTCACTTTTCTTCCTTCCAGGAAAGATGCTGGTGTTGGACTACATCCTGGCTGTGACTAGAAGCACTAGCAGTGACAAGGTAGTCCTGGTCTCCAATTACACCCAAACGCTGGACCTCTTTGAGAAGCTCTGCAGGACTAGGAGGTTTGTCGTTGGTCTTAACCGATAAGTGAGGTTTTTTTACCCACGAAAGCTTATGCCCAAATAAATCTTAGTCTTTAAGGTGCCACCGGACTCCTTGTTGTTTATACTTGCAATATAAACCTTAGCCTGAGGAGGCTGTTCTTGAGGTTTCTCCCTGAATTCTAGCCTCAGAGGGAGGCCCTGGAAATTGAACTAATGTGACCCATCTGCTCTGGCTTCCAGGGTGAGTCAGCAGAACAGCTCTGTCCATTTCTATAGGGGCCTACAGCCTGGCACTCAAACACAAGGCCATTTGCAGAACTGTTTCTGTTCATCTTGTGTTTTATCATTGTAAAACCGGGGCTATTAAAAGGCTATGATGATCTGATCCCATTAACCATTGCGTTGTCCTGTGCCAGGTATTTATATGTCCGACTGGATGGCACCATGTCCATTAAAAAGAGAGCAAAGATCGTAGAGCGGTTTAACAGCCTCTCGGTAAGTAGAGCTTCCCAGACCCACATCGTTAGTCCTGCCAGTCTTAGCAGGTGTGATCATGTGACATCGGGCAGGGATTTCATCTAAGTATGTCTTGCCCCACAGAGCCCTGAGTTTGTCTTCATGTTGAGCAGCAAAGCAGGTGGCTGCGGCTTGAACTTGATTGGGGCAAACAGACTCATCATGTTTGACCCAGATTGGAATCCGGCCAATGACGAACAAGCCATGGCTCGAGTGTGGCGAGACGGCCAGAAGAAGACCTGCTACATCTACAGGTTGCTCTCAGTGAGTCTGGAGCTACCTCCTTTTAACCGTGTCGGGATGTGGGGGATAGCCCAGTCTGCAGTTGATTATACTGCAGAATAATTGACCTTGCAACTGGAAAGAGACGCTGTGGCTTAGAACCCTTGAGTGTCTGTAGCCATGTGGCCTGGATTGCGCTTGATTACATCAGGCTTCAAATTGTCTGCCATTGCAGCCAAAGGGAGCGTCGCCATTGATTCCAATGGGATTGCTTTTGGGTCCTGGCTCTTTAGTGGTGGCTGGTTTATGGGGAACAGAAGTGACTGAAGCTTTATAAATAGGACATTAATCTTTTGTGGCGGGGTAGAGACATGGCTGTTGGCAGGACACCATGTTCCCATAATTGGTGTAGGACCCTACAGCTGCTCCTGTAGATGTGCTCCCGTTGGTTGTTATGAACGAGCCACCCCCCCAGTTGAAAGGGTGTTGGAATTCCTACGTGCCTGTCATCAGGGGTATCTGTGCAGCTCTGACACCGCAGCCCACGAGGCTCAGGACTGCCATACTAACTGGGCTGATGACAGCATCTGCGAGTCCATATTCAGAGCTTTAACCACTCCCTCTCCTCCGTCGGCTGCCCCTGTGACGCAGCATTGCCCTCCTCAGCCACTGCATTCCCCCAGCAGGGACCTTGGGGGCATGCCGCTGTCGGGGAAAGTTCCCTGAAGGGGAATCTCCAGCAGGAATTCCAAACACTGTTGTCATGTGTACTCTGGTTTTCCTGCATGTCGCCTCTTTACTACAGCCTGCGGCTGCATCCGCTCATGCTGTGAGCATGTCACATGTTGCAAGATAAGCGGGAGTGGGCTGGGTCAGTGCTTGGAGCACTGAGGGCACTGCATGAAGTCGTGGTGATGATTGGATTCTGTACTGAACCCGTGCCCTCAGCAAGGTGGCTCTGGGCAGCTGGAGGAGTTACCTTCGGGAAGAAGGGGGAATTGAGGCTCTGACCACTTATGGCCAGTAAAGACCCCATGGTACTTTTTATACAGATAAAGGCTTAATCCCAGCATCCCGGCCAGATCCCAGCTTTAGCCTTCTCCATGCTGCGCTTAATCCCATTGGCCGTTCTCTCTCGTAGACAGGGACAATTGAGGAGAAGATTTTCCAGCGTCAGACCCACAAGAAGGCACTCAGCAGCTGCGTGGTGGATGAGGAGCAGGATGTGGAGAGGCACTTCTCGCTAGGGGAGCTGAAGGAGCTGTTCACACTGAATGAGACCACAGCCAGCGATACCCATGACAAGTAAGTTTAGAAACGCAGTGATGGGTTAGGGTAGCCAATGACCATGGCATAAACAGTGGCTGACTTCGTGATTGACACAGAGGCTATAGGTGGAGACACAAGTGCTCTGGTTGGCTGAGAACCACTTAGTGAACCGTTCAGACTCGTGAAGTTATTGATCTGCTGATTCAGAAGTTGCTGGTGCAGCAGGAAGATAATTATATTACACAGAGTGTCTCGTTAGTAGATTTCAAAGCACTTCATGATCTTTAATGGATTTATCCTCACAACCCCCCTGTGAGGCAGGGCAGGGCTATTATCTTCATTGTACAGAGGGGAAACTGAGGCACAAAGAAGTGACTGACTGAAGGTCCCATGGGAAATCTGTGTCAGAGCAGGGAATTAAACCTGGGACACTCACATCCTAGGCTAGTGCCCTAAGCACGTGACTATCTTCCTCTCTGTTGATGGGGAGGTAGAAGAGGTGAATGACTAGGGTGGACTTCTATTTCCAACACTCCATTATTTATAAGGAAACTGACACTTCCTACTCACCCTCTCATTTTATTATGGAAGTTTCTATCATCAGACAAGTACTCAAACCACCCCTGCTGCTGCCTCCACCTACATCCTCGGGAGGGTGAGAGGCTGTAACATCACAGGGAAGAGAAAGTTATTTTTACTTTCCCAAAGCTTATCAAGCACAGAAAGTCCAGGGATGGACAATCTCTAATGGATCATCTGCTCCTTCTCCCCCCCCCGCACTGCAAGATTGTTCCCCACTGTGCATTTAACGAATGGCTTGTCTGGTTTTAAATGAACAGTGGGGCCTCCACCACTTCCCTTGAGAGGCCAGTAGATGTTCATTGCCATAGGTAGTGATGCTTTATATGCAAACTGACAATTAACCCCGTGTAAATGTATGAAAATTAGATCCTTCCTGAGTCCTGCCAAGTCCTGAGTTCAGGATTCCTTATTTAAAACCCACTGCACCATAACCACTTAAAACAGCTGTGCTGGGCTGAGAGAGATGGTGATGCAAGGGAATTACCAAAGTATTTAGGTCCTGGAAGGTAAAAGGAGGATTTTCTAAACAGATTTGTAATTCAAGTCTACACACACGCTCTGTTTCTGACCTAGGATTTTACGGGTGATTAGGTCTGAAGTCTTACTGCTCTCAGTAAACTAAAACGAATATTATTCACCTTCTAAATGAAGCACTTTCTCAACTCCCTTTGGAGCCACTGCTGGCTCCATGTAGTTCACCTCTTTTCCCACGATTTGCCCGACTTTGAGCTTGGATGGACTTTGTTATAACGCTTTCATTGTATGTATAAACGTTCACATGTGGAGCCTAGGGTGCTTTGGAAATAAAAACCCAGATTTTCCGAATGGAATCACAGTAACCAAAAATTCTAAATGACCAGAGACGTGTCTCCGGTTATTCGCACACGCGGTTCTAGTACGCGTAGATTAGACACTTGATTTTGCATGGGCTTTTTGTTGCATCAATTATTAGACAAATAGGAGCAGGCTAACCCCAATGTTGATGAAGTGCATTCTGTTGGTTTATGCAGTCTCCATTAATTGTACACCCTTTTGCCCAAATCTGAAACACTAGGATTCTGTACCTGGCCCAGCAGGTGTAGAACGTGCCCTGGTCCTCACCTGTAGAACATCTTTGTGTTTTAGGATTAAGTGTCGCTGCTGTGTGAATGGCCACCAGGTAAAGCCTCCTCCTGAAGGTTCTGACTGCACCTCTGACCTCTCCCAGTGGAACCACTGTGCTGACAAGCGTGGGCTCCAGGACTCTGTGCTGAAGGCCACGTGGGATGCTGCTGTCACCTTCACGTTCCATCACCATTCCCATGAGGAGCAGCGAGGGATTCCCTGACAGTGCGTCTCCGATGGTGGAGATGAGGGAAGGCTCCTATGGAAGTCAGTCAAGCCCACTTCAATCACTTTCAGAGCAGAGGTCTGATAACAATGCAGCCTGTGCTGCATCTGGATCCAGAACAGCAGGACAAGGTGGTTCTGTTTTCTTCCACCAAGAAATTGGTAGGTCTTGAAAATGGTTAAACTGTGCTTGGGACAGCAGGAAGCACAAGGTATTATCCATGCCACTCTTGTGTCTATAATGTGTACTGGAGAAACAGCTGTTTGGCTTGTGTAATGATGTGCTCCAGTCTAACCTAGGATCTATTGTAATAGCATCAGGACATAATCAGTTCTGTATCTGTGAAAGCACATGCAAGATCCAGTTTGCAATTCATATCATCTTTTTATTTACCTAAGTCCCATTACAAACAAACAAGCTCCATCTTCAGGTGCAGGTTAATTCCTGGCTGCAGATCTGGTTTTCAGTGTGCAACTACCACCTACACAAGATTTTTTCTTGGAGCCACAGTTTACAGGCTAGATACTGAATGCATAGCCACTGATGAGATCTGGAATCGGCTGGCAGGGTTGACCTATATTATGTAGTAGACAGCTCTGGGAAATATAATCATTCATCTCCAGATCAATCCAACTTAAGCCATTTTTGATAATATTGGTCTAAACGACTTGTGCTTCTGGGTGGCCCAATCTGAGACACCTCCAAAGAGCCTGATTTTCAGAAAGTGCATCAGTTAGGCCCCATTAAAATCACTCTTCGCTTTGAAAATCTTGGCGGAAACAACTAATTTGTGTTGGCATTATTTTTAGCAAGATCATCTTTTGACAATGCAGTAAAAGAATAGTCCCTAATGTACCAAAATTTCTACTCAACTACATTTTATAAAATAAAGTTGCTGAAGGACAAGCAACCTGTTCTGTTTAAAACATTTTTATAAAATAAGTGTATGTATTAAATAAATACAAGTTAAGGAAAGCAGGGCCTAAGGAAGGACTTCCCTCCAAGGGTAAAATGGTTGCAAGCAAAAGCTTTTTGTTGTACTGAAGTGTCTCTTGCAATGGGGAGCTCTTTATTTGCCAAGAAGGGCCTGTGCATTGGCTTGGTTTAACTTTTTATTTTCTAGTCACAAATGTGAGAGGGTGAGTGGGTTCAGGGTAGTTTGGGTTCGAAGCACAAAATGAAAGATTGAGCCAGAGCTGCTCCTCGAATGCTCAGTAACTGCAAGATTCCAGCAGACATTAATAACCATTCAACTGCAGCTTAAAGTCCTCAGAGTCTGTAAGGTGAACAAGAATGTTGTTTTAAATGTGTCCTGTTCAGTGGGCTAGAATCAGGTAAGATACTCCTCCCTCCCCCTTCTTTATCCCTTTCGTCTATAACCTCAGTGTTGCTGAGTTTGTTTCCCTAACCCAGTTGCATTATGAAAGTGACACGATCAATTCTACCTTGCTTGGAGGCGAGGGGTGTCAGAGCCTCTACTTTGTTAGGCCTGCTCCTGCACACAGTGTGACCAGCAATGCCGAAGAGTCAGTGGGAGCACCGTTCTGTACAACTTTATTTCAAGCTATCGATTTTACAGCAGTTCCTGGGTGCTCATTACATCACACTAATGTAGTCAGCAAAGGCCTGCGAAGAGTCCCATGTGTTGCTGACCACGCTGCACACAGCTCTGAGCCGCCGAAGCGCCTCTTGAGCTGTTGCAGCATCTTGGTCCAACCAGTTCTGAAAGAGGCGGAGGTGGGTAAACTTGATCTGCCCGCCTCTCTGCAGGATGTGGCTCTCCAGCTTCTTTGCAAACTCCAGGAGCCCATCCGGCTTGATGCAATTTGAGCTTTAAGGGGGTAAAACAGAGGAAAATGCAGTTAAGATCTTAGGTGCCTACAAGTTAAAATTCATTTGAGGGGGAAGCGTGTGCTTATTCACAAGCATCACAGTAATAATGGTAGGCAGCTTGACTGTATCAGATGGAGACAGGTCATGCATAAGAGCTGGTTATACTCCGCCTCTATAAAGGGCGGAGCTGTTCCGTCCATTCTCCCACCAGGTGGCAAGCAACTGAACAAGCAGTGGTGCTTTTGTTAGTAAATGCATTCCTAGCCATTTAAAACTGGGCCTTAGATGCTCCACAATGGAAGATGTTCGTATTTCTTTTTCTTCCCTTACGGTGTATGCAGGGATACCTACCTTTGAGAGTGCTCAACTCCTGGGTAGTGGCAGCAAGGTGTTCCCTAAAACATAATCTTAGTTGAAGTGGTATCAGCTCAGCTAGTGACCAGAACTATGCTCAGGATTTACCCTGCTGCCTGGAGCACTGGAGTATAAGAAGGGATGTGACTGGAGAGTACTATGGTTGAGGCAGCAGCATACCTGACATCCAACTGGCAGATGGAAGAGGATGAATCTTCAGAGAAAATGTCAGCCAAGGCAACCAACCTGTGATTCCCTAATGATAGGAAAACACAAAACACATGTGAAGCTGCAACCACTGGAAGTGTCAAAGGAAGGAGGGAGGTGCAGCACCAAGGCCCTCAAGCAGCTTCAGTGTTGGCCCATTACGACTAGAAACTGGGCTGCCCTCCACCACCACCAAACAGCGAAGCGTGAAAGTCACTATGAATATTAGGCTCATTCAGACTGGGGGGGGGCCTAGCAGTGAGAAAGAGGTTTGACAGGTCCATTACAAGTCCCCTGAGCCATTCAATTCCTCATCCTCACTACACCTTTAACTGTTACCTGAACATTACTAAAGCAACAAGGTTGTGTAGGAAATCATTAAAGAAACCTGTAACTTTAGAAAGATCTAAGTTGCACTGAGTAAGCCGATGCAGTCAGTTTCAGAGGCGGAGTGTCTGCATATTCCCCCCCGCCTAGAGCTAATGCTATCAGCATTATTTCTAGCTATTTTAGAATCAGGCCATTAATCTTCCACATCTGGAATCCCATCTCTGGCAGTGGCCAAAATCTAGCGCTTCAGAGAAAGGGGGAGAAATCTCATCATGCACCTGGATAATTGTACAATGCGGCACATGGCTGGAATGCCCTATCTACCCCATGAAAAAATATTCATTCCACAAATACCAGTGTTTAACACTTGCTGTGTTTAACAGCTGTTGTGTGTTTAACTCATTGGTAGAAGCTGGTCAGCAATGGCTCTGACTACTAGCCCGATCGTTAGCCATCAGGGAGCTAGTGTAAGGGGATGCCCACATAGTTTCATTGCCGGTACATACCAAGTCTGTTTCCAGGCAATTTGAGGCTCTTCAGAGTTGAATTTCTCTTCACTATTTGGATGATGTCGGCTAGAAACTCAGTGGTGCAGCTTTCAAACAGCCGACAAAAGGAAAATGTAATTTCTACCAAAAAATACACACAGTGATAGATGCATCTTTGGCCTCTCGCCCCCCAGTCAGTAAATTATTTAAATTACATATTGCAGATCGCTTTGGGGGCCCTGTTTAAGGTGCAAGAACTGAAACCACCATTGCTAGGTTCCTAGTTACAACATGCTTACAATTAATAGTGTAGGCAGGACCCTTAATGGTGTTCTGTTATCTGGGTAAAACCCTGATCATATCCCTCACTTATGTGACCTGATTATAAGGTTATAGCACCATCCATGTTATGTCTAACAGCCAAGACCTTAACTCGGTTGTTTTGTACTGCAGACTGGCTTCCGAGCTTTACCGCGCCTTAGCCACAACCCAGGTGCATTCTCATTCCCCCCCAATTCACACAGCTCCTTCTCACTCCTGAGAGAAGGTAACTGTCGGACAAATCTGTACTCCCTAGGATCACACATTGACTCCAACCTCAGCCCCACCAGCAGTCTGTGGTGCAGCCCTGGTGGGTGGGCTGATGTTCGCTGTACCTTGAAGGACAGGGTCTTGCAGCAGGAGGAGAACTTCCTTCTGGTAGTCAGCAAGGTTCACATCATGGAAGCTCAGTCTCTTCAGGCCTGGATTACACTCTGCAAGACGGACAAAACCTTACTGGTCAGGTCGTGTGCCTGTGTGTCAAAAGAGACGGACTACCTGCTAAGGAAATCCCAACCACTCAGCTGGCAGTCCTGGATAAGTAACAGCTCACCATTCACAGTACTTAAACTTACAAATTTAGGGCCAAATTCTGCCTTCAGATTTATGCGATACAAGAACTCCCAACTCCCCACGGTAATTTTCACTAAAACAAAAATGGGAAGAAAATCCCTACTGCCTTTTCCATTTTTCTGTATCCGTGTATCGCGCCAGGTGTGTGCATCATAGAGACAAAGAAGAGAATAAAAATTTCAAAAGCCTTAGGTGTCTAATTCACTTTTGAAAATGGGACTTGAGTATGTTAGGCACTTTTGAAAATTTTACCTAGTGCTTACAGTCCAAAGCAACAGAAAAGCAAATGGTTAGGGCTGGTCCACCCTAGAAAGGCTTTGCTGAGACAGCCATGCCAGTATAGCGATGCTGGTGGAGCCCCCTACTGGAGATATAACTTATACCAGCATAAGATGATCTATAACAGTTTTGCAGGCATAGCTGTGTCTACACAGGTTTTTTGCCAGCGTTGCTATTTCAGTCAGGGGTGTGGACAGCTATGCCCACAAAACGTAGCGTACACCTGTCCCCCTAGACAATACGGGTGGGAGAGGAACAGGGAGGCCCCTAGACAAGCTGCTCACAGGAGACCATGACATGTTTTGTCCAAGAAGCTCACTACGCAGTTTTATCATGTTACCTTTGAGTGCCTGCAGAAGGAGCCCAAACTCCAGGGGACAGGAAATGGTAGCACTGTCCAGGGACAACTGCTGGAGAGACCTTGAGGCTTTCAACACAGGCAAAAGGAGACTGGTCTGCAGAGGTTCTCTGGGGAATCGGATCTCTAACTGTTCCAGGCAGCTCTCTAAAGGGAGGGGAGGAAAGATGTTTGTCTGCAAACACTTTGTCTCAAAAATGTTTGATAAATGCATTTGGTTCCCAGAGGAACTAAGTTATCCAGCATAATTACTTGTCATTTTAGATTTGTAGAATGTACCCATCACCAGTGTCTGGGTGCATGGAACAGTAAAGAATATATAGACTTTGGGTAAAATTTCCCTATGTGACTTAAGCGCCTCAGTCTTTTTAATTTTCAGTAGGACTTATGCTCCTAAACACCTAAATCACAGTTGAAAATTTTACCCCCTTATCCACAAGTAGCTGAATCAGACTTTCATTCCAGGACACAGGTCTTCACAGATCTCATTCAAAGCCAAAAGCCTGTGGCTTGGTCTACACTTAGAAGTTATACCAGCATAGCTGTGTTGATCAGGAGTGTGAAAAAACCACCCCTTGACTGACAGCTACACTGACCAAACCCCCAGCATAGAGGCAGCTGTGTTGACGAAAGAGTGCTTAGCTAACATCATTCATATTCCTACATTGACAGAACAAGAACTTCTGTCAGCGGAGGCTGTGGCTACACTCTGCTGCCATAGTCCCCTGGTGTAGACACAGCATCTGCTGCCACAGACATAACGGGCCTTTTGCCATGTCCTGAAGACCCACAAATCTGTTGAAAGAAGGGAGGCAGTGATCCCTGCCCTGCTACAGCACTCAGACGGAAATCCCAGGCTTGGCAATTGCCTTGCATTTGATCTCAGCTATCATGATGGTGAACAGGTTTTTTTTTTCTGACATCAGCCAACCTCTCTCTATAAGGCCTTATATATTACAGTCAATAGCATGAATTGCACACACAAGGGAACAGGAAGCCAGCACAGCAGATCTGGACCACACAGGTAAGCAATTCAACAGCCACTTTCTGCACTGACTACAGGTTCTGCCTGGCCTTGTTAGGGCTGACATTGTGTTTGGTATTGGATGTGACACAATTAAAGGCATTCTGTCCAGGAGCCCTCCAAAGTTGTGCCATGTCAGAGCATACAAGAGACTGGAGGTGGAAATTGTGGCAAGGTCTGACTCACAAAGGAATAGTCACGATCACCTTGCTAAGTGCAAACAGCCAAGACTTAAGCATAGAATATCAGGGTTGGAAGGGACCTCAGGAGGTATCTAGTCCAACCCCCTGCTCAAAGCAGGACCAATCCCCAGACAGATTTTTGCCCCAGATCCTTAAATGGCCCCCTCAAGGACTGAACTCTTACCCTGTGTGCAAAGGAGGTTGAACTTATTGCTTTAAACAAACAGCAAGATCTCATTTACTAGTCAGCACCTATAATCTACCTGGAATTTCTGCCTCCAAGCTCGAATGCCCTTCTGGCCTGTTCCCCTCCAGCTGGTTTTTGAGATCAAAGCTGACCGAGAGAGTGTGAAGGCGGGGGAAGGCAGTCAGGATTGACCGAACAAGCTCCACTGAAGGGATGTGTGAGAACACGTCACTCACACGCACCACGTGGAGGCTGCAGTCTCTGCGGTGAGAGAGGGCCCGGAGCCCAGACAGGATGCAGAAGATATTAGCGCCCAGGCCTGAAACCAACATTTCAATAGCAAGCAAGATGGGTGTTACACACACAGAGCAAATAATTCAGCAAGGCTGGAACAAAGACACAGCCTATATCATCTCCACCTTTCTAATAGATCCCAGTGTTGGACTGTGGACCGGTCTCCTCAGGGAAGAGGTAGAAGCCATCACTTTAGTAATTTAAAACTGGACAATGCACTAGACAATAAATTACAGGGAACAATCCTGCACGTCAGGGATGGATTAGATGGCCTCTGATTAGTAAAATATGTGATTAACTCTAGGCAACATCTTAAGAACTCCAGAGTCTTTCATACATATTGACAACGTTAGCTATAAAAGATCGACTAGGTCACTTTGTCCATTTCCACTAGCCGGGGCAGAACTCTTAGCAGCAGAGCTTTATCCAGCCCAGTGCAATGTTCTGAGTGATGCGGTTCCTACAATTCCTTTCGAGAACTATTCTATAATCTAAGGCTCTTAGCTTGTAACCTGCCCCCACACGGAACTCCACTGATTTCAGTAGAGCTCAGCGTGGGTGCAGGAATCTACCTGCATGCAAAAGTCTGGAGGATCAGGGTCTATCACACTTCACCATTAGGAAGTTATCCTTTTGCTCTGTCTCTCCCCCACTACTCCTGGTTAGACTCATTTGTCCCTTTAATCTGATGGGTTTACATCCCAGTTCCTTCTCCAAAGCAAAGTTACAGGAACAAAAAAATGTTACAGGATGTTTTTACTCTGCGGTGAAGAATCCCCTCTGGACTCCATTAAAATATTAAACTCTTTTATTATTAATGATGGATAATATAGTAGTGCCCAAGGGCCAGCCAAGAATAGGGCCCCATTGTGCTGTACACAGTAAGTCTCTGTCCATTTCTTCCTTTCCCTTCTCTCACAGCTTCTATCATCTTCATTATTCTCTACTTGCACCTTGGCACCTTTTCCTCTAACAGACACACCCCTCTCAGATTTTAAGCCCGGTTGCTGCTGACCAGCTTTCCCTGGCATGGTTTGAAGCGTCCTTGCTACCTATAGTTTCAGGGTGAGCTGAAGAGTGCCCAATAATGTCTGTTCCACCCAACCAAAATTTCAGTGCAGATCTTACCAGTTTTTAGAATTTGGCTTCAGTCAGAAACCAGATTGTCAAACATGCCTGAAATTAAAAGCTCTGTTATTACTACTAACCATTGTAAGACAGGACCAGCTTTTCTAAAGATGCCCAAGAGCTCAGCAGGTTCCCCAAAGCCCGACAGGTGTCCCCAGTCAGAGGGATGGAGAACAATTCCAGCGTGGAGACACTTCGGAAGCGGCAAGTCGATTTCAGAGGAAGGATTCCGACAGATCCTCCTTCCGTGCAGCCCACACCCTCAAAGCTAGGAGTGTCTGCTGGGGAAGGGGCCCAACCATCGATGCTTTCCCTCTCCTGGGCATTGCTTTCATAGAGCGACTCTGCCGTCTCCTCCTCCTCCCTAGCAACGGCGAAGACAAAATCATAAAGATCTTCCGGGTCTGCACGAGCTCTGCGGTTTCTCCTGGGGCAGCGGCGCTTCCTCCCCACTGCAGTCTTAAACCACCTATAGGGCTTTTGGAAAGCGGGGCCAACCGAAGACCTTTTTGGTAGAGAAGGAGAAGACTCTCCTTTAATGTTGTAATACTCAGGGGGCACCTTGCAGCTTACATCTTGACATGCTAGGTTTTGCAAAGGGTGGCTCCTTAATCCACAGAGCACTGGAGTTTTAACAGTGCCACTACTGCTCCTGGACAGTTCTATAGATGCTTGAGAGTCTGGATCAGCTTCTTGAAGCACTTTGGCTGAAGCAGTTTGGACCTTCTTGCTTCTTGACTCACTATCACCCCACTGGCTGGTCTCTGATTGCTCAGTAGAGTCGCAGCACAACTGATTTGACCCTAGCAGGGCACCATCCTCTTGAGTTAGCAGGCCTTGGGCATCAGACTCCTCTCTGCAAAGACTGCAAGGGCTGCCCTGGTGCATAAGTGTCTTACCTGGGTGCCAAAACCCAGCACTCATACTCAGAATGAGGACTAAAAGTACTTTGTCAGGAACTGGCCAGGAACACATGGACACCTGGCTGACAGTTCCATGGTGGATCAGATGATGAAGCAGCAAACTTAGTGACTGTCTAATGGACAGGTCGGAGGTCAGCAGATGACGGAACTTCAAGGTTCTCAGTGAGCCAGCCAGGTTTTCTAGCACTCTTTGGTTGCGCTCAGCAGTGAGCTCTGCTACCCCCTGCAGCATGTTACAGATGGTGAGCTGTGTAACATGCCGTGAGCTGTGGAGCAGGGGTGAAAAACGACGGTCACTCAGGCGCGGATCTGAAGAAACATCCAAAACTCCATGCAGGACATTTGAGAAGAAAGTTTCAAGGAACTTCTTCCTCCAATTTGTTATGTTCTGTAATAAAATCCCAGAATTAATGGATTTTATCCTCATTTAAACAAGGACACACTGGATGCTAAATCAGATTCTATCCAGGTCAACAGTGACCATAAGCTGTTATCATCTGACAAGTGTTTAGTGGCTTCAGTCAGTATCACAGAAACCACCACTGCCACTAGTCTCCAGGTGATCACCAGTCTCTGTGAGGTCAAGGATGTGCCATGGAGACTGAAATACCCTCTCATCCCAACAGGCAGTCCCTTCAGGAAAGTTTGGGGTGATATTGGTGGTAAACAAGCTTATACTGCCACAGCCTGTGCCACATGGATTCCATGCTGCAAGGCAACATCTGACACCAGCTAAGGTTCTGATCCTGAAAAGTACTGTTGTCCATCAACTAGCACTGAAGGTCTTAATTAAAATCAGTGGGAGGGCTCAGGGTAGCAGAATCAGGCTTACATACATATTGTACTCCCTCATCATTCAGGGTTCTAATTCAACAGCTTATTCCCCATGTGTGTTTACTGCAACATCTGCACAGCAGAAGCTTTAGAACTGGGGCATTTGGGGGTAGCACCCACACAGCAATAACAGAGATAGGGGCAAGAATTTTAAGGCCAGAAAGGACCTTTGTGATCGTCTAGTCTGACCACCTATATAACGCAAGACACAGAATTGTACCAAGTGGCTCCTGCATCAAAAGCCCATTATTTCTAGCTGAGCTAGAGCATCTCTTTAGTTAGACATCCAATACTGATTTACAGACAAAATGATGGAGACTCCACCCTGTCCCTTAGTAAATTGGTTCCAATGGAGAGTTACAATCACTGATAAAAAAAATTGCAACCTTATTTCTACTCTGAATTTGTTCAGCTTCAGCTTCCAGCTGTTTGATCTTGCTACGCCTTTGTCTGCTGGATTAAAGAGCACTCTACTATTAGAAATCTTCTCCCCAAGCAGGTACTTATAGATCAGGATCAAATCACCTCTTAACCTTCTCTTGGTTAAACTAAACAGATTGAGCCTCTTTATTCTCTCACTCTAAGGGAAGTTTTCCAGTCCTCAAGTCATTCTTGTAGTTCTTTTCTGATCATTTTCCAATTTGTCAACAACCTTTTTAAAGTGTGGACATCACAACTGGACACAGTAACACGATATACAGTGGGCACAACACTTCTATTTCTACTCAACATTCCCCTACTTATATATCGAAGGATTACATTTGTTCCCTTAGCCACCACATTACACTGTGACCATATGTTCAGTTGGCTATCCACCATGGCCCCCAACTCCCCTACTGAATTATGCTTTCCAAAATACAGGCCCTCATCCTATAAGTATGACCTACATTCTTGGTTCTGAAATGTAAGACCTTCCTACAGTGTAATAAAATCAGAATAAAATACATTTATTTTCATCCCAATTCCATGCACCTTCTTTGTGATGCCCAAAATGTACAGCACACATGTATACACTCCAGTAGTGGGCTTCATCCTAACATATTAAGCCCACAAAGTGCTATAGCATCTTTCTGGATGAAAAGTTCTATATAAGTACAAGATAAGGCGTTTTCTGGAAAGTTTTGAATACCAGGGTGACATCCTAATCCCTGATCCTGTAAATATTTACACGTGTTTAACTTCAGACACTTCAGTAGTCTCACTCAAATCAATGGAATTAGTCACATGCTCAAAGTGAAAAATATGCATAAGTGTTTGCAAAATTGAGGTGTAAACTTTGTGTCCTTTCTAAATTGGTCCATCAGCAACTTTCCAACTCACCTCTGACTTGGGTGGTCTGATTTTCATCACATCGTTCCAGAGTTTGTGCCATATGGGCTGGGTTGAGAGTCCTGAAAAACAAACAATTTTACACCAAATCCTCTATTTCAAAAGGTTTACTCAATTTTCCCTTCTCGGGTTTCACATTGATATTAATTTAAAACAAACAAGATTAGAAACATGAGTCATCAAATACTATTTTTTGGAGAACATTCAGGGCATTAGATCGATACTGATTTAAAAGAAATGACACATTTTATGTTTGCTAAAGAGGCACTGTGAGGTTAAAATAATATTTTTAAAGACATTTCATACAAAAAAATCATCATTTCCCCTGTTACCTATTACATATCAGATTGTTATTCTTTTAGTTTTGGTAATCTAATTAATTATTATAAATTAATTAAAACTTTTCTGTACTAATCCTGCCTAGGTACTTTTAGTATTCCTCATTTTGGACACTAAATAATAATTTCACTGTTGAATACTTACATAGAAGCAAAAAGCAGCAATGTTTGTATTGCAAATATTGCAAGCAGCGTTATTATTTACAAAACTATTTCCAGTGGAATTTAAACAATCAAATATACTAAGTATTTCTTGTCTTATTAATTGAAAATGTCATTTTTAGAAAGCCAAAGTCTGGGATGAAATTTGACTTGATGGTATTTTTTAAAAACTATACATTGGGAATTTTCACTGAATTCTCATCTATTTAAACAGACTGGATGTATCAGATACCATCAGCTCTATTTAATATTATTATTCATCTCATTGTTATTCATGAGCCATGGTCAGCAGTCACTGAAAATCATTATCTTGAATGCTGTTCAGTGCTCTATAAGAAATGCATTTGACATTCTAAATCCAGTTCCATTTAGGGAAAGCGTCCACACCAAAACACTTCTCGTAGCGGATAGTAATTGCTATTCCTTGTTGACAGTTTCAGCAGAGAGACCAAGAACCAAATGGTCAATGGAGACTAAACAACCCTTCAACTTTAGAGAAAAAATTTCTATGAATAAAACTGACCTTTTTTCACAGCAGTTTCCTCAATCCTTTCCAGGTAATAGATATTAAGCAAAGGCAGGATGCCTTGGAGTATCTGTCCAGGGAGTGCTTTGGGATGGGGGAAGAGAACAGATACAGAATGATTTATAAGTCTGAGAAGTGGAAAAGGTTTTGAAAGACAACAAAATAAAACAGAGACTGAAGTTCCCACTAGGGTAACACTGCAGTGCGTGGATTATCATAGAATCATGGAATATCAGGATTGGATATTCCTCAGGAGGTCATCTAGTCCAACCCCCTGCTCAAAGCAGGACCAATCCCCAGACAGATTATACCCCAGATCCCTAAATGTCCCC
Source organism: Mauremys reevesii (assembly GCF_016161935.1). Lineage (NCBI taxonomy): Eukaryota > Metazoa > Chordata > Testudines > Geoemydidae > Mauremys > Mauremys reevesii. The sequence continues at coordinate 103,837,566 of NC_052630.1, read as the reverse complement.
CGCAAGGACTGAACTCACAACCCTGGGTTTAGCAGGCCAATGCTCAAACCACTGAGCTACACGTGCATTTTGGCACTTACACTTAAAGCAAAGACAAGAACCCATCACCATTGCACCGATGCACAAGTGGGTCCAGTCACATTCCATAGTGATGCCTTATAGGCATCAAACCTTCCCCACAAAGTCCCTGGGGATGTTCTGGTAACTGGGGGGCAGTCCGCGCTCAATGTGCTGCCATCCCAGATGTCTCCTACCTAACTCAGGTCCCACCACACGTGCTGCATCGGAACAGGCCTGGGATCCGCGCCTCTCCCCCAGACACTTGCGGGGTCCCAACTTAGGGGATGACACAACACACACATCCATATACTAGGACAGGGCTAAGACCCCACCGCCCAGGACTCGGACGATCCCTCCCCAAACTGCAATAGGACAGACGTGAAACACCCCCCATCGCAGTGGGACAGGCCTAGGACCCCCCCCCCCGCATTGGCGCAGGCCTGAGCGCCCCGCCCCCCGGGGACAGGCCTGGGGCCCCGCGCCCCCCTTACCCCAAACCTCTCTCTCCAGGGGCCCCATGGCGGAGCTCACCACCGCCCCACTCAGCTCGAAGAGGCTGGGGGGGCTCCCAGCAGCGGCCTCTCGCTCCGCCCGGGGCTCCATGGCAGCCCCCGCCGCCCTCACTCAGACCAGCACCCTAGGGGCGGGCCCGCCGCACAGAGAAAAACAGCTCCGGGCGGCGCCGCCATCTTGGGAGGGTCATGAGGGCCCGGCTTCCGCTTCCGGGTCAGGGGGAGAGGCGGGGTTTCCGGCGGGTGACCCTGGTGAGTCCTTCTGCGCCTGTGAGGGAGCCCGGAGCAGAGCGGCGATGGGGCTGCGGGACGAGGAGATGCTGGAGAGCCGCAGCGGGGAACCCGAGGTGAGGCAGAGCCAGAGCCAGCCTGCCCCGAGCTCGGCCGGGGGCCACCCCTACCCCTCCGCGGCCTGTCCCTGCCGGGCCCCGCTCATCCCTTGCCGGCCTTCGGGACCCGGCCCGCGGTACAACTTCCCCCGCGCCAGGTGTGTCCCTTGCCGGCCTCCGTACCCTGCTCCTCCCCCCCCCCCCGGGACCCGGCCCGCGGCACAGCTGCTCCCCCCGCCCGCGCCGGGTGTGTCCCTTGCCGGGCCCCGTACCCTGCTCATCCCCGGGACCCGGCCCGCGGCACAGCTTCGACCCCCTCCTGCCCCCCGCGCCGGGTGTGTCCCTTGCCGGGCCCCGTACCCTGCTCATCCCCTCCCCTCCCCCCTCGGGATCCGGCCCGCGGCACAGCGTCCCCGCGCCAGGTGTGTCCCTTGCCGGCCCCCGTACCCTGCTCATCTCCTCCCCGGGACCCGGCCCGCGGTACAACTTCCCCCGCGCCAGGTGTGTCCCTTGCCGGCCTCCGTACCCTGCTCATCTCCTCCCCGGGACCCGGCCCGCGGCACAACTTCCCCCCGTGCCGGGTGTGTCCCTTGCCGGCCCCCGTACCCTGCTCATCTCCTCCCCGGGACCCGGCCCGCGGCACAACTTCCCCCCGTGCCGGGTGTGTCCCTTGCCGGCCCCCGTACCCTGCTCATCTCTCCCCACTTCCCCCGCCCTCGGGACCCGTCCCGCGGCACAGTCTCTACCTCTCCTGTCCCGCCCGCGCCAGGTGTGTCCCTTGCCGGCCCCCGTACCCTACTCATCCCTCGACCCGGCCCGCGGCACAGCTTTCCCTCCCCCCTCCCCCCAAACCGGTCAGCGTGGGGGGTAGGACTCAGCAATTCAGTTTCAACGGCAAGAGTGGAAACGTTTGTGGGAAACAGAACACAACTGCTTTCTAATGGTGCAGGCGAGAGTCTTATGCCGGAGCCGTAAAGGATCTAGAGCAGAGGTCGGCAGCCTTTCAGAAGTGCTGGGCCCAGTCTCCATTTATTCACTCTGATTTCAGGTTTTGCGTGCCGGTCATACATGTTCACCTTTTTAGAAGGTCTCTTTCTATGAGTCTATAATATATAACTAAACTATTGTATAAGACTTCAAAATGTTTAAGAAGCTTCATTTAAAATTAAACTAAAATTCAGAGCCCCCCAGACTGGTGGCCAGGACCCAGGCAGCATGACTGCCACTGAAAATCAGCTCGCATCCTGCAGGTTGCCTACCCCTGATCTAGACAGACAAATTTGCACAATCACTTCCTGAAAGAACTGGCTTAAAGATTAAGCTGTTGAGGTGAAAACAGTGTATTTAAGTCAGACATAAATCATTTAACCTCCCAGTCATTCAGTTTCCGGAATTAATCAAGCCATATAAAATAGAGCTGAAAGAGAAATTCCTAAAACCTGTGTGTCACTTGTGGAAATAGCTTTTATACTCAATAGACTCTTAAGTGTGTGTAATGGCATAAAGGCTTTCTGTATGCATAATATAACTGACTTTTATCTGGTATCCCTTTTTCCCAGGAAGAGGAAGAGGAGGAGGAGGCAGAGCTAGTGGTAAGAACTACTGAAACTTAGAAACTTTTTCCACCAAGAAAAAACTGTTCAAGAAGCATAAATCTTTTATAATGGATGTGAACTATGCTTGTTATCTTCAATTAACCAAACTTGCTCCAAACAAGAGGCTGATGAAATGAACGCTTGTGGAGTCTCATTTACTGTGCTGCATACAAGGAATAGAATGAACTAATGTCTAAAGACCTGGTTTCCAGTGGACTTGTAGGTGTACACTTGCGTGTGCAATTTTTGTACTGTGGTTACCATGTGCTCAGGCGTATCTGGTAATGTATGCCAATGGTTATCAAACTTTTTTACTGGTGACCCCTTTCACATAGCAAGCCTCTGAGTGCGGACTCTCTCCCCCCGCTTATAAATAAAATAAAAAGTGTTTTTAATTTAACACCATTATAAATGCTGGAGGTAAAGCGGGATTGAGGTGGAGGTTGACAGCTCGTGACCCCTCATGTAATAACCTTGCGACCCTTTGAGGGGTCCCAACCCCCAGTTTGAGAACCCCCTGGTGTATGCAAAATAAGTGCTTGTTTGTACATGTGCAAATGTGTGGGGTTTTTATCAGTGTTTCTACGGGCTTGCTGATTATCAGGTCCTAGATATAATGTGTAATTTATATGGTGGTAATCCTTTCATTTTGAGAACCATGGAGGCTTCTAGCACCACAAATGGTGGTGGTGGTTTTTGCTCATCTCTTTTTAAGAGGTACAGAGCAGGGGGAATTTACCCAGCTGAGGACATGCCCCCCAGCTTAGGGCTTGGAAGTGCATGTGTAGCATTTTATGTAAATGTTAGCTGTTAGCATACAAGGAAATTTGGTTTGGAACTATTGTCTGAACTCTCAAAGCCTAATCTTTGCATATGATTTGCATCTGATCACGTAAGTAACTCTACAAACTGTGTTTAAGAACAAAAAGTCTGATATCTTTTAACTTGACCCTCAGGATCCTTTAACCACAATAAGGGAGCACTGTGAGAAGACTGAGAAGTGCGTGAAGGCACGGGAGAAGCTGGAGCTGTGTGATGCACGAGTGTCCGCAAGGTCCCACACACAGGAGGAATGTACGGAAGAGCTTTTTGACTTCCTGCATGCCAGGGACCACTGTGTAAGTCCAACGGAGGCTGATACCTAGTCATTTGTGTTGGTTTGCAATCTCTAATGGGACATGACTGAATCAATGTTGTTTTTTAATTTTGAAGAACTCTGAACCTTGATCCTGTGAGGTGATTTTTTTTCTCTTAAACATTTATTTGTTCCTGCTTTTGAGTTGAAATTCTTATCCCATAGAGTCCAGTAAATATAATGGTTATAATGAGAGAGAGAGAACACTCGGGGGAGTGATTTGGGTTTGGTTTTTTTTTTAGAGGGCCCTGTGCTGATCAGTATGCACTGTAGTAGTACTGCTACTAAATACAGCTCATCTCTGAAGCACAGGGATTCATTTGAAATATTGACGTTTGTAAAACAATTCAATATTGTTTGTTTGTCAGCCTCTAGTAATTGGTTTGAGATACACTTCTGTAGTCTTTCTAAGTTTGTTTGAAGAAAGACAAAAGTGGGACCATATAGACAATTAGAAAATTATTGGTAGTCAACGGAGACAAACTTCTCTGTGATCAATTCTCTAATTATATTGCTGCTGTTTTAATGAATCTGAGATACAGAAGATAGACATAAAGATAGGGAAGAGAGGAGAGAGAGAATATGTCGTCTGTTCAGTTCTCAAGACCTTTGTGTTGAAAGAACCTGTCAGTTACTGAAAGCTTTCTTCATCTTGCCTTTTTAGGTGGCTCACAAACTCTTTAAGAATCTGAAATAAATGTTGGAGCAAGTCCCACCATCTGTCTCCATCATTCAGCTGGAACACGGTGCAGTTTCTTTTTGGATTCCAAGTGCTGCTTGCTGCCCGTTATTGTGAATGTACAGTATAAGTATATGAGCAGCTTCCTGGTTGTACTGCGGTGATCCAGGTGCCACCGTGTCATTGCATCTATCTTCCATGAAAAATGTGCAGCTGTAGCAAAATCGTCTTCTGTGATTTTCCATATTAAACACATTCAAAGTTCCTCTGGAAATGGCTTCATTCTATGACTACTTAATGAAGACGGTTAATATTAATAACTAGATAGTAGAAAGGGGAGGTTTCCTCCCTTTTGTAGGAATTCCCTTGTGCACAACCATTACTAGCAGCATGAGGATCAAGGACAAGCACAGATACAACTTTGTGCTCGTTGGAAATGTTAAGAGATGATTTCTGGGCCCCTTCTGGTATATGGAGCCTAGCTAGGACTACTCTTAAATCTGTCAGTATCTTAATCAGCAGGAAGGTACAAAGGTGTTTATGCCCCTTCTACAAGGGATGGATATGCTACTTCCAGACTATGCTTAAGAAAAGGAGTAGAATCATGTTTGTACAATACAAAAGGTCCCCATTGTTTTAAACACCTCTGACTTTGACACCCTCCCTGGTGTCTCCACTACAGCTAGTATTACAGCGTATGCAGACTCGAACCACGTTAGCAATCATGTCAGATAGGCATATCCAATACATTGATACAGCAGCTTTTTCACCAGAATCATGACTCGAAGGGGCTTCGAGAGGTCATCTAGTCCAGTCGCCTGCACTCATGGCCGGACTAAGTGTTATCTAGACCATCCCTGCCAGGTGTTTGTCTAACCTGCTCTTAAAAATCTCCAGTCATGGAGACTCCACAACCTCCTGAGGCAATTTATTCCAGTGCTTAACCACCCTGACAGTTAGGATGTTTTTCCTAATGTCCAACCTAAACCGCCCTTGCTGCAATTTAAGCCCATTGCTTCTTGTCCTATCCTCAGCAGTTAACAACAATTTTTCTCCCTCTTCCTTGTAACAACCTTTTATGTACTTGAAAACTGTTACCGTGTCCCCTGTCAGATTTCTCTTTTCCAGACTAAACAAACCCAATTTTTTCAATCTTCCCTCATAGGTCATGTTTTCTAGACCTTTAATCATTTTTGTTGCTCTTCTCTGGACTTTCTCCAATTTGTCCACATCCTTCCTGAAATGTGGCACCCAGAACTGGACACAATACTCCAGTTGAGGCCTAATCAGTGTGGAGTAGAGTGGAAGAATTACTACTTGTGTCTTGCTTACAACACTCCTGCTAATACATCCCAGAATGATGTTTGCCACAGTACTCCTTCCTAGGCAGTCATTTCTGTATGTGTGCAACTGATTTTTCCTAAGTGGAGCACTTTGCACTTTGTCCTTATTGAATTTTATGAAGATATTGAATAACTGATCCATGAAATCAAGATATACCACACCTACTGCTTCCTCCTCATCCACAGCTATCCCATCATGATTAAATGGGGACTGTGACTCAAAATGTAGCTCTTTGTAGTACAAATGGGGCTTGGGCTCAATTAATATTTAAGGGAGCATCTTTAGCATCTGATAATTCTTCATAATGATGCTGCCACAAGTGCATTGTGACACTACACAAGTAACTCGAATATTTTTCCCTCATGCCTGGAGCTTCAAAGCACAAAATGTAAAACAACCGTTCTTGGATTTAAAAGCAGTAGTCTTTCTTACTACCATAGTGTTCTGTAATTCTATCAGTAACAGATTAAACGGAGCATCCTCACAGCCCTGGCATGGGTATGAGAGCTTCATGTTAAAGAAAATATTTTGTGGGCCCCAGAAACTGAAAATTACTCTGACATTTTAAAATACTACAGAAGAATAATTTCAAGCTCATAAAGTGCTTTGACTTATTAAACATACTGTGCACAAAAACTCTGCTGAAGGACTGCTCTGATCATCGTATGCCTTAAAAATTGCTTTTGGAAAAATTGCAAGACTGGAAACTGGAAGGGTGTTTTTTCACTAGAAACCTGTCACACGAGGTATTCTAAGGAGCTTTCTCTGCACCAAGATTTACAGGTATGGTGAATGTTATGCTTGTGAAAGGTGTGCTGGCTTGTCACCTATGGAGACCAAATTCATTGGTGAATGTACACAGCAGGCATAGCACTAGCAGTGAAAGTGTAATTTGGCCCTAGATGGTTCCCTATCAATCTGCCTCAATGCTGAACTGGAAGATCCTCCTTTTGGGCTTATTATGCCTGGGGTCTGTTGGGAAGCATACCGTAAATTGCTTTGAGATGCTGTGATATTTCTCAGGGGGCCCAAGACTGGGCGTCACCTTCTTTCCATCCCCTCCAGTGAGAGGGAGGCTTGCTTGTGCTTAAGTGGCTGTCAGTCACCCAAGCATTCTCCTCAGGCCAATGCTACACCTTTGCTTTGCAGATTAACAACAGGTGCACCGTAAGCCCCGTGAAGATCTGCCTTTCGCATTCAGCCCTTACCCACTGAACACTCCCAGTAACACCAGCTGTGCTGTGCCCAAAGGAACAATGTACACACCAAGCTGAATAATTCAGCTCAGGATCAGCTCCTCTTACAATACCACAGTAGGGAGTTATGCTTATGGTGAAACCAATCATAAGCTTATTAAAAATCAAGATTTTAAGAGCTAATGAGACAGGATAATGGAAACAGAAGGGTTACATATAAAACAAAATCAATAGGTGCTTTCTAGAGACTAAACTTTAACAAGCTGACCCCCTATCTAAAGCAGTCTTCTCACCCAAAGCCTTGTGAATGTAATCACGCTGCCCAATTACTTCCCAAGTGCAGGATAAAGGGGTGTTCTTTGCCTCCTACGTACACCCCCTCCCCAAAATTAATAGTCTTTGCACAGGGCCAAGCTAACCCCCATGGCTTGTTTTATCTTGTGCTCTCCTTTGCTGTTGACTCTCTAGGTAAATAGGGTGTCTGTTGTGTTGGCTTACAATGCTTAATTTACACCTGGCAGAAAATACACATCTTGCCTCCTGTCTGGAAGAAACCTCTCTTTGGTTGGTACCAGATTTCAATATGTATTTTCCATAATATATATATAACTCCTTAAATATCTGTACATTTAGCATGAAACAATGATGAGGATCAGTGTGACATAAGCTTGTATGGGAGACCTCATGCGACCCTCTTTGGTGAACTGGAATGCACATGCCACAATCAGAACATTCTTGGCACTGAGGCATTCTTGGGGTCATAGATGTTCAGGTGGAAGGTGTGCACAGGGCTGTATAGAGTCATAAAGGCCTGGGTGAAGTAGTAGAAAGTGGATCAGACCAGTGCTCCATGTATCCCCATTTTTCAGGTGGGGAAACAGGCTCAGAGAGGCTAAGGAATGTACCCAAGGGTATGTAGTGAGTGGGGGAAGAGCTAGACTAGAGGGAATGGGAGGGTCTCCTACACAGCGGGAGGGGGACTCCTAAGCTGCAGAGGGCTTTGAGGAGATGGGGAGTCCCCTAGCATAGAGCCAGGGAGGAACCCTTAAACTGGGGGGCTCTGGAGGGGATGTTGATTCCCCTAGCACAGGGCTGAGGGTGGGATTCCCAAGCTGTGGGGGGATCTGGAGGAGAGAGGGTTCCCAAGCTGTGGGGGGCTCTGGAGGAGTTAGAGGGTCCCCAGCACAGAGCTGGGGGGATCCCCAAGCTCTGGGGGGGCTCTGGGGGTGTTAGAGAGTCCCCTAGTACAGAGCTGGGGGGTCTCCAACCCGTGGGGGGCTCTGGAGGGGTTAGAAGGTCCCCTAGTACAGAGCTGGGGGGTCTCCAACCTGGGGGGGCTCTGGAGGGTTAGAGGGTCCCCTAGCACAGAGCCAGGGGCTCTCCAACCCGTGGGGGGCTCTGGAGGGTTAGAGGGTCCCCTAGCACAGAGCCAGGGGCTCTCCAACCCGTGGGGGGCTCTGGAGGGGTTAGAGGGTCCCCAGCACAGAGCTGGGGGGGTCTCCAAGCTGTGGGGGACTCTGGAGGGTTAGAGGGTCCCCTAGCACAGAGCCAGGGGCTCTCCAAGCTGTGGGGGGCTCTGGAGGGTTAGAGGGTCCCCTAGTACAGAGCTGGGGGGTCTCCAAGCTGGGGGGGCTCTGGAGGGTTAGAGGGTCCCCTAGTACAGAGCTGGGGGGTCTCCAACCTGGGGGGGACTCTGGAGGGTTAAAGGGTCCCCTAGCACAGAGCTGGGGGGTCTCCAAGCTGGGGGGGCTCTGGAGGGTTAGAGGGTCCCCAAGCTGTGGGGGGGCTCTGGAGGGGTTAGAGGGTCCCCTAGTACAGAGCCGGGGGGTCCCCAAGCTGGGGGGGGCTCTGGAGGGTTAGAGGGTCCCCTAGCACAGAGCTGGGGGGGTCCCCAAGATGGGGGAGGGATCGTGGGGGGGGTGTCACAGGCTGCCCCGCCCCCGGCCGGCGGGAATTGACTCCCCAGGGGGGCCAGGCCGGAACCTGCAGCGGCGGCCCCGGTTCCCGGCCGGCCCCGGCCTAGCGGCGCGCACCATGGCGGCGCTCAGGGGCTCGGCGCGGCGGCGGCTGCTGCCGGGGGGGCTGGCGGGCCTGGGGCTGCCCCCGCGGCGGTACCGGTACAAGGAGAAATGGGTGAGGCGGGTTGGGGGGAACCGCCCGCAGAGCCCCGCGGCTGCCTGCGTCCCCGTATCGTTCCCCCAGGGACTCCCCCAAATCCTCCCCGCCCCATCGAAATTACCCCCTCACCCCGCTAATCCTCCCCCCGAAATTCTCCCTCTCCACCCCACTGACCCCCACTATCCCTCCACGCGATTCTCCCCCCACACTCTGGGACTCGGCCCGCCCAGTACCAGAGCCCAGCTCCTGACCCAGCCCCACGGCTGCCTCCTGGCCCCCAGCCCCACTAACCCCCCCATCCACCTCCTGCATTCCCGAAATCCTCCCCTGCCCCTGAAATGTTTCCCCCTAACCCCCACCCCCACCAATCCCCTGAAATTCTCTCCCTCCCCCACATCCTACTAATACCCCAAAAGATGCTCCAGCCCCTCGCTAATGCCTTATCGAAATTCTCCCTACACACCCTTCGGCTCGGACCACCCAGTACCAGAGCCCAGCTCCTGACCCAGCTCCTGGCCCAGCTCCTGGCCCCCATGCCCTACTAACTTCCCGAAATCCGTCCTCTGCGCTCCCTACTAACCCCCAGAAATGTTTCCCTTCCCTCCCATCCCCACTAACCCACTCTGCATCTAAAAATCATTCCACTCCCCCTCTATCCTTCTCAATAATCCCCCCAAAATCCTCCCTCCAAAAATCATTCCTCCACCCCTCTGCTAATTCCACCAGCCCAAAATTCTCTTCTTTCCCCTCCCATCCCTTCCCTCTCACCCTAGGGTGGGATAGCTCAGTGGTTTGAGCATTGGTCTGCTAAACCCAGGGGGCCCTTTAGGGATTGGGGGCAAAAATCTGTCTGGGGATTGGTCCTGCTTTGAGCAGGGGGTTAGACTAGATGATCTCCTGAGGCCCCTTCCAACCCTGATATTCAGTTAACCCCCCCAAAACCTGAATCTTCCCAGCTAATGGCTGATTCCCCCTCATTCTCCTTCCCATCCATACATCCCCAGCCCCCAAAGCCCCTTGTCTAATATCTCCTTTCTCCAGCCCCAAGGGTTCTGTCCCTTCCCTACCAGTAACACCTCACCACTACCAGTCACAAGGCCTCCTTTCCACATGTTGCTTCTGTGGCTTAACTACTGGTTCCACACGGCTTTAATGGAGCTGTAAAAACATGCTGAAGTGAGGCCATCTTCCCTTTCCACTCTGCACACCCAGTCTTGCTATTTTCAGATTGAATGCAAATTACCCAGCTTTTCTGTGCCTTAGTTTCCCCATCTGTGCAGTGGGCAGAACAGCTGCCTCCTAGCAGGGCTGTTTTGTGGCTGGATTGTTTGGGACTCAGATAAAGTTCCTCCTGGTACAGGTGCTTGCAGAAGTGCCAAGTGTAACTGTGGTAAAGCAGAGCCTCACTCTTGATCATTCCAATCACGGAAGTGGGGAAACGTCACAGTGTAAAAGTGTTTGGTTCTTTCACGTGCCTAACCTTTTAATTCCTCTGAAGGCTGGCACTGCTCCCAAGATCTCGGCCACCTGGCTGGCTCTGCAGAACTTCGACATGAACTACAGCGTGCAGTTTGGCAGCTTGTGGCCCTCGATCCGCGTCAGCCTCCTCTCGGAACAGAAATACGGGGCCCTCGTCAACAACTTCTCTGATGCAGACAGGGTCAGTCGAGAGCTGGAACATCTAAACGCTGTGGATTTTGTTTATGAGTCTCAGAAAGCAGCTCGGCATGTGCAGTGGGATTTACCTGTAGAAGGAATGAGGGGTGAGGAAACAGCGCCCCAAGAAACCCACAGAGAACAGATGACTGTGGAACAAACACAGATGCCATCATCGCTTTCTACGTCCATCAGCCCCAACATCAAGTGTTACACATTCTCCAAAGGAGATGTCAGTCGGTTTCCTCCGGCAAGGTATGGCGCTCGGAAGCATTGTGGCTTGGAACTCAGGAGATCTGGGTTCGGTTCCTGTATCTGTCACTGGCTTGCTGGGTGGGCTTGGGGAAATTGCTTTAATCACTCTGTGCCTCAGTTTCCCCGTCTATAAAATAGAGATAATTATACTGCGTTTCTTTGTAAAGCACTTTTAGATCTACTGATGAAAAATGCTGCATAAGAGCTAGGTATTATTATTATTAACTGTTCTGTAACACTGATTGATTGGAAAGTTTGAGCTGGTTGAGCTGTGTGTATACTTGTTACAATTCTTTTCCCCTAACCCCACCTTGAAAGCGGATGTCCAGTCTCTGGGTTTTAGGCTACCTTGTAGGAATCGTCTTCCAAGCTAGGACTTGTAGAGTAACAGAAATAAAAGTCATTTTCCTCCTCCCCTCCCAAATTCATCACATACAGCATTGTATTTAGATGCTTTGAACTTAATTTCTACATGTTGCTTCTGTGGCTCAGCTTCTGGTTCTACACAGCTTTAATGGAGCTTGTGAAAATGTGCTGGAGTGAGGTGAAGAAGTGTATTAGGGTTTTGTAAAATACGTACAATATAGGGATATTTAAAGCAGACAAAGCACTAAGCAATGTACTTTGAGGAATCGTTCTTTGGTGGCCTGGAGATGACCTAGGTCGTCATTGAATCAGTGTCTTCCGTCTGGAACATTGTATTTTTCTGGAATTGTATGTTCTGTTCCTTCATCAAACATACCTGATGGGTAACTATCTCTGGGAACACGGCATTCATGTGTTTTAACCTGAGCTTTTCAAGCTCTGTATCTTGACTTTTCTTCAGATTCTCATAACACACTTGGTTTTCAATGATCTCTTGGGATTTCTAGACCAGACGCTTTAGGAACCCTTGGCTACTATCTGCTGGATGCTGCATCGCTCTTGCCTGTCTTGGCTCTCAATGTGCAGCCTGGTGACCTAGTCCTTGACCTCTGTGCAGCACCTGGTGGCAAGACGCTGGCTCTTCTGCAGACCGGATGTTGCCGTAAGTAAAGTTGGCAATCCCACCCTTCCCCTGTCCACAAAGGTGCTTCAGGGTATAGATGGGGTTAGATGTTTAGCAGGTGATCTTTGCTCACTATGACAGGATTGAAATGATAAATTCCTTTATAGTCCCCAATTTGACTTTCTGCTCCCTCTCCCCAAGCTATATTGGCATGGAGTGTTCTGCAAAAGCCCATCTGTTAATGTCAGGTGGGTTTTCCCATCTGACCACTCTCCTGTGATTATAGGGGCTGGGCAATTGGGACGTCAGTTTGTCTCTGTGTGTTGGTTTTCTTCACATTCTTTCTCAGTGTGTGTTCTGTTGTCTCTCGCATGACAGGGCACCTGGCTGCCAATGATATCTCTGCTTCCCGCAGTAACAGGCTGCGCAGAGTTCTCTGTAGCTACGTTCCCAAAGACTTCGGCGCTGATGTGCGCATCACATCCTGGGATGGAAGGAATTGGGGGGAACTGGAGGGGAACACTTACGATAGGGTAAGTCACTGAAAATATGGAAAAGGCAGATCTGTCTAACCGAGTTTCCTGGCACTGGTAGCGGAAAATGCTGGATGCTTCTGAGGAAGGCAATAATTTATATATCCAACTATGCAATGGTGGAAAAGGGGGAATTCTCCCCTTAACTGTTGATCTGCAAGAGAGAACCTGTTGTTTAATTTCCCTTCTCTTAGCTGACATAGCTACAAATGCAATAGCATGAAATTATCAGCCCTTTTAAAATCTAGCTCTCAATCTGCCTATCCCCCGGACTCATGAGCAACCTACCAATGACAATCCAGTGTGTGTACCTGGACTCTGATACCATGGTGATGGGCACTATCTAAACAGCTGACTAGATCAGAATGTGTGCAGGGATAGTGGAGGAACTGGGCAAAGGAAAAGGATTTTGAACAAATTTCTAAGCTTTAATCAGGTGGAGAACTGAGCTGAGATCCCAGTCCTCTATCACGCAGGTGCTTGTGGATGTGCCGTGCACGACTGATAGACATTCCGTCATGGAAGAGGACAACAATATTTTCAGTCGAATGAGATTGAAGGAGCGTCAGATGTTGCCGATGCTGCAGATGCAGCTGCTTCTGTGAGTGAGCTTGACCCTACCTGAGGCAGGCGATCTGTCTGTCCACCCAGGTTCTCATACTGGCTGCTGGGCTGAGTATAGAAAACCATCCCTCAGGATGGGAGAGATTGGAGATCTCTACCTTGTTTGGAGAATTCATGTAGCTTCCTTTAACTGCAACATCTGAGTGCCTCACAGACGTTAATAAACTTGTATCCTCACAATACCTCCGTGAGACAGGAAACTTTAGCATCACCATTTTACAGATGGGAAACTGAGGCACAGAGGTGGCACCCAGAGATTCTATAGCAAAAAAACAAATATTGAAGTCAATCTTTAAAATCCCAACCCAGTCCCTTAACCACAAGACCATTCCTCCTCTGCATCCTTTCTCAGCCTGTTCTGTGTCCCTGGAGCATGTGGCTGAATGAACTCTCAGTCTACTGCTCATGGTCTCCTTTCCAGCAGAATGACCCATCCTGCTTCTGTTTACTATTTGCCTCACTGTGGGACAAATGCTTATTATCATTGCAGTGTTAAATTCTCCTGCAACTGCAGTGATAGTGTGGAGCCGTCTAGACCGGCATCCAGAAGCCCTGTCCATCTCTCACTAGCCAGGAGGTTGGCTTCCCCTTTTCAGCAGACAATCTGTGCTAATGACACATACAGTCACAGCAGGGCCTTACTCCTTTACATCCCATAATCATCCTTTTGTTCCCCTCCAATCTAGCGCTGGACTCCTCGCTGCCAGACCGGGAGGAGAAGTGGTGTACTCCACGTGCTCCCTGTCTCAGCTGCAGAACGAGTACGTCGTTGAGAGAGCTGTTGAGGTAGCAGAAACCGAATACAACATCAGTGTCCATGTTGAAGACTTAAGCTACTTCAGGAGACTCTTCCAGGACACATTTTCTTTCTTTGCAGACTGCAGGCTGGGGGAGCTTGTCCTTCCCCACCTCACGGCAAACTTTGGACCCATGTACTTCTGCAAATTACGCCGGGAACAGTAGGGGTGTCGGCTTTTTGACCCCCATCTCCCTGGTGGAGGTGAGATTGGGCAGTTCGTCTTCATCCAGCTGCATCTCTGTTGTGACACTCTGAATGGAGGTGATCTCACTCTTTTCCAGGCTGTAATGAAATACCCAGAGGTTCCAGAGAGAGAACTGCTTTGTGATTCTTTTAAAACACCTGGAGGGACGCCTGCTTCTGTGCCACAAACACTGAGAATAAATGATGCAGACATGATAAGAGTGTAATGTGTCTTCTGTTTCTGGAAACAGGACTTCCCAGGATCTAGCTAAAATTTGTTTGCAACTTGATTGTTTTTCTTCTCCAACCTCCTCTGCTTATTTGTAAAATAACCACAGAGGGAATTAGTGCTCAGAGCGGAGGTTGAGCACTCTGGAGTTTGCTTCTGGTTCTGCAGCCGCTTGGCCTTAAGCAAGTCACTTCGTGTGTCGCATTTCCTCATCTGTAACATGGCAGTGATATCTTCCTCCCTCCCCTCTGCTGGCGTTTGGAAATGCAGCCCCAGGCCCACAGACGAACGGCTCTATAGACACGCATGCTATTACATACGCCCCTGCAGTCAGATATGGATAGGACAATCTATGTGATGTATTAGCTCTTGTGTAGCACTTTCCCAGCAGGAGATTCCCCAAGTGTTTTTTAAAGGCAGGTAAGTACCACTGTCCCCTTTTCTAGATAGGGAGAATGAGGTCTGATGGGTGGGAGAGCTGCCAAGGACACCCAATGAGTTAATAGTAGAGCGGCGGGTAGAACTCGGTCCCAGGTCCTGTCGTGGTGGTTTCAGTTGATTTGCGATGAGCAGATGTCTGTATTACATCACCTCCTACAGTCCCCTCCTTTGTTAGCAGACCAGAGTAGCCAAGAGCCACACCCACATGAAATAACTTCCTGCCTGTACCTCCCCATGGAAGCAGTGGTTGTGGGTGTTCAAAAGGCCTAACGGAGATGGGGGTTCTGCTGCTATTGAAATGCTACTGGAGTTAGGGATGCAACTCCCTTAGGCTCCTTTGAAAATCTCCGCTGCAGGTATTGTCAGCAGGTATTGTCAGCAGTCAGGAATGAGAGAAGATGTGCCATGAATGAGAGGGCAGGGAGTCCTTGAGAGAACTTCTGCACCATAAGAACCTCCCATATAGAAACAAGAGACTTAAGCCCTAACTCGGTTGTTGATCAATTGCATAGTCAATTGCTTGACTACACTGTGGTTAGTTGGTCTCAAGTATATTTCATAAGGAACCAATGTCAGTCAGGTTTATTCAGGTGGTACAGGAAAACAGTTCCATATGTTACCAGTCTGCGAAGAGGAATCTCATGTGGTGAGATTCACCTTACGTAGCTGGTGTGCTCCCCGAAGTTGTATCCCTTAAGCCACCTTTTATACCCTACTTGTTTACCAGCAAAAGGTACTGTATATGTCGCCTGAAACTGGATTCAACTGATCAGCTTCTTACGTTGTTTGTTTCTGGTATCACGGTGTACCCCTTTATCTTTTACTCTAAATCCATGCATTCCAGGTCATGAGGCACCCTTATCTTTGTTCTGAACACATGCATTTGATGTACAAAGAGGTATGAAGACACCTAGGTCTGTATGGGTAACTCCTTTCCTGTTGCCATGAGGAAATAATCATATGCTCTGAGACTGACGGTTTTCCTATCTACTCAAGCCAAGGCTTACTTCGTCTAATGCAAGGTGTTATGGGCTACGTAGCATGCGTGTACAGGATTATAACAAAGGTACAGGCCAATTTTGGCCTATATAACTGCTGTAGTAATGCTTAATAATCTGTATACAATACTTAACTGCTTGGAATATGTCTGACAGGTAGTATTGTCAGCATAACATGGATATAGGTTAGCCTGTGTATATTAGCATCCGCTACAATTAGCAATTACATTTTTACCAGGTGACAAAGTGTCTGACTATAGAACATGGTATCTGTGATTTGAGGGAACGTGGAACACATGGGAATGCTGGAACTTTGAGCCTTTGCATAAGTTTCTTGAGCTGCAGGCCTTCATGGAAAAGTTCTGCAAAGCTTAGTAGGGATGAAAATATCAGGGTTTTAAAGAAATGTCATAGGGTTCTGGAATGGAACAGAGAATCTTACCAAAGGGATATACAGCTGTACTGAATTCTCTAGGGCTTTGCCACATGGTGGGGGAATTGTTACGGGGAATGAATGCAAACAGCATGGGCAGAGCCTGGGTCATGACCCAACACCATCTGACCATGCATCATGCTTGGGGTGGAGGCTAAAAAGGGGCCCATGCATCTTATGGAGGGTGGAGCCAGTTCCCCATGGGGATAGTGACTTCATCCCAGTGGTGGGAGCTGACTATGTACACCCTGGGGGTTTAGACTGAGGATGGGGCTGGGCCCTATGTTTGTCTAGTCTATTTCAATAAGTCCTCTAAATTGAAAGGAAACCAGCCCAGCCAGTCAGTTAGAAGCTACATTTAAATAATTAAGTTACACAGGTTGGACCTGAAGAGTCAGTCTTTATAGTGTATTGTGCAGAAGAATGATGGAAACACTAAAAAGCTTGTCGGGCAGAAACAATTCCATGGGAATATGGCAACGTGGGTTGGAGGTCATTCCTATGCCCACTTACGCCTTTAAAACAATGGGACTCAAGTGGGGCAGAGGCCTTGCATTGGCCTTCAACGAGATGAGTTTCACCCATAACTTGATGGAACAAGTCTCTTGCGTTCATATTTGACCAATAGCAGGTTGGCGTTAAGGACTCTAGTTCTAGCTGAACCCCTCTAGCAAATACTAGCTGTCTTTGGACATAGACAATTAATACAGTTCTGAGGGCCAGGAAGCCACTAGATGGTGCTGTTAGGCAAGTTCTATTTCACTGCTGGAAGAAATCGCTGTGCTGCTTTTAGTTTGGTGTAGAGGATTCCTTGGGGAGAGCTGTAGTGAGCAGCAAGGGAGTTTGCTCTGTTTTAATCTTGCTAATTAGAGTCAATCCTTAGGGTGGAGCTGCTATCCCGGTAACCAGCCTAGGGCTTGCTAGAAAACTGCCCTAAACCAAGTGTTATTGGCCCCCCAAAACATGGAAAAAACCAGCCCAAAAAATCAGGGGGCAGGGTTTGCATCCAGGTGTCATGACACTGGGTGGGAATTTGCATCCAAACATCACGAGGCTGTGCGGGGTTTGCACCATGATTCCATGCCGCAAAAAATGCCGCACGGCTCTGGTCAAGAGGGGGGAAAAAAGTGTACTTCAGTGACAAGTGGAAAAACCACAGGCTGCAACTGCCTGAAAACATCCACCCAACGCCACATGGACAAGTTGCCTTGGCTACAATTTCACCTGCATGCAATTGCTGACCACCCCTGTTCCAGGACTGGTGTGTATGCAAAACATTTGCACTAAAAACGTACCCAGACTCCACGTCAATGATTTCCCCTCCAATGGCAAGCCAACCTGCAGAGCCAATGCTTAAGAGGAGCAGACCTCTCCTGGACCCACTCTGAGACAGCAGGCGTTGTGGGGTAGGCGAGGTGTATTTTGTATTTGTATGTTATATTTTATGAAATTCAGAGTGATTTTTGTGAATGGCAGTAAGATATGTTGACTTCATGTCATGTTCATAAGTTGACATTCTGTATAAGGGAGAAAACAGATCCTTTTTATGGGCGATCTACAGAGTTATACAAAATTCATGTTTTTGAGAGTTTCTGGCTGTACGTTGTATTTTAGGGAAAAAATGCTTTAAAAAGGCACAAACCCCATTGTGAATTTATTGCATTTATTCAGAAACAAACAAATAAGATTTTTTTGTTAAAGCTTCATTAGTATGTGCATTTGAAAGCACTTTCCAGCTCTTTTTGGCTGCTGGCTCACTACTTTTGTGTGAAGTCTAGGTACAGCAAGGAGACCAGGAATGAGTGTGGGGAGTGGGGAATTGGGACTTGGACAGCAAGCTCAGAGCAGGAGGACTGGCTGTGCAAGGAGACTGGGACTGGGATGAGAAGCCTGGGAGAAGGCACCAAGGATGGGGGAAATGCAGGCCAGTGATAGGCTGGAGGGAATGGGACAGCAGGGGTCAAGCTTGGGGAAAATGGGCAGAAGAGTCTATGCCCACCAAAGCACGCTCCCCTCCAGAGCCGGCACTGGAACCCAAGATGCCTGAGTCTCACCATTACTCTATCAGCAAATCTATGAAAACACACTGGGCAATGGGTGTCTCATCCCCCTTCCTCCAGTGCTGGTCCTCATAGCAGTAATAGGTTGTTATCCTCTATCAGTTACTGCATAACTGTGTGATGGCTCCAACCCTGCTGATGAACCATGTGGGTGTCAGTATGAAGCTACCTGATGGAATTTGGTTTTTTTAGTTTTGCTCTTTAAAATTTTTTAAAATAAATCACAGACAAAACAACATTAAAAGCCCATTATTGAGGTTGCAGAGTCAAGCACTCAAGAGTTAGGAAATCCCAGAATTAAAATAATCTGTGCAACTTTAATTCAGCCCCGTTATGCGTATCAGCATCATGCATGTAAACAACTGGTGGCTTGCTCCCCCCAGAAGGTAGGGATTGCATTAACAAAAGAAACAGTGAGTTTGGAACAGCTATTTGTTTATTTCACTTCCTTAAAACTGGGCACATTTAGTCTGGTATAAAACTCATTAAAGGAATATTCAACAGCTATTTATAGATTCCAAGGCCAGAAGGGACCATTGGAATCATCTAGTTTGACCTCCTGGATAACACAGACCAGAGAACTTCCCAAAATAATCTTGTTAGAATATAGATATTCAGGCCTGCCTATAAAGGCCTATACTTTAAGAACGTGGGTGTATTTTTATCACTTAGCTAGTTATAGGGGTATAAAAACAAAGAATCAAAATCACAGTCCGTCTGAGTATGGGCCTTATCTCACTAGGCTACTCTGAGGCCTTGTTCTTAGGTTAAGGCCTTTGGCTAAGCAGCAGGGGCAGCCATAAGCTGGGAAGTCACATTAGGGTGACCAGATGCCCCGATTTTATAGGGACAGGTCCCAGTTTTGGGGGCTTTTTCTTATATAGGCTCCTATTACTCCCCACCCCCTGTCCTGATTTTTCACACTTGCTCTCTGGTCACCCTAGGTGACATCCTCACATTCCAAACCAGTCACATTGAAATAAGGTGCTATTGGGCTGTTAGGAAGATGATCCTGTCCTGATAATGCCCATCACCACCAGATAAAGAGACAGATCTTAAGATGGTTAAAGAAAACTTAGTTTGACAGCAGCCTGTGTGGCAAGAAATCACTTATCAGTGGTTGTGGCTGTGAAACCCTCATTTCTATATTGTTTTAGCTTTATGGCCCCCACTTTTCTATTGTTAATCTACCTGGTTCTCTAACTGTTTCTGTCTGCTGTATAATTAATTATGCTAGGTGTAAGTTAATTAGGGTGGTGGGATAAAATTGGTTAGAGAATTATGTTACGATATGCTAGGATTGGTTAAGTATAGCTGAGACTATTACTATATAAACTGGGGTCAAACAGGAAATGGAAGGGAAATTGGAATCATGGGGAGGGGGGATGGGAATGGGGAACGGGGAACAGGGACCCAGGCAACGCTCTGCCACGTCAGCTGGGAAGGGGGATGCAGGGTAAACGCTCTGCGTCAGAGCTGGGAACAGAACACCGGGGAACAGACTCTATCGGCGTATAGAGATACGCTCGACTGGTGCGAAGGGATTTGGAATACGCTTGCCTGGACATTAACCCCAATAAACATTGCCTTGTCTGCACTTTGGACTTCTGGTCTTTTGATGC
This sequence comes from Mauremys reevesii, assembly GCF_016161935.1. NCBI lineage: Eukaryota > Metazoa > Chordata > Testudines > Geoemydidae > Mauremys > Mauremys reevesii. The sequence goes on along the minus strand of NC_052630.1, from coordinate 103,817,777 downwards.
TTGCCGTCTGGGTGACAAGAACCAGGGAAGTGGGAGGTTGAGGGAAAGCCCTCCAACAAATCGTAGAGAAAAAAACATCCAATCTTGATTGAAAAATTGTCTGTGATGGAGAATCTGCAACCCCTGGTAAACTGTTCCAACGGTTAATGGCTCTCGCTGTTAAAAGTGTACGTCTTAGTTCCAGTCTGAATTGGTCTAGCTTCAACATCCAGCCATTGGATCATGTTAGACCTGAACATTATTAATTATTTGTTTCCCATACAGATATTTAGACTGTAAACAAGCCACCCCTTAGCCTTCTTTGTCAAGAGGAAAAGATTGAGCTCCTTTTGTCTATCACTATTAACCCTTTAATCATTCTCGTGGCTCTTCTCTGAACCAGCTACAATTTTTCATTTATTTTTAACTCTAGCCCCCACATACAAGAATTGTCTATGCCCCTGATCATGCTCAATCCTCCAAAACAATATTCTGTCCTCATGTGTTTTCTGCCCCCTCCAAGTCTTATCATCAGTTTTCCAAGATGCCAGTTCTTGCCCACCGCTCCAACATCAGTTCTCCTTCCAGAGACCCCACATCAATTCTACTCCACCCCCCCCATCCCTGCCTCACTATTTTACATAGAGGGAAACCAAGTCAGAGATGAAGTGACTTACCCAAGTTCACCCAGCAAGACACTGGAAGAGCTGGGAACAAAGCCCACATCTCGTGTTTCCTAGTTCAGTGATGACCAGTAAAAAGGAGACACCATCCCATTTTTGGAGCAGAGCTGCACTTTAAAGAGAGGACCAGACCTCATGCATTCTCTTGTCCCCGTTTTCTTTTTTGAGGACTCTGGCTCGGATACCAATCAGGGCATGCTGTGCTCCTTTCAAAGCATTTTCTCCTCTCTTGGCTTCACTGCAATCACGTAACCTCCTGCATCACCCTGAAAACTTCCCCCGGCTGAAGTCTGATCTTAAGTCTGCCTCAAGCCCTGAAACATTGTCCCGTCCCTTTTCTTAAAGGGACCATGCAGCTTCCCTTGTGTCAGATACGCCAGGTGTATTTTACTGAGCGACCTAAAGATGGTGGCGGTGCAAAGAACATCCAAGGTATAAATGATGTGGGACATCAATAATTGGAATCATTTGCATTTACACTGAGGGGAGGAGAGACCGGAGCTTTGCTTCCCCGACTCGTGTTGGAGAAATGACCCATAACAGTTTGTACATGTCTGAGCTGACAGGGGAATTCCTCTTTCGCACACCCCCCTGGTTTTGCTGGGTGCTATTCTGGGTTGGCTGGTTGCTGTTTTCTGGCTATACATTGATTCTCACGCTCTCATCCTGCACTTTAGACACCGAGTAAATACTTGAGAGAAACCTTGCATTGTTTTGCTGAAAGGACTTTTGCAATCCTTTTATTGACTGGGAAGGAATAGCTGGATTCCTTAGAGAGAGAGACACACTTAGGTGTCACACTTTTCTCCTCTTCCTCCCTCGGGCGAGCGTCTCCACTTCCTTCATGAACCGCAGACACAGCTCCTCCTGCCATGGCAGAGCCACGCACTGAACGGCGACAGGCAGCCCCACGGCTCCTTCCACAGCCTGCAGAGGAGACACAAGCCGCGGGATGTTACCTGGGATGTCAGGCTCTGGATCCAAATAGCCTTTGGAAGCCTGATCTGAACTTCCTAGCTGGACCCATCCTGGCAATGGGGTGAACCTAAATGCCAGATCCCAACTCCCCCCCCAAATGTGGGGGAAATCTGAAGCTGAACTCTGCAGTTCAGGCCTCTCTCATGTTCAATTAGTTCCTGTTCTAATAAGGAGAGCGGGGGGGAGGGGGGGGACAGATATTCTCATAGTGTAGCAGATGGAGTCCCCCGCTCCATCCATGACCCCCTCTTCTCCATGTCTGCTGACCTGCCTCAGTGTCCTATCCCAGGGGTCACCGTAGTGCCCTGTGTAATGCTTCAGATCTTCCTCATCAGCCTCCGTAACAGTGGTGACCGGCACAACCCCCGCGGGGAAGTTTAAGACGTTGTACAACATGGTAGAGGAAACAGCAGCTGGGAGGAGCAAAACACAGAATATCACCAGTGGGAATCCAGAGAGGCAGCCCCAGCCGTGGGGTTCTGGATCTCAACAGTGAACAAAAGACCTCGCGTGCATCCGCTTTGCAAATGCAAGACACGTGCACTCCACTTTGAGAATCACCATCTGGGCCATCCCTCAAACCCCGCAAATTGGTAACAGGGACTGTCGTTGTTCACACAGCCATCTGCCCCGCACTCATGCAAAATGATCTACACCTTTTTCTGTTTACACTGTGGGGAGAGATTGTGGTCGAAAGTCCTGAGCACAGACTGGGAAGGCAGAATCTCTGGCAGTCTAGATCCACCTCTGACCCTGACTTCCTCCAAAGCCCTTGGGCAAATCATTTAACATTTGTGTCCCTGTTTCTCCAGCTGTAAAGTGGAGCTTATTTATCCCTACCGACATTATAGGGTGTTGGGAACTTTGATAGTTAACACTTGTACAGAGCTGAGATAATCACAAGTATAGTATCTATTGTTTTAAGTACGTGAATTCTGGAATTTTAAACTTCCTTGCTGAGCTAGGGATGGAGAAACAAATCGTAGCTGGGTGAGCTAGCGAGCTAGTTTAAAGGAAAAAAACAAAACATCTTCATTGTTAGCATTACGGGAGCGTCTAGTGGCCCTGAGCCTGAGCCAGTCCTGATATGCAAACACATAGGAAGAAAGAGATTACAGTCAAAATAGACAAGAGATGGGAGGCAGGGGCGGCTCCAGGCCCCAGCACGCCAAGTGCGTGCTTGGGGCGGCAAGCCTCGGGGGGCGCTCTGCCAGCGCTGCGAGGGCGGCAGGCAGGCTGCCTTCGGCGGCTTGCCTGCGGAGGGTCCACTGGTCCCGCGGCTTCGGCCTGCGGGAGGTCCGCCGAAGCTGCAGCACCAGCCGACCGTCCGCAGGCAAGCCGTGGAAGGCAGCCTGCCTGCCCTGCTTGGGGCAGCAAAATTCCTAGAGCCGCCCCTCGTGGGAGGGGAAACTGAACCAAAAGGATTAGACTAGACCTAGGATTCAGACCCCCTGTTTTTGAGGCCATTGTCCTGCCCACTAGACCACACTGTCTCCTGAGGCAGGTAGTGATATCCCTGGCAGTAAAGATCACTATTAACGATTCTAGCAGGTTGATTCTCAGAGCTGCGCCATTTCTGTGCAAACAGAAGGGCCGTGATGGTGAGATTCATGGCTGCCACATCATGGAACCAGCCAGTACCAGGTTACCAAATAACTTCCCAGGATAGCCGACTGTGAAGGCAGGACCTAGGACTGGACACAGCACGACATCCAGCTTGAGTTTCCTCCATGTGGCGATGAACTCCACGCGGTAAGCCTGGGGGAGAACGCAAGACGGAAGCCCTGTTACATCCAGGGTTCTAGACCCAGCCCTAGCATGGCTGTGTGACCTAACAGCAGACAGAGCCACGTGTGTGCTGGGAAAGGAGCTAGACAGATACCCCCTATGAATGGCATTTCAGAAGGCAATGGCAGACAGGATCTAGCCGCACTGTCAGAACAAGCGACGGGCTCTGCTGAGAGGCAGTTACAATCATGCTGTGTTGCCAACTCTTGTGATGTTATTGCGATTCACATGACAACTGGTATTTGAGCTCCTGGAGTCATGTGAATTCATGCAAATCTCTGCTCTCATTTCTCTAAGTATATTTCTAGCCCTCTCAGTTGCCGAGAAAAGCATGAAAATAGGACTCCGGAGCACCCCCAAAGACTCAGAAAGGAGAAGGCAAATAAAAAGAACCCCAAGTTGATAACTTTTGTCATCTCATGATTTTTAGGCCAGTCTCATGATTTTGGGGGGCATGACTCATGATTTTTGAACTTTGGAGGCAGGCACTGCTGAGTAATGAAGCTTCATAATTGCACTTCGTTTTCAGGGGTGGCGCTTTGCTTTCCTCTTTGCAGTGAGAAAAATCACATTTACCGTCACTTCAGCGTGCTGCTTCCACAGAAGTTTCTCGGACCTGAAATGTAATTGAACATGTTAAAACGACGGCAGTTAATAAGACTAAAATATTGCAGACCAGGTGATTGAATACCCCCATCTCCATTGATGAGATGCTACCGTTATAAGACACAGTTGTTTTACCAATCATTTTAAAAAGAAGGAACAATGGATTCTGTTTCCAGTTTAGATAAATAGTTTTACTCTATCCTCCAAGCAGATGAACAGTGAAGTCCTCAAAGAGGGGAAGGGTGGTCCAATAGTTAAGGTACTAGGTTGGTCCTCGGGAGATCTGGGTTGAGTTTTCAGCTCTTCCACATGTTGGAGAGAGAGAGAGAGAGAGAGCGCGCCTGAGCACTGGGCCTGGTGTAAGATCTGAGGCCCCTTGTCAGCAAAGTCTGGCCATGTCATGAAGCAAAGTCTGTCCATGTATTATAGCAGACGCTAACAAGTTCACTGTCCGGTACGTGACCTTGGCAAAGGTGTTGCTAAAACACAAGCCCGCCAAAGAAGCAACAGATACTGGGGTATGTGTCTCAACACACTTCTTATGATTAGCCCAGGTACGCCCTGACCTAACACCAGATAAGAGGGTTTGACAGAAGTGATGTGTAGGGATGTTTTGCCCTGGAGCAAAATCCAAGGGGAGGTAACAAGCAGATGTCACGAAATACGAAAGTTGTTTGTCTCAGTCTATAGATGACAGAGTGCTTTGCCTTAACCCGTTGTGTGGCCTAGGGGACAGCAGATCCTCCTACTGCTGATGGAGCCGCTCCTTGCCCCTGGGCAGCCACATGTCAGTGAACCTGTAACCACAGAGTCAGAGCACTAGTACTGCGGCTTAAGGACAATAAACCTGGCTGAGTGCCTTTGTCACTGCACCATGCCAGTGGTCTTTCTTACTGGGTAGTAATATTGAAGTCTGCTGAACCACCTAACTGCGCAGGGCTGGGATAACACATGGAGAGAGCACTACACGGATGCCAACACTACAGACGCCCAGTGTGGCTTGGGCAAGTCACTTCATCTCTCGGCTCCTCATCCGTGCAGGGAGGGCAATAAAAGTTCCCTACCTCACCACAGGAGCTGTGAGGCTAAATTCATTAATGGATGGCCTATCTTCTGAGAGGAGCCTGAGGGAGCATGGCTTGTTTAGCCTAGCAAAACATAGGCTGACAGGGGATCTGACCACTCTCGGGGTAAACACCAGGGAGGGGGAAGAGTTATTCAAGCCAAAGGGCAATGCTAGCACCAGAACAAATGGGGCTAAACGAGCCATGAAGGAATTCAGGCTAGAAATTAGAAAGTTTCCAACCATCAGAGGAGGGAAGTCCTGGAACTACCTCCCAGTAAGAGTTGTGGGTACAAACAACCTCATTCATCTGAAGGTGGAACTTGATAAGATTATGAATGGGATTATATGATGGGATGGCCAGTGACAGCAGGGGGTCTGGACATAAGGACCCAGGTGGCGCCTTCCACTCTATGTTCTGGCTTCCTATATTTTGAGGTACTCCAATACTAGGATGATGGTGGCCTCTGTAGATGCTCTTCTCTAGCTCCGTCTTCATACAGAATAGAGGGCTCAAGACACGATGGGTATTTTCTCAGTCCTTAATTAGTCAAAGTTCCTATTGACGGCACAGGGAAAATCTTGGGAACTTCAGGATTGGTCCCAAAACATTAGGTAAGTGGCCTCTAATGTGGTGAGAACAGGTGGATGGGACTCAAGACTCGGGAGCTTTATTGCTGGCTCAGCCACTGACTCAGCGTGAGACCTTGGGTAAGTCACCTGGTCTCCATTTCCCACACGTAACGTGTGCGCTCTGTGGATTAACACAGTTGCAGCCCACTCCCTAAACACAGTTACAATCCATTCCATTTACATGGCTACAATCCATTCGCCTCTGCCTGTGGGACTCTGGCAAGCAGCAGATGTTACAATTCATGGCACTTTACCAGTAGCAGCGTGAAATGAGGTGCAAAGGTTCAAGCTGATGGCACAGAACCACAGCTGATGTCAATCAGCAGAGCACTGTCAACGTCAACACCGCTGCACTGATTTGCCGCAACCGAGGATCTGGGCCAATGTCAGAAGGAAAGTGAAAGCCAGAGGGTCAGGACACACCCACCTTTCCTTTGCCCCACAACCCACACTGTGCAAATGCACCGTGTCCATGCGGTTATTCGAATGTGACGCTCTCTCTTACCTCACTCCACACAGAGCAGTCAAATAACCCGCCAGGCGTGGAAACTGAAAAGAGGCAAATTACATTTCAGTTGGGATCAGAACTGGGCACCCAGAGTCTTGTATAGCCTGGAGGAAACGGTCACCCAGTGAAATTAACAGGCAGCAGGTTTAAAACAACCAAAAGGAAGTATTTCTTCACACAACGCACAGTCAACCTGTGGAACTCCTCGCCAGAGGATGTTGTGAAAACTAAGACACTAACAGGATTCAAAAAAGAACTAGATAAATTCATGGAGGATGGGTCCATTAATGGCTATTAGCCAGCCTGGGCAGGGATGGTGTCCCTAGCCTCTGTTTGCCAGAAGCTGGGAATGAGCAACAGGGGATGGATCACTTGATGATTCCCTGCTCTGTTCATTCCCTCTGGGGCACCTGGCATTGGCCGCTGTCAGAAGACAGAATACTGGGCTAGATGGACCTTTGGTCTGACCCAGTACGGCCGTTCTTATGTGCTTATGTCACAATGGAAGGAGCTGGATTCCCACCATCCCTGAGGCTCTGACTGTTTGTCAATAGCCCCCTGGTTATCTTTGGATGGCACTTCACAGAGATTGCAGAGCCTAATAATAAATCATTAATAATCTATATAGCACATGATCCAAGCCCAGTGAAGTCAATGGGCTTCTTTGACGGGCTTTAGTTCGTGCCCTAGACACAAAGCTCTCTACAAACACAATACATAGCAGCACTGAGATGCAGCCACTTCTAGGGTGCGGAACAAACCAGTGCACACGACTACGCCACCCACTGATTCTGGGCCAAGGACACCAGTGCAAACCCCTGCCCCCCTTTTACAGCAACGCCCGTGTGTTCTTTACCATTATAACCTCCTGTGCTAGCGCTGCACAAACATGACCTCATTCGCCCCCATAATGCCCCTGGCAGGTCGGTCAGTGCTATCCCCATTTTACAGATGGGAAAAATGAACACAGAGAAATTAAATGGCTCAACCTGAGGAGATAAAATTACTTCAGGCCGAGAGTAATAAACCTATGGAGTAAATCACTGGGAAAGGAAATTCAAACCAAAGTTTGTAACTGAGCTCAGAGATTCATTGATTTTTAGGCCAGAAAGGACCTTTCGATCATCTAGTCTGACCTCCTGCATAACACAGGATTGTATTCGCCCCACTACCCGTGTTGGAGTTCAATAACTTGTATTTGGCTAACACATCTCTTCCAGAAAGGCACCCCAGGCTAGATGTGAAGACATAAGGAGTTGGAGAATCCACCACTTCCCTTGGTAGTTTGGTTGACGGGTTAATCACCCTCACTGTTAAAAATTGGTGCCTTCTTTCTAATTTGCATTTGGCTAGCTGCAGCTTCCAGCCATTGGTTCTCGTTCTGCCTTTCTCCACTAGATGAAAGAGCTCTTTAGTACCTGGTCCCCCCCCGGGTGAAGGTACTTATACACCCAGAATTCAGTCACCTCTCAATCTGCTCTTTAGTAACCTGAACACAGCCCCTTAAGTCTCTCACTGTAGGGCAGTGGTTCTCAACCAGGGGTCAGGGGCCCTCTAACGGGGTTTCAAGGGGTCTGCCAAGCAGGGCCAGTGGTTTTTGTTTGTATAAATAAATTAATGGAGATCTCCTCGAACTGGAAGGGACCTTGAAAGGTCAATGAGTCCAGCCCCCTGCCTTCACTAGCAGGACCAAGTACTGATTTTGCCCCAGATCCCTATGTGGCCCTCTCAAGGATTGAACTCACAACCCTGAGTTTAGGAGGCCAATGCTCAAACCACTGAGCTATCTCTCCCTTAGACTCACTGGAGCCCAGAGCAGAAAGCTGAAGCCCCACCACATGAGGCTGAAGCCTGGGGCCCTGAGTCCCACCACTGGGGGCTGAAGCCAAAGCCTGAGCAACTTAGCTTTGTGGGGCCCCTGCGGCGTGGGGCCCTGGGCAGTGCCCAGCTTGCTACCCCCTAACGCCAGCCCTGGCTTTTATAAGCATAAAACCAGTTGTTGTGGCAGAGGTGAGCCATGGAGTTTTTATAGCATGGGCGGGGAGGGCTCAGAAAGAGAAAGGTTGAGGACCTCTGGCGTAGTGCATTTTCTCCAGCCCTGGGATCATTCTGTGGCTCTTTTCTGCATCCTCTCCAAATTTCCAGCAATAGCCGTCGACAAACCTAACTGGGGCCTAGGGAAAAAACTAGGGAAGTGAGATGAAGAGAGTTTGAAAAGTAGCAGCACTTTCCTTCATCTTAACAGGCCTCACGTCAGTCGTGCTACAAACTCCACCAGCTTCCCATGGACACCCACCCCCGGAATGTGAGCTGGGGCCATTGGGGCACAAGCCAGCGTTGAGATAAGAAGATGGGACTCACCAGAGGTCGAACGGTAAGAGCCAGCATTTTCTTCACCAGCGTTGGAATCCTGTAGCAATTCACCTGGGGTTTCAAGCCTGGATCCACAGGGTCCCCTGCACTGGGAGGGAACAGAGGGAGAGGGTGGGCACAAGCCAGCTGCTTTACACCTAACAACTGGCTGACTCCTAACCAGAATTTTGTTGTCTCAATGCCCGGAAACAAACTCCCTGTGCTATAAAACACGGCATTCATCCCCCGCAGCTAGGGATGCAGGCTGCAGCCGACGCATGGGTGCAAACTGCACTGCAGAATGCCCACAGGCCTGATTCTAATCTAGCTTCCACCGCCGGAGGTTGGGAGTAACTCTGCTGAAATCAGTGGAGTCACCCTGGGGTGACGCTCCTGGAAACGAGTGGAAGAGCAGATCCAGAAGTTGTGATTCCTGGGGAGCTCTGTTGCCTTCCTTGGAGTCACTCTGGAATTGCACTGCAGAGTTTTGGCCTCTAGCGTGAGTTGGCATAAGCCACCGAGGGCCAGTTCTGGCCCTTATTTTCCAGATTCGCATCACGGTAAGTCTGGAGGCCTGACTGGATTTAGGTGCCTGACTCTGTTGGCCCAGATACACTCCCTGTCACTCACCGGAGCAGGTTTGGAAAGTGGTGTAACTTGGGCCTAAAGCTTCAGTACCACGTGTGCCAAACCACTTGTGGCATCCACAACTTCTGCAGAGAGCTGCTGGCCCTTAGGCTGTACTCGATTGACTCAGGGAGGCGCTGTGGGGCAGGGAGGGGCTTGTCTTGGTTTAATGGCCTATAAATGTGGCGTCTCCGTGGCAGGCAGTTGCTTTGCGTGCCAGGTGCTGTCTGGCATTTATCCATCGATGCATATTGACTCTGATCACCTCATCGGGGCCAGTTTTACCCGCCCACTTGCAGACATTACCAGCCTCCACTGTAAATTTTCAGTCCAGTCACTCGTTTATTGGAAAGAACCCCTCCTGCCCCCGGGGCTTCTCTCTTAGAAGCAGCACGTCATCTGCCATCCATTATGGGCAATGACTGCTTTGAATGGCTGTGAGCCAGGCTAGGCTAGGCTAGGTCACTTATTCTCCAGTCTCAGACCCGTGTTCCAACTCTTTCCACTCTGCCAACCCATCCTCCTTCCCCCCCGCATGCAGACGCCCTGCTGCTCTGATGCAGACCTGCTGGTTGTGCTAATGGGCTGTCACACTCCAGCAGCCGTCCTGCGCATTTTGCTCACCAGGGACAGTTTAACTCCCACCAGAAGGGCGGAGGGGTTCATACTTACAACATGCCCAGTAAAGTGGAGCCTCCATCAGCAAAAAGGCCTTTCACAAAAAGCTCATTCATGACGTAGTCAGGCCGAGGAGGAGCAAAGGGCACCAGCTACATGAGAGCAAAAGGTTATTCGACCAGCAGCCAGGCTCCCTGGAACGTAACTAATAGCTCAGGGTCTGGATCCTGCAAACACATATCCCCAGGCTTAACGCTCACTGCTGTGGCTTCCCCACTCGTTTCAATGGGGATTCAGGGGGAGGAATAGCTCAGTGGTTTGAGCATTGGCTGGACTCAATGACCTTTCAAGGTCCCTTCCAGTTCTAGGAGATTGGTATATCTCCAATTATTACCCTATTACAATTCTCCCAGGAATAAGCACCGTGCTTGGGAATAAACATAGGAGCCGGTGGCTTTTGCAGCCAACTCCAAGACGCTCTGTACCGGTTCAGAGCTCACCCCCTTCCTGGAGTATGGCTGTATTTGCCTAGAATCTAATAATATAACAGATTCCAGCTCAAGCCTTCTGTGCAGGTGTGGCTGCTCCTCCCTCGGGACTGCTCAGCCCAGACCTTAGATCCTCTCTCCTCCCAGAGCCATTCCTACTTCCATTCCGTCCTGGGCAGAGTTGATGAGTAAAGCTGCGAGTTTGTCACGGAAGTCATGGATTCTGTGACTTTCTGTGACTTCTGCAGCAGCCAGGATGGCTGGCCAGGGGGCTACCTGAGCAGCTCGGGCAGCCCCTGGGGCCAGCTGCACTGGCCGCAGCTAGGTGCAGGAGGGGGTGAGGGCTCTGGGCGGTGCTTACCTTGGGGGGCTCCCCGGAAGCAGCGACGTGTCCCTCCCTCAGCACCTAGCTCCACATGCTGCCTCTGCCCACAGGCACCGCCCCCGCAGCTCCCATTGGCCGTGGTTCCCGGCCAATGGGAGCTGTGGAACTGGCACTTGGGGCAGGGACAGCACATGGAGCTAGGAGCTGAGGGAGGGACACGTTGCCATTTCCAGGGGGCCGCCAATCCCCCCACCCCAGCACCAGTGCGAGTCCCGGGCCATGGGCTGCCCCCCTCAGCATCAGTGGAGGCCCTGGGCTGCTCCCCCCCTGAGCACCCATGGCGCCCCCCAAGCTGCCCCCCCACAAACATCTGTTGCACCCCCAAGCTGCCCCTACCTGAGCACCTGCAGCACCCCAGGCTGGCCCCCCACGAGCACCGGCAGCATCCCCGGGCCCAAGATTTAGCGAGGGGTATATAGTACAAGTCGTGGACAGGTCATGGGCTGTGAATTTTTGTTTACTGCCCGTGACGTGTCCGTGACTTTCACTAAAAATACCTGTGACTAAAACGTAGCCCTAGTGATGAACCCCAATGCCGACGGCGAGTCAGCAGAACTCCTTTAGAACGGCCCCGCAGGACTGACACCTGCCAGGAGGTGGGTGCCCAAGAGAACACGGTCCCCCTGTAGCACTAATCAAAGGGCACGGCCCTCTCTGCCCTGCCTCCCTTGTTCTGGGGAGAAGTGTCTCCCTGGAGCAAGACAGGTGCCGTGTCCCCCGTCGGAAGAGCTTGGGCGTTTGCTGGCTCGTTGATGGACGCCCCTAGTGGTGCTGCTAAACCTGGGATCCAGTAATAAACAAGAGCGCTTGGGCCCATACAGGCCCGTCTGTGCTGAACCTGTGTCCTCTCAATCCTTCTGCTAAAACCAGACGAACATGCCACAGAGGGGTGACCGGTTCCCCACGCCCGGCCCCTTTCGTTATCCTGCAGCAAGAGTATTTGCCCTGCGCTGCTGCTCCACTAGGCGGCTCCCTCTGCTATGGCAGTTCTGCAGCATACTGGCTCTGTGCGTGGGTGTGTATCAGAGGTCCCTAAACCTCCCTTGGGGGGCACAGCTGGGGCCTGGGCCATCCCCCATGGGGGGGGGGGAGGAAGTGCCACCCAGCTCTGCTCCCATCCCCATCCTTGGCTGCCGACCCTGCACCTAAGACTCTGGCCCCATCCCAGCCCCCAGACTCAGCTCCGTTACTCCTGTCTGCGTCCCACCCCCTCAGAGCCGCGGCCCCGCTCCAGGCCCTGGGTGGGTGGGGTGCAGACAGGGGTAACGGGGGGCATGACCCTGAAAAGCTTGGGGACCACTGGTGTATATGAATGAGTGATCTTTTGCCCTCCAGCGGCTGGGTCCGAGACCTGCTACTGCTACCTAAGTCATTTCTCCTGCTCTCCCCTCCGTCCTCAACTCCACCAGCCACTGCTGGATGGTTCCTTGTGCTATAGAAACACGATCATCATCTGGAGAGCAATTTCACTTTTATGGGCCAGGTCAAAGGGAGAGGCTCAGAACAAGAGGTTGGAGTGGCCGAGCTCACTGTGTGTCCAGCTTCCTGGAGAATCTCCTTGGTTTCATGCACAGCCCGTCTCACGCAGGGAGGTAGCAGGAAATAGCCGTCTGTGTCATAGTACCCGATCCGAAGAGGGGCAGAGCTGGAGTACACCTGAAGTGAAGGGAGCCTTCTTTTAAAACAGTTCAAGCTGGGCGTGTATTGGGATTAGAACATAGATCAGACTTTTCCCAGACTTGGGTGGCCCTCAAAAGGTTTTGGGGAAATGGTTTTGCCAACCCCAAACGTAAAAAAAAACCCCACCAGGAGTCAGACTCCCCAAAATCAAGAGATTCGCTTCAAATCCTGAGATTTTAAAAAGACCCTTAATCATATTCTGGGGGTTGCTTTTGACTGAAAATTCCCCCAGCCCATTCCCAGTGTGTGTGGGGAACATCTCTTGCAAACGTGCAGTGTAAGGACATTTTAGCCCTGGCCGCACAAGCTCTCAGTAGAGGAGTTCTCTCATTGTACAAACACAGAACAGACAATCTTTGCCCGGAAGAGCTTGCAATCTATGCCAAGCCTCTGCCCCCAGTTTGCCCTGTGCCAGGGAATCTGTGTATTCCTCCGTTTCCCTTAGTCTGTGACCTAGCTGCTGATACCGGTCTCACCAAACTCAGCTCATTTGATGGGAACAGCTAATTTTTAACCTCTCCCGAGCCAGGCCAGCCAGGATTCAGACTGGTGACGGCCAGGTGAAATGGTCTGTCGCTGAGTAGCAACCCCCAGGCATCCAGCCCCTAAGAATACTAACGTTGCCCCTTTGAGAAGGCCAACCACACCCCCCCCCCCACGCCTCCATCTCAAATGCGCTCTCAGTCCACTGGGCCCTGTTCTTAAAGGAGCGGGGGGCACACAGAGCCCCGGGCGGGGGGGGGGAGGGGACCGGGGGGCACACAGAGCCCCTGGTGGGGGGGGGAGGGGAACGGGGGGGCCCACAGAGCTCCTGGCGGGGGAGGAGGGGGGGCACACAGAGCCCCTGGTGGGGGGGGAGGAGGGGAACGGGGGGGCACACAGAGCCCCTGGTGGGGGAGGGGAGGGGAACGGGAGACACACAGAGCCCCTGCCATGCGGGGAGAAGGTGGGGGTTGCAGCGAGTCCTTGCAATAGGGGAGGATGGGAGGCAGCTGATGAGGGTCTATAGTGAAAACAAGGAGCCCTGGTGTGAGCTTGGCCCACAGAAGCACCAGCGCGAGCGAGCCCTGAGCCTGTATTTTCACCCCCACCGGGTCTGGGCCCACCCCATCGGGCTGCACAGCACAGACCCTTCCCGCCCAGCTGGAGGCGTAAATGAGGAGTGGGGAACGCAGGCTTTGCCCTCCGGGGGGACAGCCCGTGCAGGACAGACACCTGGCCAGTGTGCGTGCGATCTGGGGGGTCCCTCCCCGAGTGCTTGGTGTCACCCCCTAGCTGTAACCCCAGGACCACGCTGCACTGAGGGGGAAATGTTACAGGAAGTTGGAAGCAGCTCGCTTTGCAAAAGGCTTGATCGGGCGGCAAACCCGGGGGCTCTCTGCCAGTGTGCTGACAGATCAGCCATCAGATGAGAATGGACTAATGCTGATCTGAGCTGCTGCTGTTTGCAAAGGGTGGGAGTGGAGTGGAGTGGGTGGCAGGTTGCTGGGATAGAGAGGACTAAGGAAGCTGTCCCAGGGAATCGTGGGATACTTCTGGCTGAATCCTGGGAGTCAAGCGGGGCTGTGTCCACACTGCAAAGCAATAGGACTGGGACCCTGGATCATAGCTTAACTCGAGCTTGGACCCACCACCCCGGCAGGGTTCTGGGACCTTGGGTGCAAGCCCTGGGTTAGTGCAATAGCAATGTAGACACAAAGTGGGGCGGGTAGGCTTGAGCCCAGGCTCAAACACTGACTTATGTTGCAGTGGAGACATACCCATGGTTCCCTTGTGCAAGTGCTCAGTTATCTTACCTGTGAAATGGGCGAATGGCTTTTACCTCCCCTAAGGGAGCTGTTTGCAGGCTTGCTTAATAATAAGAGTTACAAGGGGCCTGGAAAGATGAATAGGTCAATGGAAGAGCCAGGACGAGAACTCCCAGTCTCCAGTGTCACACCTGGGCGGCAGAGTGTTGTGGGAGTGCTCTCAATAAATCGGGGGATGGCTGGAATTTTTCATGAAATCACATTTGTCACGATGCAGTCCCAAGAGCTGGCAGCACTCCTGTCCATTCAGCTGGGTTTCTTAGTGAGGTCTCCTTTTCATTCCTTCCCCCCCACCTTCTCCACTTCCACTTTCCTGCTTCCTCCTTCCAGCCCAACCCCCTTCCTCCCAAGGAGGGGACATTTAAAGCGGGAAAGTGCAGCCATTATGTACAGCCAGGAGCGAATGCTGCAGGCCAACTCTGCCGGCGGCTTTTGCCTTTGTGCACCGGAACGGGAAGCCCTTTGGGGCATCTTTCCCATCACCCCCAATGTTGTTTGTCCCTCTCCCTCGAAAGCTTTGTTCAGGAGGGGACTCGTGCTGGACAGTGAGCGCCCGTTTCAATGCACAGCGCAACACAGAGATGGGAATTTAAAGCTTGCTCCGGGCTGCATGATAGGAACAACTGCCTGCCTCCAACGGACCCTCAAGAACCGGGTCTCTGAGAAGATCCTATCAGCAGCAGCTTGAGGAAACCAGGGCTACTTCGCTCTCCAATGACCTACCTCCTCGTTGAAGGGCAGGGGTGGCACGGTGGGGTCCAGGCGGAACATGTCGTCACACAGGAGCGCTCTCATGCACAGAGCCAGGCTGTCCACGTCCCTCGCCATTGGTCCTACTGCTCCTGTAACTGGAATCAATATGGAAGAACGTGTGTCTAATTTAACCAATGGGACTTGAGGTGGCAAAAAATGATTTTCACCTAGAGATTGAACTCTGGATGGAACAATCCTGCACCGACCCAGGATATACTAGATCAGTGATACTCAGCTAGGGACTCGAGAGCCACGCCCACAAGTGACTCTTTAATGCAGCTCCTTGATTAATAATGAAATCACACAGTTTTTTTAATATCACATGCTGCAATCTAAGTTGTTAACCAGTCAGGATGCTTTTACTACGTTATTAACCAATTAAGTAAGTTATTAGCTTATTTACTGTGCGACTAAAAACATATATGTATAAGACAGAACAAGAAGCAATGGTCTCACGTTGCAGTGGGGAACGTTTAGGTTGGATATTAGGAAACACTATTTCACTAGGAGGGTGGTGAAGCACTGGAATGGGTTACCTAGGGAGGTGGTGGAATCTCCACACCTAGAGGTTTTTAAGGCCCTGGCTTGACAAAGCCCTGGCTGGGATGACTTAGTTGGTGTTAGTCCTGCTTTAAGCAGGGGGTTGGACTAGATGACCTCCTGAGGTCCCTTCCAACCCTGAGATTCTATGATTCCATGAGGGAGGTGGGCTCCAGACCAAGATGCAACTTCAAAGTGCAACTTCACCCTGAGTCTGTCAACCCAGGCTTGGAGGCTGTGTAGACGTGCCTCTTAGGGCTATTTCAATCCAAATAATAAATAGCAACAACAGCAGTGAGTGTCTCTCCAGCCAAATGGGTAGGAATTGAGGCAAGCTCATATCTGCTGGGAGTTCTAAAGTTGGGTGGCATTTTTTCAGCACGTAGTTTATTTGCCAAAAAATGCAGTTTTGGGTCAACCGAAACTGGTCCTGAATTTGGGTCCCACTGTTTTATCTGGGGAAAAAAAATGAGGAAACAAGTTTCCAAAAAAGTCTAAATGTTTCATTTTGACTCTTTCAGAAGAAAATGTTTTGATGTTTTGTTTCAAAATTTAGCTTGATTTAAATTAAACAAAACAAAGTGTAAAAAAACACACAGAAAAGAAGCATTTCATTTGACCTGCAATGGTTTTTTTCTTTCTGGTTCTTAGGTGAGAAAAACTATCCTTTCATAGAATATCAGGGTTGATATGACCTCAGGAGATCATCTAGTCCAACTCTCTGCTCAAAGCAGGACTAATCCCCAAATGGCCCCCTCAAGGATTGAACTCATAACCCTGGGTTTAGCGGGTCAATGCTCAAACCACTGAGCTATCCCTCCCCCCAAGGAGATGCCATAACCTCCCTAGGTAACCCATTCCAGTGTTTCACCACTCTGAGTGAAAAAGTTTTTCCTAATATCCAACCTAAACCTCCCCCACTGCAACTTGAGACCATTACTCCTTGTTCTGTCATCTGCTACCACTGAGAACAGTCTAGATCCATCCTCTTTGGAACCCCCTTTCAGGTAGTTGAAAGCAGCTATCAAATCCCCCCTCATTCTTCTCGTCTGTAGACTAAACAATTCCAGTTCCTTCAGCCTCTCCTCATAAGTCATGTGCTCCAGGCCCCTAATCATTTTTGTTGCCCTCCGCTGGACTCTTTTCAATTTTTTCACATTCTTCTTGTAGTGTGGGGCCCAAAACTGGACACAATACTCCAGATGAGGCCTCACCAATGTCGAATAGAGGGGAATGATCACGTCCCTCGATCTGCTGGCAATGCCCCTACTTATACAGCCCAAAATGCCATTAGCCTTCTTGGCAACAAGGGCACACTGTTGACTCATATCCAGCTTCTCGTTCACTGTAACCCCTAGCTCCTTTTCTGCAGAACTGCTTCCTAGCCATTCGGTCCCTAGTCTGTAACAGTGCATGGGATTCTTCCGTCCTAAGTGCAGGACTCTGCACTTGTCCTTGTTGAACCTCATCAGGTTTCTTTTGGCCCAGTCCTCTAATTTGTCTAGGTCCCTCTGTATCCTATCCCTACCCTCCAGCGTATCTACCACTCCTCCAAGTTTAGTGTCATCTGCAAACTTGCTGAGAATGCAGTCCACGCCATCCTCCAGATCATTAATGAAGATATTGAACAAAACCGGCCCCAGGACCGACCCTTGGGGCACTCCACTTGAAACCGGCTGCCAACTAGACATGGAGCCATTGATCACTACCCGTTGAGCCCGACGATCTAGCCAGCTTTCTATCCAACTTATAGTTCAATCGTCCAGCCCATACTTCTTTAACTTTCTGGCAAGAATACTGCGGGAGACCGTATCAAAAGCTTTGCTAAAGTCAAGGAATAACACATCCACTGCTTTCCCCTCATCCACAGACCCAGTTATCTCCTCATAGAAGGCAATTAGGTTAGTCAGGCATGACTTGCCCTTGGTGAATCCATGCTGACTGTTCCTGATCACTTTCCTCTCCTCTAAGTGCTTCAGAATTGATTCCTTGAGGACCTGCTCCATGATTTTTCCAAGGACTGAGGTGAGGCTGACTGGCCTGTAGTTCCCCGGATCCTCCTTCTTCCCTTTTTTAAAGATGGGCACTACATTAGCCTTCTTCCAGTCATCCGGGACCTCCCCCATGCGCCATGAGTTTTCAAAGATAATGGCCAATGGCTCTGCAATCACATCCGCCAACTCCTTTAGCACCCTCGGATGCAGCGCATCCAGCCCCATGGACTTGTGCTCGTCCAGTTTTTCTAAATAGTCCCGAACCACTTCTTTCTCCACAGAGGGCTGGTCACCTTCACCCCATACTGTGCTGCCCAGTGCAGCAGTCTGGGAGCTGACCTTGTTTGTGAAGACAGAGGCAAAAAAATCATTGAGTACATTAGATTTTTCCACATCCTCTGTCACTAGGTTGCCTCCCTCATTCAGTAAGGGGCCCACACTTTCCTTGACTTTCTTCTTGTTGCTAACATACCTGGAGAAACCCTTCTTGTTACTCTTAACATCTCTTGCTAGCTGCAACTCCAAGTGTGATTTGGCCTTCCTGATTTCACACCTGCATGCCTGAGCAATATTTTTATACTCCTCCCTGGTCATTTGTCCAATCTTCCACTTCTTGTAAGCTTCTTTTTTGCATTTAAGATCAGCAAGGATTTCACTGTTAATCCAAGCTGGTCGCCTGCCATATTTACTATTCTTCCTACACATTGGGATGGTTTTTTCCTGCAACCTCAATAAGGATTCTTTAAAATACAGCCAGCTCTCCTGGACTCCTTTCCCCATCATGTTATTTTCCCAGGGGATCCTGCCCATCAGCTCCCTGAGGGAGTCAAAGTCTGCTTTTCTGAAGTCCAGGGTCTGTATTCTGCTGCTCTCCTTTCTTCCTTGCGTCAGGATCCTGCACTCGACCATCTCATGGTCACTGCCTCCCAGGTTCCCATCTACTTTTGCTTCCCCTACTAACTCTTCTCTGTTTGTGAGCAGCAGGTCAAGAAGAGCTCTGCCCCTAGTTGGTTCCTCCAGCACTTGGACCAGGAAATTGTCCCCTACATTTTCCAAAAACTTCCTGGATTGTCTGTGCAGTTTCAGGTTGACCCAAAAAACTATTTTTCCCCAGGTGTTTCAGCGCTGAACCAAATGCTCAAGGTTTAGCTGATTGCCATATTTGGGGTCGGGAAGGAATTTTCCTCCAGGGCAGATTGGCAGAAGCCCTGGGGGAGGGGGGGGAGAGCGGTTGCCTTCCTCTGCAGCGTGGGGCACAGGACACTTGCTAGAAGATTCTCTGCACCTTGAAGTCTTTAAACCATGATTTAAGGACTTCAATGGCTCAGACACAGATTTGATACAGGAGTGGGTGGGTGAGGTTCTGTGGCCTGCAATGTGCAGGTCAGACTAGATGATCATAGTGGTCCCTTCTGACCTTAAAGTCTATGAGTCTAAATAAATAAATAAATAATGCGCTCCCCCACCCAGAATAAACAAAAGCCAACCAACCCAAACCCACCAACCCCAATTCACTCAGTTCTAGGAAGAACTTACAGCTTCTGAACATTTCTTCTTGTTGGAAATTCCACTTAAACAATCATCCACCACATTGCACTCTCCAGCTGAGAGCCCTGCCCTGGAAGTAGGATGTCGTCTGTTTAATCAAGATTCATTCCTAATGTTCTTGTTCATCACAAGATTTAAGAGGAAGTTACTTAAAATTCATGTACCTGATAGGATCCCATCAATAGGGCCGCTAATTCCAGAGAGACTCCGAAAGGAAGAAATACAACAACACGTCACGTTGCTAAAAGGGAGGGTTCACACTAGATTATTCAGAATTTCATAGACTTCAAGCTTTAGGGTCATGTAATCTGAATTCCTGCAGAGCACAAGACAGAGAACCTCGCCCTGCAATTCCTGCATCAAGCCTACAACTTATTTTTGAGCTAGAGAAGCTCTGTTGTTATTATTATTAATTATTATTATTATTATTACCACCACAGAAAGATACATCCTGAGAAACCCATCAATTAGTTGGAGATTGGTCCTGCTTTGAGCAGGGGGTTGGACTAGATACCTCCTGAGGTCCCTTCCAACCCTGATATTCTATGATTCTATAAATTGTATCTCTCCCCAGATAAGAATGTAGCAAAATCTGGCGGCTTCAAAACTGTCCGTGAGGTTTGAATTCTGGGTGTTTGGTGCAGGCCTGGCTTGACATGAATAATTTCATTTCTTGGGAGACAGGATTTGGGAGGTAAAGGGATCAGCAGGCTGGAGACATAATGTGTCTGTGCTAGCTAAAATAAAGGCAAACAGCAAGGGACCCATTTACAATGGACAAGGTAACAATAGATAAAATAAGCTTGGATCTGAAGAAGAGATAAAGAGTGAGGACTGATCTGCACTAGAAAATTAAGGCAACCTAACAGGTTGGCACACAGCTGTCGCAGTAATTACATTGCTCATGTGTCTATACTTTGCTCCTTTTGCTGACAGTGCGCATCCTCACCAGGGGCGCTTGTGTAAGCAGAGTCAGGATGAGATCTACCCTGACATCTGGTGGTACATTATGAGGAGTGGGCAAAGGAATTTTAGGAATGTGCATTTGCATTAATCTAGATACAGGTTACTGAGCTGAACTCACTTTGGACCAGTAAGGTTACACTTGTAATGTTTGTACTGTCAGTGTGGGGCATTGTGGGAAGGCTCCTGAAATCTAGTAACAGTCGACATAAGCAATGCAGTGTCTACATCAGGGGTTGGCAAACGTTTTGGCCCGAGGGCCACATTGGGGTTCCGAAACTGTACGGAGGGCCGGGTAGGGACGGCTGAGCCTCCCCAAACAGCCTGGCCCCAGCCCCCACCCACTTTCCGCCTCCTGACTGCCCCCCACAGAATCCCCATCCAACCCCCCTGCTCCGTGTCCCCCGACCACTCCCCTCCTGGGACCCCTGCCCCTAACCGCCCCCCTGGGACCTCATCCACTATCCAACATGCCCTCAACCAGTGTTTCTCAAACAAGGGGTGTTACTTGTGCAGGAAAAGCCTCTGGCGGGCCAGGCCAGTTTGTTTACCTGCCCTGTCCACAGGTCCGGCCGATTGCAGCTCCCACTGGCTGCGATTCGCTGCTCCAGGCCAATGGGAGCTGCTGGAAAAGGCGGCCAGTATGTCTCTCGGGCTGTGCCACTTCCCGCAGCCCCCATTGGCCTGGAGCAGCAAACTGTGGCCAGTGGGAGCCATGATCAGCCAGACCTGTGAACAGGGCAGGTAAACAAATTGGCCTGGCCCACCAGGGGCTTTCCCTACACAAGCGGTGACCCCAGTTTGAGAAACACTGCCCTAGACCCACCCCTTACGCTTGAATCTGATCAACTCAGCGTAGCATTGCTGTCTGCCAAATAAAGGAACCTAGGCAATGAGACGGAAGTTGGACTGAATTCTTGGGGGACCGAGTGGAAGAGGTCTTGGGGGCACCCTGCCATTTGGTACTAAAAGCACCAGGCCTGTGATCTAAAGGAGCAATACTTTTTGGGGTGACCAGATAGCCATTGCCTTTTTGGCCCCCCCGTAAGTCACTAATGTGATTTCAGTACCGCATATGCCTTGAAACGGAGAGGGGCTCTATCTGAATCAATAAAGCCACCGTCACTTGCAGGTGTCCTACCACGGAGTGGAGCCCTTCGGCAGGCTGGGGGCAGGTCTCAGCACCTACCTCAGCCTGTTGCCCGTCGGCTTGAGCCCGCACAGCCCGCAGAAGCTGGACGGCAGGCGGATGCTCCCACCTATATCTGTCCCAAAGCCCAGGATGGACCCTCCTCCGGCGATCAGCGCCCCCTCCCCTCCGGAGGAGCCGCCGGGGCTTTTCTTGTGGTTCAGCGGATTCACCGTCTGGCCGAAGATCGAGTTGCTGCAATCGTAGCTGGAGAGAGGAAAGGAGAGGGTCGGACACTGAGGGGACAGTCACGTCTCTACTTCACATCCTCACCAGGAGGGAGGAGTAACCTGTAAGTTTGCTGGACATTTTTCTTTCTGCCCAACATAATGATCTGGCCCGCATCAGAGTCTTTGATGTATGCATCCTCGCAATGCCGGAGGGCAAATCTGAGGCCCAGCTGGACTCTCTGACTTGCCCAAGGTCTAGAACACAGCAAGGAATTGGCCCCAGGATTCCCAAGCCCCGGCCCAGCACCCCAACCACTGGACTGTCTCTGAAAATCTGAAGTCACTTGGGCCCAGATCTTTAAAGGTGCTTAGGCATTGCTGGGCTCTGTGTTGCAATGCCTAACCCCCAGGTGGTCTACTGCCCCAGGGAATCTGCAGCTCCAAGAAGGGTCTGAGCAGAGCCAGGTGCCTGAGGATGGGATTTTCAGAAGCCAGCCAGCCAAGCCCAGCCAGGCGTGAAAAGCCAAGGGGCGGGGGAGAAGAGAAGAGGCGTGTAGCCACTGTCACAATTCAGGACAACTGTGGGTGTGTCCCTCCTCTGTGGTCCACCCAGGGCACCCACTCAAGGCTACCGGCTCCCCAGCCACCTCCTCTCTTGGGCGGAGACCCGAGTCTCTCTCTCTCCTGTCTGGGTTTTTTTTTTTTTCCCCCAGGATGTGCAGTTGGAATAAATAATAGAAGCAACTGCAGGGAATTTCCCTCCAGACAAATGGGTAGGAACGGCGGTAACCTCATCTCTGTTGGAAGTTCTAGAGTCGGGCGACGTTCCCTGCCCACACTGGGATAGCCCCAACAAGCCAGACTGCTTAAACTGGCCACCAGCTGCGCTTTGCTGCCTCTTCAAAGGCTTACGAACAGTGTAACTGCCGACGGTTAGGAGTTCCCACGCAGCTCTTTCTAAGCAAGCCCATTTATTCTTAAGGTAAAAGCATTATGGAGAAAAAACATATAAAAGCTCCTATATGCATGTTAACAGCTCATCTGAGGTCACCTATCAGTCTTACAGGGCCTCAATAGGCCAAACATCCTTCCCAGGAAGGACTGGGGTCTCCTTGGACAGAAGGCCCTGTCCGTTGGCTGGATCAGAAAGCAGGTGCTGAGGCAGTTTAAACTCAGGCTATTTATCCAGAAGTCCTTTCTTTGTCTGGTATCTGAAGAAACCACTATGAACCAGTCTAGGCGATCCTCTCCAAGTGGTGGGACCTCTCCAGAGGCATTACCGCCTAATCACCCCGCCACCGTTCTTAGTCCCTGGAGGAGCTGTGGTGCTCCTCCCACACGGAATCACATACAATGCCCGTCCCACAACGATACACAACCCCGATACAGTCCGATCTCCTATAGATATTGCAGGAAATTGACATGTCCATCACAGGTGCCCAAGTGGCTATCTGGTGCACCCGGCTGACAGTCCAGAGATAGATGCTTCCCTCTGCTCAGGATCCTCAGCTGCGAACCCTCTCCTGGAGTTAGGCGCTTGAGCCAGGTCACAGGTGCTTAGGTAGCCCATGCCCCGGCAGCCAAAACGCCATCTCCTGCTCACACTCAATACCTCTCGCACACTCACCCAGTGTTTCCCCTGGGGCTTCGGCTTGAGGAAGGGCTCTGAGCAGCTCGTTAGCTGTGGGGCGGCATCCCGGCTTTGGTGCCTTTGAAAATGCTGAAGAGCAGAAATGTAGGTACCTGCGAAGTTAGGTGGCAGTGGAGCAGTGGCTTTGAAAATGTCAGAAGCACATAAATGGTGAAGTTAGATGCTTAAAGAGGCAGATAGGCACCTGAGTACCTTAAAGATCTGGACCTCTAGGCCTTGTGTGTGGAGACATTTTATTCTCAGAGCGGCTGCAGATTGTACTGCAGGAGACACTCACACAGTGCTCTCTCTCCCAGAGACCTATTTCTGTTTTCTTTCTTGCTGCTTCCCTTAATCCCAGACAGAAGCCACTTTAGACAGAGAGCAGATGTAGTTTTGCTTTGTCTCTAGAGACAATACATAGCTGATGGAACGTGAATTGATTAGGGAAAAGCTCAAGGAGCGCAGCAGAGCCCATCAGTGAACTCCCAGGATTAATTTAGACACGGGCTTTTATCTTATTGAGTATGGAGAGAAGCGTGCCTGCCAGGTAATATTTGTAATAATACATTACTTGAATAAGGACTGTGGGACATTGGTTAGTACAAACGGAATGGCCCCCTGTCTCTTCAAGACCTTGACCATCACGCTGTCCTCTTGCCCCAGTTTGCTGAGGAGCTGTACAAAGCCGCAGGTGGAGAGGTGGCCCTGAGGGGCGGAGAAACACAAACAGGGTTGACACATTTCAAACTCTTACCTTTCCAGTCAGCCGGAAACATTGCAGTGGTCCCCAAATTTTTTATATCACGACCCCTGTTACCCGTAATGTAATCTGCCCATGACACCCCTACCCCGAGACCCTGTCCCCCGCTCGCTCCATCCCCCCTCCCTCCATCACTCGCTCTCCCCCATCCCCACTCACTTTCACCGGGCTGGGGCACTTACCGCAGCTCCCAAATCTACTGACCGGACACCCAAAGTCCAGTTACTGCGGGCGGGGGAGGTGCCGAGTCATCACCTGCGCCAGCCCCTACCTGCGTGGGATGGCTGCAGCTCCCAGCCCCGGCTCCACAGGCAGGTCCCTCCCGACCCAGGCAGCAGAGGTGGAGAGAGCAGTGAGCGACGGGGGAGGGGGAAGGAGGAGTGAACGGGGCAGGGCCTCGGGGAAGAAGCAGGGCAGGGGCAGATCCTCAGGGGGATGTGGCAGGAGAGGTTCCTGCTGGAGTGTCTGGTTTTTAAATATTACAGAGTTGGCAACTCTAAGCAGAGCTCCAGCTTGGGACGATTTCGGTTTTACCAGCCACCCCAGAAAGGTGGCACCAGGGCATAGGGCTCACGTTCTAATCAGCATTGGTAACATGGTAGAAAGTGAACACAAGATCTGAGCAGTGTCCCAAGCACCTGTGCAGCGTATAGCACTGAGTGTGTCAAGCCCTGGTGAGTGACAGGGAAGGGTCAATGGGAGCGGAACGTGCTTCGGCAGAGGGGCAAAGGGACAGGGTGTAGCAACGGGTTTGCGCGCATTGCGTGTCTACGTATCTCTACAGCCAGGGAGATGCGATTCGCAGTTACCGGACAGTGCTCGGTTCTGGTTAGTCAAGTATTTGGTTTTCTGCTAATGTTGATTTTCAATTGGTCGCCGGTAAACGTGGCAAATAATTACGTTAAAACAAAAGAAAA
Organism: Mauremys reevesii; assembly: GCF_016161935.1. Taxonomy (NCBI): domain Eukaryota; kingdom Metazoa; phylum Chordata; order Testudines; family Geoemydidae; genus Mauremys; species Mauremys reevesii. The sequence continues at coordinate 103,793,114 of NC_052630.1, read as the reverse complement.
TCAAGGGCGATTGAGCGGTATTTGTGATTTCCAGTGCGCTGTAATTTAAGTACCACTAACAATCAGTAAGTCCAGAAGTCAGACTGTGTAGCGGGGTGGTCTCCCGCTCCTGCCCGGAAGAGCTTAAAGCAGCCCTGGCAGAGGGCTGGGGCAGGGGAAAAGCGGGGCTGATTGGCAGAGCAGCCGCAGCTGGGCCACGCCCCAATCAGGCCCCAGCTGACCTGTATAAAAAGGCTGCGAGCCCACGGCCCAGGAGAAGTCTCTTTCCAGGCTGGGAGAGAGCAGGGCCTGGCTGCCTGCAGGAAGGGCACTGGGAGTGACGCAGGGCTGGGGAAAGGCCAGAGGAGCAGGGGAGCTCCAGGCTGGCAACTCCCCAGGCTGCAGGGCCCAGTCCAAGGCCCCACAGAGGTCCTGGGAGGCAGAGGAAGGCAGCAGGTCCGAACCCCCTTGCCTGTGATGAGTGGCTTTTACACTGCGATCTGCCCCAGGGAGCAGGGGCTAGGTGATGACTGGCCGTAGCCCAGACTGAGACAAGATGGGGATTAGAGGGTTGGGGGGATTTCCCAGAGGGGGGAGACCCATAGATACTGGTGGGGGTATTGCCAGGGGGCAGCCCCAGGGTAAAGGGAGGAACATGGGATCAGCTACAAGCAGGACACCGGCCTGCAGAGGGCGTCCAGCTGGAAAAGAGCTAATTCCCACCGACCAGCAGGAGGCGCCGCAGGGGTGAGTCCTGCACCATTACAGACCTATACCTATTATTAATAGTGTTAAGCCCCTTGCCCCCCGAATATAGCAGTCAAACTACGCCTATGAGCGGGACTCCACTGACCTCAGAGGAGATCCCTTCAGCGATGTGAGAGGTGAACGGAGCCCATGCCTTGCCCTCTGCTCCTACTGAGTCACTCAATGGCCCACGTAAGCTCTAAGGTATTGCCCCCTCCATCTTGGGATGGGCTATTTAATGAATAGCAAAGGACACACCTTGTAGCCAATGTGATCCTTGATGCTGACGGGAACGCCATACAATAACCCTTTCTCCTTCCGCCTTCGCACTGCCCGTAGCTGCTCCTCACATTCCGGAATAAAATGTCTCAGGCAGTTCACCTCCCGCGTCACCTCCAAGGCCTTTCCGCGGAAAGACAGGGAACGTTAAGGGGCGTCAAGGAATAATCGCAAAATTAGATACACGGCATTTCCACAGCGCCTTGTACCTTCAACAGGCTGCGCAAAGAGGAACTCGCCAATCAACAAGACACCTAATTATTGATATTCCAGACTCCTGGAGCCTTCAACAGAGACCAGGTGTCATCATGCTAGAACAGGGGTGGGCAAACTATGGCCCGTGGGCCACATCCGGCCTGTGGGACCGTCCTGCCTGGCCCCTGAGCTCCTGGCCTGGGACGCCTGCCCCCGGCCCCTCCCCTGCTGTCCCCCCTCCCCCGCAGCAGCTCGCTTGCTCCGCCAGCAGCGCAGTGCTCTGTTCGGTGGGGCTGTGAGCTCCTGGGGCAGCGCAGCTGCAGAGCCCAGCCTGACCCGGTCTCTGTGCTGCACGGTGGCAGTGGTGCTAGGCGGCATGGCTGTAGCGCTGCCAGCCACCAATGCTCCAGGCAGCGCGGTAAGGGGCAGGGAGCAGGGGGAGTTGGATAGGGGGCAGGGGAGTTCGGGGTGGTGGGTGGGGATGTGGATAGGGGTCAGGGCCATTGGGGGGGAAGAGGGGGTTGAATGGGGGCAGGGGCCTGGGGGTGGTGGTCAGGAAGGAGGGGGGTTGGATGGGGCAGCAGGGGGCAGTCAGGGGCAGGGGTTCCAGGGGCAGTCAGGGGACAGGGAGAAGGGGTGGTTGGATGGGGCAGGGGTCTCAGTGGGGGGGCATCAGGAATGAGAGGTGGTTGGATGGGGCGGTGGGGGTCCAGGGGCAGTCAGGGGACAGAGAGTGGGTGTGTGTGGATGGAACAGGGGTCCTGGGGGGGGCTGTCAGGGACCGGGGGGGTTGGATGGGGCAGGAGTCCTGGGGGGGGGGCAGATAGGAGTTGGGGGCTGGGCCATGACCCCCACCCATAACGGACCCTCCATACAATTTACAAAACCCGATGCAGCCCTCAGGCCAAAAAGTTTGCCCACCCCTGTGCTAGAACATAAGAACGGCCATACTGGGTCAGATCAAAGGTTCATCTAGCCCAGTATCCTGTCTTCCGACAGTGGCCAATGCCAGGTGTCCCAGAGGGAATGAACGGAGCAGGGAATCATCCAGTGATCCATCCCCTGTCGCCCATTCCCAGCTCCTGGCAGTCAGAGGCCAGGGACCCCAGAGCATAGGGTTGGGTTCCTGACCATCTTGGCTAATAGCCATTGATGGACTAGGCACTGTACACACAGAGATGGTCCCTGCCTCCAAATCCCACAATCTAGATAGGAAAGGCAGGCAAAGGGTGAGAGAAAGGAAGGGTTATTATCCCCATTTTACAGATGGGGAAACCAAGGCAGAAAGAGAAATGAAGTGGTTTGCCCAAAGTCTATGGCAGAACTTGGCATGGAACCCTGATCTCTTCAGTCCCAGCTCAGTGCCTTGGGAATGAATCCTGGATTCGTCCCAGCTGATGTCTCATCTTACTAATATTTACATACACTCCAATTGGGGGGGGAAATATATTGGTAGGTTAATATTTGCTTTTTAGCTAGGTTGTCTTGCCTTTTCCTCTTTCAGAGTGAACATCTGGCAGGGATGGTGTAGGTAGACTTAACTCTGCCTCAGCATGAGGGAATAGACTAGATGACCTCTTGAGGTTTCATCCAACCCTACATTGCTATGGTTTCTATGTAATCTGAAAACCGACCACAACCCCTGACCAGGCAGCCACCTTGTTACTTGCTGACTAAGAAGAGGAAATAAAAGGCTATCTGGCTTGGCCATGTCAAACTGCCAAAGGGACTGAGTCCATAGCTCGTGCACTAAACCTTACTGTGTTCGAAGTAACCCCAACTACACACGGAGCTGAGTTAACTTGGAGGAGGGACAGGAAATCAGGAGATTAGGAATAAGTAAACAGAAGGAACTCAGTTCAAGGGTCAGGCTGACTTTATATTCCCCATAACCCATCTCTTATGGCCTATATATCACTGTACCGGGGAGACAGTGTGATCCAATGGTTAGGGCACTGAGTGTCAGGAAGCTTGGGCAAGTCATTTCCTCTCGCTGTACCTCGGTTTCCCCTCCCACCCTGCGTCTACTTAGCTTGTAAACTCTTTGGGGCAGGTGCTGTCTCTTACTAGCTGGATGTTGGTCTCGGAGCCCCTAGACACTTCATTATACAAGTAATAATAAAAAATGTACATTATTACATTAAAAAAAACCTGCTAAAAGAACATGAAGGTGGCAAAGCAAAGCATTCAAAAGTCAGGAAATACCAAAATTAAGGCAAGAACCTTCATGTTCTTTTAAGGTAGTTTTTGTGTGCGTATATGTATGTAATTTCCTAGGTTTTTCAGACTGTGAACTAAAAAAAAATAAATACAAATTCCATCGTGCGGCATCAGATTGCCACCCACATGGGTCATCTGCAGAGTTAGACCCTTTAAATCCATCACTCAGACTTCTGCCACTTGAGCTAATGGAGTAACTAATAGCAGTAGTAGGTTGTCATCCTTGATGTGTCCGCCAGCACTAAAGGGGGATGAGTCACACACTTTGCCAGTGAGCTTCACACAAGGATGGTAAGTCTCAGGGGTTCTATTCCAGGGTCTGAAAGGCAGTGGGCTGAGTGGTTAAAGACCTTTCTTTCCCTGCCTCCCACCCAGCCTACATCCTCTGAACCCGTTTAGCCCTGTGTCGGCCCCCCACATCTGCTTCTATCCCCCCTGCAGGCAACCAAGGCAGTGTGACAAAATCTTCAGTCTGTTTTCTGATCCTCCCCTGTGCAGTGCCAGGCTTGGGAAGGGAGAAAGGAGGGTGAAGAACCCTGGAATTGTCCTCTGCCCTGCTCCCCTGCCTGGTAAGAAGGAGAGTAGTGTGATGTGCCACAGCCACACTCCAGGCCCAGGAAACGGGTGGTGGGTAAGAGGGTGGCCTGCTCCTTTTTTGGACTAGCCTGTTCCCTTTTAAATACAAGTGTTTGGAGAGCTACAGGAAGCAGGTTGGCTCCTGCAGCAGGCTCTGGAGCTGGGTGTGACCCAGACCAGCGACCAGTAGAGTGGGACCTGCAAGGTTTCAATGGCTCCCTGTAGAAGACCTTGGCTTAGGGTGGAAGGGATGGTTGATGTGTTGGATTCATGTTATGTGGAAGAAATAAAGTTGAAGCCCTGAGAAAACGGGCCTGAAGCGGACTCAGGCATGGCACTGTTTTGTTCCCTGGGCCGGGGCGACAGGCCATCAGTCTTCTGTTCTCTTTCAATGGACTATTATGGAATCTCCCTTAAAATGTTCCTCGACAGCCCTGGATCCTTTGTGGTCCATAAACGAGTAAATAATGGTCTCTTGGATTTACATGGAGTCATCCCCCCACATGGGAATCTCAAAGCGTACAGCTGGGTGAGTATTTTTCTATCTGTCTCTCCCTACGCTGATCACTGGTGATGTCTGAGCAGCTTCTGAGGTCCAGGATGCTGCAGGGCTACGAGGATGACTTCAGGCAGAGAACACAAGAGAAAAGTCAAGCAAATCACACTTAATTCTTTACCCGTGCTGCTCACCTTGTCCATGTACGCGTAGAGGACGCTCTCTGGAGAGAGGGAACCTTCCTTCAGTTTCTCAGCCAGCTGCACAAGTGACAGGGAGAGGATGTGACTGGTCTGTATCCCTGGGTTCTGCAAGGGGAAGAAGCCTTATGGTCATTATGAAGAGGATGAGAGGGGGATGCTCCAGCCACCCAATGGCCTCTCTTCCATATAGCAATGGTCCTGAGCCCATCTAAGCAGGGATAAGCTGTTAAGTGTCTACAGGCACGGGGCCAGCTACAACTGGTTTAAATGTTCCAAGGCCCAACTGTTGCAACTGCAAATAGTCCAGTTGGGGCCAACAGGGCAATTCAGTGGAGCCAGGGTGAGCCCTCAGTTTTGCAGCCCTGCCCACTTTTGTTGTGTTTTTATTAACTGGATTTTAAATAAAACACAAATACATATTTCTCAATCTGCAACTACAAGCCAAGTCTATTTACTCTCCAGATAAGTTATATTTGATAATGTTGCTGGAGTGGTGAAATAAATACAGAGAAATAGCTCAGGGAGGTAACTTATTACTGTTTCTCTATGGAGAAAAGGGTTAGAATTGGGCCAGAAACAATTTCCCCAGCCTAGGAAAACGTGCAAGATTTGCAAAAAAAATTCCCATCTTGAGTTAGGACAAAAAGTTGAAATTGCAAAAATTGTCACAAACCGATGATCCAAAAAGAATTTCTGTTCCGGTCGATCAAAATATTTCATTTTGACCTTTTGACTTAATTTCTTTATTTTTTGTACTATAAATTAACTTAAATTTTGCAGTGAAAATGGGGTTTGACCCAAAAAACAGAACCTTTGGTTTAGAAAATGTCGGAACAGGACATTTCAACAATTTCAAAACATTTTCCCCCAAAGTTTTTGGAAGTGGGAAATTCCCTGAAACAGATCCTTTCCCATGAAACCTTTTGGTTTTGACAAATGGGCATTTGTGGATGGAAAAGCATTTTGCTGAAAAATTCCCGACCGGCTCTAATCAGAGCCCCATTGTGTTAGGTGCTGTACAAACACTGAGTGACACTGAGTAGCCCAAAGAGCTTCTACTGTTAATAGATAAGACAGACAAAGGGTGGCAGAAAGGAAGTTTCATTACTCCCATTTTACAGATGGGAACTGAAGCTCATGAGATTTACCCAAAGTCGCATGGAGAGTCCGTGGGAAATCAGGGGATTGAATTCAGATCTCCTCACTGCTACCCCAGCTCTATCTTCTCTGCTTTGATTGTCATTTCTTTGGGGCAGGGACTTTTTTGTTCTCTGTTTGCACAGCGCCGAGCACAAGGGGGTGCTGGGCCATGCCTGGGTCTACTAGGCACTATAGTCATACAAATAATAAATCATAATTAAAGAATTATAATTAATCACTCACGAAGTGGATTTTTCTGGGCATTTGGAGAGGAGGGATACTGATCTATAGAAGGAGTTTAGGGACAATTTAGACCAGTGGTTCTTAACCTGGGGTGCACGCACCCCTTGCAGGTGCGAGATGCCCTTTCTGGGGGTGCGAGACATGCCAGATTTTTTTTAGACGGTACATCATCGAAAACACAAATTAAGCACAGGCATGCAAGTACAACTACTTTGGGTCATCAAACCTATGTATTTATTAACATTATACATTTTTAATGATTACTGTAGTATACAAACCAAAATATATCTAGGTTTAAGGGGTGCGAGAACATATTTTTTAGGTTTAAGGGGTGTGAGAACCTAGTTTGATTTTTGATAAGAGGTGCGGGAACATATTTTGAGACTCAGAGGGGTGCAGGCTGCAGTAAAGGTTCCGAACCACTGGTTTACACCCATATCTCAGGACTGACTTGAATCCCTACTTGGGGAAAGTTACCTGCTGTTTAAATTGCTGAACAGCCTTTTCCATTTGCCCCAAACCCAGATCTCTCCTTCTCCTCGCCTCTTCAATCTTCTTCTGCATCCGTCTCTGCCCCATCCATTTCAGTACCAAGATAGCTGCAGCTGAGCTACCAAGCAGGGCTGAGAGTAGGCGAGGATCCACCTCCACCTCAGGTAGCAGCTGCCTCAGCATATCTAGGATCATAGTGAGACCCTGGAGCAGCTGCTATCACTCCAGGCTGCTCCTCAGATGCTATGACAAAGCAAGGCAGAGGCAGGGCACTTCAACCCCACGCAGCCTCCACCAACCCGAAGCGGCTGGAAATGAAACCCGCAACCCCGTGTTTCCAAGTGTTGAGATTCATTCAGATGCTTTTTCTGCTCCTGCATAGCTCCAAATCGGGTTGAAAGTTCAAAGCTGACGTCTGCGTAGTCCTTGTGGCTTAGGCACGCGGCTGGAAATGATTGCCCGGGACATGGGGAATGAACTTCACCCCCGGGCAGAGGGCCCACACGGGACCAATGAACCGAGTTGCTGAAGAGGTGGAGGTAAGTGGCACATAGGTTGGTGCTGGCCTGTTGCACTGGGGAGACTTTTACCCCTGGGGTGAAGCTGTCTAGTGGGCTGAGAACGCGGATCTAACAGGATCTTCTGCATTCTCATCCCCGTGCTGACACCCAGTCCCCCTTTGTGGCCTTAGAGGAGACCATGGAAAGGATCAGATCCTGCTGGAAACAGTACAAACTCCCCCCACCCCCATGGATTTTCCCCCATGCTGGGAGGGGATCGGGGAAGAACAGAAGCAGAGGGCAAGTCTATGCACACATGAGACCAGACCAGTATCCCCAGCCAAGGCCCTGAGCCAACTTCTCTCCCACGGCTTCCTCAGGAGCCCTGCTCCTATGGGATCCCCACTCATGGCTAATGCTCAGCCCCTCCCCAAATACACACACGCCATCTGGGGGAGGAGGGGGCGCACAGCATTCGCTGGTGCTTAACTGGGTCACTCAGGTGGCTTGTCGGTCTAGGTACGCAAGACTCTGCCTAACCCAGAATTGCCAACAGCTACAAAATACAGCCGAAGACAAAGCACAGCCCCCATTTCCCTCTCAATATCTCTCCCCTCCCCCCATTCAGGTACATTTAAAGGCTTCCCTTCCAAGGATGAAGGACAATGCAACCTTTCCCCCCACCCCATGCACTAGCCTTTCTGGACCTGCCTAATTCCCAGGGAGAAATGTAGCTGCTTTATTTTAATATGATCCATTTCAGCACAGAAGCCGCTGTGTAAGCAAAGTGGCGGTTAAACATCAACCCCCATAGAAAGTCTTCATTATTTGCTGATTCCCCCCGCCCACCCCTGCCTTACAAGGAGAAAATGCAATTACTGTCAGGGCAATGTTCTGCTCCCAGAGGTTTTTCACTGACCTGGAAAGTTCACAGAACACAGTGAAACAAGTAATGCATAGAATATATACTGCTATTCCCAGGCCTAGAGCACAGGACAGACACTAACTAATTCATCCTCTCAACATCCCTGGGAAGTGAGTGGGCAAGTATTATTATCCCTATTGATTTCACAGATGGGGAAACTGAGGCAGAGAAGTGCAGGGACTTGCCCAAGGCCAAATAGCAAGTCAGTAGCAGAGTCAGAATAAGAGCCAACGTCCTCCTGACCCCCAACTCTGGGCTCAGTCCTCCAGGTGACCCAGTGCCCATTCAAGTCAAGGGATAGGCTCTCACTGACCATCATAGAATCTCAGGGTTGGAACGGACTGCAGGAGGTCATCTAGCCCAACCCCCTGCTCAAAGCAGGACCAATCCCCAACTAAATCAAAACTTTGATGTGCATTGCATCAGCACCTAAGGCCCTGAGCCAGCAAGATGCTTAAGCACATGCCGAACTTCAAGCACAGGAGTGCAAATGGAGGCACTGATCTGGCACCACACACGTGCACATGAATAATTTTACACATGCGAGTCCTCCCATTGAACTCACTAGGATTACTCATGTACTTCAAGTTACTCACCGGCACAGGTGCTCACTAGACCGGTGCCTCGGAGACACAAAGTAAAGAAAGAGCGCGGACAATGAAGAGGAAAGGACACTTTCACGTAGGGCTGGCTGGAAAACAAGAATTCTCTTCCGCAAAAAACTGGGGTTTGACATTTGTTTTTGCTCCACAAACAAAAAGAAGACACCAGGGAGCTCTGCCCCAGAATGGCCACTGCAATGTGGGAGACCCAAGTGCAAAACCTTGTGCTACAGAATCTCTCCTGTTGGAGGTGTTCCCAGGGCCAGCGCAAACACTAGGCAACCTAGGTGGTCGCCTAGGATTTTGGGGGGGCGGCATTTCGGGTCCTTCAGTGGCATTTCGGCGGCAGGATCTTCGGCCGCCCCGGTCTTCGGCGGCATTTCGGCAGCAGCTTCTCCCGGAACCACCCCTCTCCTGTCCTCTTCCATCCTGGGCCCCGCCTGGGGCAGCAAAAAAGCTGGTGCCGGTCCTGGGCATTCCACCTGGTATAAATAATTAACATTCATTGGACAGAGCCAGCCCAACACTGACTTCATAGCCCAGTCCCTAGGGCACTCAACGGGGGGTGTAGGAGATCCAGGTTCAAATCCTCGCTCTGCCTCCTTCAAACCAGTCACTTGAAGCTGAGTATCCCCATCTGAGGTGACTTACCAAGCTGCTGGTTATCATGGGAGCAGTGGGTTGGTCTCCAGCCTGGCCCTGAAAAAACCTTCCCGACCAAATGTTCATCTAAACTGACCCAATAAGTTTCAGTTTTGACGAATTAGCATTTTCTGATGAAAAATCATTTTGTCAAAAACAAAATCCCTGACCAGCTTTTCTTTCCAGACATTTTTGGCTTTCGGAACCTAGCACGGCGTTAGTAACAAAGACAAGGAACTCATCTGTACCGTTTGGCTTGACTGAGTCACTTTGTGAGCATTTTCACTCATCTTTCTCCATGGCACAATTTACAGTGAACCTTTATGGTAGCACCTTGTGTTCTCTATTCTCCTTGGCACCTATTAATTAAATAGATGTTTGTGTGTTAAGCTCTTTAATTTCTCCAAAGACCATGTGCAAATTAACTGATCTGTGTGTATGTGCATTGCGCCCCTCTATGCCAACCCTCCAAGATTGCCCTGGCGTCTCCGGGAATCGACGATTAATCTTTAATTAAACCTATGTCATGTGATGAAACCTCCAGGAATACACCCAACCAAAACTGGCAACCTCACCTCTATTGGATGGTTGGAATGTATCAGTTTACTATGACGGCGGCTGCCCCTTTGCTCACTGGGCAGAGGCTTACGTATTTCAAGCCACACGTCTTGAGTTCTAGTTCTAGTCCTTGTTTTGCTGCCATCTGTTGGCCGCAGAGTCTGGCCACGAATTGTTGCAAGAGCTTCATCCAGGATGAAATTACCCCTGTGTAGAGGAGTAGCACAAAGTTTATGCATTACTCAGGTCTCACTAACATCCTCAAACTTAAGTGGGATATAAGGGGTGAATTTCAGACCAGGGACTACAATCTCCATGTTGAAGCAGCAAAGAATCCTGTGGCACCTTATAGACTAACAGATGTTTTGCAGCATGAGCTTTCGTGGGTGAATACCCACTTCTTCGGATGCAAGCAGTGGAAAAATCTCCATGTTATTCTTCCACCCCTATTTTAAAAGGGCGTGAAAACCCGCAGGCATTTGCCACCTCTGCATAATACCTGCAGGCCTCAGCCCAGCAAGACACTTAAGTACCCGCTTAACTTAAACACCTGAGTTATCCCACTGAAGTCGCTGGGACTAAGCAAGTGCTTAGAGTTAAGCACCTGCAGAGGTGCTCTGCTGGACCCAGGCCAAAGCCAATCAAAACGCGTGTAGGATAAAGGTCTAGAGGATCAGTGTGGAAATCCTGCTGTAATTCTACCTTGATAAATACACGCGTAACCTAAGCTTATAGTGTGCGCTCCCGGAGCTGGGACACCAGCACAGCTGTGAGCTACAACAGCCACCTGGATACCGATATACAAATGGAAACCCAGTTTCCGAATTCCTATTTCATATCCCATCCTGCCATAAAAAAGCAGCATCTGAAATGAAGCAGGCTTTACCCAGATCAGTGAGATATATCCAACCATGGTATGTTATAAGCTAATGAACTGTCTGCCCTTTCTTACTATTCCTTACACAAATACCCCATTTCAGGACAGCTGTTTGAATGTGATGCTGGCACTGAAGTCTGAAATAAAAGCCTCTCACTCTGCTCCACACAGGTCATTCAGATCTCTGGCAATTCAGAGAAACTAAGAGGAAATTCTATTTTAAATTAGCCTGGTAACAGAGCAATCACAGCAATTGCCAGACTCTGGATCAGACCTGAGGTCCATTTATTCGGTGTCAATATGATTTTATCAGTGGATGGTTCACTGCTCTCTTTTGAATTTCCAAGAACCAGGGGCCAGATCCTTAGCTCGTTTGATTTCAGTGCAGCTATGCTGATTTATGCCAGCAGAGGATCTGCCTCAATGAGTATTTAAAATATAGTGAGTTTGCAAAACAGATGTGTTTCTCCTCTCTTTGCTACTCACATGTACCACTTTTTCTAAGTCTCTCTCATTCCCAGCTCAATCTAGCTGCCTAGATGCATTACCGGGATCTGTGTGTCTAGGGACAGCACCAAGGGTGAGCTGCCAGCTGCTTTACATAGAGCTAACAAAGGGCACACACTGATCTACGAGAAGCAAACCACACATAACCAGTCAGGGATATGAAGATGGAATGTAGATTGTTACAGAAAAAATCCCACTCAAAACAACAAAGGACATTCTCACCTCTATGCCTTAACTATGTTTTTAGCTGCATTATTGAGCCCAGAATTTGATCATCAACAGGCAGGACATGGAAACCCAACACTGACTCCATAAAGTTTATTATTATTGTTATTATTGTCCTATTTCAGCTTGAGGAAGAAGCGGATGTAGCTTGATTTCAGTTAGCGAGCTTGACCCAGTAGGGCTCGGAGCAGAAGAGATGATCACAAATAGAAATTCATAATGTAATACCGGTTGGGGGAAATGGCATTTCATTCTGAGGATCCAGAAGTGCTTATCAATTTACATCTCACAACAGCCATCAATGCAAATACTGAGGCAAACACTTGCCATATAAGATGCATTTAGGAAACTATCGAGAGATCAAATTTTCAAATGTAAAACACGGTCTTTACATTTCCCCCAGCAACCTCGCTGATTTATTCCTGGCAGTCATTCCTAAAGTGTCCCCAAAGCAATCAGCACAAAATGCAACAGCTGGCCCGCTAATCAGCCAATGTGTTGTACATGTTCACTGTTGTTGAAAGATAGTGTTTATTTTAACAAAACACAGGGATGCACTCAGGTGTCCCCCGTAAAGGAGGGACATTCTGTGCCCATGGAGCATTACAATACTTGACGAAGGTAACACGATGAAACCGAAGATATTTATTATTAGGTGTGTTACAAGAGTGTGGAGAGGTCCAAGCCAAAATTCAGGGCCCTGTTGTGCTGTACACATAGTAAAAGGCAATCCCTGACCTGAAGAGTTCATAATCAAAACAGGAGTGGGAGAAAGACCAGGTTGTTATCCCAGTTTTACAGATGGGAAATGAGGCACGGAGAGATTAAGTGACTTGCATCAGCTCAGTCCACACCTGTTGAATCCTAGGCCAGTGACTTAACCACTAGGCAATTCTTCCCCTATCTCCATCTGCTGGACCCTTTGTCTTACTGCAGATCTCTGAGCATTTGCCACGACAATGTGAGGGAATGAGAAAGATGCACGTCTCGATGACTCACCATGGGGTTTAAGATCAGAGCCAAAATCCTCCGCACCGAAACTGGCAGGCTGGAACAACGGATCTGGGATTTCAACATGGCATCCATAACATCTCCTTCCCTGGGAGGTAACAGAGAAAGGAGGCTGTTCGGGCACTCCAGCTGTTTGATACCAACACTAAGCAGTGCCAGTTCCTAACCAGAACTTGACTGGACGTGGATAATGGAAAAACAATTGCACTCAGTGCAATCACCATGTCCCACAGCAGGCTGTATTCTTCAGACCAGCTGGCTCTGCACAGCTCAGGTGCTCGGTACTCAGCACCCTGAGTCCGAAGGGACGGGGAATGCATAACCGACATGTAATTCCCTTTATATTATCCTCTGTCAGACCAAACCAGTATCCTAACAGTGATCCATGAATACACCTCAGTGGGATGAGTGGATAAAGCTGGCTGACTCAATCCATCCTCCCTGGCCATTCCCTGCTGATCTTAGCTCTTCCAGCTAAAGAATCTGCTTCCTGGCTAGAAACACGGGCATTGGTTCTGCCATTCCTGTGAGTTAAATAAGGCAGGACTGTGAGGCCTATTTCACTTGGGATTTGAACAGTCATTTTGGATCCAAAATGCACCTGCCCAGTGTTCTTTCCAGAACACATCCCACAGTGCGCTGACGACTTACAACTTCTCCAATAAAGGGAAGGCTCCAGCAGTACAGGCCTTTGCGAAGGGCTTGCTCACCACATAATCAATTGGAGGGGGAGTGAAAGGCTTGCTCAAGAGGCAGCAAAGATGGGAGTGAAATCCTGGCCCTGCTGAAGTCAATGGCAAACACTCCCATTGCCTTCAGTAGGGCTGGGATTTCTTCTGGGGCATGGGAGTTACAAACTAATCTTACCTTCTCTCTTTTCAATCACAGTAATGAAACAAATTGAAGGTAAAAAGAGGAGATCCCGTATATTGTCTCAAATACGCACACTTAATGAGTCCAGAGCCCCCCAAAAGCTGAGTGAGGTTTTGGTTACAAGCAAATACAAGTGAAAACATGTCTAAAACTGGTAGCCAATCCAGCAGTAGTCCAAAGCCTCAGAGTACACTGCCACACCCATCTGTCTTCCTCACTGGCCTCTCCTGGCCCAGCCCTCAGCTCGCAGGTAACAATCAGTGAGCTCCAGCCCCCGAGCTCCTCAGGGATGTTTCCCTGCCATGCACAGCCTCTACCATCAGGCATTCACAGAGGATACTCAGTTTGCTTCGCTGTTAAAGAATCAGTGCATCACAGCTTATTAATTTAACTGACGGGGGGAAGATACATCCTTCCCTTCAAACACAGCACTGGATTGGTTTGTAATAAAAGTAAAACAGGTTTGTTCACAGAAGCACATGGATAAAGTGACACCAAGTAAAAGAGACCAAGGTAGCGATGGCTACAAGTTTTAGACCATTAGATGTGTGTTTTCACTTTTTATTGGCTTGTAACTTTATCTATAAACCAATCCAGCGCTGTGTTTGAAGGGTGTATTGACCCCAGTTAAATTAATAAGGAGGAGAGAGAGACTCCATCTTTATCCTGCACTTTAAGAGACAAAGAAACCAAGCGATTTGATCTCCGTGATGTGTCCTGGCCAGCAAAAAGGTGGAAAGAAGACTGCAAGATGCATTCTTTGTTTAAGATGGTTTCTCTCACCTGCAGTCTCCTCTCTTCCAACCATTAAGCCAGCCTCTCCTCCCGACCGTTAGGCAAGGCAACCTATGGCCTGGTCTTTCCAATGGGGTTGCTGCAGTCGTAGCTGAATAAGATCAAAAGGAGTAAGTCTGTTGTTAGCATCTACTGCTGTGTCTCTACAGTGTCCTGCAAAACGGGTCCCTGATCCTGGCGGGGGGTTATGGGTGATACCGTAATGGAAACAGTAAAGGAGGGTAGTAGTAAGAACAGAGACGCACTGTGATTTTATTCATGCTTCCGTCTATTTACAGGAAATCCTTCAAGGTCTCCTTGTTTAACTCCCCTTTTCATCTCCCCAGCTACCCCATCATTCACAAGGGTGACCTCTTGGCCATGCTGGTCTGGCTCTCTTCGTCCTACTCTAAAAATGAGCCAGATGTGTGCATCGGGGGCATTCACAAGTGGTACAAACCTCTCCGTCAGTCAGGGGCTTAGCATGTTACCTCCAAGGTGTCCTCAGCTCCCTCTGGTACAAAGAGAGGGAAGACAAAGCTCAGGACCTGAACCCCCCCCCCCAGCTTCCCTGTCTGTGAATCGACCCTAAATCTACCCACTGACATTCCTTATAGCCAAGAATTCTAGCTCGATGGGGTCAGCCAGTTATTCCTTCCTGCGCTCCACTGAGCCAGCCATGGGCACGCCTCACGTCCAGCAAGCGCAACACCAGAGGCTGCCAGGAAGGGATGTCAACCTTGCTCCAGGCTTGGGATGGTTCAAGTCCTTGTTGGAGCGAGGCCGCTGGCGAGAGGCAGGAGACAATCCCTTTGCCCTATGGCAGCACTTTTCTTTGGCCCCTCAGTGGCAGAGAAAGCAGCAGTGGCCATCAACGGCAGCGGGAACCTTGAGCGCCTGCTCCCCTTTCAAATCACTCCCCAGCCACACACTCGCATACTCCCAGCCTTACCCAAGGGTTGCCAGCACCGTTGCAAACACACCAGCTCCATGCGAGTCATCGCAATGATTCCAACCACATCATTCACGCAGCGCAGCTGCACCACGGCAGGGATTCCTCCCAGCTCAGTCCAACCTTGCTGCATGGAAGAGTCCCTCAGCACTCTCTGCCCCCACCCTGGTATCCCATGAGCTAATGGCACAGGAAGTCTCTTACTCTACCGGGACTTCCTAGCCCCAGATCTCATGGACCTGTTACCACGGGGCACTGGGCTGAGGATTTGGCCAGTGAGAGATCCCGTTGGGCAAAGCATAAAGCTGGGATCATTTTCACACACCGCCTCTGGCTTTACTGTGTGTGTGTCATGGTCTGGGAGCGGGGACAGATTTGGGTCAGGGAACTTGGGGTCACTGCTTCCCAGGGCACAGCTGTTATGGAGGGGTCAAGTCATCCACCCCCTGCTCCCAGGGTTGAGAGGAAGGATGGGGCAGTGACTAGCACACTACCTTAAGCATGTGGGAGGCCCAAATTCAATGCCCTGCCTTGGCACAGACTTCCTGTCTCTTAGACTCTCTTTGCCTGAGTTTCCCCTCTGTACAATGGCGATAATAGCACTGCCTGGTCTCACGCGGGTGGCGTGAGGATGACTACATTAATGATTGGGAGGTGTTCAGATATTATGGTGATGGTGCCTGTAAAGGGCTCCAATCACCACAGTTGCACTTCCTCCTGGCTAGATCTTACCCCGCCGTGGTCTCTCTCTCTTCATGACTCAAAGCGCTCCCTCATTGTGACTCGGGCCCCCTTCCAGCTTCTGAGGTATCAACGTGCCACTGGACAAGCTGTCTGGATGCCACCTTCCTGTGCCACTTCCCAGAGGGTGGTAGGGGAACCCGGGCCCACCCGCCACTCCTGATTCCAGCCCAGGGACCCTATCACTAGCAACCAGGCTTGCTCAATCTCGTTCCCTGAGCTCTTCCTAGCTCCTGGTCTGTCTGGGTTTACCACGGTCTACTCCCCATGCCTCTTGCCAATCTCCCTTGGCCAGGGCAGGAGGCCCAGGACTTACTCCACCCCTGGACATCCTTCTTATCCCTGACCAACTCCCTTTCCTCTGGCAAGTAACTGCAGGGCCCTTCTCCAGTTCTCACTTCCTGGCTTTATAAGCCTAGCCTCCCTCCTCCCACATCTTGGCTTCAGCTGCAATTATCTTTATCAACTACTAGCTGCACAACATATAAGATTAATGGGCCCTTTCTGGCCCACATTAGCCCACTCAGGGCTAGTGTGGGGGTGAAGACCCCATCCCAGGGTTACATAAGTACCAGGGAGAGATGGTGGGTTTTTTTTCAAAATTTCCTGCAAAAGTTTTTCCAATTTTTTCAACACAAACCTGAAACCGAAAAAAATAAAAATGGTTTTCTAGGATCATTTTTAGTTTTAAAAAATGGAGTCTTCCAGAAAAAAATAATCAGTTGTTGAAGGCCAAACATTTTCACTGACAGCTGAAAATTTTAAACCAAAACGTTTTTTTGTTTTCCCATTTTCTGTGGCTGAATCAAACAGAACAGAACATTTTTGACCGTTTTTTTTTAAAGTGTGGCTGTAGGACGTCCAACCAGCTCTAGTGCTCACGTTCTATTGTAGATGAAGAGCTGAACACCAGACTCCAAAGGGCATCGCAATCACGTCTGTTTATTGCACCGAACTAATTTCTGGGCACCAAGAGCTTTGCTGCTAATGGCTAATCTGTGGATCAGTCTGGTCAGCCAGGCCTGGGAGCCCCTAGCACAGGGATGAGTTGCTCTTGGTTTTAATCTGCTTTCCACGTCCAGGTCTCAGAGCCGTCAGTCGCTTGTCTGTTCGACTCCTCCAGCTGAGCAATGAGGTTGTGAGGCCAACTCGCCTTCCCAGGGATTCCATTGAAATTGTTCTCCCCCATAGCCCCAAGATCTCCACAGCGATGTTGCTGAAGAGTTCCAGTGCAGATTTATCGACGTGCCCTCTGAGCAGTGAGCTTCAGTGTCTCAAATCCACCCGTCAAACCCTTCTGCAGCACGTAGCTTCCTGTGGTTGCCACTAACCAACTGAAGGATGCAAGAGCCTTTGCTGAGCCTGCCCTCCCAAATGAAGAACGCTGCCTTGTTTTGGGGAGCAAGAACATTTACCAGGCAGTTCTTTATTCTCTGCTCTTGCCCTTGGGCTGGTGCCAGATTTATTACTAAACACCAGCTACGTTCTTGGCTGTGTACATGGAACAAATAGACAGTCCCTGCCTCAAATAGCTTATAGTCTAAAGGCAAACACGGATGAGACAGGACTTTCTGGGAGGGTGCTCCTCCTGCCCTGCAAGCATTGACTGAGTTCTTAAAAATATATTTTGTTGTTTTCACACCCTCCTCCTGCTCTACCCCTTGCTCTGTGTAGGTGAAGTGTCTTCAGACCTTGGAGAAGAAATGAACATAACATAAAAATAGCCCTACTGGGGCAGACCAAAGGCCCATCTAGCCCAGTATCCTGTCTTCTGACAGTGGCTAGTGGCAGGTGCCCCAGAGGGAATAAACAGGACAGATAATCAAGTGACCCTGTTGCTCATTCCCAGCTACCGGCAAACAGAGGCTAGGGACACCATCCCTGCCTATCCTGGCTAATAGCCATTGATGGACCTATCCTCATGAATTTATCTAGTTCTTTTTTGAACCCTGTTATAGTTTTGGCCTTCACAACATCCTCTGGCAAGGAGTTCCACAGGTTGATTGTGCGTTGTGTGAAGAAATACTTCCTTTTATTTGTTTTAAACCTGCTGCTCATTAATTTCATTTGGTGACACTCATTCTTGTGTTATAAGAAGTAGTAAACAACACTTCCTTATCTACTTTCTCTACACCAGTCATGATTTTATAGACCTCAGTCATATCTCCCCTTAGCCGTCTCTTTTCCATGGTTGGTTATTAGAGCTGTGTGACTACTTCAAACAATTCCCCAAGAATACCAACTAATCAACCCCTTTCAGCCACCTCCGCTGCTCTCACTCCCCTTCCTGCTTCTCACCAAGAAGTTTACGGCGAGGGAGGGTCCCAGACACAAAAAATCATTGGCAGATATTGATCGCAAACAGTGACATAAAATCACAGGCTGCCAGGTGCAGTAATGAGCAAACTGGGAATGGATGTGTTCCCTAGAATGTTTTTTTTTTTTTAATTTGTTTTCCTGCTGCTCATTGAACCTTCAGCGAGATTTTGATCCTTTTTTGCTCTTCTCCCACCCTTTGGTTAAAAATTGAACACAGGCAAATGAAGCACTGATTGCACAGTCAGGCTTTGGCTGAATTGTTAACGAGGAGAAGGGGCTTTTGAACAGGTTTATTAACCGCTAAGGGAAACAGTCCGATTCACAGGGGTGTCCTCACATTATTTCATGTCTTAGTCGGAAGGTGACTTGGTTTATAAGTTCAAATCATTAGTGTCATCATCATCATCGGGTCCCACGTTCCTCTTCCTCTCGCGAGCGAGCGTCTCCACCTCCTTCATGAACCGCAGACACAGCTCCTCCTGCCACGGCAGAGCCACGCACTGAACGGCGACAGGCAGCCCCACGGCTCCTTCCACAGCCTGCAGAGGAGACAAGTGTCCTAACGTCACCCAGGGCACTCGGGCACTGACGGCACAGGCAGAAGCACATACCAACTGGTGGGAGGGGCACAAAGGGTCTAGTGACCCTCCCCAGGGTCAAGTGCCTCCACCGCCCCTGCGGGGAGAAGAAGGGGTGGGGCCAGGCAGCATCCGGGAGTGGCTCAGCAGGAGAGCAGAACCCCACATGGGATGGGGAGAGCACGGGGGCATCACATGAGGCAGTCACGTGCCCCTCCTTTAGCTGGTGCCTCCCCCCCATGAGTCGCCTATCTAGAGCAGTCATCCTGAAGTCAATGGCACTGCTAGTAGACAGGCATAGAGATACAGGGTGCCAGATCCTCAGCTGGTGGAAATCAGGGCAGCGACACTGAAATCAATAGAGTTCTGCTTCACTGTGTGCGCACTGTTAATGAAGTTACCTTATCTGTCTCCAATCCCTTCCCCAGCCGTCTGCCTCACCCTGGCCTGTAATGCAACCTCGTCACTAAGGCGTATGAGAAATTCCCCCCACCCAACCACGCAGAGGGACATCAGATTGGCAGGGCAGGTTTCCCTTAGTATTGATCTGGAAACCGTCCTCGTAATGTCAGCTAACCTCTCGCAGCCTCTTATCCCAGGGGTCGCCGTAGTGCCCTTTGTAATTCTTCAGCTCTTCTTCGTCAGCCTCCGTGACGGCGCTGACCGGCACAACCCCCGCGGGGAAGTTCAAGACGTTGTATAAATTGGTGTAGGAAGAAGCAGCTGGGAAAAGACAACAGAAAAAGCTCTGAGCATCAGGTTTCCAATTCGGTCGAGCCACAGTTGGCATGTGGAACCCCAGCTCTGGGCAAAGCCCAGAGGATTTGCCGGATGGTGCAGTCTTCACTTGTGATGAATGATTGGCGGCCATGAAAGACTCCCTGTTGAGACATTGGACAATGACCTTTCCCAGGACATTTCTATAAGACGGTGGCAGTCAGAAGTCTCCCAGCCTTGGGCTGAGGCCTTCTGCCAGTTCAGCTTTAGTGTCCACACTGACCCTCCTGATAACTGAATGAATTCTGCCCTCATCCAATGAATCAGTGCAATTTACTCAGACATTGTGACTAATGCCACAGAAGCTCAAGGCTCAGCAGTCAGTAACCTCTTCCTCACTCTCACGAGCCAGGATGCATGGAGCTGAACAAAGCTCAGCTGGTATTAAATGGAGGTGTCGCTCCATTAACCTCAGGCAGTTGTCCATGAATACTGGAGATGGGTAAAACCTCCCAGATCACATCCACTTCCCAACTGATGCAGGATTGTTCAATACTGGAGATTAACATCCAGAGCTTTGCCCAGTCTAGCCTAGTTCAAGTGCTGGGACCTCCATCATTTCCCTGGAGAGATTATTCCACAGCCAAATATTTCTTGGTATTCAGCCTAAGTTCTCTTTTGCTCAGTTTCATCCCATTACCCTTCCCCTTTCCCCCCCCAAACAACAGCATATGCTGCATGTATTGCACTTGTCGGCACAATGGCAGGCTCATTCCTGGACATTTAGCCAAGCTAAACACATTGGCCCAGATTCTCAGCTTGTGGAAATCAGCATAGCACTGGTGAAATCGATGAAGCTACATCAGTTTGCACCAGCTGAGGATCTGGCCCATTTGTTCTTTTAGGAACTGATGCAAGTCCACTGAAATCAACGGGATTCTTTCCATTGACTTCAGTAGTGGTTGGAATAGGCTCTCAATTACCCCTCCTAATTCAAACCCTCCAACCCCATAGTCATGTTTGTTTTTCTTATCCAATTGCCCATTAATTAGTCATCATCTTTCTAGCTCCGAGGAGACATTCCTCCTTTATTCCAAGGTTATCCCCACCAGAGCCATACGCCTCCTTAGCCAAAGCTAAAAGGCAAACATTTCAAAATAATCCTGTCTACATAGACTAAGCTTCTCTGCTAAGCCAAGTGGTCTATGTAACGTGTACCTGCTGCGTCTGCCTCAGATGGCTGGTCCACTTAGAGCACGGGTGGGCAAACTTTTTGGCCCAAGGGCCACATTGGGGTTGCAAAACAGTATGGAGGGCCAGGTAGGGAAGACTGTGCCCCGTCCCAAACAGCCTGCCCCCCACCCCTTATCCACCCCCTCCCACTTCCTGCCCCCTGACTGCCCCCCTAAGAACCTCCAAACCCATCCAACCCCTCTGCTCCTTGTCCCCAACCGACTCCCCTCCATCCACCCCCCCCACCCCCTGACCACCCCCTTCCAGGACCCCCTGCCCCTGACCGCCCCCTTCCAGGACCCTACCCCTTATCCATCTTCCCCCCCCAGCCCCTTTCGGAATGTGGCCCCGCAAACATGGGCGGAGGACTCAACAGGAGCAGGGGCAGCCGCACAGCCAGAGAGAAGCGGCGGTTTCCCCTTCAAAGGGCTGCTTCTCTCTGGCCGGCTGCGTGGCCTCCCAGTGCTCCCCCTGAGTCCTCCGCCTGTGTTCTCTGCGCTCCCGCCATCTGCACCACCCGCCTGCATATGATTTCAGTGCAGCCAGTGTTGAGTTGCCCGAGTGCCCGGCCCTGGGTCCCCCTGTTGTTGGGGGGCCTTTGCCAGGGCACCTTGTGTTCACTTGTAAATCTGCCCCTGCACCGCGCCGCCCAGCCCCGGAGCCAGCCAGGATGCCGCGCTGCCAGCACAGCAAGCTGAGGCTGCGGGGGAGGAAGGACAGCCGGGGAGGGGCCGGGGCCAGCTGGGAGCTCAGGAGCTGGGCAGGATGGCCCCGCAGGCCAGATGTGGCTCGCGGTCCGTAATTTGCCCACCTCTGCCCTATCCACACCCCCGCCCTCTGACCACCACCCCGAACTCCTCTGCCCTCTATCCAACCCCCCCTATCCCCTGCCCCCTTACCACACTGCCTGGAGCACCGCTGGCTGGCGGCGCTACAGCCACGCAGCCGCCGCCACCGTGCAGCACAGAGACTGGGTCAGGCCGGGCTCTGCAGCTCGCTGCCCCAGGAGCTCGCAGCCCCGCCGCCCAGAGCATTGCGCCAGCGGCGGAGCGAGCGAGCTGAGGCTGCAGGGGATGGGGGATAGCAAGGGAGGGGCCAAGAGTGAGCCTCCTGGGTCAGGAGCTCGGGGGCCGGGCAGGACAGTCCCGCGGGCCGGATGTGGCCCGTGGGCCGTAGTTTGCCCACCCCTGACTTAGAGGATAACAGCCTACTGTTGTTTCTAGCTAAAGGAGTTATTCCTTTAGCTCAAGTGGTAGAGATCTTTGCCGAAGCTGGCAGATTCAGTTTCTGAAGATGACCCATGCTGGAGATCACCACACCTGCATGGTGTATTTAGCCACAGAAACTTCATAGCCCTCTTTGCAAGAACAATGAGATTGGGCTAATTGGAAGAACAATATCCTTGCAGCTACAACACTTGCTTGGTAGCTAGATTAACAAGGCTCACTTCAGATATTGCTGATTGGTTTCTGTCTTCTTTTTTAACTCATCAGCTAATGCTGAGGAAGCCTCTTGAGTTGTGCTTTGAACAAATGTGCTATAAACAGCTGCACAATAATAATCCACTAGCCACAAATCTTCGCCTGTCCCTTCTGTCAGGGCATTTTTACCCAACTCACTTTTACCTCCAAAGTGCTTGCAGCTCTTCTGAGCTTGGTGTCATCTTGCAAATTTTTATAAGCCTCCTCTCCACTCTATTATCCAAGTCATTTGTGAAAGTATTGAGTAGCACCACCCCTAGGACAGACCCCTGCAGGATCACACGAGATACGTCCGCCCAGTTTGCCAGTGAACCATTCAATTAAGACAAGTGCAAAGAACGTCACTTAGGCAGGAAAAGTTAAATGCATAACTACAAAATGGGGAATAACTGTCTGTGTTAGTGCAGCTGAACAGGGCCTGGGGGTTACAGTGGTTCACAAACTGAATACGAGTCATCAGTGTGAGGCAACTGCAAAGAGGCTCATGTGATTCTGGGGTGTATTAACGAGAGTGCTGTGTGTAAGACACAGGAGTTAACCGTCCCATTCTACTCGGCACCAGGGAGGCCCCAGTTGGAGTAATGTGTCCAATACAGGGCACCACAATTTAGGAAGGATGTGGATAAAGTGGAAAGCGTCCAGAGGAGAGAAACAAAAATGATTAAAGGGTTAGAAAACCTGACCTATGAGGTTGAAAAAACTGGCCATGCTTAGTCTTGAGAAAAGAAGACTGAGGGGTGACTGGTAACAGTCTTCAAATATGTTAAGGGCTGTTAGAAAGAGGACTGTGATTAATTGTTCTCCATGTCCACTGAAGGTAGGACAAGAAGTAATGGGATTAATCAGCAACAAGGGAGATTTAGGTTAGATTTTAGGGAAAACTTTCTAACTCTCACAGTAGTTAAGCTCTGGAACAGGCTTCCAAGGAAGGCCGTGGAGTCCCCGTCATTGAAAACAAGTTGGACAAACACCTGTCAGGATGGTCTAGGTTTCCTTGGTCCTAGTACAGCACAGGGGATTAGACTTGATGACTTCGAGTTCCCTTCCAGCCCTACATATCTGTGATTGATAACTACTCTTTTAGTAGGTTTTTCAATCTTGAAAAGCTTGCTTCCATTTCTGCTAGTACCTCAACCATACCAGCCTGAATTGCTAGAGTTAGACATAGCCAGGGATTACCAAATAGCTTCCCAGGATAGCCCTTGTTAAACGCTGGACCCAAAGCAGGACACAGCATAACATCCAGCTCCAGCTTCCTCCATTTAGCAATGAATTCTGTACGGTAAGCCTAGGAAGAAAGAGAGAGAGTTACAGTTGTAACTAAGCTACAGTTGTGGCCAATCTGTATTTTCTTTAAAAACATGGGGGTTTTGTTTCACACATCTTTGTGCTTCCTAGAAGACTACAGCATAACATACGGAGCTGATCAAAAGATGAAAATTTGGCCAAAATTTCAGAACTGCAAAGTAATTTCCAATTCACTGGGTTCAAAGTGGGCCCATTTTTAAATCTATTTTCATCAAAAATCTTTTGTTCACCGAAAACCAAGATTTTAGTCAACAAAGCATGTCAATAACTATTTGAATAATAATTTCAAAATGTTGAAATTTGTCATTTCCTGAAAAGTGGGGGTTTGGTAAACTCATATTTTTGACTATCCATATCATTAAAAATGTTGTTTTTCTCAACAAAAAACATGTCTGTGATGTTGACAATTTTTCACAAAATATTTCCGGTTCAAAAAAGGAAAAAAATTTCGTTTGGGGAAAAAAACATTTGAAAAATTTCAGCCACCTCTACTAATGTACCGGTTTACGTGTGCATGACTGCCCTCTGCTGGATGGACTATCAGACTTGCTTAAGCATGAATATATCTTCAACTAGTGGCTGAAGCCTCCAAGAATTCTGTTTTGCAAAAAAAATTTGAAGTTCTGACATTTGTTTTTGTTCCACACTGGAATGAAAGCGAGAGCTTTAGAATTTTTTCACAAGAAATCAAGAGTGACACACCAACAGACACTGCAGAACAGCCAGTTGTTAGGGCACTTGCCTAATATGAGAGAGAGCCAGGATCACGTCCCTGCTCCAAATTAGGCATGACAGAGGTTTGACCCTAGAGACCCTACATCCTAGGTGAATGACTGAACCACTGGGCTACGGGCTAGCCATCCTGGAGCTGACGAATGTTCCATTGAAACCAATAATGTTGCTGTGAGAAGTTTCAACTAATGGGCATTTCCAATGGGAAAACAGTTAGTCCAAAAATTCCCAACCAGCTCTACAACAGAGGCCACAAACTCTCAAGAAGATTCTCCCTTAACTCAAATGCTGACCATCTGTGTATTTCAATCCTTCGGTTCTGGGTTCTCGCCTCAATACCGGCACATATGGTTTAACTAGCAAGAATGGTATCTAGTGTTTGAAGCTATGGATTTGCTTCAAGAGGAAATACATGAAATTGTTCATTACAAGTTCTTCCTGTGCTATTTCTGCTTGGAGAAAGCAGGCCGAAGGATCATCTCTCCCTTGAGTGAATAGACGCCTCTGTGCATATAAGTTCTGCCTGTACACTCATCACCTATTCTAGAAATGCTTGTTTCTCAAAGTGAGGTATGTCTGATTTATTCTCACGTGATCAGTTTCAGTATTGCACTGACTGTGTAGCTGAAATGACCATTTAAATGTCAATATGAAATCTTGATGATTTGTCTTAGTGAGAAAATAATATTACCGCCACTGCAACATGATGCTTCCAAAGGTTTTTTGCTGATCTGGAAAATTGACAGGATTAGTCGTTGTCCATGCATCATATAAATAAAATGCAGATAAAAGTGCCATTAAAATGATGTGTCATTATTACAGAACACAAATGACCACATATATAACAATTATATAGATCAAGCAATCATACCACATATAAGCCAAATATGTCTAGGAATAGGTTTAAAGAGCCTTTCAGTGTTTATTTTAAAAGGGTGGCATCACATTTCTTTTCACTCAGCCATATGGACAAAATTCACAATAAATTCACTTAAATCCATTCCCACCTAGCTTCATTGTGATATTGTGATGGGGTGTAAATCCCACACCGGTGGGCAAAAAGGTTAACTGGAGTCAGTGCACAATTAGCCCACTTTTTTTTTGCACCTGGAGGTGTGCATCAGGCCTGATTTGTTATCCGACCATCTGGGGAGGAGCTGGGTCTGCTCTATAAAAGACGGAAGTGAAAGCTAGGAGGAGACCCAGGACAGGAAAGAGAAGCCCAGGAGGGAGAAGGTTAGAGGCCCCTCACTCTGGGACAGGAACCAGAGGGAAGTTATAGAAGAGGAGCAGGGCAAGGGTCCAGGGAAGTAGTGCTAGGGGTCAGTGCTCCACAAGAGGATTAGGGAGCTGAGGAGAACCCGCCAGGACTAACAGCTCAAGCCTGGGTGGGCCGAGGTTCCTTTAGCTGGGTTTGTTTGGAGTTTTCTGCACTCTGTTGGGAGGAGACCCAGGGCAGAGGATGCAGCGAGCTCCCTCTTTCAGGGAAGCGGCTGCTCCTGAGGTGAACCTGAAGCCCAAGGGAAGATGAGGAGCTGCTGAGGGACAACAGCCTGCCGGAACCCCGGGAAGGTGGAGAACTGCACCAGCCATACACCCTGCAGTGGAATGAGACACAAGAGCCAGACACAGACGCGAAGTCACTGGGTTGCCGCCGAGACTGGCCTGAGTGAGGGCAGCCAGATAAGCCCAGTCGGTTCTGAAGACTCAGTTGTCTTGATATTTCCGCTGGATCTGTTAACAGACCCTAGGGAGCCGGGAAGGGGTGGAAACAAGACGACCTGGCTGGAGGGTCGAGTGACGAGAAGAGGCAGATCACCATGGGACTGCAGTGACCATCTCCAGGGGGCATCAGAGGAGGACGTCTGCCTTGCCATGCCCAGCCACAAGGGGGAGCGACTGTGGTGAGTCAATACTCCCGCAGATACATACATGTAGCGAAATCATAAGAACGGCCCTACTGGGTCAGACCAATTGTCCATCTAGCCCAGTATCCTGCCTCAGACAGTGGCCAATGCCAGGTGCTTCAGAGGGAATGAACAGAGCAGGGCGATTATTGAGTGATCTATCCCCTGTTCACTCCCAGTTTTTTGGCAATTAGAGGCTATGGACAGTCAGAGCATGGGGCTGCGTCCCTGCCCGTCCTGGCTAATAGCCATTGATGGACCTATCCTCCAAGAACTTGTCTAATACTTTTTTGAGCCCAGTTAGACTTTTGGCCTTCACAACACCCAGTGGCAATGAGTTCCACAGGATGACTGTGCACTGTGTGAAGAAATACTTCCTTTTCCTTGTTTTACATCTGCTGCCTATTAATTTCATTAGGTGACCCCTAGTTCTTGTGTTATGAGGAGTAAATAACACTTCCTTACTTACTTTCTCCACACCAGTCATGATTTTATAGACCTCTCTCATATCCCCCCTTAGTCGTCCCTTTTCCAAGCTGAAAAGTCCCAGTATTATTAACCTCTCCTCATACAGAAGCCGTTCCATGCCCCTAATCATTTTTGTTGCCCTTTTCTATACCTTTTCCAATTCCAATATATCTTTTCTGAGATGGGGCGACCACATCTGCACGCAGTATTCAAGAGGTGGGTGTACCATGGATTTATATAGAGACACTATGAGGGATATTATTGTGATATTGTGATTATTGTGATATTTTCTGTCTTATTATCTATCCCTTTCCTAATGATTCCCAGCAGTCTGATCACTTTTTTGACTGCTGCTGCACATTGAGTGGATGTTTTCAGAGAACTATCCATAGTGACTCCAAGATTTCTTCCTTGAGTGGTAACAGCTAATTTAGACCCCACCATTTTATACATATAAAATCCCGCCTATTTATCTTTTTTCTGGGAATCATGGCTAATTTTGTAATTACTGTATTTCAGAGGAACAGAAATAAAATTGAAAAAGAAGAAGTCCTCATTAGTCATATACAAACAAATGTAAGGATTTCCATCATTTACTGGATGATTTAATGGCCCTTGAGGCTCAGAAGATCTGGGTTCTATTCCTGGGTCTTGTCATTTCCCTGCCTCAGTTTCCCCAACTGTAAAATGGGGGATAATGACACTGACGTGCTTTGTAAAGCACTTTGAGATCTGAGGATAACAGCTAGAGATTATTAGATTAGCGTGTTGCCCTCAGAATGGGATTCGGGGAAAAGAACGTTACCTGCTATTTCTGTGTGATATACAAGCTGGGGCAGTTCCATTCAACACATACAGAATAAAAGTGCAAAGGCTTAATGCAATGATCTAATTTCCATTAGGGCAAATGGAAAAGACCTCAACTCATTTCAAGGGAGCTGCATCAGGCTTTACATGTGGGGAAAGCATTCGGGAATCCGGGGGATCTCATCCAAAGCCCCTGAGGTTAATGGGACCCTTTCCATTGGCTTCAATGGGCTTTGGGTCCAGCCCCTGGCTTGCAAAGTCTGTTCCCAACGGACTCGCTCATGCAACACACAAACTCTCCAGTATGCTTCTCAAGCTCAGACACCAGCTACGAGCTGGAAGTGGAAACGCAGTCTGGGTATAGACCAGCATCCTACTGCGATTTACAATTCATACCTCGTGTACTGCTCTCCAAGTACCTGTGTGAGCTAAAGCAGGGATTCCCCGGGACAGGTATGTGTATTTTGCCCCTCTAGGAGAACAGCAGCCTAGTCTGGCGCAGAAGAAGCGGAGCAGAGAGCACAAACCAAAACCCAAGCAAGAATAGGGAGCTCTACATTCCCTGAGGTCATATCAGGCCTCCAGTAGAAATAGAAATGATCTGTACAGCCTTGATTCTGATAAGGAAGGTGTTGAAATGCAGAGTTTCCTCGGGAGATACCGGCTTCCTTTCCACTTCTGATACCACGACAATCCTTTCTATATACCTTAATTTGATGGTGCAGAGGAGCTTTTCACAGAGCCACTTACCCCACTCCGCACAGCGCGTTCAGATCTCTGGCGATTCGTGGATACTTGGAGAGAAACAACATTTGGAATGAGTGGGTCACAGTGCAGGGCAGTCAAAAGCAGCATCGTTCAGAAGAAATCAGCTAGTCTGCTTCAGCCTTCCATGAAAACCAAACGCTGCCGAGGCCCAACCAGAGCAGGCCTGTGTAATGAAGTCTGGCTGCTCTACAGTCTTCCATTGCAGCAGTAGAAATAGTGCAGCGGCTTGTGAACAATCGGGATTTAACTGTTTATAGCTAAGCTCTAAATCTGCTCATTGGCAAGAAGAAATGGTAACCTACCGCCAGTTGCGTAAGGTTTGTGTTTATTACTGTCCTGAATGACCTGTTCTGCTCTGTGATGAGGCCACCGTATGAAGCAAGAAGCGCAGAGTTTTATTTTCATTCATCTGTTGGACCCACTAGACTAGGGTTCAGGACAGAAGGAGGAGAATCATCTTCTTGACACAATTATCGTGGTGAGGGAAATGGTCCTAAATACAAGTTCTCATTCAAATCAAATTGGAGAAAATAGCTTTGGTTTTACACCAAGACTCCAGAATTGCTTCAGACGGATTTATATCACAACAGCAGAACAATGCAAACAGGGTCCGGGACTTCACCACGAATGCTTGCTGGATAGATGCTCTTTACATCTGCCTTCTCCATCTGTGGGAACCCTCCCAGCCTGTAGACCAGGGGCCCCCAACACAGTGCCCGTGGGCGCCATGGCCTGTGTCCTGGCCGACGGTTGAGCATCCGCCGCCACAGTCCTTCGTCTGGCACCTGCCAGACGAAAAGGTTGGGGACCACTGCTGTAGGCGTTTGAGCATCTCCCACTGCAATAAGCGTGCAAAGAGGATACACATCGAGGTGACTTACCACAGGCTTTAAGATGAGGGCCAGAATCTTCTTCACCAGAATGGGAAGACGGTAACAGTTGATCTGCGATTTCAGGGTCGGATCCACAATGTCCCCTTTGCTGGGAGGTGAGGGAGAAAGGAGGCAGTCAGGCCAATCCAGTTGTAGAGTGCCGCTTCCCAACCAACATTTTAGCATCTTTAAATAGTAAAACGACAACTCACGCAGGCAGCAACCCAAGGTATCAAGTTCTGAACCCCTGAGCATAACAGAAATCATTGCTCAGTGTGTAAGGGTAGATGCTCCAGAATAATTCTTTGCAACATGACATGAATGCTTCATTTCCTATATTTATTTGCATTTTTTTTGGTAGACTATGGAGTATTTCCCATTTTTGCAGGATTTTTTGTTTTGTTTTTATACACCTTGGGACTTGCCTTCACTCTGCTGGCCTTCTGCCTACATGTCCCCTCACCCTAGTTCTGAGCACTTCCACCATGAGTCAACGTAACCTCACGCAATCCTGTTGTTATCCTCCCCATATTGCAGCTGGAGCAACTGAAGCACTTGGAGATTAAATGACATGCGTAGGGTCATGCGAGGAGTCCATGCCAGAACCAGGAATCAACTCCACATCTCATGAGTCCCAGTCCAGCGCCTCAGCCGCAAGACCATTGCCCCTCTTTCCTGGCCTTTCCCCGTTTGTACGTGTATTGTGCTGGTCTGGGGAGGTGCTCTGAGATGCAGAGTGCTGTATACATAAGGCAGCATATTTAGCTTTGGAATTTGGATGCCGTTGTGTAAAGTGGGGTGGGGCCCAGATATCTCAGAGACCACATCACTCTCCGAAACCTATCTTGACAGCTGTGATGAGGCAGGATGCTGCAGCGGGTGGAGCCCACCATGAAACTCACTGGGGCTAGACATAGTCAGGAAAGGACCCTCCGCCATGTAATTCCCTAGCACCAGGGATTAGAATGAGCTCCAAGCCCATTCAGACTCTTCTCTTTGAGAAGCCTTCTCCATCGAACCACAAGAACAGAACAGCCAGCAGTCATGGAGAGAGAAGACCAAGAACAACCACAGCGGCACAAATGATGATGAAGTGGAGAATATAGTCCTACCCCACAGAAATGATGCGATTCCTAATGGTCTCAGTGGCGCTTTGATGCTACAGCACTGGACCCGTTGAGAGTGTGGATGTATATAATTCAGGTTAGCATGATGTGGCAGATGATGCTATACAAGTATAACGGGCAGGTTGATTAGCCTAGACCAGGGATAGGCAACCTATGGTATGTGTGCCAAAGGCGGCACATGAGCTGATTTTCTGTGGCACTCACACTGCCCGGGTCTGGCCACCGGTCTGGGGGGCTCTGCATTTTAATTTAATTTTAAATGAAGCTTCTTAAACATTTTAAAAACCTTGTTTACTTTATATATAACAATAGTTTAGTTGTATATTATAGACTTATAGAAAGAGACCTTCTAAAAATGTTTAAATGCATTACTGGCACGCGAATGAAGACTCAGCACAGCACTTCTGAAAGGTTGCCGACCCCTGGCCTAGACAATTGAAACTCAGCACCCACTAGAAGTGAGAATAATGGGACCGATGGAGCTTACTCTGTTTAGCATCCTGTAAACTATCCCAAACTAGTATGGACTGGGAAGGCACAATCTTAGTTTCTTAATAGCGTTCCTCAGAAGAGTCTCAGCAGGACAACAGAACACGCAGAGTCAACCCATCCTCCAGGTTAGTTCCAGGCTAACCAAACCTGGCCTCCTGGCAGAAGGAACCTGTCTGCTGGTTCCTCCTGACGCCCCCTTGCCTGCACGACCCAATGAGCCACAGCAATCGGCCGCCAGCCCTGTTCAAAGACAACGGGATTTACTTACAATTTGTCCAATAGATTTGCAGCTCCATCAGAAAAGAGGCCTCTGGTGAAAAGCTCGTCTACCACGTAATCAATCCGAGGGGGGGTAAAGGGGACCAGCTGCGTGAAAACCATCATGGCTCAAGAGGCGGCAAAGACATTGGACAAAAATATACATTTGCGAAAACCTTGCTAGAGAAGCAAAAAAGGGGGCTCTCCGCTTGTTCCAAATTCAGATTAGCCACGGGTGCCCAGATGCATTTTCCCTAAACACTAATGGTGGAACACATCTGCAAAGTGTGTGTCACTGCCCCCTCTAGTGGCTGGTCCAGAGTGGATAACAGCCTACTGCTTCCGGTAGCTAATGAAATTCCTCCTTTACTCAAGTGGTAGAGGGGCTTTGGTACTGATTGTCCCAGGTTCAAACTCTCATTAACCTGGGTCTCCCTGATGATATGAAAACTTGCCCCAACCCCTGATTTATGCCCCCTGAAGAGAGCTGCCCCTTTGCCTGGCAAACATGAGCTGGATTAAGGGACTGAGAGACCAGCAAGCCACGGAGGTTCAGATGTCTTGATATTCATTGGGACACAAGCATAAGGAATATTACGGGGAACTGGCACCCATGGCTGTTTGGAAGCCCCGAGCCATGGTTGGAAGTATGGAAAGAATTTCCACTTGACGGCGTTTTAAGACCGCGAGGCTAGTGAGACAGTGGTGGCTGGGAGCAAAGATTATTGAATGAAGCTTTTCACTTTCTGATCTTCACAACAGGTTAGTGACTAGACATTAGCTCCATTTGACAGATGGAGGGGTCAGGGAAGTGCATGATTTCTCCAAAGCCACCTGACTCGCTAATGCTTTGCTCCCCTGCCTCGTTCCCCTCCCTTCCCTTCTTTCTATTTAACTGATCACCTCCTGAGTAAATCCACCCCCCTGAAAAACCCCTGTGGAATTAACAGGACTTTTGCCACCATCACATTGTTCCCACTAACTTGTATGTTCTACCCCTCCCTCCAGGCTGTCTCTCTCTTGTCTATTTAGATGATACGCTCTTTGGATCAGCGACTGTTTACTGTTCAGTGTTTGTGCAGCACCTAGCGCAATAGGGCCCTGGTCTCTGCCTGGGGCTCCTAGGTGCTATCAAAATACACATGCATCATGTTTTATGTTACTGCTGGGATTCGAACTCTGACAATCCCTGGCCCTCAGGCCAGCGCTCAGCACAAGAAACATACCGTATGCCCTGCCTCCTGGAGAAGCTTTTTGGTTTCCTGGACAGCCCGTCTCATGCTGGGCGAGGGCTGGAAATAGCCGTCTCCGTCGTAATACCCGATCCGAAGAGAGACTGAACTGGAGTACACCTGGAAGCAGAGGAGCTTTCGCTTAGGAATGGGGGAGTGGCCAGACTGGGTCAGACCCAAGGTCCATCTAGCTCAGTATCCTGTCTTGGACAGTGGTCATTGCCAGGTGGCTCAGTTGTGGGCGAATTGAGGTTCTGTGCAATGTTCTAAGATGCTCTGCCCACAGTTGGTTCAATGGGGCTATTTCCATAATACAGATCACAGGTTTGCAAAGTCTAGGATGTTTTAATCCACGGCGCCGTGTCGCACGGAGGCTCCCTCACTGAGGAGCAGTCTGAGTCTGTTACCTCCTCGTTGAAGGGCAGGGGTGGCACGGTGGGGTCCAGGCGGAACATGTCGTCACACAGGAGCGCTCTCATGCACAGAGCCAGGCTGTCCACGTCCCTCGCCATTGGCCCGACCATTCCTGTAACTGCAACCACAAATGCAAGGACGCCCATCACCGAAGATGGACTGCAGAGGTGCCCCGTTGCCTAGTCCATCTTTTGGCTAATGCGGGGAAGGCTGTTCAACAACACAGGGCATGGTGGGACAAATGCTTGGGGCCAGATACTCGATCCTACTCTGTTTCCTTTGCAGCAGGCAGAGTAAAAGGAGCAGCCCGTGCCTGTAATCTCCCTGTTGGGGATACCCCCAGCAAGGAGGAGACCCCAGAGCCGGTCCCTATCCTTCCCCACCTGCCATTCCCCAGACCAGAGGGGTGGCCAGAGTGCAACCTGCTCTGGCAATCTCCAACTGGCCTTAGGGACCCCACGCCAGCTGGCGCAGGTTAGGGCAGCCCCCAGGCTGCTCTAACCTGTATCTGGGGCCAGGCCAGGCAGAGAATCAGGACCCCATTACTCAGCTCCCCAACAACACACCCCTCTGCGCTGCACCCAGAGACAGCGGGACATAGCAGACAATCTTGTGCTTAGTCATCAAAAGAATCAGGCCAGTCAAGATCCTCTTCTATACAGCATGAAGTGTGAAATTTAAAGGGGCAGTATCATATTTCTTAAAATACCTACTCACCACTAATACAAATGGAAGGTGACAGCACAAAGGGGCTGTAGCAGGGGCTAGGATCCGACTAACCACCTCTTCCAATTTTCCCTGCTCAGAACTTGTCATCAACCAACCATGTCTTTAACTAGCATCCATATGTTATCCTCCAGGTAACCAGGCTTTATTTTCTAACCTGGACGGACTCACCTGATTTCATGCCGGCTATAGGACTGGCGAGACCATGGGTGCTATGAAATATATAAAATGGGAGAAAAATTAGCAACAGTTAACTGTATTTGGAGGGGATGGATGGCTGTGCCTGAGCAGTAGAAACCGCACTTGGTACCAAAACAGACTACAGGTGCTACTTGGTACGTGTGTTACCAGCATGCACTGCACTGTATCTGGTCTATAGCAAAGGGTCTCATTAAAGCAGGAGCAGCGTGGGAGGACAGAACTGAGGTAAGTGGATCCAAAGATGGGTACAGGATAAATTGGCTTATATCTTCTCTCGTGGATATAATGTAAGCGTCCTCTGCAAAGGATAGTCCACACCCTTCGAAAAGGGCAGGTGAATGCTTGTCTCTAGTAAATGCCCCAAAATTTGGTTAACAAAGAGTTACAGTTGCTCAGTGGTGCCTTGTACCCTTCCAGAACGGGAAGGGTGGCTAAACGTAACGCTCTGAAAATCAGGAAATATGAAATACCATCCAGGCCCACAGACAAGGAGGTTCAAACTCAATTTCTAGCAGCCCCACCTGTCAGGCTGCCATGAATGGAGCAACTCCTCTGACTCCATTATTCCCAAGTTAGCACCTAGGCATCAGTGCTTGTTGCCTCTGGGCAGGGAAGCAGCCACAACACAATGGTTATGCAGGGCACAACCCGATGCCTGGCTCCATTGACTAGTAAAACAGATTTCACTAGTGGTCACGTGGTCATTTTCTACCTCAGCCTGTTGCCCGTCGGCTTGAGCCCGCACAGCCCGCAGAAGCTGGACGGCAGGCGGATGCTTCCAGCGACATCTGTCCCAAAGCCCAGGATGGACCCTCCTCCGGCGATCAGCGCCCCCTCCCCTCCGGAGGAGCCGCCGGGGCTTTTCTTGTGGTTCAGCGGATTCACCGTCCGGCCGAAGATCAAGTTGCTGCAGTCGTAGCTGGAGAGAGGAAAGGAGCGAGTCGGTTATTAATTATTTCTATCTCCGCAAACACAGCAAGAGTTCAGGGTGTTGAGACGGGCCAATGTGGAAGATCAACGGGGGAAAGATTTGCTGATGATGCTGGACTGAAGGAGGGAAGCGAAGGTGGCGTGGTGATAAGAAGCAGGAGGGCAGGTAACTTTTCTCCTGCGCTGGAGGTGGGAGGAATGGATTCCGCAGGAGAAGCCCTGACAGGGAGAAGAAAGCCAAGCCAACCCCTCACTTGTCCAATTTCTTTAACGAGATGACAGAAGGAGGCATGGGGTGGGGGGGCAGGGACAGCTGTAATACAGAGAACAAGCTATTACTTTATCATGCTCTGCGGGACGTTGGTTTTCACAAATGGAATCGCCCCCTGCCTCTTCAAAACCTGGACTATCACGCTGTCCTCTTCCTCCGCTCTGCCGAGAAATTGCACCAAGCCACTGGTGGAGACGTGACCCTTTGGGGGAGTGGGAAACAGAGCTCATTAGACATACTGGGCTGACATGGTTGGGAGCTGGTAGATTTCCCCCCCAGGAGCGAGACATGTCAGCCCCGTTGGTAAAAAGAAAATAGAAGACCCCTCCATTCCTTAATTCTGAGGCTCTGTCACAAGGAGAAACTGCTCTGTGGCAGCCGGAAGAAAGTGGTCTCCCCACTCGGCCACCAAGCATCATCAGAACTGAACAAAATGGACCTGCAAAGGTAACCAGGTAGCATCCACCTTCCTCCTCAGGGGGCTAACCGTGCAATTTTATAGCTGCACAGCTTGAGCCCTGTGAACATGGGCCAGCTGCAGGTGTCAGCCGCAGACATGGGCCAGCCGTGGGTGTCTTATTGCAGAGTGCATTGCAAAGCAAGGTATGTGTATGTCCACAGGTCCCATGCATATGGCCCATCTCTTTGATGCTATAAATTAGGTGACATGGTGGTGGGAATCAATCGAACATTTAAGTTAAACTTTCCTTCCTTTGGAAAGGGCTAGATATTTTTTTAACGAGCGTCATCAGCACGGAAGCATGTCCTCTGGCACGGTGGCCAAAGCACGGAGAGGCATATGAATCTTTAGCACATCTGGCATGTAAATATCTTGTGACTCCAGCTACAACAGTGCCATGTGAATGCCTTTTCTCACTTTCAGGTGACACTAATTAAGAAGCAGGCAGCATTATCTCCCATAAATGTAAACAAACTTGTTTTTCTTAGCGATTGGCTGAACAAGAAGGAGGACTGAGTGGACTTGTAGGCTCTAATGTTTTACATTGTTTTATTTTTGAGTGTAGTTATGTAACAAAGAAACCCTACATTTGTAAGTTGCACTTTCACGATAAAGAGATTGCACTACAGTACTTGTATGAGGTGAATTGAAAAATACTATTTCTTTTGTTTATCACTTTTACTGTGCCAATCTTTGTAATAAAAAATAATACAAAGTGAACACCCTACACTTTGTATTCTGTGTTGTAATTGAGATTGATATATTTGAAAATGTAGAAAACAACCAAAATATTTAATACATTTCAATTGGTATTCTACTGTTTAACAGTGCAATTAATCTTTTTAACAGTGATTAATTTTTTTGAATTCATCGTGTGAGTTAACAGTGATTAATGGACAGCCCTACTTATTAGCTGTCTTTAGCCTGAAATTTTTAAGGTGACTTGTTTGAGATAAAATGCCCCTTTCAAAAGTCTTAACTCCCAGGTTTTTATGAACACTTCTGCTTACTTAGAACAGTTCAAGGTAGTCAACAGACCAGCAGTTTATAGAAAATACCGTGCCCACCTTGCAGCCAATGTGATCCTTGATGCTGACGGGAACTCCATACAGTAACCCTCTCTCCTTCTGCCTTTGCACTTCCCGCAGTTGCTCCTCACAGCCTTGCATAAAACCTGTCACACAGTTCACCTCCCGGGTCACCTCCAAGGCCTTTCCGTGGACATGGAGAACAGCGGCAAGGCAAACACACCGAGAAGGGAAGGGGGTGTAACAATGAATAAAGACAGTATATTTGAGGTTGAAAAGAGAGACCTTGCCAAACCTTCAGGGCTTCATTTTTAAGAGACTTTAGAGTCAGTCCTTGGCCTTTCTATAGAGACTGCTAAGACATATGCTCGTTGTGATCAGTTGTTAGGACAATTTTGTGCTCTGAGTACTTGTCCTATTCATCTGACATAGGTCACCGAACAGCTATTAAGATGGTGATGACTTTTGGCCTCCAATGTTGCCAACTCTTGCAACGTACAGGATGGTTTGTTGTTTTTTTTTTTTTTTTAAGTCCCAGCTCCTCGAGTCATGTGATGACTTGAGACTCTCAACTTCCATTTTTTAAAAATAGTACCTGGTGGTTGCAGAGAAAAGCATGTCAATCCGAACAGCTCAGATACCAGAAGGCAAATAAAATGAACCCCAGTGTTTATTTAATTCTTAGGATTTTTAAACCAGCCAATCTCTTGATTTTTAGCACTTGACTCGTGACTTGGCAATACTGAGGTCCTATGAGTCTGGGCCAAATTCCAATAGGTGAGCTAGAGATGCCAGACTACATCTCTCCTTACCAAATCCCCTCCACTCTGCCAAGATACCCAACTTCCCAGAAGGCACCTGGAGAGCATAGCTCATGCTTGTGCGGTATGCTGGGCCATGCAGAAATGATGAGTCTTCTACAGGCTTGGGTAAGAGGAGCTAAAAGAGGTTTTAGCTCATGCAAAGTGGCTCACACAAATTTAGATTCAGAAGCCCTGGGCTTTATCCCCACTTCCAATGACTAGTGGTGGGTGGGGAATGATTTTCCTGTCCCATAACATTTTTTCTCATCCTAAATGGAACAAAGTTGAAATTTTCATGAACTGAAAATCCAAAGGAAAAAAAGTGATTGGGGTCAATTGCAACATTTTATTTAGATTTCAACCCTTTCTTAGTTTTTTAAACTGCAATTAGCTTATATTTTGAAACAAAAAGCCATTTCAAACTGGGAAACCAGAGTTCTTCATTCAGAAAATATTGAAACATCTATTTGGCCAACTGGAACATTTTCAAGTCAAAAAATTCATCCAAACCAACCTTTTCCCATCAAAAGTTTCTGTTTCCACCAGTCGGCATTTTCCGATGAAAAAAACCTTTCGTTGAAAACATTCCTGAGCAGGTCTACTGACGATGTCACCTTTACAGCTCGCTTTGCAGAAGAGACTGAAGTAGAAAACACCCCACCTAAGAGGACATGTGCAGTACCCATTCTCCACTGCTAAAAATTCCAGTGCGCTGCATGCAATTTCCTAGAGCGTCATACTGCCCCTCATTACTGGAATATCTGAGCATCGCTGTGGTAATTCCCCTCTCTTTCCACCCAAGACTACATTACCCAGCTTGCTGAGCAGAACCACAGAGGCTTGCCCTCCTAACTTTATAGGGCCAGTACATCTTGTTGGACTCACCCGATCTATGTACATGTAGAGGACGCTCTCTGGAGAGAGGGAACCTTCCTTCAGTTTCTCAGCCAGCTCCACAAGCGGCAGGGAGAGGATGTGATCAGCCTGTATCCCTGGGTTCTGCAAGGTGGAGATGCATTGTTACACAGGGAAGGTTTACAGAAAAGATACTACAAACAGTGGAGCAATTACACTCCAGGAGTAACTCTATTGAAGCCTGCAGAGAGTTACAGCAGGGATGAGTTTGGCTCCCTGAATGAGCTTATAAACACCACCCAGGAGTATTAAAAACTCTTGGCGATGATTTATTCATGCTCTGCCTCCTCCTACCTAATCCACACTCCTCCTCTTCCATAGATATATCCCCAGCCAACATGGCAGAAGCCATTCTCCTGGACTCTGTGCGAGTCCACCCAGGGGAAGCTCCTTATGGCATTGGAGCTTATCTTCTGGTTACGTTAGGGGACAAAGCAGAGACTTATTGCAAAACAACAACGTTGGTTGATTTCAGCGAGAGCACTCGAGCAGGTTGTCTGCCAAAATACGTTAGTAAGATAATCGAGTTAGCTGGGTTGGGGCAAATTAGGGGAGTGGAAATTTTATTTTACAAATTCCGATCACGATTTACAAAGTGACGCGGAGAAAGACTTTTAGTAAAAAAAGAAGAATCACGGTACATTTTGCAGGAAACAAGCCAGAAAAGAGTTCAATTTTCAGTCTTGTAAAAGGCAATTGTGCAGCAGTTTCCCTATGAAATCGTTTTGCCATTTTTGATCAGCAATCACTTTGCTGGATGATTTCTGCCTAGCTCTGCTAATCACCTCCAACAGGGGATTTTTAAAGCTCATAGAATCACAGCATGAGGGCTGGTCTACACTACGGGGGGAAATCGATCTAAGATACACAACTTCAGCTACGTGAATAACGTAGCTGAAGTCGAAGTATCTTAGATCGAATTACCTACCGTCCTCACGGCGCGGGATCGATGTCCACGGCTCCCCATGTCGACTCCGCTACCGCCGTTCGGGTTGGTGGAGTTCCGGAGTCGACAGGAGCGTGTTCGGGGATCGATATATCGCGTCTAGATGAGACACGATATATTGATCCCCGAGAAATCGATTGCTACCTGCCGATACGGCGGGTAGTGAAGACATAGCCTCAGGTTTGGAAGGGCCCTCAGGAGGTCATCTAGTCCAACCCCCTGCTCAAAGCAGGACCAACCCCAACTAAATCATCCCAGCCAGGGCTTTGTCAAGATGTTCACTTTAAAGAGGTAGCCTAGCAATGCGACAGACCATGCAGGAGGAGGGAATGCACTGACAGCCAAGTTCCTGTTAATAATACAGCGCTGTCTCATGCAGAAAACCCACTAATTACTTCTTTGTCCAAGGAGCTGCAGCAACCTCAGCGTTTTGAGCTGTGTGACATACTTGCACTACTTTTCTGTACAGCCTTCTCCTTGTCTAGTTAGTGCCTTGATTTTTCAGCTGAGACACAGTCACCATTTTCAAAAGGGATTATTTAGTTGGAAAAAGAATAAAAAAATTCACATTCTTCTGCCCCCAATTTGCAACTAGCAATAACTGTCAGTTTATACAATCTCTGCTGCAAGGACCTTACAATCTAAGAGCTAGATACACACTGCAGCAGTGTCTGCTCCTTCATATGCAAGAGTTAAGCAGAAATAAAGTCCCTTTGCCTGAGCGTTACACCAAGGGCCCATGGCTCTCCAAAGGGAAAGGAGGCACCGAGGCCATGGAGAATCGGGGTGCAGCAGGCTGCACCTGATGAAGGGGGAGCTCCCTCTCGAGGTGGGCTGCTGCTCGGCACGATCTTGCCCCAAATGATCATTTAGGGAATGAACAATCTCGACCCACTTGCTTAAGGCGACGCAAATCCACCCCTGGCCAGAAAGTAAAAGTTACCTGCTGTTTAAACTGCCGAGCCACCTTTTCCATTTGTTCTAGACTGAGATCCCGCGTCCTCCTTGCCTGATCCATCTTCTCCTGGATCTGTCTCTGCCCCACCCATCGCAGCGCCAGCATCGCTACGGCTGAGCCGCAGAGCAGGGCTACCACAGCGCGAGGATCGACCCCGCCCTCAGGCAGGAGCAGCCTCCAATCTGCCTGGATCATAGCGGGACCATCTCCCATCCTTCACGCCTGCTGATACGCTGGGCTTGGGTGTGTTGGCAGGAAAGGACAGGCGAAGGCTGGTGCTACTTCACTGTCAGCAGCGTGCAGTCAGCTAGAGACCAGTTCTGAAACAGGAGAGCGTAAAACTCCAGAGCTGGGCGTCCTAAACCCTGGACTCTGGCACTGAACCTTTGCCCCGTCAGCGATAGCCAAGTGGGGACTTAATTTCTCCTCTGAGAAGGCCAAGACGCCGTCCCGTTTGAAATGGGATGTTGAACGTCAACAGGAACCAATGAGAGCCTCACGGGCCTGAGACAAGCAGCACCCGTGTCCCTGGTTTGGTCTCTCTGAGCGCCTCCTCTCCACGGATCAGCTTCTTGTCTGACCCTGTCTCGTGAGAGTCCCCCAAAATTCTTCCAGCTGCTCTGGCCTCCTTAAATTTTAGCCAGCTTATAAAGATTAAAACCACAGACAAATTACGCCTACTTCCGTATTAATGACCTTATTTGCAATACATTGCAAAATTAATATAGGACAAAAGCAAAACAAGCCACTAGCCCCCGTTACTCACTGTCTGTTCTTTTTCGGTCAGTGACCTTTCTAACACAACCGTCGTGGTTCTGTATTTCACACGCCTGGACACTGCAACTTATGCTACTTGGGACTTTATCACTCTGCCCCCTCATGCCCCTTATACACACAAAGCCATTGTTCCGTTTCTGGAACTTTCCACTGTGACTCCTTTCACCTCTTGACACACAGAAGCAACTTTCCCTCACTCTGTCCCTCTCCTCGCTGCCCCTTATACACAGAGACAAGCTGAACCAAAGTTCAACACAGCCTAGAAACAAGCTTATCCAAAGTTTAGGCCTAAAAGCCTGGCCAAAGTTGTAAGCCCACCATATTTTCCCTCAGATACTTTTATCCTCAACACCCCTGTGAGGCTGGGCTGGGGTGTTATCCCCATTGCACAGATGGGAAACTGAGGCACAGAGAGATTGACTTACCCAGTGTCAGGGACTCGAACCCCGACAGCGATGTTCGTTGTCTGACCGCAGAGAGACAGGCAACACCAGCAAGGTCCGAAAAAAAAGTTCTTTATTGACAAGTGCACGCATCAGTAAAGAACAGCCCGTAACCGAAAAGAACCAGCCCCCCCTTTACAGCTTAGTATTAGCTTATATAGACAGTTTTATTACGTCATAAATCATTTACTTAAGCAATCCACCCCCTTTGTCTAACAACTAGAAATTAGACACCTTTTAATATATACGCATGCCTAGTCTCTACAGCATTATATTGTTAATATCTCAACAAGCGCCAAAGGTTAGGAATGTGAGGGAGTTAAAAACACACCGAACACTAAACCAGGGAGTTAGAGTCAGAACTGTGAGATGCTTGTGTTTCTTATCAGTCCTTCAAACACTGTTTCTTAACACAACACAGCTGGCACCAGCCCCCTCTCTTATCTTACTCTTCCCCAGGGCTTTGTGAGACAATGCTGCTTCTCAGTATTCCACTCTGGGTTTACCCAGAAACCTCTGCTAGCCTGACTTCAGTCAGATTGGCATAACCGGTTTTGTACTACATCTTTATTCAGGCCTAACACCAGGGTCACATGAGAAGTCTCTGGCTGAGCAGGGAATTGAACCGAGGCTCCCAAGTCCTAGGTTTGGTGTCCTAACCACTGGGCAGTCCTTCCTCTTTATATAATGGACAGACCTCTGACCTACCCTGAGATTAAGGTGCTCAAAATCCAGCTCTGAACTGCGTGGCTTAGACCCATCGCTAGCAATAATTAATATAGTAACTAACCCCACTAACTAAAGGTTACAGCAGGAGTAGATATTTTCTCTTACCCTGGCTACAATGCAACCAAGTTTAACTCTCCAAGCTCTGCAAGTGGTTTTGGGTTTTTTTCTTTTTGCCTCTCTTGGTGTGGCTCCACTACACCGTTAACCTGGCCTCCTATCTGGGTTCTAGCCCAACCCTTCCCCCCATCTTCCATACACAAAAACCTCGGACCCGGGTTTCGGTGCTTACAGAGATCTGAGAAAAAAGTGTCTGTGCGGAGGGGGGGTCTATCACCAGCCCCAGATGTGTCCATCCTCTTGCTTAGAACTCAACCCCCAAAAATCAATCCTGTGCCCCAAGACATCCCATCAGTTCCAGCCTCATGTCGGTTG
This sequence comes from Mauremys reevesii, assembly GCF_016161935.1. Classification (NCBI taxonomy): domain Eukaryota; kingdom Metazoa; phylum Chordata; order Testudines; family Geoemydidae; genus Mauremys; species Mauremys reevesii. The sequence continues at coordinate 103,751,025 of NC_052630.1, read as the reverse complement.
TGCCCGCCATCAGTTTTGCTCCCCGCAGCGAGAAAGCTGTCAGCTCCGGAGTGGAAGGGGAAAGAACTCTGCCCACTTTCTGACACAGCCCTGATTGCTCTGCTCCTGGGCACTGGGGAAAGCAGCTGATCAGAGAAGCCCCCCTCAGCCTCTTGGCACACTGTGCACTGATCGGGTCGGAGGTGCTCTCAGCCCCGATGAGCTAGCCCGGGCTCTGCTTTCACTCATGCTGGAATGTGCCTAGTTTGTAGTGAGGACGCAGGCTAAGCCACTCCAATGCTGATAGTCTGCCAGAGCCTTCCCACAATGGCCCCCCAAGGACAGACGAGTTCTCCTGCAAGTCACACAGTGGACTGGGAAAGACTCGGAGCATCTCAGCCCGAAGAACCAAGGAACGTGCCCCCGAGTCTCCTGGGGGTTAATGCAGAAACCACGAGGGCCCAGAAACGCAGGTGAGACTTCGCTGCGGACTGCTCACCCCAGGGCTAGACTAAGCCATGTGCTCAGACCAGGGGGCTGATCACCTGGGCTAACTGCGCAGTGAAGACACAGCCTAGGTTCTTGTTGCCAATTGCCCTGATCCCCTCCTGGCAGCTGCTCGTCTTGAGTCCAGCCAGCGCGGGGCACAGGGCACACGTCTGAGAGAAGCTGCCTGCGGCTGCGTGAAGGCCCCAAGCAGGCTCAACAGCCTTGGATTTCCACTCTAGGACGTGGCGCTAGAATCACCAGGGCAAGCGTTTCAAAAATGACTTCTGCTTATGGGTGCCTACATCTTTGGGAACCCAATTTAGGTGCCTTAAGGTGGCCCAATTTTCAGAGGGTGGATGCTGGGCCTCATCCGTGAATCAGGATCTTTAAAGTGTCTCAAGCTGGGCACCCAAAACTCAACAGTTGCCTAAGAAAACCTTGGCTAATATCATCATAGATCAATAGTTATATGGGTCATTTCTCTCCTTTCCCCCTCAATGTTTTGACCAGCAGAGGGCAGCAGGGCTGTGCAAAGTATTCTCACCATGTTAAAAACGCCACAGCAAATTCCACAATCACAGCCCAATGCAAACAGTCCAAACAACACCCCCCTCCCCTGAAAAAAACGTGTGTCAGATCCAGAGAACAGTCTTCCTTAGCTTGCCATGGGTTTCCATCAGGCCCTTTGTTACTCAAGCTTAAACCTGGAGACACTCCACTGAAATCAGAGGAGTTACTCCAGATTCACACCAGCACCACCCAGGGCGGAGTTAGGCCCAAGAGCTTTCAAACTGGCTTTGCAGAAACGATTTCCCTTTTCCGTAATTACCCTAAGAGCGGGCTCTCCACATTGCTCCTAGTACTGTTACATAGATTTCAACGCGCCGCCGGACAGTCAGAACAGGTGACTGGATCGTAAAGGTATATATTGACATCACTGCCAAACAGGATCGCAGGGGTCATTGGATTGCTCGTCTGGGTCTTGGAAGATGTTGGTTCAATTCCCTGCTCTCCCAGTGTGCCGAGGACACGTGTGTGTGCGCGCGCGCTCCAGTCTCCGGTGGGCAAGGGGGGGGACACAAGGGGAGGGGCAGAGCCTCGGGCACAGGGGAAGGGCTGGGGGCTAGCCTCCTGCAATGGCACATTCACCTGCAGCCCATGCAGAGAAGGAAGGGTCAGAAAGTTAGGAAAGGGCTCAGGGAACTGCAGCAAGGTCTGGGGTGGAACAGGCCTATACTGCTGACTATAGGGTCCCAGAGCCAGAACACGGAGTAGAAGGTGGGCCCAGGTTCTCCAACCAGCCACTGGGGAAGTGGCACCAGGGGGGCAGTAAGGAAACTACTGGAGCCTGTGTGTGAGGAGAGGCTTTCCTACCCCCCAAAGGGGAAACCACAATAGTGACCTGAGTCATGAGGGGGCCGCCGCACACCTGGGGTGAGAGGGGCTGCAGAGATAGAGGCAGCGGGACAGCGCAGAACTGCAGAAAGGGACAATCGATCTGGTGAGCTATTCCCAGAATGGCCAGGAGGAGGCACCAGACCTGCCGAGTGGAGCACCCCGTGACAGCTCCCTCCACGGCAGATATGAATGATGAGGGAGTGACTGACCTGCCTTGGATGTGCTGGGTTTTCATTTCTGCCAAGGGACAGAAGAGATTCCTGGTGCAAGCCGACGGACATACCGGAGAAGATACGCGGGCTGGAAGTGCAGATTTCAACCCTGAATAGCATTTGAGAAGACCAAGTTGTCCTGGACAACCAGACTTGGGAAGAAATCGTTGCCACAGAGCCCACAGGGGAAGGATCCGTGACAAGGCAACTGGAACGAGTGGAAACTGAAGGAGGACTGGCCATCTGGGACCAAGAGGGGAAAGAGAACCAGGAGGTGGGATGCTGAACAGGGAGGGGGCCAGGACCCCCACGTTTCACCACAGGTCCTGCCCCTTGCCTCTCCCCTCCCCCCCCAAGGCTCTGCTCCCTGGCCAAGCTGGCAGCTGGAGCCCAGCTGGGGAACCATGAACCTTCCATCTGCCTGGGATGGGGGTGTGCCTGAGAGCAGCTCCCAGCCCATGGCCCCACTCCCTGGGCCCCCAACCAGGGCAGATGGAGGGTCTGCAGTTCCTCAGGCAGCTCTTAGCACGGCCCGTTCTGCCACACGCTATGGGTCAGTCTTCACTGCGGAGTTAACGCCGGCGATCGGCAACCGGATCTGAGTGCCCAGGTCAGCCTAGCCCAGGGGCGAGGGCCACGCTGCCAAGCCATACTCACGTTACTGTGTCCTCACCGGTGCCGCCCTCCCAGTGTGTGTCGCTGGGACTGCAGGTAGCACATCCCAGGCTTTTCTGCTGCACTCAGCTGAGCTGCTCTCCGATTCCTTCCCGGTGAATTGTGGGAGAACTCGCCTGGGCACGCAGGGGCATTGTGCGACAGCACTGGCGTGATGTAATCTGCACCCTCACTACAAAGTGGGTGGGTTACCAGCCCGAGTGAAAGCAGTACCCACGCTCTAACCTGGGCCAGGCCAGCTAGCCTGGGCGTGAAGTACCAAACTCAGGGGAGAGGGCTGTGTGTGTGGAAGGGGACGCGGGCTACGGGCAACGTCTGAGTAAGAGTTAACTTTGCAGCCAAGACAGACTCTACGAGGCCTGGACCAACTTAAAAACAGCCTCGTGCCTCAGTTTCTCTGCCTATGGGGGAAACAATACTTCCCAGGAGCGTGGTGTGAGCCTTAGGCCTGGTCTACACTCAAAAATTAGGTTCATCCAGCTCCGCCGCTCAGGGCTGTGTAAAGTTTTGCCCCCAGTTGCCATGATTAGGCCAACCTAACCCCCAGTATAGCTGCAGCTAGATTGACAGAAGAATCCTTCCATTGCTACTGCCTCTCGGAGAGGTGGATCAACTATAGGAATGGAAAAAAAAACAACCACCCTGCACTGGCGCAGGAAGCATCTCCGCACAGATGTGCTGCTGTGACACAGACATAGCTGTAGTTAGCTGTGTGCTTGCAAAGAGCTCAGAGATCCTAGAATGACACTATGGCAGTGCCAGGTATTGTACCGGCAAGTCAGTGCTGATGCGAGCCCCACCACAGCTGGGTGCGCCTCCCCCTCCCGCCGCCTGGAAGGGGCAGGATACAATGATTAGCTGGAGAATGGAAAGCACCATCAAGTTATTTAATGAAACAAAGGTTGTGCAATTAACATCACTGCTTGACGCAGATGGCTGGCTGCCACAGGCGAAGAACATTGTACCCAGCAGCGTTCCATCCTGCCGGTCGTTCAAAGGTTTCTTTGCCTCTTTCGGGTCAGCGTCTCCACCTCCTTCATGAACCGCAGGCACAGCTCCTCCTGCCACGGCAGAGCCACGCACTGAACGGCGACAGGCAGCCCCACGGCTCCCCGGATAGCCTGACGGAGAGAGGGAAACAGGCTGATGCCCGAAGTCCAGGGAAAGCCGCCGTGGCCGATACAAGTTGTGATTAGATGTTCGGCTGCGTGTGGGTGTTCTCCCCAGCTCTGCACAGACAGCCGGCACAGGAGACCTCGAGCGAACCACCCGATGACCACCAGATCTGTTACGATCTTGCGCCATTCGACCAAAACATCTCTATTTATTACACTGTGATCCTGACCTTATCTTTTAGGAGAGGGGTCAGTGTGTTCCCGCTATCCGTGGGTAATGTTTTTACATCATCCTTGATATCAGGATGTTCTGGTACCACTTGATATCAGGATGTGTTTGCATGAGTGGTTTGTGCTTAGCACTTCTTAGGAATGAGTATTTCTGCAATATCAGCCCTGTTCTTGCCAGATTCTGTGAACTTGCAGGCAGAGCCTGTCGTTGGCTCACAGCCTGACTTTGGCTAACTTTGCTTTATATCAGCAAAGCTTGCCCACTACTTTAGCTCAGGCCTCGTACCAGGCCTCTGACACAAGGGCTTCTCTCTCAGGCTCTCTTCCTACTGCACCCATCTCCTGAGAACGGTTAGCGACCGACCTTTACAAAGACCTTGTCCCACCAATCGTTATAGTGTCCTCTGTGGGTCTTCAGCTCTTCCTCATCCTCCTTCGTCACCGCAGTGACGGGCACAACCCCGGCGGGGAAGTCCAAGTAGTTATACAAAATAGTGTAACTCGCTGTCACTGCAAGAGAGAACAAAGAGGTGTCGCATTCAGGTTACCAATTGTACCCAGTTTTAACAGAAGAGCCTCCTTTTATTTGAGGTATGAAACCAAGAGCAAAGATTTTTCATTGGTGATCGACTCCCTTTGTGAGGGAGGCGTTACCATTGTTAGCTTAGAGAAGGATTTCACTGCTGGTTCCTCACATGGAGCACGGTAGGAACATTGGACCATAAAAGGCTTGACAGGGTCTCCACATCGGTCTTCTCTTTTGGAGGTCACTCCATCCAAGAATACCTCTTTTCCAGCAGACATTTCTCAAACGCCTGCCAGCTATCCTTCTCTATTCAGGGGCTTAGCCCACATCCATCACCCTGGTATCTGCTCCCGAGATTATTCCATACACAGACAACGCAACGCTCTGTAAGAACCACAGTATTGCGAAAACTTCAGGCTGTGCTGGGAAGGATATTTACAAAACATCAGGGGTAAAATTTTCAAAAGTGTGCAAGCGACTTAGGAGCCTCCATGTCATTTTCAGAAGTGACTTAGGCCCAAATCCTCAAAGGTATTTAAGTGCCTAAGTCCCACTGACTTCAAAAGGAGTTAGGCACCCCAATACCTTTGAGGATGTGGACCTAGGTGGCTAGGTCTCATTGACTTTCAATGGGACTTGGTCTAAGTTATTTTTGAAAATGGGATGTAGGTGCTTTTGAAAACGTTATTGGGCATCCTTTGCTACATGTCCTGTGGCTGTGGTCTGACTTACAGGTGGACAAGTGTCATCAAAATCAGAGAATTCTGCAAAAAACCCACTGCCGTGGGACTACATTAAACCCTCTGGCATTAATGCTCGGAAACTGGACCAGCATTGAAAGGAATTTTGAACAAGTGCCTCCTGAACCAAACTGGCTGAGTTACCAGTGTAAACAGGACAAAACCACTCTCGGCGTGGAACGAAGCCTCAGTCATGCTTTCTAAAACATTACTGAAGATGGTTTGGTCTAATCTACATTAGAACTAACCCATTTTCAGCAATGGTTCAACTTCCGAGCATTGGCAGGGCTTTCTAGAGAGAAGAAATCTCCTGGTGCTAGGATATACCCTAATGCGGGGCTTCTGGGCCTAGGGGCTGCGACCACCCTGGTCTTTCCCTGTTGCTAAATGGATCTATCTAGGACCCAGCTAGGACAAGCTAGAAGGACAGGAGCTCCTGAGGTAGCCTAACCTCCAGCCATTTCACAGTGGACTGCGAGGGCTATTAAGCAGAGTAAGAACTGCCTAGTCAGAGTTCCTTGAACAACCCAAAGAGTTAAGATGGGCCTGACTCTACCTGAGAGCTTCCCAGGAAATCCAACCTGAAAAGCAGGGCCCACAACCGGACACAGCATCACATCCAGGTCCAGCTTCCTCCATTCGGCAATGAATTCTTGGCAGTACTCCTAAGGAGCAAAAAACACACTTGGAATTCAGTGTCAATAAGATCATAAAAATGATCCTACCAAGAATAGACTTAAAATAATAAACCCGGGGCCAGATCCAAATTCCTGCTGAAGTCAATGAAACAAAAAAACCCTTCCCATTGGCTTCTATGGTCTGTGGGTCAGGCTCCGGGTTAACAGGATCGTCACTGGGGCTCGCCATAAGTGTTCTTGGCAGCGGGAGTTTGCCAGGACATCTCTCCTCCTGACAAGGCTCCCAGCTATTATGATTTTAGAACAGCAAACAGTTTTCCAGTCTTTTCTCAAAGCCTGTACATAATAATTAACAGTATTTGGCACCTTTCAATCGCCCGTCTCAAAGTTCTTTCCAACGGTGGGTAAGCACCAATACCAAGGGAAACCGAGGTACTCAGCAATCAAATGACTTGCCCGAGGTCATGCAACAAGCCAACGGAAGAGTTGGGACTAGAACTCGGATCCCCTGTCTGCCCTATCCCCTTCCTCCCACTGGTGACTTGCTGAAGATAAAACGCAACCTAGGACTGTTATCACACAAGACAGTGTTTTAACAAGGCTGGCTGGAAAGCAAGAATTCTGTTTTGTGAAACATTTTGAGGATTCAGAATTTGGTTTTGTTCTGCATCTCTCTCTCTCTCTGGCTAATGGATATAATTTAGACAAAGTGGATCAGCTCCAACAGAAGAGACAGAGAGACTCTATAGCCTGGTGATGAGGACGACTCAGGAATTCAAGTCCCTGCTTAAGATCACGGGGTACAGTAGAACCTCAGCGTTACGAACCCCTCAGGAATGGAGGTTGTTCGTAACTATGTACAAAACGTTCTGGTGGTTCTTTCAAAAGTTTACAACTGTATATTAACTTAATACAGCTTTGAAACTTCACTAGGCAGAAGAAAAGTGCTGCTTTTAACCCTCTTAATTTGAATGAAACAAGCGCAGAAACAGTTTCCTTACCCTGTCAAATCTTTTTTCAAGCTCCCCCTCCCTTTTTTTTAAAGTAATTTACATTTAACACAGCACTGTTCTGTATTTGCTTTTATTTTTTTCATCTCTGCTGCTGCCTGGGTGCTTCCAGTTTCAAATGAGGTATGTCAGTTGACCGGTCAGTTCGTAACTCTGAGGTTCTACTGTGTAAACCTGGATTTTTCACAACCCAGAGGGAGTCTCTCTCTCTCTCTCTCTCTGGTTTTGACCAGAAAACACTGTCGAAGAAAACTCAGTTCTCACTTTTTGTTTGGGTGCAGCAAAATCAAATTCTTTATTATTTCTCCAGTAATTACCATGGAGGGAGAGAGTGCCATAGGACACAGGGTCCTGGACAGGTCTCTCAACTGGTAAACAATCACAGCAAGCCTTTATACCTTTTACAGACAATTTCTAGCAATAATACAGACAGTAAAAAGCAACAAATACATTTTGTTTATACATAAGCTTTTCTGCTATCTCACTAGAAAAACAAGACTGCAAGACTGCACATTGCAAGGTCGTAATAACTTTCACACAATTCACTCTGTCTTACATTATCTTGCTTCCTCACGTCACCAGGGTCACAGTTAACCTAACTCATGCTAACTAACATTCATTAAGATCTCTTCAAAACCTTGTTAATTATTTACTGGCTTCCACAACACTGTGTCAAAAAAAGATTCCCGACCATCTTTAGTTACCAAAACTAAAGTTAGGCTCTTAAATGCCTATTTGGGGTCCTGAATAAAAGTGGCCTGGTTTTCAGAGCTGCTGAGAATTTGCAACCCTAGTTAAGTCACTTGAGGAGCTGCAGGTGCTCAGGATCTCTGAAAGTTACACCACTTCTATTTAGGAGCCTAAATATGCATTTAGGGTCCCCAGCTTTAGGCACCGGGATTTGAAAGTGTCGGCCAAAACACTCCTTGGGAAAGGAGCAGATCCCAAAGCCTTGTTTAATGTGCCATCACTCTCAGTTAGAAGGCACAGGGAGCAGAGTGTATCCTCTGTATTTGCCAACTGTAAAGCTATGGAGCCGAGAGCTGATTAGAAAACACGGGAGAGGAGCTCCTGGGAACACCTTGTTTTCATACACTGCAAAACTCACAGAATTATCCAGAGGCATTGTGGTCTAGAGAGGACAGAATCCAGATCTCAATCCAGTATTCCAAAAACTCTACCACCAACCTGCTAGGTGACCCCAAGTCAGTCATGTCGCTCTGTGCCTCAGTTTCCCCTCTTATTCATTATCTAGAGAGTGAGCTCTTTGGGATATGAATGGTTTCTTACCATGTGCGGACAGCACCGAGCACAGTGGAATCCTAGGCCTGGTCTACACTAGGAAATTAGGTGGGTAGAACTACATCTTTTAGAGGTGTGAAAAATCCACACCCCTGAGCCACGCAGTTAAACCAACCTAACCCCCACTGTAGACTGCGCTAGGCCAATGGAGAATTCTCCCGTTAACCTAGCTGCCACCCCTCAGGGAGGTGGAATCCCTACACCAGTGGGAGAACTTCTCGCGTAGTATTTGAAGTGTAGACAAGCCCCTGATCTTGGTTGGGGCCTCTAGGTTCTATCACACTAGAGCAGGGGTAGGCCCGAAGGGGGCACCCAAGCTGATTTTCAGTGGCACTCACACTGCCTGGGTCCTGGCCACTGGTCTGGGGGACTCTGCATTTTAATTTAATTTCAAATGGAGCTTCTTAAACATTTTAAAAACCTTATTTACTTTACATACAACAATAATTTAGTTCTATATTATAGACTTATAGAAAGAGACCTTCTAAAAACATTCAAATGTATGACTGGCACGCGAAACCTTATAACTGAATAAATGAAGACTCAGCACAGCACTTCTGAAAGGTTGCCCACCCCTGCACTAGAGACTTCCAAGCTTTTTATTGTCTTTGAAAAAATGTCTCCTTGTTTAGTGGACCCGACCTGGAAGGACACCCCCAATTCAATCCTAGCTTCCAGGGAGATATTTCAGGGCCGCCAAAATAAATTAGCTGAGCAAATATACTGGACTCTATCCTGGTTTACCCTCCAAAGGTTTAGGGCCCAACCCAAGTAACTGGTAGCCTCTCTGCTGATGTCAATGAGCACTGAACCAGGCCGGACAAAGAAGGATTAAAGAGCAGAACCTACTACTCCAGATGGTTCTTTACCTCAATGTCACAATGAAGTTTCCAGAGTTCTTTCACCGACCTACAGATGTCGGAAAGAAAATTGAAAGAATTAAACTCAATTGCAAGAGACAATTAAAAAGAACTGGCTTTTGCACCCCACAATCGGCTGTCATAGTGTGCAACTGTGAAAGTGGGGGAGTGATTACAACTTGACTGTCCATCAATGGCTATTAGCCAGGATGGGTAAGGAATGGTGGTGTCCCTAGCCTCTGTTTGTCAGAGGATGGAGATGGATGGCAGGAGAGAGATCACTTGATCATTACCTGTTAGGTTCACTCCCTCTGGGGCACCTGGCATTGGCCACTGTCGGCAGACAGGACTCTGGGCTGGATGGACCTTTGGTCTGACCCAGTATGGCCGCTCTTATGACTGAGGTTGGCTAAAGACATGAGGTTAAATACAGGTCAATGGGAGTTTTGCCATCGACTTCAGTGAGGCCAGAATTTCACCCATTCTATATTACAAGAAAGGATTTCAGTATTGGGCGATGCCAGGACAGAGCCGGTCATGTGGAGGCACCATCAGAGAGCCAGCTAGCACATTCCGGACAATGGTTCGGTGATACCTGAAAGGTGGATTCTCCATCATTTTTAAATCAAGCTTAGATGGTTTTCTAAACGATCTGCTGTAGGATTTATTTCGGGGAAGTTCTATGGCCTGTGTTAAGACGCAGGCTTTGAAAGATTTGATTTTGAATCAGTAAATGCTGGTAAACAATTTCACTGCACACACACAAACCGATGGGGGAAAAAAAATACTTCCATAGGAGATATCTGAAATTTACAGATAGGCGAAGCTAGACAAATGCTGCTTGAGAACTTAAGAGTTTAATTTAAGGCTATTTACTTTGTATATTTTGACATGTGACGTTGACAATTTGTGTCTGAAGCTTTAACTTTTTACATCTCGATGTCTACTCATTAAATAATTACTGTCTGATCCGCCACCCCATAATTTTCGGCAACTATGACATTTAAAATCGAGACAAAAAAATTCTTTAAAACATCGATCTCACCCATCAGACTTGAATTCTGCCAAGTCTAGTTATAGAGGAGGTCAGGCTTATTCCTTCCCGAGGGAACTGTCATTTCAGAGCACTCTGCTCTGGTCCCTTTGCATTATGTAAAAGGGCTGGAGCAGTGGAAAGTGTCCCTAAAAGTCCTGGGTTAGGAACCAGCAGGGAAAGCCAGGGGCGTGAGGGCAGGAAGGGTGTGTCAGAGGCAGGGCCCCAGTGTGCAGTGCTGCAGAGATTCAGGAGCTGCCTGGGAAGGTTAGAACCTAAGAACGGCCATATCCCGTCCTCTGACTGCAGCCAATGGCAGGTGCTTCAGAGGGAGCAATTTCTTGCTTAGGCATAATATTATGAGGTTAATTTTTAAACTCAAAATGGTAAAAACACAGAAAAATAGAGCGAAGCCCTGATGTATTTGTTCAGACTCAGAATTATTTACCTCTCGTTCATGTTTCCCAGGACTTTTGCTAATCTAGGCACCTAGAGGGGAAAAAAGGAGGAAAGAAAACGGACATGGAATACAGGTGTGTGTTTGTTTAAAGATCCATCTAACAGCTCAGATGACTCTGGCTATAACAAATGTAAATTTGGGAAATTAAAAATGAAACGTGCATGTCTAGTGGTTTGAGCAGGGGGCTGGGAGTCAGGACTCCTGGGTTCCATTCCCAACTCCGGGAAACAGTGTAAGGTAGTGCTTGGAGCGGGGGACCCGGGGGTGAGGACTCCTGAAGTCATTTCTTGGTTGCGTGACCTTGGACAGATCACCTCAAAATGGGGATACCGCCACTGCCATCTGAGACACCATGGCCACCCTGCTACTTTTAGCACCTCTGTGCTGCTGTGTGAACTGGATGGGACCATGCTGCTTAAGGAGTGAGAAGGGGGTTCCCATCCAGAGACTGCCAGCTGAGCCAAATCACACATGTAGTGATGTGGACTCCTCTCTGCTCTGGATACAGCTCAGCTGGAACTCCTTTCATGAGGAACTCCAGACTGAACCTGCCATCATTGCTATTGCTCTCCCCGTGTATACTGCCTGCCTTCTTCGACGGCCAGCTCTTTGGGGCAGAAATGGGGCCTTCCTCCGTCTATGGCAAATGCCCGGGCCTATTGTGGACACTGCCGGAATACAGATAAACAGTAACCATCTCAATACAAAGATGAGAGGGCTACTGTGAGCCACCTATTTAAATTAGCTGAATAAATATATACAGCAAGTGGTGGCCCAAGCAGGTGGGAGTCGCTTGGATGGGCACGGTACAAAAATCAAAGGGAGCCGTGCTTACAGAGACACCTTTGTACAGCGGTGGACAGGAAACGGCTGATTAAAGACAAAAATGTTTCTATCTTAGGTACTTAGCTGGCCCCCCACGACTGCAGGATCGTTAGTGTATTTAGTCTCGGATAGGGAATGATCTTATCCCTATTGTAGAGCTGGGGATCTAAGGCCCAGAGAGGCTCCGTAACTTCCCCCAGGTCACACAGGGAACTGAACCCCTAAGTCTTAGGCTAGCACTCAAACCACTGAACCATTCTAGGTACGATAGTTTTTGCAGCTAGAAAGAGGCACGTGCAGGAGGTTCACCTTGCCCACAGGCGGGCAGATGTCTCCTCCCCGAAACCCTGCTAAACTTCTCAGGGCCAAGTCCTGGCTTACACCACGCTGGCGGCACAAAGGGGCCATAAAGCGGCAAATCATTTATGCCGACGTTAAGCCCCCTTTACACTTGCGGAGCGGCGCAAAGGGGTCTGAGTGCAACTTGAGAATCAGGCCCTCAGTGCTCACCTTAGTCACCAGCTGTTCGATACATTCTAAGGAGGTTAGCAATAAATGAACCTTACTATTGGTTTGCAAATCCAGGACAAGAGACTTCTCAGCCAGCCTGGTGCTTTACAAAACAGAAGTGAGTGTTTAATGTTGGGATCTTCTAGTTCCCCTTTGCTGAAAGAGAACAATACACTCAGTTTATTAGGCATTAAGGCTGCAGCTGTAATTCAACACTCACACAATCAACTCCTCTGCATGGCATGTTAATGCTGAACTCCATGAAATACTCCACTGGGTTCTCCTGAAAGCTGTAATTCTAACATCCCTGAGCAGATCAGCCAACCTAAGATTCAACTTGAAATTTATGTTCTTAAGCTGCCAACACCACTGATATCAGTGGGTGTCGGCTACCCTCAATATCCAGCAGATCTGCTTTTCTATCTAGCTACTCCCCCGCCTCCTTCCCCATCACTACAGTATCTGAGCACTTCACAATCATTACTGGTTTTATCCTCACACTAGCCTTGTGAGACAGGAAAGAATTATCCCTCATTTACAAACAGGAAACTGAGGCATGGAGAGGTTAAGTGACGTGCCCAAGGTCACATGCAGAGTCTGTGGCGAAGCATTGACCCGAGGTCTTCGGAGTCCCAGTCCAGCACCTTAACCAATAGTTTGTCCTTCACTCCTCTTTGTCACTTGGCCTTACCCACAGATTACCCTTCGTTCCCCTTTGTATTTTTAATGGACCCATATGCACATTTTAATTCCTGTGCATCTAGAAATACAGATGCAGCTGCACATACAAACCGTTGCTCGAGATGATACTTACAAGTGGTCCAAAAAGGTGGAGCACCCGTCTGCAAACAATCCTCTTACAGAAATAGCAAACATCAGGTGTTCGATACGACAGGGTTTGAACGGCACCAGCTAAACGGGACAAATGACAGTTGGGTATGAGAGGCATTAGTGATGCAATACAGCAAGTGGTACAGAACTGGGATGGGGGAACGGTTAAGGGCTCCTGCATCTGTACATTAGCACAATTCACTCACACCCTGTTCACCAGGGCTCACAAGGAATTTCTGATGCTGATGTTCCAGCCCCCAAATCTCAAAAACCCCCGAAGGACAAAGAAAGCCGCTATTCCTGAAGCCAGTTCCTCTGCACTGGGCGGCAGTGACCCTGAGTCTGCTTAGAGCACTTGAGCACACAGTGATGGAGCAGCTGTGTTAACTTACACCCACACAGATTTTGGCCCAATGAAAAGCAGATCTGCAGCCAGCAACTGCTCTGCTCACTCTGTATACAGCCCCTGTTCCTAATCATGATGGAAACTGGAGAAACAGACCTGATTTCTTACACTATTGTGTCTGCGGTGCTCAAAAGGGATCCCCCAAACAATGGGGACCTCCAGGAATTGAATAGGGTCCCAAAGAAATTAAAATCCTACAGAATTTAATAGGGTGGTTTTAATGTTATTTTCTATTACATTCAATAGGACCCTTTCACAAGGGACTGGAGAAAATTAAACAAGTTACTGAAATGTTGCATTTCTCAATTAAAAAAAATAAAAACCCCAAGAGGCACAAATTACCAGACAAATGACAATTTATTTCTCGCAGTAAGCGCATGCTAATGTCATGGAGGCTGCTTTAGGGATAGCTATATACTGGAGCCCAAGGGTGAAGTCCTGACTCCATTTGAGTCAATGGCAAAATTCCCAGGGCTTCACTGGGGGCTTGATCTGAAGTGTTTAGAGCAGGCTTTGTGCAGGGAAGCCCTGATCCGTGCTCTTTGGGTGGGACGCTGACTGAGGCATGAAAGAAATGGGGAAGGCTGATATGTACACGGACAACAGTTAGGCAGGGCCGGTCTTTTAGTTCTGTTTGTACAGCACCTAGCACAATGGGGTCCTGGTCTAAGTTCCCTCTAAGCTGCGCGGCCGTGCAGCAGGCTATCAAGGGCCGCGCAGGTGCGTAGCCACAGGGGCCTGGACTGCGGCTGGGGAGAGGCACCTCTCCCCCGGCCCTGACCCCGGAGAGGGCTGGCAGGAGTCCTCTCTTCCTGCCACAACCCCGGGGCAGCCTGCACGCCAAAGCTCCCAGCCCCACCCCAGAGCCCTCACTCCCTCTCATCCCCAAGCCTCTCCCCCAGCCCTGAGCCCCCGCCCACACCCCAAACCCATCCCCGGCCCCATCCCAGAGCCTGCCCCCCTCCCCCACACACCAACCCTGAGCCCCCTCCCAGACCCCAAACCCATCCCTGGCCCCATCCCAGAGCCTGCCCCCCTCCCCCACACACCAACCCTGAGCCCCCTCCTGCACTCCAAACCCATCCCCGGCCCCACCCCAGAGCCTGCACCCCACCACACACACACCAACCCTGAGCCCCCTCCCACACCCCAAACCCCGCCCCCGCCCCACCCCAGAGCCTGCCCCAGCCAGAGCCCTGCCCCCTCCCCACACACCAACCCTCTCCCCCAGCCCTGAGCCCCCTCCTGCACTCTGAACTCCTTGGCCCCACCCCCGCCACACATCCCCTCCATATTGGTGCACATAACAAAATTCATTCCGCACACGGATGCAAAAAAACTGAGAGGGAACATTGGTTCCCAACTAGGGCTCAGAAATGCTACTGCAATACACACAAGTGTATTATTGTTTTCAGTACCGTATGGCCTGCATTCTCCAGAAGCTGCTTGGTCTCCAAAACCGCCCGTCTCATGGAAGGACCTGGCATTGTAAAAGAATCAGTGTCATAATATCCCACGCGGAGGGGCCGTGAGCTGGAGAACACCTGGAAGAAAGGGTTTTAAGGGAAGGTTGGTGGTGGTGGTAGTAGAAATGAAAGTGAAGCTTCTGCCAAGAACGACAGTCGCATTTGAGGCTGTCAAGCCAGGAACATACACCAATTAAATCAATCCCACTGGGCAAGATTTGCAGGTCCCCTTGTGCCAACTTTCACATCCTCCCTCTGCCCGTATACCGATGGGTACAGATCACAGCAACGTAGGGCTGCAAGGGACCTAGAGATGTCAGCAAATCCAGCTCCCTGCACCGGGGTGGGACCAAGTAAACCTTGATCATCCGTGACAAGCGTTTGTCCAACCGGTTCTTAAAAACCCACAATGATGGGGATTCCACAACCTCCCTTGGAAACTTATTCCAGGGCTTCACTATCCTGAGAGTTAGAAAGTTTACTTTAATATCTAAACTATATCGCCTTTGCTGCAAATTAAGCCCATTGCTTCTTGACCAACCTTCAGGAGACATGGAGAACAATTGATCACCGTCCTCTTTATAACAGCCCTTGACATATTTGAAAACTGTTACCAGGTCCCCCCTCAATCTTCCGTTCCCAAGATTAAACAGGCCCAGTTTTTTTAAACCTTTCCTCACAGGTCAGGTTTTCTAAACCTTTGATCATTTTTGTTGATTTCCTCTGGGCTCTCTTCAATGAATTCATGTCCTTCCTAACGAGTGGCATCCAGAACTGGATGCAGTTCTCCAGCTGAGACCTCACCCGGGCCAAGAAGAGCTTGGCCCCGGCGAGGTCTCAGCACCAAAGGCTTATGCAAAGACGGACATAGTTCATGCACGTTCAGATATGAGTTAAAGTTCATATAAAGCATGGCCTTGCAGGTAAAGCCAGAGACTTGGAGAACCCGGGTCTCTTCCGACTTGGCCATTGATTGCACTACATACCTCAAGCAAATCACTCCCCTGCTGTGTGCCTCGGTTTCCCCACTGGTAAAATGGAGATTATATTATATTAACCTCACAGGAGGGAAGGGAGTTGGGGAGACTTAATTTGTGAAAAGTGCTTTGAGATCCCCAGCAGAATTCAAGTGACTGTTATTGCTCTATTTTCAAAGGTAAAGGATAAGGAGCTGCTCATCAGTGGGATGGTCTTGGAACATTTCTCCTCCTTCAGAGACCTGTCTGGTTCTTTACCTCCTCATTGAAGGGCACTGGCGGCACAGTGGTGTCCAAGTGGAACATGTCTTCACACAGGAGTGCCCTCATGCACAGAACCAAGCTGTCCACGTCCCTCGCCATTGGCCCCACCCCTACTACAGCTGGAACAAAAACAACCAGAGAGAACGTTCATGCAGTCAAACATATGGACCTCGTGGGCATCTTCAGGGGGCATAGCTTACATAGCAATTGCCATACAGAATTAGATTGGGGTCCTCCTACTCCAGAATCCTGCCTCCGACAGTGGCCAGTACCAGCTGCATCTGAGGAATGTGCTAGAAATCCTGCAGCAGGCAAAGATGGGATAATCTGTCCCCAGGGAATGTTTCCTCCTGACCCCAACAATCGGAGGTTGACTTATGCCCTGAAGCATGAGGGTTGATATCCCTGCCAGAACTCTTTCCCACTCCCTCAGTTCTTACTATAACAACTCTGAATGTTCTCATTCACCGTATAAATGTAGAAGGAGTCCAGGTATCTCTGATACTTATTTCATTTCTAATCCAGAAAATTGCCACACTGTGTTGAGTTTTGTTGTTGGGTTTCTTTTAAGGCTTAACAAGAACCCCCAGAGCTCTGTCACAAGTGGAGCCGGCCTGCGCTGGCAAAGAGGCAGGGAACTCTGAAGAATTCCAGACACAGTTGGTCCAAGCTCCGGCCTGCCACCAAATCTATTGCTAGGCCTCCGCACGCCAGTGAGCGCGGCATCACTCCACAGCTTAGACCTGGAACAGGACACGTGAACTGGTGCTCAATAAGACAGCTAAGGGATTGGGAAACGGGAGCACCAGCAATCTCTGGAAACCTTCAGATGTTTTTATGGCTGGCCCTTGTGAATAGATTAGGAATCGGGATCTGTCCTTCTGTAAGGACAGGCACCAGGTAGACCAGGCTGTGGCTGAAAACTCAGGGTTTTCATTTGGCCTTTACCAGAACAAGCCATGAAAAAAGAACAGCCAAGCGCCCTTTATCCAGAATCATGGGCCACGTGCTCCCTTCAGCACCGAAGTGCAGAATACAATAGAGAAGAGTCCAAGCAGAGGTACATCTTCACCAGCCACTTGTCCTGCATGAAGACTCTCTGTCCAGGCATTTATCCATCCCCCATAACCATCCCATCCCAGGGTCTATTGTTTTCTGTTACCTTCCACACCTCACCTCCCATGCAAGAGCAGTGGATTATGTGCCTCTGGCTGCGTTAACGGGCAGGCCACCAAGTTCATGTGTCTAGCAAACCCAACCGCTTCACCGGAATACAACCCAGCTCATCTCCAGAGAACATCTCAGGGTGGGGTTCTCACTCTGGCTAGGTTCTTCTCTTGAGCCCCTAAAGGGACACTACATCGCTTTGCAGCTCTCCAACCATGTGGATCTCGTTTAAGAGGAGCCAAAACCCAAGAAAGAAAGATTCCCCAATAATCAAAAGATAAAATCCTACCTGATTTCTGCCCCGGAATACTGGAGACCATTCCTTTCTTGCTGTGGGGAGAATATAAAGACAGACAACAGAGAAAATTTGTTTTAAGATCATGGGCGATATTAAGTAACGTGGAGAACCAGCAGAGATTCTCAACCACCTTCCTGTGAATTGCTGTTCCTTGATATGAGCTGGACCCCAACAGCACTTGAAAACAACAAGGAGTTCCTGATAAAAGGAATCAGGTCTATTCTGGAAGGATCTGCTTGCTTGCTTGCTTTCACCCCGCTTTCACTTGGTCGTGAATGCTGGAGCCAAGCTTATGGAGGATTCCATTTGCCCACGACCACTGTCACGTCCTTCCAAAGCATTCACACTTTGGGCTGAAGTTTCGCAGAGTTAAGTCTCTGCTCAAAGGAGAATTTGCATGTGCACAGACCCGGACACAGAAAACCTGGGTTCTAGTTCCTGCACTGCCACTGGTCTGCTGGGCGACCCGGGGCAAGTCGTGCCCCCTCTCTGTGCCTCAGTTTCCCCCATCTGTAAAACGGGGATAATGATACTGAGCTTCAGTAAAGTGCTTGGAAATCTACTGATGAAAGAGTTAGGTAGTGTTAATTAGGTAACCATCTCCCACTGAAATGAGAGTTGAGCACCTAATGCCCTTCAGTGCCTTGGGAATCCTAGCCCCTCTCTCTTTACGGGAGGGCTACACGTAGCAGGGGAGGAACTGCACTGTAAAAGTGCTTCTCATGGGTTTTGCTTTTGCGATGAAAGGAGGAGTTTGCCGAGGTGTGAAAAACTTGTATGTCAAATGCCAACACAGAATCATAGACATGAAGGGCTGGAAGGGACCTCGAGAGACCATCCAGCCCACCCACTGCACCAAGGCAGGACTAAGTAAACATAGCCCAACCCTGACAGGTGTTTGTCCAACCTGCTCTTAAAAACCGCCACTGATGAGGATTCCACCACCTCCCTTGGTAGCCTGTTCCGGAGCTTAATTGCCCTTGTAATTCGAAAGTTTTTCCTAATAAAGCTTCCTTGCTGCAGATGAAGCCTGTTACTTCTTGTCCTGCCTTCAGTGGGCATGGAGAACAATTGATCACCATCCTCGTTATAACAGCCCTTAACGTATTTGAAGATGTTATTGTGTCCCCCGTACAGTCATCTCGTCTCAAGATTAAACATGTCCCGTTTTTTTAACCTTTCTGTGTAGGTCAGGTTTCTAAATCTTTTCTCATATTTGCACTGCACATGGCTGAAGAGGTGCTCACCCAACATGCTGGCATAGTGAAATTGTTACAGTGTCATATACTTCAGACACACGGGCAACATCCCGGTCCCACTGAAGTCAATGGCAAAACACCCACTGACGTCAGTGGGTCAGGATTTCCACCCCGGAACGGTTTTCACTGAAGCATGAGTTACTACGAGACAGCAAGACCCAGTGATACACAGTACCTCAGTCTGCCCCCAGTGGCTTTGAGCGAACAAATCCCACAGAAGGCTGCTGGAATACGGAGGCTTCCTCCTATATCCGTCCCAATGCCCAGGATGGATCCGCCGCTGCTAATCAGCGCCCCTTCTCCTCCGGAGGAGCCGCCAGGCGTTTTGCTGTGGTCCAGAGGGTTCACTGTCTGGCCAAAGATTAAATTACTGCAGTCGTAGCTAAAAGGGATCGGAAGAGAAAGGACATCAGGTACACATGGGGCTCGCTTAAAACCTGATCCAACGTCCACTGAAGTCAATGGCCGTCTTTCCATCGACTTCAGTGGGCTTTGCGTCAGGCCATTATAGTGTAATATGGAGTCATTTGTTACAGTGATCTTTTCCAGTTACGTTTATAGATGGGAAGTGGAGGAACAACGGGGGGGAAGAGGGGAAATAATATTAATTTTTTTAAAAGTCTCCTTCTTTATAGAAATTTAAATTAATTCTATTTTGAACAGCTCTAAAACTGGCTGAAAACATAGGGGGAAATTGAGGGAGGGAATCATTAGATTTTGTGCCCCCCCATTTTTCATTCAAATTAGAAATGCTGTCAACGTTTTTTTCATTGAAATTTCAACCCACTCTAATGACGTATATACATGCTATGGCAACAAAAATGGGTCAGATCCAATAAAAGGATTCCAGTTACCTTAACAGGGACTGGGGAACGTTGGTCTTCACAAATGGAAGCGCCCCCCGTCTCTTTAACACCTGCACCACCACGGAGTCCTCAGCAGCAGGCTGATTGAGACGTTTCACAAGCCCCAGGGTGGAATCGTGGCCCTGAAAAAGATTAAAGGAAAAGAGAGGGTAGATTCAAGCTTCCATATGGAGGATCGCAATTTTCTAATGATTAAGCAACAGTGTTTGGCACAGTTTACTTTATGAAGGTGTGTGTGTATCTGCATGCATAACTGTGCGTATTCATGTGTACACACACACACAAACACACACACACACACACTTGAGAAGAACATTTCAAACTGGCTTGGGGAGACCCATGGCCATGCAGAATGACACCTGATTGAAGCCCCCAAACAAAAATAAAGAGGGGAAGGAGGAGTCAACAACAGGAGAGTATCAGGTCCACAAGGAGCGATACTGGCATCTGCTCATAGCTAAACTTGGAAGGATTCGACTTTTAAACTTGTAAATTTTAGTCATGTTGATTTCACTGTGCACACACAAAACTGGGAAAAAATATTTCCAACAATAATTGAAATGTACAGATAGGCAAAGTAAAAAAACAACCAAACAAAAACAAATAAAAGCAACGCTGCTTGAGAACGTAAGCGTTTGATTTAAGGATATTTGCTTTGTATATTTTGACACGTGATTTTGACAATTTGTGTTTTAAGGGTTATAAAAGCTTTAACTTTCTGAATCTCAACAGCTGCTATCATTGATGACTGTCTGACCCCCGCAGTGTCTGATCCCCCCGCATAATTTCCTGCAACTGTGAAAACTGTATTTGATAAAAAAAAATAAAAATGCTTTAAAAAAATCAAACACTGATATTATCCATCAAAATTATTTAATAAATGAATTCTGCCAAGCCTACTCGCAGCTAAATACGTTCCTAATATTGCTTTCCCCGTGCAAGCAATTCACAGGGCTGGGTTGCAATTGTTACTGAGAGGGAGGTGTCCCAGAGATGATTTCTCTATTAAGAGGTTGCCTTCATTATGGAAATGTTTGTGAGCACCTGTCTTACCCCATCCAGCCATTAATTGACAGAATACGCCTGACCCAGAGGCTGCTACCGACATTACAAATCATGAAGATATCGACAGCTGTAGATAAGCGAGTAAGAAAGTGTTTTGCTCACAACATTCCATTAGGCTTATGCTCCTGCAGCTCTCAAGCAATTAGCGGATGTGTGCTGTACCTTACAGTTAATGGAATCCTTTATACTGACTGGGACCCCATACAGCAAGTCCTTTTTCTTCTGTCTTTTCACTTGTTGAAGCTGGGATTCAGACTCCTGGAGGTAATCAGTCACACAGTTGATTTCCTTGGTCACTCGCAGGGCCTTTGGAAAGCAGACAAAGCCAGTGAGGGAGACAGTCATTCCAGAGAGAACCCCACAACCGGGCCGGGTTCTGAACCTGCCTACATCAGAGCAGAAAGTAGCTCTGTCCAGTCTTTTCCCCACTCAGGCAGCTTTATCTGAGGACAATTATTTCTGGGTGTGTGCGAAAGACACCGAGACACAACCTCAGATGGCCTGGCTGGTTTACAATTAGACGGGGTTCTCCTGTCAATTCATTAACCCACCTCCGCAAGAGGTGGTAGCTAGGTTGATGTCAGAATTCTTCTGTCAACCTAGCACTGTCTACATGGGGACTTAGGTCAGCTTAACTAAGTCCCTCCAGGGTGTTGATTTTTCACGCCCCTGAGCCATGTCGCTGGGTCACTCTAGTTTTCTAGTGCAGACCAGCCTTTAACACCGACGTACTCCAGAGGGGTTACCCTCAATGACCCCAACTGAGGATCCAGTACAGAACAGTGTTGCAATTTATTTGGAGAAGTTTCTGTGATTATATTTTAAAAATAATGTGTTGGTCATTAACTTTTTTTTTTTTAAATAAAATCAATTCTAAATACATGTCTAAGTTTACTAGCCATGATTAAGGATGTGATTTTGTCATGGATTCCGTGATTTTAGCAGACCTCAGTGACTTCTGGCTCCGGCTGTCAGCCCCCCACCGGCCAGCAGGGCTTGGCTTCTGTGATTCACTGTTTACTGTCCATGTCCTGCCCATGAATTTTAATAAAAAACCCTGTGCCGAAATCTTAACATGGTGATGGAGGACAATGAAAAGCTTGATGCTTTATTTGCCCATAAAAATAAGTTGGTCAAATGGATGTACTGATTTTTGGAAGGCAGAAACCACCATGCCCAAAATCCATGTAGGCAGATGACATGACAGCGTGGGACCTCGTTGATTTCACTGCCAAACAAGCATCAACCGATAGAAGTCCCTTTGCACAACTGGGGCTTTACTGTTCATTATTTCCCTTAGCCAGAGTTGCAGAATACGCCACAGCTGTTCCCCTAGTTTGGATCAGTGCAGGACTTTGTTAGCTAATCCGGCTTTTTCATGAGTCAGGTCATGACGTGGTTAAGGATACACACTTTCAGAATGTTAGCTTGCTTCATAAGCTCTTTTGGGACTCAGATTGAGCTCAGACACTATCCCAATAATAGCTTTTCTTTGTAGTCATCTCGAATTCTGAGCATCCCTTGTTTCGCAGTGAATTGTTTGGAAAGGCTGGAGCATTCAGCCTTAACCACATATTCTGTTTGCACTGAGCAATGCTCTCTTTTCAGACCTCCAAGCACAAAATCGCACCTAGTTTGATTAGCAACAAGCCTTGGAAATACGTCACGTGCATTCCTCACCTTGTCCATGTAGGTATAGAAGACCCAGTCTGGGGAAAGAGAACCGTCCCGGAGTTTCTCAGAGAGCTCCACCAAGGAGAGAGACAGGATGGCGTCTGCATCTACATCAGGATTCTGAGGGAGGAATTAAACATGGAATCAGTACATGTCTATACTTGTGAAGTGCTGGGGAACGTTGCTGTGCTCTCAGACAGCGGCTGCAATCTGCCCCGGAGACGGATCTATTTTGGCAGCAGGTGCTGCAAACCCTGTGTGTAACCTGTGTTAAATAAAACACCCCCGGATCCTTAAAGGTGCATAGTTAAGGCTGCAGAACAGCGATGACTCTCTGGTTGTCATACGCTCATAACTTTTCAAAACCAGCCGCCTCTGGGTTGACTTTCCCCATGCTTGCTGTCTGCCTAAAGGACTTTAAAAAAGTTTGAACAAAGTCATTTCTTCTGTTTTTTGGATGATGGAAGGGGCAAAACCAGCATCATTTTCTACCCTGTCTTAAAAAAATAATAATTCTAAAAACATTTTTTTTTAAGTCTTGCTACAGCAAAAAAGGGCCAAGCAGTGAATCTTGACACTGAGAGAGACCCCAGTTCTGCCATTTGGTGTCGGGGGACGCCGTGCGGTGTAAAGGTCAAACAGCAGGATTGGGGCCATGCTCCTTCGATTGAGCAGAACAAGTTACTTTTCTGCTTTTACACAGCTGACTCAAAGGTCACTTCTGGAGTAGCTCTGGCGAGGTCAGAGAGCTAAACGGCCCCCAGGCCTCTCTCAAAGACTATGAGAAACTCTCAGGCATGATGGAAAAAAGCAAATAAAAACAGAAGTGCCTTAGGCCCTTTCATCTCAACAGACCTGCTTTTATTTTAGTCCAGACCTTCCCGCTTTCTCCAGCCCCTCCTTTAACTTCCCAGCCTCCTCCAGAAACAAACTCAGGGCTCAGTCCTGCCGGCAGCTGAGCGCCTCTGACCCTGACCCAGCCACGCACTTCAAACATGTACTTGCAACCTCAAAGTTCAGTAGTCTCAGCTGAAGCCACTAGGTTTAGTCACATGCCTGAGTGCAAGGCTGGATCAGGGCCAGAGTACAGTACTCAGGAGCCTGCAGGACTGAGCATTTGGCTCAAACACTGATGCCTGTAGGTTAGTTGACAAACATACACAAGAGTGGTTATGGGAGTAGGGTACTAGGTATCTCTGGAACTCATCCAGGCTTACCTTCTCTAGATTCAGAGATTCCCCGGTGGCACAAGTTACACAGTAGAACCTTGTTCACCTCAAAATGAGAGCTGGGTTTGAAGCAACACCCCCTCCCCCCCACCCAGAGCTGAACACAACAGAACTGCATTTGGGGCCCATGTGCAATGAAACCCCCTATTCTCCATTGCCACATATCACTAGCACGGAAATCTGAATCGATCCAAATCTCATTTCTCTAAATAAATGCTGCATCCCGACTATTATCCAGGTAATAAGAAGACTTAACTCTTACACAGCACTCTTCATCAGTAGATCTCAGAGAGCTTTACAAAGGAGGGTAGAATCTTTATCCCTATTTTACAGACAGGGAAACTGAGGCACACAGGCAAAGCAACTCGTCCAAGGTCCTCCAGCAGGCTGTCTCTCCTGATTTCCAGCCCATAGCTCTATCTAGTAAACTACACTGCCTTCCTAAACAGCAGGGGCCTATACACCTGCTGAACTACTTGCCTTTATTTTTGAATCTATTCATCCTGTGAAATATACTAGTGAGACTCTGGCACTGGTGCTTTCACATCACAGAGTTAAAGTGGGCAGAGGTGATGCAAGATACGGCTGCAATTGGGATGCAACCTTTGAGACTTCAGGCATTTAAAAGAACCTGAAGAAATCTGCTCTCTCCGGTTTTATAATGCTATCGTGATGCAACAGATTTTACTTCGTGCCTGTGGGTTGCTCACCAATCAAACTCACTGATCTGCCGTGTGATTAAATGGCAGCCAGCGTAGGCAAACAAACGGGGACTGGACGGAGGAGCCAAATTCCTGGGCATTAAGCCTGAAAAGTGATCACGAGGTGATTTGGCCTGCCCTTCCTTGCTTCGGGTCGTGCTGGTGCAGGGGGAATTGAAACACACATTGGCCACAGCTCCCCTCCCCCAAGCCAGTTGTACTTCGGCCTAGCAGAAGCACATTAGGAACAAAATGCTGGAAAGCCGGAGAGTTGGCAGTTAATGTTCGAGTCACTCAGTGCATTGCCCATAACACACACACACACCTGGAAAAGTCCCCTAGAACTCAGCAGAGAGTTCGCTCCCCTGCCCTTGAGCTCTCGACTGAACAGGTTCCATAGGGGCTTGGGATGATTTCCACTAAACCCTGTTACAGGGGTGGGCAACCCACAGCTGCCAGCCACCTGCCGCTCTTCTACATTTAAAGCGCCCCCGCAGCTCTCCACCTACCAGACCGGGGCGGGGGGGAGCTCCGAACTGCAGCCCTGTGGGAGGCACCTGCCAGGACTTGGGGCTTCGCTTGAGCAGCGCCGAGCCCCGGCGGGCGCCCCCCTCCCGCACGCCCAGCCCTGGGACTTCTGACGATTCTCACGGGCGGCTCAGAGGGTCCCTGCATTTGCCCTATTGCCTTGCGACAGGGCCCGGGGGGGGGGGGGTGTCTCTCTCTCGGACAGTCGCTACCACCCATCCCTGCCCTGTCGCCCGCTGGCAGCTAAGCGCTTCGATGTCCCCGGCCACAGCCAGCTCGCACCAGGCACCGGGGCGTCTCCAGCCCGGCTGGGGCAGGTGCCTGCAGCCCGGGGGTCCGGCCCGGCGGAGTCTGGCTTGGAACTCAGCCCGGAGCAGGAGCATCGGGCCACCCACCTGCTCCCGAAACCGCCCGGCGGCCTCTTCCATCCGCCCCAGCGCCAGCTGCCGCCGCCGGCCAGCCTCGGCCACCGCCCGGCGGAGCCCGCGCCTCCCGCGCCAGCGCAGCAGCAGGGCGGCCGCGGCCGCGCCGCAGAGCAGGGCGGAGATGGCCGAGGCGCCGGCTCCCATCGCGGCTCCCGGGGACAACCGCACGCTCCGCCGCGGCAGGCAAAGCCCAGCCCAGCCCCGCCCCGCGTGTGAACGCCCCGGCTGCAAAACCCGGGCTGGAGTGAGCCAGGGTGCAACAGATTAGCCTGGAAGACAGACGCATGCGCGTGTCACTTCGGGGTGTGCAGGAAATCAGCGCGCGCGCGCGCGCGCGTGTGTGTGTGTGTGTCCTTGTGCAATGCAGCCCCCGAGGGAGGGAGGGAGGGGGTGTTTCCTCTGACAGCCACCCCCGGCCTCTCCGGAGCTGAGCAAAACGCTGCTGACAAGCACAGGTTGCACCAAGCGCCCGGATTTTCCAGGGAATCCCACAATTGGCTTCCCCCCCCCCCAATGATCTTAAATTGGGAAGAGGCAGGGATTTCCCTACACACCCACCCCTGAATTTCCCCAACACCCCCAGGTTTGCGAACAAGTTATGTGCAGTGTTGCCAATGTAATGATTGTCTGGAAATTTGAATTGAAACATTAATACACACTTTAAACGCATATAAAGTGTAGGATGAAATATGGGTATCTGAAAAAGTGTAATAGATTTTAAAAGTCTGAACATAGACTGGCTTCCTTATACAGCCGTTGTTTTTATGACAATGTCAGTGCATTCATTTCGGTGATGCTGGCCAACCTAATCATTTCAAATGATGATTTGTCAGCAAAGTCTACATGAGCTCTCCCTGACAGCTGGTGATGAGCTGGGGGGCAGGGCTTCAGGACCAGATTGTATTTACAGTCACACCTAATCTACCTAGATATCCAGCAAACAGAGCTGTGTTGCCCAAGTGATAGATTTTGGCTGGGATTGGGTTACAAATCACTTGAATGTGTGTGTGTGGGGGGGGGGCATGAAATGTTGTTCTTATTGTATGAGTAAAGGGCAGTAGAACTGTACTTAGCCTGTGCTGATTGAGGGCATCAAAAGAGGGTGGGGACCTGTCCCTCTCCACTGTTTAAAGACAGAGCTGATTAGGCTCCATAGAGAGTCTTTTGTTCTGTTAAGTGACCACTGCAGCTGAAATCACTGAGAATCAGGTCTAAGTGCTTAGACCTGCTGTGGGACAGTGTTTCTGTGGAAGAGACGTCCCAGTCTGCACTAGCAGCGAGGTTCCTCCCTGTGAAAACCAACCAAACCCTATTAAGTTGCTGGCAATTTACATAGCTGTGAACACAGAAGCTACAGTTTTATTTGTATTGCAGCCCTCTGGCCATATTAGAAATCAGAACAAAACAAATGTAATGTAAGGTGAGGGCTTTGTGCTTGACAACTTTGATAGCAACTATTTTAATCTTTAGATACTCATTCACAATGGGTGGTACTAGGGTGGTAATAAGATGAATATTACCTGTGGCTGTTAGAGGTTTAACAGTTGAAATTTTTCTCATGAAATGAAATGTATTGTGAAAATTGTCTGCTTTTGCCTGAAAATTCTACTTTTTTTGACAAAATATTATCTATTCTGGCTGAAATTTCACCAAAACATCAATTTTTTTGTGAATTTTTTTGACAAAAATGAAAAATAATTAACGGGGATGGGGAGGTGACTTTTCCAACCAGCTCAGGTTAAAATCCCTAGTTTTTTAAAGGTTGTCAAATTTTAAAGGGGGGAACACCCAACCTGTAAATTGAAGCTGTTGAAAGACAGACAATAACACCAAATTTTTGAGTAATGAGTTCCTACAATTCTGGCTAAGTCTGAACTTCCATTTTTTCCTCTCATTCCATTGGCTTTGTCTGTAATGGTTTAACACTGGATACACACCACGGTTAGCCAAATAAATAAGATCAAAGTAGTGTTTTAAGCAGAACGTTGCCTTGTATATGGGCCTTGTCCCTGGTGGATTTAGATCCTTGCTGGAATAAACTTGCTCCTGACGATAGACTGATGGCTTATTCTTAGCAATTTAAAGTTTTAAAACCAGCAGCCATTCCTCATTAACACACCCAGCTCCTCTCATCCTGGCCCTGATGCACTGATCTCACAGGGTACGTCTACACTGCAAAAATAAAGCAAACCCCAGCAGCGAGCCAGACCTCGGGCTTGTGCTACAGGGCTGAAAACAGCAGTGTAGGTGTTCCGGCTTGGACTGGAGCCTGGGCTGTGAAACCCGGCGAGGCGGGTGGGTCTTGGAGCCCGGGCTCCTGCCTGAGTGGGAATGCCTACCCAGCTATTTTCAGCCCGGTAGTGCGAGCTGGACTCAGTTGACTGGGCTCCGAGACTCGCTTCCACGGGGTTGTTATTTTTCCAGTGTAGACATAGCCTGTGTCTCTCCAACCCAGCCAGTGCTGCTCAATGTGCTGGACGTAAGTGGATAGATATGGTGCGATCGGATTCCCTGGCCTTTCAGGGAGCGCCGAGCCCCTGGCCGAGGGGCAGGAGTAGGGTGACCAGACGGCAAGTGTGAAAAATCAGGACGGGGGTGGGGGGTAATAAGCGCCTATATAAGAGAAAGCCCCAACTATCGGGACTGTCCCTATAAAATCGGGACATCTGGTCACCCTAGGCAGGAGGCTGGCAAGGGGAGGTTCCGCGGCCGGCCGAGGGGAGTGGCAGTTGGAAGTGGGCAGTTGGCGGGAGCAACGCTCAGTGCGGCGGGGTCCCCCTGCGCTGCGGACGAGGGGCCAGGCAGTGATGAGGGAGCAGAGCGATGAGCTTGGGAGGGACGGGCTCTGGGGGGCAGGGGCGGGACAATGAGCTGAAGAGAGAGAAGCAAGGCTTAGCCTGAGGGAGAGAGCCTGGAACGCCCCCCAGCAGAGAGGTCAATGTGCTGCTCCTGGCTCGGAGATGGGGCACAGGGACGGGGGATGGAGGGTGCAGGGAAGGAAGGAGGAAGGGGTTGGGTGTGTGGGGATGGGGTGAGGTGTGGGGGGCTGTGGGGAAGGAGGGAGGTGGGGGAATGGAGTGTGGGGAAGGATGGGGTGTGAGGAGTTTGGGGACGGAGTGAAGATGAGTTGGAGGAGTGGGGGTGCGGGGAAGGAGGGGGGATGGTATGGGTTGGGATGTGGGTGGCTGTGGGGAAGGAGGGGGATGGTGTGGGTGGTGCGGGAAGGAGGGGATGGGATGGGTTGGGATGTGGGAGGCTGTGGGGAAGGAGGGGATGGTGTGGGTGGTGCGGGAAGGAGGGGATGGGATGGGTTGGGATGTGGGAGGCTGTGGGGAAGGAGGGGATGGTGTGGGTGGTGCAGGAAGGAGGGGATGGGATGGGTTGGGATGTGGGAGGCTGTGGGGAAGGAGGGGATGGTGTGGGTGGTGCGGGAAGGAGGGGGATGGGATGGGTTGGGATGTGGGAGGCTGTGGGAAGGAGGGGATGGTGTGGGTGGTGCGGGAAGGAGGGGATGGGATGGGTTGGGATGTGGGAGGCTGTGGGGAAGGAGGGGATGGTGTGGGTGGTGCGGGAAGGAGGGGATGGGATGGGTTGGGATGTGGGAGGCTGTGGGGAAGGAGGGGATGGTGTGGGTGGTGCGAAGGAGGGGATGGGATGGGTTGGGATGTGGGAGGCGGGAAGGAGGGGATGGTGTGGGTGGTGCGGGAAGGAGGGGATGGGATGGGTTGGGATGTGGGAGGCTGTGGGGAAGGAGGGGATGGTGTGGGTGGTGCGGGAAGGCGGGGATGGGATGGGTTGGGATGTGGGAGGCTGTGGGGAAGGAGGGGATGGTGTGGGTGGTGTGGGAAGGAGGGGATGGGATGGGTTGGGATGTGGGAGGCTGTGGGGAAGGAGGGGATGGTGTGGGTGGTGCGGGAAGGAGGGGGATGGGATGGGTTGGGATGTGGGAGGCTGTGGGGAAGGAGGGGATGGCGTGGGGATGTGGGGAAGGTGAGCGGTTGGGGAATGGGATGCAGGAAAGATGGGGGAAGGAAGGGGATGGGGTGTGAGGAGTTTGGGGAAGGAGTGAAGACGGGGTGGAGGTGGGGGCTGTGGGGAAGGAGGGTGGATGGGGTGGGGTGGGCTGTGGGGAAGGAAGGGGGATGGTGTGGGTGGTGTGGGAAGGAGCGGGGATGGGATGGGGTGGGGTGGGCTGTGGGGAAGGAAGGGGGATGGTGTGGGTGGTGTGGGAAGGAGCGGGGTGGGGTGAGCTGTGGGTAAGGAAGGGGGATGGTGTGGGTGGTGCGGGAAGGAGAGGGGATGGGTTGGAGTGTGGGGGTTTGTGGGGAAGGAAGGGGTGGGGTGCGGTGTGGGGGGATGGGGTGCAGGGAAGGAGCGAGGATGGAGGTGGGGACGCACGGGGGAGTGCAGGGAAGGAGCAAGAATGGGAAGGTGCAGGGTTTGAATCCCTGCCTGCTTCGTCTTTGTCTGACGTCGCTGGGAGTTAAACCCCCAGGGGATTGGGCCCCTAGTGTCTGCCCCAGCAGGCCACACGTGCCAGCCTGATGCCATGGGCTGACCTTTGCTTTGCTGCTCAGCCTGGAGTCCACTTCTCCCACCAGTAGCTCCCACCCATGTCAGTGGAGACTGCTCAGATCCTGCAGTGACAGGAAACCAGGGCGTGGGGTGAGGGGAAAGGATCCTACCGGCCACATGGCTGGACCCTGCAGAGCTCCTCCTGGCAAGAAGGGAGCGGGCACTAGGCCTTGCGAAACGTCCCCTCTCCCACAGCCTGCAAACCAAGCATGCAAGCACGTCAATGCACTCGCTATAGCAGGGACCTAGACCCTTCGGGAGATCGGGGCCTTAAAACGAGACCCCTTGAGAAGCACCAACAACCAGGACTTCCATTTTCTGACTCTCCTTTAGCTCCAGCGGTAGTGGAGGCTGATCGTGGCTGGTATTCGAATGCTGAGAATTGGCCCCTCCTTACTTGCCCTGTCGATTTCAGGGCGCCCTAGCCGCCGGCGAGGCCCGTCTCGCTATGATCCCCGAGAAGATGCGGCAGCTGCTGCCAGAGGTGGAGCTGGATCCCAGCGTTATCTCCGTCCTGCTCTGCAGCTCCACCGTGGCCTTCCTGGTGCTCAAGTGGATGGTGAAGAAACTGGTGCAGCAGAAGATGTGGGAGGCAAGGAGGAACCGAGTGCGCGCCCTGGGACAGATGGAAGAAGCTGTCCAGCAGTTCAAACAAGAGGTGACACACCTGGGTATTCCTCTCGTCCTCAGAAAGGATCATGCACGCTCATCTCATTAACAGTCACAAAGAAATGTGTCATGGGTCCAGCTGCAAAAAAAACCTCCCCTCAGAGCTGGGAGAATGAATGATCCCTGAAGTCTTGTGACTTCTGCCCGAAAGTTTCCTTTATAATCTCCTGCACGCAGGGGGCTTAGCTGTCAGCCTCACCCCATAGCACACAGACCTGTCTCCCAGCGTGAGATTTGCTTTGTCTCTGATCATCCAGGACTTCAGGAGGGCTCTGAGCTTAGCCTAGCCCCATTCATGGAATAAGGAACTGCTCATCTTAACGGCAACAGGATCAGACCCTAAATTATTTGCAAGTCTCCTACTTAACCCCAGACTGTTTAGCTGAGTTGCAACCCAGTATGTCAGAATCAGTGAACTCATTTGAACGCTACAGCCCCATCTCCTGTCTACACAGTGACCTATCACCTGGCGAGGCCCTGAGCTAATATTTTTTGTCATATGTGTTACATGAAATTCGGCTTTACTGTGCACCCTGTCGGTAGCAGATGGCGCTGGCGGAGCAGGCTGAATTTGATGTCATGCATTGCGTCATAGACCAGACTGCATCTCAAGTTAACAGTTCAGAGCTACTTAGAGGACTGCTATAAATAATGTAGCAGCAGGAGATCCTTAGGAATGAGCCCAGACCACATTCAGCATGGAAACTTGCAAATAATCATCTATGTGTCATATACCCTATACTGCATTGATGTAAAAACTGATTGTGTTTTCAGCCAAATTTCCTTGGACAATGTTGGGGGGGGGAAGCAGCTGTTTGCTCAGAAATTAGAACTGTTTGGGAGTGAAAACAGGAAATCTTGCAGATTTGGGGTGGGGGGGGTGGGGGGGGGGTGGAATTTGACCATCTTTGCAATGAAATGCAACTGTCTTGAATTCACAGGTCTTCAGCTGTCGATGGGAATCATTCACTCAGGTCTTGAAACCAGAGACAATATAGGGAGAGAAGCTGACCCTGTAACTTTGGTGCAATTCTTTGCTAGAGCTGGTCAGAAAACGGGGAAATATTTATGGGGGAAAACAACTGATTGAAATTTTCACCTGTTTTTTTTTTTATTATACACACAAGAGTTTCCAACCAGCTCTGTGCTCTACACAATAATTGCCATGTATCTACTACACCTTGCAGAACCCAGAGGTACAGGCCAGTCGCATCCTCTCTCTGCCGCTTGTTGAGCTGGTCAAGAAACTGAAGGAAAATTCCCTGTCACCAGAGAGCGTCCTCTACACGTACATGGACAAGGTGAGGAAGTCATTCCTTCTTCAAGACAGCAAGGATGTGGTTAAAGCACTGGATTGGGACTCAGGTGATCTGGCTTCAATTGTGGACTCTGACACACAGCTCCCTGTGTGACCTTGGGCAAGGGAATTAATCTGCCTTGAGCTCAGCTAACCAACTAGAAAATGGGGATTATAACACTCCCTTTAACTTGCTATTTCATCTGTAAGCTCTTCCAGGCAGGGACCGATGCATTATGTGTCTGAACAGCGCCCAGCACAATGGGTGGCCCTCATTTTGGTTGGGTCCTCCAGGCCTACTCTAACAGATACAATAATAATAACTGGTGCTAGATTTAGGATAAACTGGGATTGTTTGCTTAAAATTTCTCTTTGAATTAAGTTATCAGAGTTGGTTAGATCTAGGGCTGGCCCTCTGCACGAGGGAAAATTTCCCCCATAGATTTATTAGGAGTTTTGCCTGGAGCAATGCCACGTAGGGCTTGTCTGTTGTTCCTGATTAGGTCCCTGGGTGGAAATGCTTATTGCAAAGAGATAATTCTTGTTCTGTGGTGTATTGAAAACTGTGAAAATTGTGATCTATCACTTTAAGTTCTCAGGTTTTCCTCATCCTCCTTGCACACCAGGGGGCTCTGTAGGGAAGCATAAGACCTGCCTAGCACGCAGCAGTGGTCAGTCTGCAGCTAGCCAGCTAGAGTAAGGTGGGATGAGTTGTTCCTTTTTGTTTTAGGGAGCAGCCTGTTTTGTCTCTCTCTATTGTTGTTTTTTTTTTTTTTTGCATTCTTGTGTGTGTTTTATGGGTCTGAATTCTGAGAAGTAAAGTTATGTTACATTGTAACCTTGCAGCAAAAGTATTTTCTGTTTTTTTTTAATCTAATTCCTCTGTTTATATGCCATGAAACACAATAAGGCATTCTTCTTTCAGAATAAGAGTGTCCACACATGGAGTTAATCAGGAATAGCTATTGCACTTTAACTTCACCCCCTACCTTAATCGGAAACAACTTTCAAATGTAGACCTGGGTACAAGGTTTTGCTTTTCTTCCTTCATTATAAAGCATAAACTCAGATGCAGGGTGAATTAAAGGTCTTAAGAGGTGAATGACCCTTTCTTTCCTTCCTGTGTTTTCTTGGCAAGGCCTTAGAAGTGAACCGGGATGTGAACTGTGTGACGGATTTTATTCAGGAGTGTGTGCACCTGCTCCAGGAAGTGAGGACACAAAGGGAGAAAGGATTGTTGTATGGAGTTCCCATCAGTATCAAGGATCCCATTGGATACGAGGTGCTTCTGTATTTCCCCTTTTTTAAGAAGCGTGTAATGTTGAGATAAGGGAGTGCAATAAGTTGGGGTTGGTAATAAAATACATGGACCACTGTAATGGCAGGTATAAAAAGCATTTGATACAGTAAAAGTGCTAGTTGGTGTGGCTGTGCACCACTGCCCTCTGCTGGATAGAAGTGGAACTGTCCCTATGTGTCAAAAGCTCTATGCTGCGGAGAGTGAACAGAGATTCTCCTTTAGTTCAACTGGTAGGGGGCTGTGCTTTTTTGGAGCAGGGGGTCTGAGTTCTATCCCTACTGATGCTGTGAAATTCCAGGTGGCTGTGGATTCATTACAGTGTCATTAAACTTAATTAAAAGTATTGGCTCAGCCCTGAAATATCTGTGAGCTTGATTATGGCTCTGCCATCAGAGTGTGAGTGCAATGAGGCTGCATTGAAGCAATGTCATGGCCAGGTTGGCAGAAAGATCCCTGTGGTCTACTGAGTCTGCTGCCTTGAGGGGTGTGGAGATATCAGAGGGGGGTGACTTGCAAAGGGCTGCGGGGGTGAAAGGGGGTGTCAGACTGTAAGAAGGCATCTCATGGCTGGGACTGGAGAGCAGTCGGGATACGTGGGGGAAATTGCTCACTTGTGGTGGAGCAATATGACCCCAGGACAGAGAGGAGGGCCTTCAATGGAGCTGCCAGCCCTTGTATCACCATTAATGGCCATGTACCAGAGGACACTGGGAGGCAGCTGCATATCCGTTTCCACCCCTCGCGTTAGGGCTCAGAGGTTTCATCCATGGTGACCACGGCGTCAGTCCCGTGTCTCTAACGTGCTCTGTGTCTGCCCCCGTTCCAAGGGTCACGTCTCCACCTGTGGCTTGGGACAGTACCTCGGCTACCCGGAGCGAGAGGACAGCGTCTTAGTGAAGGTGCTGAAGAAGCAGGGGGCCATTCCGTTTGTGAAAACCAACATCTCCCAGTGCTTGATCAAGTAATTGGCCGGTTCTCCTTGTGACAAGGATTGCTACTTTTTCGTACCCCCCTGCCGTGGCAACCAGTGTGGGAGGGTGGAAAGACAGCCACTGACTTCGGTAGCCTTCAGATCTGGCTCTCAGTGCTTAGTGAGAGAGAGAAACACCAGAGGCCAGACTGTCATCGCCTTGCCCGTGTGACCAATCATGTTGGCTCATATCCAAAGGTATTTAGGCACCTAACATCAGTTGAAATCAATGGGAGTTAGGCGCCTAATAATCTCTGAGGCCCTGGGCCGTTATCTTCACTGGGACTACTCCCAGCAACAAGGTGGTCCCAGCTGGACTGTGAACATTCAAGATCCAGTGGAAGTTAATGTACCCCTTCTCTCTGTGCTCAGTGTAGGGGGCCCCCACCCCACCCCACCAGAGAGGGCCTTCCCAGGACTGCTGGGGACTCTGCTTCAGGAAGGTGCTGATGGAAAGGGGTGAGCCAGAGCCACGCGGCTCGGAGTAATTCTGTGCACTTGGGGCGGCTCAGGTCCTGCTCCCCCCTTCCTGCGTTTACCTCGGAAATGCTCACACAGGGCAGCAGCCAGGGCTCCGGCAGCTCCCACTGGCAGGCAGTTTCCATGCAGTCCTCTTGCTGTTCCATCAGCTGCAATAGTCCAGGCACCTATGCAGGAGAACTATGCCGAGGCTACTGCTCTCCAGTAAATAGGGCCCTACCAATTTCACAGCCATGATAAAAGTGCCACGGACCGTGAAATAAGTCCTTCCAGTGAAATCTGATCTCCCCCGTGTTGCTGGGAGCACCCTAGCTGGGGGCTCCTAGCCGCTAGTCCGGGCGAGCTGAGGTGGGACATGACTTCTCCTTCCCCTGCACTATTGCTCTCAGTGGGGAGATCCGACCCACTTCCAGAGGCAGCGCAGAGGTGAGGCTGGTACACCCTCACTTCTGTGCTGCAGCAACCCCAGAGCTGGGTTCGGGGCACCCCCGAATTGTCCAGAGCTCCTGGGCACAACTAATCCACCACTGGCCAAGACTAGCAGCTAGGAGACCCTAGCTGGGGCGCTCCCAGTAGCAAGGGGGAGATCAGACCCACCTCCACTTTCAGGAACTTCCACAAGCTGCAGGAAGCTCCGGGGCTGGAAGAGATGAGGGTGGCAATCCTGCAACCCCCGACATCAGCTTTGCAATCCTCCATTACCCCCTTTTGGGTCGGTTACAACACTGTGACGTTTCAGATGTAAACATCTGCAAATGTGAAATTGACTAATTTTCAAATCCTAGGGCCACGAAATTGACCAGAATAGATCATGAATTTGGTAGGGCCCTACCAATAAAGGACTATATTGTAGGTGGATCGGGGCATACTCCCCCTTCCCCCGCCCGTTGTTCTCCAGTTGTGAGCTGCATTGTACCTTATTCACCAGCAGCGAGTGGCCTATGCTAGTCTCCCTTTATTGAGATCACTGTTGAAGTAGGAGTCAGCATATTTGGTCTTGGCTGATCTGCTGGACTCTGCTGCCTGTTGGCTTCACTAGTCTTTTGAGTGGAGATTTGGGTCCATAATAAGGTGAGGTGAGGTGTCCCGGTAAGGTGAAAGGTTAAGCAGGCCTCCGCGTCCTTCAGCACTATGTGATGTAGAGAACTGAGCTCACTGCCATTAACTGACCTGCTGCTTTCCATCTCGCTCAGCTACGACTGCAGCAACTTGATCTTTGGCCGGACGGTGAATCCGCTGAACCACAAGAAAAGCCCCGGCGGCTCCTCCGGAGGGGAGGGGGCGCTGATCGCCGGAGGAGGGTCCGTCCTGGGCTTTGGGACAGATATAGGTGGGAGCATCCGCCTGCCGTCCAGCTTCTGCGGGCTGTGCGGGCTCAAGCCGACGGGCAACAGGCTGAGGTAGGTGCTGAGACCTGCCCCCAGCCTGCCAAAGGGCTGCGTTGGTTTCTGCGGCACTGACAAGGGATTGATTGTTTGTTGATTTCTATAGAGCCCCTCACAGGTAACAAGGAGCTTCCATGGCACAGCATGTGCTGAGACCAAGTCCCCACCACCCTGAATCGCTGCCACTGGGGGTGAAAACCCATTGCCCAAAGCCAGCCTGGTCCCCGGCCTTGTGAATCAAATCCAAGCCCACTGAAACCCCAGCCCCCTCTCTCTGAGTGTCATCACAGATCTTGAAAGGCTGTGTCCAAATGCCATTGAAATCATTGGGAAGACTCCAAGTGATCTCAGTGAGCTTTGGATTGGGGCCTGCATGGGCAGGTCTTGTTTTAAACTCCTCGGGGCTTAATTCCACCCTGCAGGGTATGAGTAACTGTCAGTGGCTTCATTTGGGACTCAGATCTGTATCCTGCAGTGGAGAATAGGACCCTTGCAGATTAGAAGGAGGGGCTAGCGCTGAGCTCCTCCCCTTCCATTTTCAGTGGTTACCCTGCTGAGAGGGGCACCGTCTATTTCCAGATTGTGCAGAAAGGGGAATGGCCTTTCCTCATGAAAGGTGATCCAGTGAGCAGTGAAATCCATGGGAGCCTTTCCCTTGATTTCAGTAGGTGCTGGGTCAGCCGCAAGCTGATTCATCCCCCACCTGGGCGGGTTTCTCCCTTATCACTAAACCTGGCAGCTGATCTGTTGACAGATCTTAAATCTATTTCCCCTGCCTGTCCCCTCCTGCCCCCTTCAGATGCCTCCTATTGTTATCCACAGTATTTATGTGTTTGTTTATTTCTATCTCCCACGGTCCCTCCGGAGTTAGCGGCCCTGTCAGTTACGTCCAAACAGGTGAGCCATTTCTTCAACGACCTTCTTGGTCTGAACCTCTGGCAACAGATATTAACCACGGTGAGGATCTCAGAGGGGAACTAGACTGGGACATGGGCGTTTTGCGTTCCATCCCTGGGTGACTTTGGGCAGGGACACTTCACCTCTCTGTGTCCCAGTTCCCCCTCTGTAAAGTGGAGGTAATAACCCTTCCTTTGTCTCGTGCCTTCTTAGTCCCTGCCCCAAAGAGCTTACAGTTTGTCTTGTGCAAAGCTGAGCTCTGCTTGAGGCCTCTGGGTTCTACTGTAATACAAAGAAATACTAATTATAATGGAAACTGGCCTACCTCGATGGTGAGCCATTCGGTTGGAGATGAAATCTGGGAAATGCTCATTTAAGTGCAAGTTTCAGCCAAAGGTGGAATATAGTGACTGGGAATCCGATCAACCAAAACTTCCGCTGTCCCTATGACTAGCCTCTCTTCCCATCCATGCTCCTTAGCCCCTCAAGAAGGGCATTCTCTTCCCATACATTCGCTTTTCTGCCCCCCTGACCCGTGGACTTCTTGCTGTGTCCTCCCTGGCTCAGCTCTGGGACAGACTCAGCGGGTCAAGTTCTCCAGTCCTCCTCCAGTCAGGCAGACACATTTTGTGACAGCCCCTTATTAGACCAAAGAAAGCCCTTTATTTGTGCCGGGGTAATTACTGACAGCTCTGCCTTCTGAGACCTTGAACTTGGACCTTAGCCACATGGGGGTGGGGGGAAGGAAGTGCTTTTCTGTGTGTTTGAGCAGTTCCATCAGAGATGGTATATGGGCAGAGTGCGCATGAGGAGCTCAAACGTAGAAATAAATGGAGTTTCTTATTCCATGAGCTACACCGTTTATTCTAGCTCTTCAGAATAAAAGAGTTTATCCCTTTATTATCACAGCTGCAGACAGATATGGAGACCATTGTGTATGCCATAAGCATACCTGGCCTTGATACATCTGGCTACCTTGGGTGGGGAGCTCAAACATTTGGCTTAGTGGTTAGCTACATGTGTGTTCTTTTACTCCAGTTACAGGAATGGTCGGGCCAATGGCGAGGGACGTGGACAGCCTGGCTCTGTGCATGAGAGCGCTCCTGTGTGACGACATGTTCCACCTGGACCCCACCGTGCCACCCCTGCCCTTCAACGAGGCGGTAGGTCATTGAACGGTGACCAATTAACATTAGATGGTCACACTGGTTAGGCTCCTTCTTTTGCTGAAATCTACATTGTGGTCTGAAAAGCCGTGATGCTGTTGGCTGAGCTGGCCGACGTCTTCACATCCCATCAGGGCGTGGGAAAACACCTTCTGGGCCCGTGGTCCCGCTGACATGGGGAGGTTCCGGAATGTGTGGGGACTGAAGGAGGCTGTTGGCTAGAACCTCGGAGACAGAGAGAATACCAGAGCTGAGCACCCATGATGGAATCACAGCCACAGGGCTTGTTGGGAGGGAGAGAGACCGTTGGGAGCAGGATCTTTGAGTTGGGAGATGGGAGGGAGCAGAATCAGGACCTCATAGGATTGGGCTGAGGGTGGAGGTTTGCCCATCATTAGTCCCAGCTGGGAAGAGTCTGGTTGATAGTGGTTTAATCCCATTATTCCCAGTTCTAGAGACGTTAAGGGCAGATATGTCTCCTTTCAGGTGTACTCCAGTTCCACCCCTCTTCGGATCGGGTACTATGACACAGACGGCTATTTCCTGCTACCTCCTTGCATGAGACGGGCTGTGCATGAAACCAGGACGTTGCTGCAGGAGGCTGGACACACGGTACGTTCAGTGGCACCAACCTGTTTGTTCATAGCCAGCTTCATTCACATGATCGATATAACTACATGAATCAAAGTGATAAGGAGAAGCAATCTGACTGACTGCAAGGTGTAGGTTAATTAACCCTCTGAAGCCTACCAGGTCTCATGCCAGATAGCAACAGAGAACCACATATTTGTACCTAGTTATCACACTATCTTGATTGTGACTGGGTTGAAACATATAATGATTAAAATGTCTGTCACAAATACAGGAGGAGCAGCTAATGAGAAGATCTTGCAACTAGAGATAGTTGGGAACTGGAATTTTTTTCCATGGGAAATTCCAACATTTCAGAAAAATATTTTGTCCCGAATCAGAATGAAAAACCAAAATTTCAACATTTCCCATGAAACAAAACTCTTGAAAACTTTGCTTCAGCTCAACTGGTGGTTTGTTTAATTTTCCCAATTTCGGTTTTGTTTCCATTTTGGTATTTGCTTTTTTTAATTTTAAAATATACTTCAGCATTATTGAAATGCTTCATTTTGATATTTTAAAAACAAAATTTGGTTTAAATCAGCATGTTCCTGTGGAATTTCAGTTGCGATAAAATGGCATTTTCCAATGGAAAAAGACATCTTCAGTCTGCTCTAATTTCTCTCCTTTCCATTCAAAGGTAGTGCTCAGACTGCCTCCTGCACATTAGTATTTAAGACTCTCTCTTGGTATTTCTACCATACTCATATATGTGCCTTGTAGTCTCTCCATCCCATGTAAATTATCCATCCACTTTCAGACTACCAGATGTGTTGTCCTGGGGAACAGACAGACAATCTCGGTAATTCTTCTGTGTTAACTGGCTCCACTAAAGTCTGTCGTATCTTTTGCTCTTAATTTTAAAAACAAAACCAAACACAGTATTTATGTAGGACCTGTGGGCCAGGTGGAGTAAACTGGTGACCTCAGTGGAGCTACGCTGGTTTTATTTTCCCGTGTGACTTTGGGCAAATCATGTATGTTCTTTAGGCCTCAGCTGTGAACAGAGGCTAATCGTACCTTTAGAGGATCTTTGGATAGAAGATGCTATACAGTGGGACTGTGTGGTATTATTATTAGTAAGACAATGTCAAAGGAAAAGGATAAATTGGAAAAAAGAAAACAGGAAAAGCGTTCTCCCCGCTCATCTCAACTTTCTTTTAAAATCTAAGTATATTTACATCCATATTATGCAGGAACTCTTCAGAAAAACCCAACACTACCATTGATGAGCATTATTACATCCTAGGTGTGTTCATGTCACTCAGTCTCCAGCAAATGAGCCTAGGCAGGAGTTAAATGATGGTCATATGGGCTACTCTGCAGCTTGCACTCTCAGAACTGTCCTGGGTGCAGATGGGTGCTGAGCGAGAGTCCTGTTTATACTGCAGATCTTGGCTAAATGGAGGTAGGGTGGTTTTGTGAAGAAAGCACTGCAGTGACACTCCGGAGATCTGGGTTTAATTCCTGGCTCTGCCAGGCAAATCACCAGATCTCTTACCAAGTGTAAGTACAGCACCGAGCAAAGTGGGGCACCGGTTTCAGGTGGGGCCTCTGGATTCTACCAGAATATAAGTCATTACAATGAAGTATTGTCCCCTGGTTTTTGAACCACCTCCTCTTTCGCCCAGCTGATCCCGTTCGTCCCCCCACGGATCGACTACGTCATGAACGAGCTCTTCATGAAGGGCCTGTTTGCCGATGGTGGCGCTGCTTTGCTTGAGAAATTGTAAGTGTGACCGAGGCCGGCCATACGCAGAGGGGTGGGTGTAACTAGCGACAGCAGGCTGGGTCTCCACCATGAAGTGAAGGAGCTACAGGGACACAGGACCATTGCCTAGCAGTGCTGCGGGCCTGACTGCACTGTCTTCTGTGGAGTCGGGCCTGCTTAGAGCCGTGGTGAACTTGGGCCGGGTCTGCTATGGAGGGGCTGGTCCCGATAGGCTGTCGGAGCTAAGCCCCACCAATGAGGCAGGGCTTAATTTGTAATGAAAGAACTGCCGGGACTCCAGCAAGTTTTTTAAACTCATCACTGATGCAGCAGAGCAGGAGGTGCCGGGTCGCTGAGCTGCCAGGCCCGGAAGTGCAGAGATGCAGCAGATTGGGAATGCGAGCGGGAGGGGGGTGCTTACCTTGTGGTGGGGGGCTCCCACTGGCATGGCCCTGCAGCTGCTAGATGGCCAAGGGGGCAGGGGGGCCTTCGCGCCACACGCTGTTTGCACCTGCAGGCCCCGCCCCTGCAGCTCCCTTTGGCTGCAGTTCCCGGCCAATGGGAGCTGTGCTAGCCGGCGCTTGTGCCTCTCCACCGCCTGGGAGCTGCAGGGACGCGGAGCCTGGTAGGGAGCACCTGGCAGCCCGGCCAACTCCTCCCTCCCCCGTAGCACCAGCAGGGATCTTGGGCCACCTCCCCCAGCACCCGCAGCACCCCGGACAACCCTCCCCCCGAGCACCTGCAGCCCCCGCCCAAGTTTTAGTCACAGGTATTTTTATTAAAAGTCATGGACAGGTCACGGGCTCCCATGAATTTTTGTTTACTGCCCGTGACCTGTCCATGACTTTTATTAAAAATACCCATGACTAAAACGTAGCCTTAGGTATGTCTGTACCACACACAGTGTTTCCAAGCCCGGGCCTGAGCATCCACACTGCTTTGTAATCCTGGGTCTCACAGCTGTGCTAACACGTCCGTCCTGCACCACACAGACCTTCTGACTCGGCTCTGCGGCTTGAGCTGTGTCCACGCTGCAAAATGACAGGGCTTGGACCTGAGTCTCGGTGGACTTGGACTTTGATTCCCCTCCCCTCCCCCCCCGTAGGGTCTTATGACCCGGATCTGGCGCGCTTGCTGACCTGAGTCATGCGGATGTGGGTGTGGATGGAAGTGGGGCTTGTGCTCAAACCTGAGTCAGATCCTGGGCTTAGTGTGCCGTGTAGACACACTCTTAGACTGCAAGTGGCAGAGGAAGGAAGCACTGAACTGGGAATCTGGCCTTCAGCTGGGCTGTTGGGGTTCGGCCACAGAGCCTGGGTCTGAATGTCATTTCCCCTGCTGGCCGAGCCCCCCCACTTGTTCTGGGCACCAGCTGCCACTGGCCTAGTACCTCTGGGCCAGTTCCCGCTGGGCACACCCAGGCATTTATCCAGGCAAGGGGCTAGCCCATAAGCCAGCTGGTTCCACTGAGTGATGCCATGAAGAAGAGTAACATGATAACCTAGGCTAGGAGGCAGCTTTTCCAGCCTCTTGCTTTATAACAGGGAAGAGTTTATTTCTTGCGCCTTATGTAGTGGCTCGCGCACAGGACTTCAAATCAGCTGATCTGGTGACTGTCTCTTTGTGGGAGCCTGGCCTGGTCTCCAGGGGATCTCTCAGTCGTAGATTTATTTGTTTGCAAAGAACGTTGATCTCCTTGGTTGAAAGGGGCTAGCTGAGGTCCGTGTTATGTAATGAATGTCAGACATCTTCTGGCTAGGAATCAGCACTGGGTAGGCCCAGCACAGCTGGCTCATCCTGACTGCCTCCTTTCTGTCTCCCTTCCCAGTGAACTGGACACTGTCGATCCCAACTCCTGCTCCCAGATCAATTGCTACAGTCTCCCCTTTCTCCTGAAGAAGATTCTGGCTTTCCTCACCAAACCCCTGGTAAGTTACATCTTCTTTCCTTCAGTGCCGGAGGGGGGGGGGGGGGACTTAGGCCCCGATCCTCAAAAGCGCTAGGCACCTAATTCCCATTGACATCAATGGGAGACAGGCACATAAATTCCTTTGAGGCCTGGTCCTGCTCTCACTCCCACCAGCTCTATACCAGTGCAGCTCCACTGGCTTCAGTGCAGTTACTCCTGATTTACACAGGGCGAGTGAAAAGCAAGTAGGCACCCAGAGTATAACCATCTCCTTCTGGGTAACACGGAGTGTATTGACACAGTTTGGGATAGTTGCTTGGGGAAAGGGTCAACATGGTAACCCGGCTTAGAGCCCAGCTTGTAACCTTACATCCTGAGTTGACTCACTGCAGCTTTAGTCCTGAATATCAGTGTGAACCACGAACCATCACACCAGACACTGAGTGCAGGAGACGCCTAGGAACAAACTAATAACTCAAAAGTGTTTGTGAGCAAGCCAGGACATGGACACTAAGGAGAGACACGGGGGTGGATCCATGGGGCCTTGGAGTCCAGTGAAACACTCCTTGGAAAACCTAAACAATGGGAGTGATCCTCTCCCCATATAGCAATGTGCACAGCCTCCATAACCTTCAGATCTGAGTTCCTCACAACCCCCTGGGAGGCAGAGCAGGGATCTCCATTGTAGGTCAGCTGAGACAAGTGACTTGCCCAGGGACACACTAGAAGTCAGTGACAAAGCTGGGAATTGAACTTAGCTCTTCCAACATCCCAAGCCCGTGGGCTAGCCGCCTTCTCTTTGTGAGGCTCTTTAAACATTAATGTTGTTTTTCTGGTTGAATACTCGGTTTTTCGATTTAAATACTCAGCCGGTCAAATCTGCCCTTGAGCAGAGGCCTAGCACTAAGCCATCCCGGGGCTAAAGTGTGACATATGTGAGTAATAGGGTTTGTGCTGGCCTTCTGCACGGGGTGAATTTCACCCGTCAGGCAGGATGTAAACTGTTTTCCATTCTCTTCCAAGCCACAGGCTTAAGGGAAGAGAGTCTCTCTAGTGGCTAAAGCAGGCATGTAGGAGTCAGGATTCCTGAGTATTATTCCCAGTTCTGTAGCTGATCACTGTGCCTCAGTTTCCCCATTAGCAAAGTAGGGATAACGATACTTGCTTACATTGAGACCCTCAGCTGTAACACGCTGTGCAAGCACAGCAGAGTGTCGGTGTTAGTGTTTTGATTTTGCAGAATTAAATGTTTGGGAAAGATACATGGAGTTAGATCATTCATAATTAGGGCCCTATTAAATTCACGGCCATGAAAAATGTGTCATGGACCGTGAAATCTGGTCTCCCACCATGAAATCTGGTCTTTTGTGTGCTTTTATCCTATACTATACAGATTTCATGGGAGAGACCAGCTTTTCTCAAATCGGGGGTCCTGACCCAAAAGGGAGTTGCAGGGGGGTCACAAGGTTATTGTAGGAGGGTTGTGGTATTGCCACCCTTTCTTCTGCGCTGATTTCAGAGCTGGGTTGCCGGAGAGCGGCAGCTGTTGGCTCGGCGCCCAGCTCTGAAGGCAGTGCCCTGTCAGCAGCACCACAGAAGTGAAGGTAGCAGAATCGCAACCCCCCCATACAATAATCTTGCGACCTTCCCCCCCCATAACTCTTTTTTTGGGTTAGGACCCCTACAATTACAACACCGTGACATTTCAGATTTCAATAGCTGAAATCATGACATTTATGATTTTTAAAATCCAATGGCCAGGAAATTGACCAAAATACACTGTGAATTTGGTAGGGCCCTATTCATAATCTTCAGTTTTGTCACTAAGAGATTGTGCCGATGGTAAGTTTGTTAGTGGTTCACTTGCAGTGTCTGTGCTTGCTTGACAAAATGTGCATCCTGACATGTGCCACATC
The DNA here is from genome assembly GCF_016161935.1 of Mauremys reevesii. Taxonomy (NCBI): domain Eukaryota; kingdom Metazoa; phylum Chordata; order Testudines; family Geoemydidae; genus Mauremys; species Mauremys reevesii. The sequence continues at coordinate 103,706,961 of NC_052630.1, read as the reverse complement.
AGTGCCTCTGGAGCTGTTTGAGCATAACTCCTTCCTCTGAAAACCTTTCTCGACAATCTGACCTGATTCTGGCTTCCTAATGGTGATGCTCATTGACATTTTTATGTTTCTTTTCAGTTCCCTCGATTCTCCAGTTATTTGAATGCACTGTGTGGAGTGTGGTAAGAGGCCGGTTTTTTTCAACTTTAATAACAGTATTCTGTTCAAGTAACTATAGAAAACGATGATTTCACGTTACTTTATAGCCGTGTAGAAGTGAAAAGATGTTTCCAGCATAAGTTCCCTGTTTCAGAATGGCTTTGTTGTGCAGACATCTGATCGCATTGTGCCTGGGAAATCGACGTGAATTGTGACATATGTTCTTTCATAGAATCAACAGGGGTGGATGAATGGATTGTAAATACTTTTTAACCAATTGAGAAGTTGCTAGTGCCACCTGTCGGTACAATTGAAAGATTGCAAGTGATTAGAGCAAACAGAGAAATTGCTAATATCAGCTGCTGGGAAGAATAGTCCTGTAAACAATTATTGCTCATTTGCATAACATCACAGAAGGGCATGATGGTAGGCAATATAAACAACTAATAGTTTTGCTCTAGGATCTGTGTTAATTATGTCATGTCAAAGTTCCTATTGTGGCTTCATTCTGAATCCATGTGTTAATGTTAAAAGCAGCTGCCATAACACACAGCGCAGTCTAGAAAAGTTGGGGGTTGAATGGAAGAGAAACTGAGGCAAGGTTGGGTGTGGGGGGGAATTCAGCGGAGAGAAAAAAATTAAATTCTCAAAGCAAAATATAGGGACATTTCTGATTTGAGGCATGTTTTCTAATTAAAAACCAAGGAATCCACAGGGTAGAAGAGTGTAAAGAAAATTAACCAAATCTTATCCCCCTGTGTAACTCTCCCATTGGTGAATAAGGCCACACCGGTTCCTTGTACAGCGTGTGTGTTAGAAAGTGCACGGCAGACAGAAGGACAGATCTGTGGTGTAAATAGGCACACCTCTCTTGACGCCAGTGGAGCTAGGCAGGCACTAGCTCAGGATCTGGCCCAGAATGTCCACTGCAGTGAAGAGAAAACATGGAAACAACTGTCCTGTCTGCTCACCCCCCCCCCCACCATGACATCTGGGTGACAGAGTCTGATAAGGTTTGAAGCTTCCTGTGGCCTAGAAAGACCCTGTCTGAGAATCGGTGAGCAGCGGCTGTGTTCGCCTGATCAGTGCTCAACAAAGCATTTGCACACAGGCTTATGTCAATGAGACCGAGGCCTGGTCTATGCGACAGAGTTAGGTTGACCTAAAATGCTGCTCCCACCGATGTAATGTGCCCACTACACCGACTGAATAGCTCCACCTCTGCGAGAAGCGTAGTGCTTAGGTCGATGCAGTGAGGTTGACCCGGTGTCAGTGTAGACGCTGCATTGCTTACATTGACTGGTGCTGCCTTTCAGAAGCCATCCCACAATGTGCCACACTGACAATGAAATCGGTGCAAGTGCAACTCCTGGTGAAAATGTGCACTGCCGACGCAAGAAGCAGAGTGTGGACATGCAAAAGCAATTCAGTGACCGCGGTGGCTGTACATCAACATAACTTAAGCTATGTCGCCACTAGCACTTTTGTTGGTAAAACTTTTGTCAGTCGGGGGTGTGAAAAAAACAATCCCCTGACTGACATAAGTTTCACCAACAGAAGCACCAGTGTCTCTAGTGTAGACATAGCCTTCGGTAGACTTAATTGTGTAGTGTGGACTTGCCCTGAAGCACATGTTTGAAGTTTAACATGAATAAGTGCTTTGCAAGATAGAGATCCTAGACTCAGGGTCTCAGAGTTGAAGAGCAAAGTGTGTAAGCAGATCCCCATGCATGTAGACCCCTGCTCCTATATGGATCTCTTCTGCTTTCACTGCCGCTCTGGGCAGGCTCTGAGCTCCTTGCAGGATAGGGGCCCTGGTGATGATGATGATGATGATGAGTGATCATTTTAAAATTGTAGCCCTACAATGTCAATGTGCTACTGAGTTTCCTGGAAATTAAAGGACCAAATAGATTTCCGCAGGAGCTACACAGTTCTGATCCAGATCCACATTTTTTTATCCCCTTCAAATGTCAGGGCTATCTGAATCAAGGGTCTTCATTCAGGCTACTGCAGAAACAGGGGCCATCTATGAAATTTGGACCCCAGTTATTCTCCTGGGTCCATTCCAAATTCCTACATATTTGAAGTGTGTTTTGTGTTAAAAGAGAGTTACGTTGCCTGGCATATCTAGAGAGGGGTGTCAGTGTGTTAAGAAACCAGATGGCGACTGCATTGTGCTTTATCGATATTTCATCCATTCACTCACCACCCATATGGAGATACTGTGTCCGAATTTGGTAGTGAACCAGTCACCTGCCTGCTCAATAATCTCTGTCACTTTCTTCTGTCCGGCTAATTCTAGGTCGCCGAAAGAATTCTCGGAGCTGCATGCTGCATTGATGGTAATGTGACTTTTTCAATATAAAAGATAAAAAGCCACTGTTAACGAGACATATTCCTGAGGAAATCAACTATTGCCCCAGTCTCATAGTGGCCATTTAGTTCACAAACACAATCAGTTGCACTGTCATCAACTGATACAACCTTTAAATCTCCTGGTCCCAAAATCCCATAAGCTCTTCACCCTACCGTGCAACAGCACCCACTGGGACACACAGTAACTCAGCTCTTCCAGATTGGACATCTAGGTTTCTGCTAGCATCTTCCATACCACCAAAGATTTGGCATGCAGTCCCAGCAGCGTGGAACATTAGCAGGAAATTACCAGCCATTTATATTGGAGAGAGAATTTTCTGTGAATATTGTAACTGTTCTAACTAGGCTCTTTTACCATGCCTAGCCTAGTGGTATCTGAATATTTGTGCTGTATTCATTCTATGTGTTTACTGTCCATAAATATTGTAGTAAACAAGCTTTACTAGTGCACGTGCAGGTCAAAAGTGAATTCACAAATAGTCAGTGACCGTGAATTTCAAATTGCAGAACTAGAACCAACCACAATGCAAACTTTGCAGCTCAGAGAACTATCCCCTCAAATATGCAATTTGAAATTTGCACCGCTGTTAGTTAGGCCCTGCACACAAGTTATCTAATCTAGGAATAGAAATCATCTCACGTGACCGATCAACCTGTCAGGTCTTTGATCAACTGATCAAAGGAGGGAATTCAAATATTCCCAGTAAGCTATTTGCAAACCATCTGCAGATCAAGACTTACGCATCAGAGAAATTGGTAAATTGTGTGGAATAAGGAATATAAAATAGAATTTTCCAAACTGTTTGCAGAAGGTGAAACTCATACTATGCCATGCAGAGGAGCCAGCACAAACCTCATTGACCAAGGAGTTGTTCTGACCCTTCATACAGGAGTCAATTCCACCCATTATTTTCTCCAAATAACTCACCCAGATCACCTCATGGGGTCTTAATATTTATAAAGCACAATCAGATCCACAGAGGAAAAGCCAACTGTTATAATTACATCCTACAAATTGGGGAAATCCTGGTGCTGCCTTGTTCTAGATATACCGACGGGAATTCCTCTCCGGATGGAGAAACCTGGATCTGGATGTCATCCTGTGTCCTGTGTTAGGCCCTGCCTTCACCCTGGGGTATCCTGGGAGACTCATTGGTAAGTTGCAGTGCTAGAAAGAACTGTCCTAAGGCATCCTGCAAAAATTGAACCAAACTGAACCTCTTTGGTGGGTCAGGAACCTTTGATTAACTCGTTCTCCCCTCTCCCCAGTTTTTGCCTGCATCTGAAAACTGTTCAAGCCATTACATCTGAGTCTGGTTGGGTGTCTCCAGATCCAGGCCATGGTATAAAGAGAGAGGCCGTTTGCCAGATCCCCAAATTAGGGAGAAATGGGTTCTGTGTTTGACACGGATTGATTCTGATTTCTCTCACTGATTTTGCACTGTCAGGATCCTAGACCCCTGGTTAGGTTCTTCCTCCCAGGGAACTCCAGATTTTATATTATAGTAGGATGGATGGTAGTTCTAGCTACTATTGCTGTCAGGAAATTCCAGGGGACTACGCTGCCCAGCAAGGTGACAGCCATGCAGTCCCTGTTGGGCACACATTTGATATACTGATATCAGAAGTAAGATTTGAACTCCCGAAAATGCTAGATGCTCAAGGTGCCGGTGTTAGTGTAGGTAGGTGTGTGTCACTGCCTTGTCCTGGAGGCAGTGAAAATTGGGTACTTGTGTAACATAGGCCCTGCACTGCTAACAGCTGAGAATGATCCTCCTTTGGCTCAAGTGGTAGGCGTCTCTGCTTTTGGAGCAGGAGGATCTGAGTTCTAGCCGTGCTGCTGCCAGGATAATCCTAATGTGCAGTCACACAGTTCTATATGGCCCCAGATTTATTACCATATTCTGTGCATCACATTTCCAGCTGCTGTTTCTTCTACCATGTTGTACAACGTCTTAAACTTCCCTGCTGGGGTTGTGCCGGTCACCACGGTTACGGAGGCTGATGAGGAAAATCTGAAGCATTACACAGGGCACTATGGTGACCCCTGGGATAGGAGACTGAGACAGGTCAGTTTCACAGTGATGAATCCCCATTGTTTTATGGCTATAGGCAGGTTAGGGTTTCGGGGCAGCATGGCCTTCTTTTGACAGACCTTGCTATATCTTATCATAGCAAACTGTCCAGGCCAGATGCAGATTTCATAGGTGAATGCTTCCCTAGATCCATAGAGTCTACATGTGTCAAAGCAAGGGTGGCTGTCCACCATGGCGTGTATATAACAATCTATTATAATGACCAGGCTAGTGTGTATTTGTGGACCACTGCCCTCTACTGAATGGAATCAGAACTGCTCCACGGTGGGTCATTGGCTCTATATTGTTCATGACGATTTTCCTTTAGCTCAAGCCGCAGGGAGCTATGTTTCTGGAGTAGGAAGATCGGAGTCCTGGCCTTGAGGTTGCGATGGAGTTCCGAGTGGCCACAGCGTACAATATAGTGACAGCCGGGGGATGTCTTAGGTGGTCATAGATGGTCCTAATATCCACAGACATGGATGCTGTCATATTGATCCCAACGAAGGGGCTTGTAGCAAAGTGCTGACTCACCGGCACGGTGCCTCCTGCTGGGCATCTGAGAATTAGCTCTCTCAGCCCTGGAGTGCCCTCTATGGGCCGGTGTCTCACCCTCTGTTATATACCCCTCTCCAGTCCCTTTATCTCCACCACATATAGGCCCTATGTCCCTCCTGGACCATGGTGCCCCTTACCTTGGGGTGCTGCCCCTCACCCAGGGAACCCCACTCCCCTGAGCCCACCTCGCCTCAGTGGCCCACTGCTAGTCCTCATCTAGCTCCTTTACTCAAGGGCAAATGGCAGTCTGCAATGGCCACTCATCATTGGCTAGGGGGTTGGACCTGCTGCCTTTCCCTGCAGCCGCACTACATCCTTAGGCCTCCCTGTCAGGCCTCAGCCTGGGAGGTCACCAGGCCTGAACTCCCCAGGTCAGCCTGCCCCTTCTCCAGCACTATTCTGTTGAAGGTACCCTGTGCTCTTAGGCAGCCCGGTCCTTCCCACCCCAAGGCTGGAGTGAGACTCCCTGCCTTCTAGCTCACAGCCCTTTTTATAGCAGCCCTACCGGGCCCGGATTGGCTGCTACCTGCCTTCGCCTGATTGGCTCCTTGGGGCAGCCCTTTCCCAGAGCTGGTATTAACCCCTTTCTCTCCGGAGTGGGGTACTCGCCTTGCTACAGGACTACTGAAAGATCACAGGGTGGTTGCTTTCTAGTTTATTGTCCCCTTGCGGGTTGGGAGTGTTGCACAGTAGACTCTGTCTCTCTCTTTGGTAGATAGGGCCCAATTCTGCTCTGCAGAGCAGAGAGGCTACCAGCTAGATCCACTGCTACAGGGTCCCTGCTGGGCCAGGGAATATTTCCCTGGGGTGGGCCAGGCCGTTGTACCCTGGAGAGCACTCTAGTGGATAACCACCTGCACACAGCCAGCCCCACCAGCTCATGGCTAGCTTTGCGGCTGATGGCAAAATAACCTGCAACCCAGCTCCCCCGGGGAACGTGGGTCATGGCCTAATGTATTGCCAGCCGCACTCTTGGCCACAGCGCAGTCAGCGGGTGTGATGGCAACGCGTGTAGCTATACCCAAGGGAGCTTTCCTTGAACTAGCTCAGGCCGGGAGCAGTGAAGCCATGGCAACGAACGCTCCAGCGTGGGATGTACAAGCCAGTCCAGAACCCTGGATAATTACTCGTGTACGTGGCTGCAGCGTCACTGCTCCTGAACTAGCCAGATTAAAGCTGGCGGGGGTATGTCTGCAGGGGCTACCCTTAGTCCAATCTTGGGTCCTGTGGAAGGATCCTTCCCTTCTTCTTTCATGAAGAGAAGGAGGCTCTGTAGCAGGGGTGCCCAATCTGAGCCTGGGAAGGAGCCAGAATTTACCAATGTGCATTGCCAAAGAGCCACAGTAATACGTCAGCAGCCCCCACGAGCTCCTCCACCCTGCTCCCAGTGCCTCCTGCCCACCGACAGCCCGGCCAACCAGCGTCTCCCCCTCCCCCCGATCAGCTGTTTTGTGGCGTGCAGGAGGATCTGGGTGGGGGTGAGGAGTGAGGGCATGGCAGGCTCAGGGAAGGGGCGGGAAGGGGTGCAGTGGGGGGCGAGCCTGTGGCAGAGCCAGGGGCTGAGCAGTGAGCACCCCCCGGCACATTGAAAAGTTGGTGCCTGTAGCTCCAGCGTCGGTGCCTATACAAGGAGCCACATGTTAACGTGTGAAGAGCCGCTTGTGGCTCCGGAGCCACAGGTTGGCCACCCCTGCTCTATAGGTCCTGCTCCCCACAGCAGCACAGGTCCTTTGAGTGTCCCTAATAATATTCCTCGGCTTTTCTCTCCTCTGCAGGCTGTGGAAGGAGCCGTGGGGCTGCCCGTGGCGGTGCAGTGCGTGGCTCTGCCGTGGCAGGAGGAGCTGTGCCTGCGGTTCATGAAGGAGGTGGAGAGACTGGCCCAGGGGCAGAAAAAGCAAACTGAGGAGAACTTACAGCATGGAGAAGCCCAGGCTGATTTTCATACTGAGGGGCAAAGTGATGTGCAAGCGCAAGCATCCCGCACGACCGTGCAAACGAACATACTAATGGATGTGCAAAGAACACTAGCTCAGACTGATCTGGTCGCTGACGTGCAAACGGATGTGCAAAAACCAGGATCTCAAACTGATTTGTTAGCTGACGTGCAACTGCACGGGCACCCACAGTCCTCTGGCCCCGACATGCAACCGGACGTGCAAACAGAACTAAGCCAACCTGACACTGAAACACAGCCATGCCAACCTGAGACGCAAAGACAGCCTTCCCAACCTGACGTGCAAACACAACTAACCCAGCCTGAAGTGCAACCTGACGTGCAAACACAACTAACCCAGCCTGAAGTGCAACCTGACGTGCAAACACAACTAACCCAGCCTGAAGTGCAACCTGACGTGCAAACACAGCCTTCCCAACCTGACATGCAACCTGATGTGCAAACACAACTAACCCAGCCTGATATACAACCTGATGTGCAAACACAACCAACCCAACCTGACATTGAAATACAACCAACCCAACCTGATGTGCAAACACAGCCTTCCCAATCTGATGTGCAAACCCAGCCTGACATTGAAACACAACCATCCCACCCTGACATGCAACCTGATGTGCCAACTGCCTAATGAACGAGGCACGCTCTGCCCCCCATTAAAATGCAGCCAGCTCTGGCCATGGCCGTTGTTTAGCATCACCAACGCACTTTTATTGGGGACCCAGAAGTGAAGAACACCATGTGCAGCTGAAAGGAGAATTTACATCAGCTGATCCAATTACCCACATCTCTGTTTGATTAGGACACCAGAGCCAACCCCCCAGCTCTTGTGAAAAGTGGCAGGGTTTGGTCATGAGAACTACATTTGAACTCCCCATGTTAGCACCTCCCCTGTAGCACAGCGCCCCCTAGCACAGAACTGGGGCATTTGTTCAACATGGAATCTGCGAAGAGAGAAACTGAATAAAACCCTATTTGCAAGTCCTAGAGCCCCTGGGGTTTGTGAACCTGGGGAGGTGGAGGAATTGAAGGGCTTCTCTTAATGGCAAATGGCCAAACCTCTCACAAGGATCCTCTCCTCTTCCTGGAAGCTTGCAGCACTCGGTGCTTTTAGTGCTCTTAGGAATGGGGCAAGCGAGTCTCTTAAAGTCATCAAAAAAAGCCAGGCACTAATCACATTTCTTCTGCCTGGAAGGGGCGGGGGGCGCAGTGCTTGCGAGTTGCTCAGGTGCTAGAGTCCAAGAGCCTCCATGCAAACAGATGGGGAGCAAAAAAAAAGTCCCCGCCACCAAGCCCAGCTTTCACTTGCGTGTCCCATGGCAGCCCTTGAATTCAAGGCTCCAGAGGTGAACGGCTGACGCCCAAACCACTTTTCTAACCATTCTGAGGGAACAAATAGTATAGAAATTGACTCAAAACATGGTGGCCAGCTGAGCTCCCAAAAGCTTTTCAGACATCAAAAGCCTAATGTGCAGTGCTTTGTTTGTGTCGCACCTTGCCAGGGCTGAGCCCCGGCACCTCTGGGCCTGGCAGCTCTGAGCCCCGGCACCTCTGGGCCTGGCAGCTCTGAGCCCCGGCTCCTCTGGGCCTGGCGGCTCTGAGCCCCGGCTCCTCTGGGCCTGGCGGCTCTGAGCCCCGGCACCTCTGGGCCTGGCGGCTCTGAGCCCCGGCACCTCTGGGCCTGGCAGCTCTGAGCCCCGGCACCTCTGGGCCTGGCGGCTCTGAGCCCCGGCACCTCTGGGCCTGGCGGCTCTGAGCCCCGGCACCTCTGGGCCTGGCGGCTCTGAGCCCCGGCACCTCTGGGCCTGGCGGCTCTGAGCCCCGGCACCTCTGGGCCTGGCGGCTCTGAGCCCCGGCACCTCTGGGCCTGGCGGCTCTGAGCCCCGCACCTCTGGGCCTGGCGGCTCTGAGCCCCGGCACCTCTGGGCCTGGCGGCTCTGAGCCCCGGCACCTCTGGGCCTGGCGGCTCTGAGCCCCGGCACCTCTGGGCCTGGCGGCTCTGAGCCCCGGCACCTCTGGGCCTGGCGGCTCTGAGCCCCGGCACCTCTGGGCCTGGCGGCTCTGAGCCCCGGCACCTCTGGGCCTGGCGGCTCTGAGCCCCGGCACCTCTGGGCCTGGCGGCTCTGAGCCCCGGCACCTCTGGGCCTGGCGGCTCTGAGCCCCGGCACCTCTGGGCCTTGCAGTTCAGTGCCCCGGCACCTCTGGGCCTGGCAGCTCTGAGCCCCGGCACCTCTGGGCCTGGCAGCTCTGAGCCCCGGCACCTCTGGACCTGGCAGCTCTGAGCCCCGGCACCTCTGGGCCTGGCAGTCCCTAGCCCTGGCACCTCTGTGCAAAGAGATGGGGAGCAAAGAAAACAGACCCTCAAGCCCAGCTTAAAACTTGGGTGACCCAGGGCAGCCTTTGAAGTCAGGTCTCCAGAGGTGAAACACTGATGCCCAATCCCTGCGTTCCCAAACTGTTATCCATGGGTCACTTGCTCATGACTCGGAGAGCAGGCTGGTCACATGCGCCTCCTCCTTTCCGCCACAGGGAAGAAGCAATCTTGCCTCCTCTGTGTCCTGTTGGTCTCAGTGTCTGGTCATGCTGTGTGTGCGGGGGGGAGCTGTGCTCATAGAGGAGATTCCACCTATGGGGTTTCCTGTGAGTTCTCCCAAAGGGAGGGAGTTTGATCACAGCTGGAAGAAGCAGGGGGGCTAGGTCCCCAAAACACACAAATCCTCCAAGATCTGCAACGTGCCAGTGCCTCTGGATTGGGACCCTGTGTTTCCTTGCCAGCATGGCTCTGGGGGGCATCATTCCTCTGCTCTGCCAGTTGCTGCTGGAGGGTGACGTCTTGATCTCTGTGTTACCCATGTGAGGTGCCACACTTCCAACAGCTCTGGCTCCTCCCGCTCCAGCCAGCACCTAGCTGAGCCCCCATCTTCCAAGCCATCCACTCCCAGACTCACTGGAGCCTCCCATCTACCACCCGTGTTGCTTTCAATGGAGGTCTGGATCCTCCCCGGCATTGCAGTCAATGCCGAGTCACACCAGCTGAGGATTGGGCCCTGGGCCTGTAATTGGTTTCCCTGTGCAGCACGATGGCAGAAAATTAGGGCCTTGCTGTGATCGACGTCCCCTTCCTCTCACCTCCTTGCAGATTAACTTGGGGCCTAATTTCTAGCCGGGAATGCCGGCGTCACAGCAACCCGAGTCAAAACAGCTTTGCATTTAATGTGAACATTAAAAAAGAAATAGTGAGAGAGAAAGAAAAAGAAAATGTAAGTAGCTAAAAATATTCCCACAGTTGTTTTACACAGCTGAATGAAGATAATTGTATTGGCAATTGTGAGTGATTACTGTATTATCTGCAGTCAGAGAAAGTTATTTTTTGAACGCTAAGGGAATTAATGATACATAAAACTATGTTCATAGTGACTGCATTCATCAGCAGAAACGCTTTGCAGAACACTGCCACACTGTGATTACTCCAACCGGCTTGGAAAGTGAGTAGGGGGAGAGATAGGTGGATTCTGGATATTGCCACAGATTTACATACATTTACATTCGGAAAGGCTGATCGTCGCCCGAGCTGATTACGTGGGAGCAGAGTCTAACTGATCTCCTGGCTCGAAAGCCTTTAAGTGGGGACAATTTGGTCACTTCCCTTTTATTGGTGGCTCCTGCATATATATTAAAGCAAGGTGTGTGTGTGTGTGTGTGAAATTCAGTTTAAATGATCTTGGGTAATAAAACCTTTCAAGATGCAGTCGGTAGTTTTGTACAGCCTGAAATGCTCCTCATAATCACAGGCCAACAGTCAAATCTTTAAGGGAGACAAGGTGCGGGAGGTAATATCTTTTATTGGACCAGCTTCTGTTGATGAAAGAGACGAGCTTCTGAGCTACATGGGGGTCTGGGAAAGGTCTCCCCTCCCGGGATCAACACGGCTGCAACAACATCGCAAACCACACATCTTTAAGGGGCGCTCTGCATTTGCCAACTCTCCGTGCATTGAAGTGACTGATTCTGAACTAAATGACTAATGTGTGAGTTGATTCGTAGGGGCCCAATCAAGAGCCCACCGGAGTGGTCTTGGATCCACCTGTGGACTTTATAGCTACCCTGGTTCTTTGTAGCATTCTGCTGGCCCTTCGCAGAAGGACAGGGGCTAGTCAATAAAGGGAGCGGAGAGATGGCTGCCAGACGGAGCGGCCCTCAGCGGAAAGTCTGAGATTGCCTGACTCTTAGGGTATGTCTATACTATCTGCCGGGTTGGTGGGCAGCGATCGATCCAGCGGGGGTTGATTTATTGCGTCTAGTCTAAATCAACCCCCGAGCGCTCTCCCGTGGACTCCTGTACTCCACTGCCGTGAGAGGCGCAGGTGCAGTCGATGGGGGAGCGTCAGCAGTTGACTCACCACGGTGAAGACACCATGGTAAGTCGATCTAAGTATGTTGACTTCAGCTACGTTATTCACGTACTGAAGTTGCGTAACTTAGAGCGATCCCCACAGTGTAGACCAGGTCTTAGACACAGTGGAGGTGTCTGGGAACCCTTGCAATCAGCCTGAATTTGAGGAGTCTGTGAGTCAACTGTGTACAAATGACTCGATAAACGGTCACTTCAGCGACAGTGAAACCTGCCTAAAACAGCCACTCACGGGACTGACACCAGCTGGAGGATCACTGGAGTCCCCAGTGTGCTCAGGCCAGCAGCTGCTCTGAGATATAACAGCCCATCCTACATTGCCAATGGGCCCAGAAGCCCAGTGATGCCATATGCGAGGGGCCCACTCCCTCCTGCCCCCAGCCCACCAGGGATTGGCTGAAGGCACCTGGGTCTGAGCCCTGGCAAGTTGCAGAGCATGCAGAATGGAAGGATCGTCCAGTGGTTAGAGCACAGGCTTTCGGGGAGCTGGGGTCAGATCTCTGCTCTGACACAGACGGCCTGTGTGCCCCTTGACAAGTCACTTAGGCTAACGCTACGCTGCAGCTCTGGGTGTGGCTTGCAGCTTGCGTGAATGTACCCATGCGAGCTGTTTTGATCCACATAGATGCTTGCAAGTCCCCTTAGTTTTTCTGTGCCTCAGTTTCCCATCTGTACAATAGGGACAACCGCACATCCCTACTTCACAGGGATGTTGTGAAGATAAAGACTGTGAGATGCTTGGGGACCAGGGACATTATTTGCTGTGGGAAGTGGCTGCCCCACACAGGTAGATGGAAGGTTAAAGCAGCCTTCAGGGAGCCTGTGCAAAACCCAACCAATGGGAGGAGGGCTTGTAGAGAGCCAATCAAGGGATGGCTTGTTGAAGCAGCCAATCAGGGCCAAGGAGGGCTGTATAAGAAGGCCTGCTCAATAGAGCAGGGATAGTCACTCCCTGAAGGGTGAAGGACGGGGATACTAGCTAGCGCGGTGCTGGGCAGGATCAGCAGAATAGGAGAAAGCTCCAGGCTGCCGGCCTGAGGCCTGTATACAAGGGTGGAGAAGGTGCTGGGGCTGCGGGAAAGTGGCCTGGGGAAAGAGACGGCAGAGTTGGAGGAGGGGCGGTATGTGGCTGCTGGCTATTGGGTCCCTGGGTCAGGACCCAGAGTAGTGGACAGGCCTGGGTACCCCCCGTTTGCCCCCACTGGCCACTGCATGGACTGCAGTCTGCCCCTGAGACAAGCGGCTAGAGCCTGGGCTGCAGATTGCCACTGAGGCAAGTGGTTGGACTGAGGACTGTCGGTCCCCCGGAAGCGGGGAAAGAACCGAGTGAGGCATAGCCGGAGGGCTGTGTCCAGAAGAGGGCGACATGGTCCAGGGAGCGATGCGGGTCCTGGAGGCGGAGACAGAAGTGCCGACGGGTGAGACGCCACCTGAGGAGGGCGCGCTGGAGACCTTGAGCTAATTCCCAGAACGGCCAGCAGGAGGCGCTGTGGTGGCAAGTGACGTGCCTTGTTACACCCCCACAGACCTTGGTTTGCCCCCTCCAACTTTACATAGGTCTATATGCTCCCTTCCCCCTCCCCCCAAGGTGTTGCAGGATATTATATAATCACATAATGTTCTATATGCTGACACAAATTTGCTCCCCCTCCCTGAATTTTTCTGAAATGACACCCCCCTAATGGGAGCCATATAAATTCCCTAGATATATTTAATGAACCCTAAATGCTAGAACAAGGGACAGAGTCTGTCCTACTGTTGGATGGTTTGTGCCCAGAATTTAGGTATTTTTAGTAATAATAATTAATCATAAATACTCTTAATTTAATAGATATTTTAAAATATCAGTGAGCCCCGAGCTTGCTTGGCTTCACCACGCCGTCACTGCCCTACAAACATTGTGCTTTGCGCTAGGCCTGAGCTCCAGCCAGTGAAGCCGACGGGACCCAAAAGAGAATTGCGTGCTTCTATTTTCAGTATCCAGGAGGAAGGACTTAACAAAAACTAAATGCAGGGTACTTAGATCTTAAAAGCATGTCCAGCCTCAGTCACCTAAGGGGTTACAATCAGATAAGAACATTTGCTTTTAAAAAAAATGTCTATACTCTGATTCTTGGCTTATCGTTTTGTTTTGTTTCACATACAGTTAGAGGGACAGATCCTGCTGGGCAATGCAGCCTTTCAAATTTAAACCACTAGAGGGTGAGATTGAACTTCCATCCTGCCATTTGATGTGGGTCACCCAAACAAACTGGGGGATTTTTGCTAAGAACCTGGTGCTGAAAGCACCTCTACAGGGTGACCAGACAGCAAATGTGAAAAATCGGGACAGGGGGTGGGGGGATAATAGTAGCCTGTATAAGAAAAAGACCCAAAAATCAGGACTGTCCCTGTAAAATTGGGACATCTGGTCACCCTAACACATACCCACACACCCGTTGACTCCTGAGCAGCTGGTCATGCTCCCAGAGTATTTTTAATAACAGAAGGGGACTCAAATCTAGTCACTAGAATTAAAGGGACTTGTCAGCTAACTTAGAATCAAAGCATAGGTGTGGGGTCAAATGTTGGCCCCATTGAAGTCAGTGGGAGCATTGCCAGTGATTCATTGGGGGCAGGATTTCACCCCTGGTGTTTAAAAAAGAAAGGGGGCAGGTGGATGACAGGTGGATAGAAATTCCGGCATGAGCGGTTTGAATTTTTTTAGTGCTGCAAACAATGTAAGTAGCAAGCTTAGATTTAAGCATCCCCTTGCATAAACAACACAGCATGGTGCTAGTGCCAGAGAGCCGGCCAGGATGTGACACTGACTATACAGGGCCTGGCTTTGCTGCAGAGTGAACTTGGTCCAGGTTAGCCCAGCCGGGGTGTGGGCAGCCAAGCTGCAAAGCCCAATCCCGAATTAGTGTCCTCACTGGTGCTGCATTTCCCTTATAGCATAGGTGCCAACTTCTGCTCCCATCAGTGGGTGCTTGACCCTGCTGTGCACTCAGCCCTGCCCCGACTCCACCCCTGCCCTGCCCCTATTCCAACTCCTTCCCCAAATCCCTGCCGTGGCCCCATCTCTTCCCCTGTGTGCGCCACGTTCCTGCTCCTCCCCTCCCTCCAAGCACAGCGCCAAACAGCTGGCTGGCAGTGGCTGGGCAGGAAGCACTGGGAGGTAGGTGGAGGAGCAGGGACGCAGCATGCTCAGGGGAGGAAGAGGAGGTGGGACTTGGGGGTGGGGGGAGCTTGGCTGCCGGTGGGTGCAGATCACTCACTAATTTTTCCCCATGGGTGCTCCAGCCCCGGAGCACCCACGGAGTCAGCGTCTATGCCTTGTGGTGTCGTTGGGACATCCTGTGTACATCCCGTGCCACTCTGTGATTCCATCCCAGTGAGCTGGGGGAGTGCGAGTCTGTCCCGTTGAGCACGCAGGGGGAATAGTGGGAAGGCACTGCAGGACAATCAGCCCTGGAGTGGTTTAGCATGTGTCTTCATTGCAAAGAGGGTGTGGGTTTCAGCCTGAGTGACAGTGACACCTGAGCTGTAGTGGGGGGAGGGATAGCTCAGTGGTTTGAGTATTGGCCTGCTAAACTCGG
This sequence comes from Mauremys reevesii, assembly GCF_016161935.1. Lineage (NCBI taxonomy): Eukaryota > Metazoa > Chordata > Testudines > Geoemydidae > Mauremys > Mauremys reevesii. Next base: position 103,691,868 of record NC_052630.1, on the reverse strand, counting down.
GGTTGTGAGTTCACCCCTTGAGGGGGCCATTTAGGGATCTAGGGCAAAAATCTCACTAGGGATTAGTCCTGCTTTGGGCAGCAGGTAGGACTAGATGATCTCCCAAGGTCACTTCCAACCCTAATATTGTATAATTGCCCTAGGATGGGCCAGCAGATGGGGAAACTGAGGCCTGGGAAGGTTAAGTGATTTGCCCAAGGTCATGCAGCTAGTCAGATGTAGGAACTCTGGACCTCTTGAATTATGCTCATTCTTACAGATCAGGCTGCTTCCCAGCCCTGGTGTGGCAATGGGGCAGGAACTGACTTTTTGTTCTGTTTGTACAGCACCTAGCACAATGGGTCCTGGTCCATACAAATAAATTAATTTATTATTAAGAAAATAGCAGGGTTCAAAAAAGAGCTGGATAAGTTCATGGAGGATAGATCCATCAATGGCTATTAGCTAGGATGGGCAGGGATGGTGTCCCTGGCCTCTGTTGGCCAGAAGCTGGGAATGAGCAACAGGGGATGGATCACTTGATGATTCCCTGTTCTGTTCATTCCCTCTGGGGCACCTGGCATTGGCCGCTGTCAGAAGACAGTATATTGGGCTAGATGAACCGTTGGTCTGACCCAGTATGGCCGCTCTGATGTTGATTAAAAGGGTGACTGCTTGGGATATGTGGCTGTGACTGTTATGACTTTTTGGGTGTGTGCATTTGTAGCCAGGAGTCTTTGTTTTCCACAAACCAAAACCAACCTGATCCATTGAGTCTGAATGCCTTTTTGTTTTAGAGCAAGGGGAAACAAGAAAGAACAAAAATAAAGTCTGTGAGCGAGAGAGAGAGAGAGAGAGAGCACGGGGTGCATGTCTCCTGTGTTACATGCTGCTTTGGAACAAAACACACAACGGCAGCACTCTCCAGTAGATTCTGAGAAATTTAAAGGTGCAGCACAGAAAAAAAAAATCATAACAGTTTGATGGCTAAATACAGTAGGGTACAATCCCTGTTGGGAATTAGAAATTCCTGGGAATGGCTTAGCTGTCTGGCGGCACTGCTCTTTCCTAACTGCTGATGTCACACATAGAACGTGGGGCCGAGGAGCGGGGCATAAGGCAGAGGCAGAACAGTGGGCCCCTGTGCCTTGCAGCTGGCAAGCTTCATGTTGGGGGTTGGGATCGGCAAGACTCCTAGTCTCAGAGCCTCCATGGTACGTAGGCCCTTAACTTCCACTGAAATCAATGAGAGTTAGGGGCCGACATACGCTGGAGGATCTGGGCCCCAGTGACTGGCTGGACCCCCATGACTGGATCAGGCACTGAGTGGAGGGAGGACCAGCATGTCAGAAGTGGCAGGAAGACGAGCCCATGAGGAGTTCTTAGCTTGTCAGCTGTTTGTACAGCCCCTAGCACGATGAGGTGCTGGTCCGTAACTGGGGTTCTTAGACACAACCACAATACAAAGAATGAACTATTACACGAGGACCTTGGCTGGGAGGAGTAACTTATTTTTGCATCTGATTAAGTGGGTTTTAGCCCACGAAAGCTTATGCCCAAATAAATGTGTCAGTCTCTAAGGTGCCACAAGGACTCCTCGTTGTTTTTGGTTTTATGAGGCTCTTTCCTGGACTCTCAGGACACCTCCCTGGTATAATTCCACATGGGAGTTAGGCCCCAAGAAGAAACAGGGGGGTGCACGTGGAAGAAAAGTTCTTGGCTGGCCCTCGGCTTCTCGTCCTCTGGCCGGGCGGCAGGAAGCTGGGGCGCCCGCAAAGCCCCGAGGCCCTGTTTTTAAAAATAAATAAATAAATAAAAGCGTCTTTCCACTCGAATGACGTGATTAGGCCGGGAGTTGTCAATATCCCGGCACAAAAATGCTGACGTGGGGGAGTCAATCAGCTTGGTGCGGCGTTGTAATATCTCATTTTATCCGCGCCACGCTTTATTAAATTCTCATAAACCTGTCAATGGGGAGAGACATCATTTCACTTTACCCCATTAGCTCCACACAATGACGTCGGGGAAGGGAGGCGAGGTGGGGATGAAAATGTGGGGGGTGCGGGAGAAATCAACAACGCCCCCCCCAACAACACACACATCCCCGACCGCAGCCAAATGTGCCTCCACCACGAGATTGTAATAACGGCAGCGCCCAGGGAAGGTAATTGAATTAAGTGGCTTTTGTTAATGGTTTTAAGATTTCGAAGTGTAAATAATAGTTAGGGCTCTTTAATGGGACTTTGGTTTTAGGGAGCTGCAGAAATGCTTTGCTTATGTCAGGCTGTTTTGTTACTTCCCCAGCGTCATGCCTGCAAAGCGTATTTGGCAGTTTTAAAGCTGAGTGTGTTTATCATCCCTCCTTTCTAACTTCAAGCCGGAGCTTAATTCGGGAGCATTTGCATGAGCCCTTCTTAGTCAGCCTCCTATCAGTTCTTCTCGCCGCCAGGAATAAAGTATTATTTCTCTGGAGCTGCTTGGGAGAACTTCTTCACCGAGGGGGTTACGCTGCTCAAAAGGCCCCCGTCTAATGCCCAGCCTGTGTCCTCAATTGCTGCCCCTTCCCCAGATCTGGAGCAGGGCCTGATTCTGCGCCACTGAAACCCACGGCGTTACGCCAGGGTTCAGAGAGGATGAGCCAAGGGATTTAAAGTGACTTTCAGGGGAGCGCCTTCTGCTTAAAATATTAGCGGCTTTTCGTTTAGGAACCTATCAAAGGGAAAGAATAGAGGCTGATTTAGAACGGCCTAACCCAGATAGGGCTAAACAAACAGTGTTACCTTATGCTGCAGGATAGGACTTTTGTAGCCCTGTGCTTCTGCAGAGGGCTCTCGAAGCATTGCTAATTAATTAAGTTAATGAGCTGTATCTCCGAGAAAAGTTTTCATCTGAACAGAATGGGGGACTTGCAATTTATTCAGATTCACTTAAAAAAAAAAGTCATTAACAGAGAGTTAAGGTTGCCCAATACTGCCCCATCCCCTTCCAGAGTGTGCAGGGTGGCTACATTTAAACCTCTAAAACCCAGGCGTTACAGTAAAACCACCCACTCCACCCCATAACCTTAACTCTGCCCCCTTGGAAGTGGCAATAGCACTGGGAATAAACAGAGCCTGCAGCTCCATTCTTGCTTGGGAGCACAGCTCCTGACCCTGCTGCTGCTGGTGCTGTCGTGTTGTCCTGTCTCCCATGTCCTCTCTACACCCTCTGGGATACTTGCTTGGTCTCAGAGGGAGGAAGGGGCTGTTGGAGGCTAAGCAGGGCTAGGCAGGGGGCATGGAAGGGGCAGAGCTGAGAGCCTGGCCTGCAATCCCTGGCTGGAGCAGCAGAAGAATTGGCTTGTAAACAGTAAGCTAGTCTTAACCTTCAGTAGAGTTACTGCCCCCCTCGTAAAGGGGGTGTGGGATAAGGGGGCAGTTTTCAGTGTAACTGTATGTGAAGGGATTCAAGCCCATTTGAAATAACGGGCATTTGTGGGTAGTGGGGACTGGTTCAGAGTGAACCGTGTGAGGTGGGTGTTGGGAGTGAATGACCAGCGGGAGGCAGATGCTCCTGGCCTGGGAAAGTGAGTCCTCTGCCATGTTCCCCTGTGGAAAAGGGTACAGGTCACACCCAGAAACCCCAGACATGCCCAGGGCCATCCATAGGGAGGCTCTATGTATCCACCACAGCTGTGGTCTCTTGCCTGACCTGGGCTCTAGTCTCAGGGTTGCTTCTCTGGTTGCTTCCAAGCTGTGGTAAAAATCTGGACATTCCTGGGATTCCCGTGTCAAGGGCAAAATTTCAGCTACCCCTCTAATGCTGGTGCAGTATAGTGCCCAGATTGTACAGATCACCAACCCTTTCAGCCATGCCCACCTGGGCTTTGCCACCTTCTCATCTGCTGGCTGGGATGGTTTAGTGGGGAATTGGTCCTGCTTTGAGCAGGGGGTTGGACTAGATACCTCCTGAGGTCCCTTCCAACCCTGAGATTCTATGACTCTAGTCAGGATTTTATATTATTGGAAACAATCACAGTGACCGGAGGGCAAATGGCCAGCTATTTACTTGGCCATTGAACACATCTGGGTCACTTGAACACTAATCACTAAATAGTGATGTTGTGAATCTGCTTAGCCAGGCCCCTTGAGATACTCTCTCTTAGAGTCATAGATCCCAAGACGAGAAGGAACCATTGTGATCAGCTAGTCTGACCCCCCATAGAACATAGGCCAGAGAACCACCCCCAGGTAATTCCTAGAGCAGAGCTTTTAGAAAACCATCCAAGCTTCACTGAACAATTGTCAGTGATGGAGAACCCACCACAAGCCTTGGTAAATTGTTCCAATGGTTAATTGCTCGCACCTGATTTCCAGTCTGAATTTCTCTAGCTCCAACTTCCAGCCCTTGGATCATGTTACACCCTTTTCTGCTAGAAAGAAGAGCCCATTATTAAAGATTTGTTCCCCATGTAGATACTTGTAGACCAGTGGTTCTCAACCTATTTATCATTGTGGGCTGCATATGTGGCCCATACATGGCCAGCTGGTGACCTGGACCCCGTGGGGCTGATTGGCAGCCCCGGACCGCCGCCAAGCAGGCTAGGCGGCGACCTTGACCCTGGACCCCCACTGTGTGGGGTAGGCAGGACCCTGCCGCGCACCCTGGCCTTGAAAACCACTGTTATAGACTGTAATCAAGTCACATCCTTAATCTTCTCTTTGTTAAGATAAGTAGATTGAGCTCCTAGAGTCTATCACTGTATGGCAGGTTTTCTAATCCTTCGATCATTCTCCTGGCTCTTCTCTGAACCCCTCTCCAATTTATCAACATCCTTCTTGAATTGTGGGCTCCAGAAGTGGACCCAGTGTTCCAGCAGCAGTTGCATTTGCTCAGCACAGAGATTAAACAAAGGGTTCCGGGTCCATTGTCTGCAGAGTGAATCACTCTTTATCTCACGGCTAGGGATTTGCTTTTCTGCGGTTATTTCCACACCTGGAAATGGTTTTTCCACCTGGGTAATTTTGGTTGAAACTAAATAGCAGAAATCCTATTCCGCAGGCCAAGCCTGCACAAGCTTCGGAGAAAGACCCCAAAGCACAAGTAGTCAACAGTGATTTGTAAGGCTTAAATAACAGGTTACAATTACCGATTATCCCAGCCTTAAAATGTAAAAAATAAATACATTTAGGGAAAAAATAGTCTCCATTCATACTGACTTGTCCAAAATGATGCCTGAACTTTGTTTATTTCCTGTATTGCTGTTACGTATAACAGAGCTGGGATGCAGCCATATCCTTCCTTTCTCGCCTCCTTACAGAGCAACATGTTTGCACATGTGATTTCACGCTAGCAGGTACAACATCAAAGCAGCCCTTTCCCCCTGCAGAACCTTCTAGTTCTCTTACTCACCCATCACCACAGTATTTGTGTACCTCACTGTTTTTAAAAGGTATTTGCTGTCCCACACCCCTGGGAAAGAGGGAAATGCTAGTTTTAATAGATTGGGAACTAAGCCATGGAAAGACTAATTAACTGGTACAGAATAGTGAGACAGAAGCAGGATTTGAACCCAAATCTTCTATAGCATAGGGGAATAGCCTAACCACTAGACCAACCAGCCTACACTAATAAAAAGTTTGCTTCCTACTAAATTTCCCCAGTTCTGGGTTGCTCTCTTAGCGGCATGCCTGGCTAGAACTTCCCAGCATGCCATTCTGGAACTGTCCCTTTAAATTGGGCAGAGCTAGGGAGCTGCATCCCTAAAGCGGCCATTTTGCACCTAACAGCCACAAGTGCCATCTCGCTCCCTTGCAGCTGGTAAGACTCTGTTATGTTTTTCCCTTTTTGGCCAATGAGATGTCCTTTCCCCCAACAGTAACATTTAGCATGTGAGAGACTTGGGCATTTTCCCCTTTCATTGAACTGTGTCTCCTTTTGTCTCCTGTGTCCTGCACCTTTCGGTTTCTTAGCACTCTCCCTGTACGCTAGACAGTTCACCAGCCATTTTGTTCTTGTAGCTCAGGACAGATTACCAGAGGAGGTAAACACACTACACTCTGCCTCTCTCATGGAGACTTTACTTGTGTTCTTTCTTGTTTGAAACTTTTTGCAGTGAGACCTGTGACTGCTTTGAGATGGCACTTGGCTCTGCAGGGAAACTGCTGTTTTCCCAAGATATATGTGAAAATCTGATATTTTGGGTGAAGGAAACCAGCACAACGTTTCCCCAAAACCACAGACCCCTCCTGTCCCGTCCTCTTGCAGGTGACCAGTGCCCATCTGGTGCAGGAGAATTGCAAAATTCTGGGGAAGGGACATCCTCTTCTTATAAGTTTGGAAAGCACGTAACACATTTTGGCCACGACTTCAATGCGTAACAGAAAGGCGATGGCTACACAGGGACAGTTTCACAGCCCTTGCAAAGCCAGGGATCATGTCTTTCAATGAGCCAGAGGGAAACTTTTAGCTGAAGGGCCAAAGCTCCAAGCCCTTCAGTGGATTGGTGAGTGGAGCTCTCAGGTCCTGATTCTCTGCTGCCTTGCACCATGTAGTAAGGCCCAGATTCTCATAGGTATTTAGGTGCTTAACCTCCATAGGATTTAGGTGCCTAAATATCTTTGAAGATCTGGGTCTCAGCCCCTTCCAGGGTTGGACTCTGTGAAATAAAAGACAGGACAACTTCCTAGAGTCCTCATCCCCATATTGGCTACAGAGAGCAGAGATGGAGGCAGTTCCTTTGGCTACCTGGTGTCTCTGCTGCTCGAGCTCCTGTTCCCCATGCTGTAGAGAATGTGCCCTGACAACAGATGCTCGGCATGGCAGTTCGTTGGTGCCAGGGAAACAGGGCAGATTCTGGGACTGGAATGAAAAATGCTCGGATTAAGTGGGAAGACAAATACTCTCCTATGCGACTTTGTGTCTTCCGATGAAACATCATCTGGGGGGTGGGGGTGCTGAGTAGCACCTCCTAATCCAACTATATAGCAGCCAGGAAGAGATTTACACAACCATTGAGCTGGGTGAGGATTATTTAATGCTCAGAGATCCATTAAATAATTGACTGGCCATGATAAGACCTAGGCAAGGCTAGTGCTGCAGATAAAGTGTAGGTTGGTTTTCATTAACATTAGAAGGTGCCTCTGATGGGGGTGACATTTGCACTGTTGTTCTTCGGCGAGGCTTAGCGTGAGTAGATGAGGGACAATACAGCAAACAAAGCAGTTTAAATATAAATGTTGCTTGCACCAGATTAAGTGATTGCATTTAACAGCATCAGGGCAGGCCAGGAGGGGCTATTAAGGCCCTGATTCAGCAAAGCATTTTTATTCCAGGGCAGCATTTCAGCACAGGACTTAAATGGAACGTCAGTGTGAGTTTAAGTGTTGTCCGGATCCGGAGCTCTCAACATTTAGGCCCTGCTCCTGCTCCCATGGGAGGCAATGGCAAAAATTCCGCTGGCAGTAAGATTAATTAGGACCTTTCGTACGTGATGGTTTGTTGGCTCAGCCAGCAAATTAGCAAAGGGAGTGTAATGCAATGTGGCAACACTCAGGTGGGGGGGTTCTGCAATGATCGTGTGTTGTGAGGTTCTGTGTTTTATTTCCCCTCAGTTCCCCACCAGTCCAGATCACGTGTTTGAGTCTCGCGGCTATTTTCTAGCTTCAGGCATTGCAAACTCTGCCTAGGCTCCGAAAATCCCAGCTGGGCTCTTTCTATCATTCTCCATTAACAACATGTTGCAGTGGGATCTTCTTAGTTAAGAGTTTGGTTGATGATGCAGGCGGCAGAGTAGAATCTGGCTCTCCCTCCTGCAGTGTAGACACAATCGTAGAATCATAGACTAGCAGGGTTGGAAGGGACCTCAGGAGATCATCCAGTCCAACACCCTGCTCAAAGCAGGACCAACACCCACTAACTCAAACGTGGCCTAAATGCAGTTCAGTGTGAGGATCATTAACCTATGGCAGTGGTATGGGCTTCCCTCTCTCCACAGTGTAGCCTGGGGAGTCTGTTGTACTTATTTCATCCACTTCCATTCTCACTTAAAGTGATTTGATCTTCAGTAACTCAACAGGAATCAGAGTCCTTTGGTCTGAAGAACCCCAAATTTCAGAGAGCCAGGTTTGAAATCCTAGTTCTGAATTTTGTAGCTCCAGCCCGTCTCTAACCTTGGGCTTTGTGACCAGCTGAGATTGTGCACGCTGCCCTTTAGGGCTTCTCAGTCCTGTGAGTTTCTTCTGTGGCATGTGAGGAAAAGTGGAAAATCAAATCGCTGCCACTCGGCCATTAGCCAGTTTAAAAACAACTTGTTTCACACTCTGTTTAGAAGCGTTTCAGAGGAGGAGCTAACCCTGCCAGGCTGGGGAAGGAGAGTCCAGATAAGGGGCAGGGGGTAGAAAATGACATCATATCGTCTCCTCTCAATTATTCTCCTGGCTCGGAATATCCCTTGATTACATACTGCCCATGTGGGGCCACATTGGGAGGAAGCACCATCTAGCAGTGAGAACAGAAGACTTGGCATCTCCCCAAGCTCTGCATCACCTGGAAATTCCCCAGAGCCAAGAAGATCCCCTGAGGGTTGATCTGTATCTGTGGCCCTCATGACCATGGCTCTTTGGGACAGGATCGTCCTTTTGTTCTGTGATTGTACAGCACCTAGCACCAGGGAGTCCTGGCATGTGACTAGGGCTCTGCTAACAATAAATAATAAAAAATAATAATAATAAAAATAATCTTAGCCATTGTATCCATCAGCTTTCCTCATATTATCATTATTATTGTATTTATTTATTTCCTCTTTGTATTATGGTAGTGCCTGGGGTCCCCCACTGAGATCAAGGCTCCGTGACGCCAGGTGCTGTACGTACATACAGCGAGAGTCACCCCTTTCCTGGCGAGCTTGCAATCGAAATAGACAAGAAAAAACACCGGCGGATTAGTGATGTAACTCACAAGCAGAGTGAACAGTGGGGTGGACTGCAGGTGTTCTGCTGCCACTGGAGTGGTCTAAAGGTGCTGGAGGTCGATGGGCCTGTTGTCTTCAGTGAGTTCGGCACCCAGAAAAAGAGTCCGGTAGCCTCAGGACAGAATCCCCTTTATTGTCAGCCACCTCTCGGCTCTTCTATGGCGTCCCAGAACTGTGATCTGGTTGGGAACAGACTCTCCTAACGCTAACGCTCCTAACGGTCAGAAACAGGGTGGGCCTGGGGATGATTTATAAGCTATGTTTATTTTATCATAATAATTACTCCTCCCTTCTCTGCTCTCTTTTGCTCTCTCTGTCTCTCTGGTTTTCATTTTGCCCGTGAAGGTCATTTTTTTTTTTCACCTTGTCCAAGTCATATGTTTTGGGTTCATGGGCCTGGTGTTCGCTGGGGAAATTAAACTGGTCCAATAGTCAGTTAAAAAAGATGATCTTGGAGGAGGTTTAATGCAATAGCCAGTTAAAGCTAAACTGGTTCAGTCTGAAGCAGTTTAGAGCCAGTGTGGATGCAGGCAACCTGAAACAGTTCAACTAGTTCTCTGGCCACTGTCCCATAATGCACTGCTGGCCTTTCACAGTCTCCTGGGAGCTGAGCCAGGAACGGTGGGATAGGCGCCCAGAAGGCATTGTGACTGAAAGTCGTTTAAGGACTGCACTCGTGTGGACATGAGGTAAAACTCAAACCTGTTCAGCAGGGCTAGCTTAGACGCACCAACCCATTAGTGGCAACTGGTTCAGTTCTCTAGTGTAGACATGGCCGTGCTGTTTGAGTGCGTTGGGCAAAGGCAAAGCAAGTCCCTCCCTCACGTAAACGTGGTAGATTATTGACATTTGATTTTTATTCCTTTTGTAGGGTTTCACTGGGGAAAAAACCACAGCAAAACCCCAAGCTGTTCACCTCTGGGATGCGCTATAGGATTCCTTAGAGGAGGCAAAGCCTTCTGTTTAATCAGGTCTGGCATGAAAGGGGTTAATGAGATAATCTCCAGGCCCTCTAACACAAAGAGAAAGTGAGTTTTCTGATCCATAAAGGATCAGTCTGTAGGAAACCCCATCAGACTCCTTGGCGTGAAATTACATAGCAGCAGGGGGCTACAGTCCTTCTACTGTACAACATTAAAGAGATGAATTAGAACTTGACATTCATGTGTTTAATATGCCTATTCCTGGCATTATCCTGCCCGGACCAATCACAATCAAGGACTTATGGTCACTGGGTCTATGAGGGTACTTAGGCTTGCTCATTCGCTTGCTGTCTCCATCCAATCTATCTAGCCGTCCTATCTAATCTCCCGATGTTTTGAACTGGAAAACACAGCACCTCGTGCTTGTATCTCACAGCAATTGATTCCTCTGAATAATGGTAGCTGCTCTGTCATTGCACATATAAATCCCAAGGACTTTCTATGAAAAAGGTAGAAAATCCCATGAAAATGTGAATTTCATTATTTAGGAAAGAAAGCAGGACGAATCTTTGACTTGGATATTTGCTGTTATATAAACATTAAAGTACAAATCTCCACACTGAACTCATGGAAAGTGAGTTGGTCAGTCTGCATCCAGGATATTTTCCAAAAAGTTCTCTCTGGTTTTAAAACCGGTTTAGCTAAACTGGTTTCAAAACTGGTTGGAGCTGTGGTGTAGACAAGGCTTAGATGGCCTGAACCACTTTTGCAGAACCATCACAAGTAAAAATGATTCAGGATACCCAGACCTGGTCTACGCTACAGCTCCAACTGGTTTAAAACTAGAGCTGGTCAAAAAGTGGTTAGTTGCTTTATTTCCCACATGGAACATTTTGATGAAAACAAAATAAAACCATCATTTTCATCTACATTTTCCATGGATAAGTTTAATTTATGTATTTCTTTATTTTTTTTGCTGAAATTTGAATGCTGAAAATTTTTGACTAGAAATCAAAATATTTCAGTTTTGGGCCAAAATAATTTGGTTTTCCCGCTTTCTTTGAAAAACCAAACGTTTCCAGGGAAAGCGGATCCTTTTCACAAAAACGTTTGTTTAGTTGAAAACCCAGTTTTCTACTGGAAAAACATTTTGACTGAATTTTTTGCCCACTCTTATTTAAAGCCAGTTTCAACTGATTTGGTTTAAAAACTGGCTAGGATTTTTGGGGGAAGTTCCCACCATGTAGACAGACTTTGTCAATGAGAAGGTGAACCCTTGTAGGAACTTGCTTTGCAAGGACAGATGTTACTAAGAGCTTAATCCCAATGGCTTCAAGAAACGTGCAGGGCACTCCGTGCAGGAGTGGCTCTTGAGATGTTATCTACACTAGATCAGTGGTTCTCAACTCCCCCTGGGGGGTACACAGAGGTCTTCCCGGGGGTACACCAACTCATCTAGATATTTGCCTAGTTTTACAACCGGCTACATAAAAAGCACTAGCGATGTCAGTACAAACTAAAATTTCATACAGACACTGACTTGTTCATACTGCTCTATATACTATACACTGAAATGTAAGTACAAAATTTATATTCCAGTTGATTTATTTATAATTATATGGTAAAAATGAGAGTCAGCAATTTTTCAGTAATAGCTGTGACCCTTTGGTATTTTTATGTGTGATTTTGTAAACAAGTAGTTTTTAAGTGAGGTGGAACTTGGGGGTACACTGTATCCCTTTCATAAGTGAAGTGGTTCAAGCACCAGCTGGTGCGTCCACACTAGTCATGATGAATTCGTTTAAGTTTTGCCCCCCAACAGTTGTCCCCACACTCTTTTAGTTGCAATAGTCTCTGCATATCTACCCTGGCTCAGCTCCCAGAAGCAATGCATCCTGGGAGATTTCAAAAGGCAACAAGTGCATTATGGGACAGTATCAGGTGGACTAGTCTATCTCTTTCAGCTTCTCTGTGTCTGTGTTCACACGAACCTAGTTCAGGATGAACCGTTTAACCCTAAACCAGCTGTTAAACTCGCTGGAAGATTGTCTGTTCTGACTGTTTATTGGGCCATTCGTAGACAGTAGGGATGTGCGGATGCAAATGTCCCGGGAGCTCTCCGGGCGCTCTCACAGGTTTAATTTCCCTAGAGCAGACCAAGCCACATAGCTCTGCTAGCATGTGAACTGTAGATTGTGTGCCTCATGGTACCATATATACCTTGAAAGATTAGATATAAGCAGGTAGAGCAAGAGGATAAGGAATATGAGAGAGGAGACACTCAGACTTTTTTTTTCCAGCATCAAACTCTGTGGAGGCCTCTTTCTATTTAAATTTAAAATATGGTGGCTCTATGGTTGAAGGTATATACTGAAGTCAAAATGCAGGCTGATGTTCTCACTCTTGTTTGTACGCGTAAGGAGGAGCAGGTTAAAGCTTAGTAATTTGGGGGGAGGGATAGCTCAGTGATTTGAGCATTTGGCCTGCTAAACCCAGGGTTGTGAGGGTTTTTTTTAATTATTATTATTAATGGAGATATCCCTATCTCGTAGAACTGGAAGGGTCACTGAGTCCAGCCCCCTGCCTTCACTAGCAGGACCAAGTACTGATTTTGCCCCAGATCCCTAGGTAGCCCCCGCAAGGATTGAACTCACAACCCTGCGTTTAGCAGGCCAGTGCTCAAACCACTGAGCTATCCCTTGAGGGGGCCATTTGGGGATTGGTCCTGCTTTGAGCAGCAGGTTGGACTAGATGACCTCCTGAGGTCCCTTCCAACCCTGATATTCTATGAATCAGTGAATAATCCATCTCTTTGTGGGTAACAGTTTATTACCCAGAGTTGTCCTCACTGTCTCTGGGTAGGTCACATGGGCCAGAGTCACCATCTCTCTGGGTACTCCAGGAATGCTCACCTGCCACAGTTTGATGGCATTCCGAGCTGTATCATTTCAGGGGCTGTTGTCAAACACTTGGCAACATACTCCTGGCTAGATACTAGGATAAACACATGGGCATGTCCTTCATTTCAGGGCTCAAGTGAATTCTCCTGAAATAAGGGTGTGGTGCAATGCATGATGGAATAGCCATAATGGTATCAATAAAGCAGCATTTTGCTGGGGAACAAGAAATGAAACAAGCAGAAAGTATAAGAATAAGAAGCTAGAAGGTCACGTTTGCATGCTTGATGCCTCAACTTTTTGGAAGCATATGCTCTACCTACAGAAGACATTTAAGAGTTCAGTTGAATCTGTGCTCCATTAGCTTTTAAGTGACTGGAGGACTTAATGGTAAATTAAACATTAGTGGGAACAATAAGTCGAGCAGAATCAATGTTTATTGGCGTCCTGGCATTGCCGAGCTTTCTGATCCTTCTGTCCTCTTTGTGGTGCAGAGACGAGACGTGCCCTTCTGCATTCAAGGTTCTGCGGAGAGAAAAACAAACAAACCAAAAACAAATCAGTGCGAAAGTGATTTAGAGCTCAACCATTTTGCGATAAAGCTGCCCAGACTAAAAAAAAAAAAAAGTGACAAATTTTAAATGCTTTTGGCTTTTGTCTTCAATTAAATTAGAGGCCACCCCTGAGTATAGAGTTTCAAGTCGGGGTGGCAGTTTCTACAGAAAGGAATTTCCATTATTGTGTTGGAAACACTTACTTAATCCTGCTTTTGCTGCTGATCTGCCTGAGATTTTCACAACCACCAGGGCTCTGGATTCCATTATTAATCATGGAAGACATTTCGGTCAACTTGAGTAAGAAGGAGCCGGGCTGTGGATCCCATAGGGAGAGTACCATTAACCAGTAGCTGGGAGGAGCTCATCGTGAGTGTATCATTAACAGCTAGGATAATTAACCGCTGGAACAGTTTGTAATGGATTCTCCATCATGGGCAATTTTTAAATCAAGATTGGATGTTTTTCAGGCTCTAATTCAAACAGGAATTAATTCAGGGACGTTCTCTAATTGGTATTATGGCGGAGGTCAGACTAGATGATGGGTCACCAACCAGTCGATTGCGATCAACTGGTCGGTCCTAGAGGATGTCCCAGTTGATTGTGATCTCCAGGCTCCCTGCCTACCCCGGCCGCACCTGGAAGTGTCACCCCACAGCCCTGGTGTATGTGTATCTCCCTCTGCACGCTGCTTCTGTCTGCAAGCACCACCCCTGCAGCTCCCATTGGCTGAGAGAGCTGTGGGGGCGGTGCTTGCAGAGAGGGGCAGCATGCGGAGCCATGTGCCCTCCCTGGGGCTGGAGGGGCACGTTGGGCTCTTCTGGGAGTGGTGTGGGGTCAGGGTAGGCAGGGAGCCTGCCTTAGCCTTGCTGCGCAATCGACCGGGAGCTGCCGGAAGAAGTGCTGCCTGGCGGGAGGCCACATGCTCCCATAGCCAGCACCCTGAATCCCCTCCACCCCAACTCCCTTTTAGAGCCTGCACCCCAACACTCTGCTGTAGCCCAGAGCCCCTTCCTGCACCCAAACTCCCTCCCAAATCCAGCACCCCAAACCCCCTCTTGCACCCCAATCCCCAGCCTTGAGCCCCCTCCTGGAGCCAGCACCCCAAATCCCCTCCTTCACTCCAGCCCTGAGCCCCCTTCTGGAGGCAGCACCCCATACCCCCTGCCCCAGGCTCAGCCCAGAGCCCCCTCCCACGCTGTGAACCCCTCGGCCCCAACCCAAAGCCCTCACCTGCTCCCACACCCCATCCCCCTGCCCCAGCCTGGTGAAAGTGAGTGGGGGTGGGGGAGGGCAAGTGACGGAGATAAGGGAGGATGGAATGAGCGGGTTGGAGCTTTGGGGAAGGGTTGGGACCTTGGGGAAGGGGTGTGGTATATCCTGGGTTGCCCTTAGATTCAAAAAGTGATCTCGGGCGTAAAAAGGTTGGAGATCACTGGACTAGATGGTGTCCCTAGCCTCTGTTTGTCAGAGGGTAGCGATGGATGGCAGGAGAGAGATCCCTTGATCCTTAGATTCACTCCCTGGCATTGGTCACTGTCGGTGGGCAGGATACTGGGCTAGATGGACTTTTGGTCTGACCCAGTATGGCCATTCTTATGTTTCTTATGTTCTTAATAGTGGAACCTTAATGCCACACATAGTATGAAAAGTAAATAGTGCTAACACACTGACTGACCCACTGGGGAGAGATCTCCAAAATACCCAGGATTAATACACTTCTCACACAGGTAGATCTTGTTCTCAAATGCTCCAATTCATCTTGGGTTATAGCAGCCTCCAAACGGTGAGGAAGCAGGGTATGCTGGTGCGATCAGAGTTCAGTTTCCCTGCTCTGCCACTGACATCTTTTGTGATCTTGGGCAAATCACTTAGTCTCTACGTGCCTCAGCTCCCCATCTGTAAAATGGGGATAATAACAGAGGATGAAAACATTAAATATTGTAAAGGGTTCATGGTAATGGGGCTCATAAGTACCATAGATAGAAATTTCCTGTAGCAATATTTTTCAACGGACAGCTGACACCGAAGTTGCATCTTATTGGGGGGGATGGACGAGTCGATATTAAGTGCAGGAATAAGATGCTCGGAAATGGTGAGATTGCAGAGACCTAGCACATATTTAGGGCTAGACTGCTGGTGGTGATAGCGCCGCCTCGTGGTGGTTCTTTTAGCTAGCTCTTGATCAGGTGTAGTGTGGTAGCAACATCATTAGCTGTTGGATGTGGAGTGCTTCTCTAGCTAATGACGGTAATCTGCCCAAACTTGTGTTTGAGAAAAGGATTTAGAAATATAATGGGAATACCATGGAATGCACTCTAGGAAGACTGGAGTTAATACCAGGGACCTAGCAGACAACTGGATGGAGGACTTGGATCTTGGTGCCATTTGGGTGCGTAAAATTGCTTGACTGTCTGTCAGAGATAGACAGGAGTGCCTCAGAAGGCTGCTGTGGTGACTGCTTATGCTATTTCTTCTATCAAGAAGCACAGGACTGGGAGGGACCTCTGGGGTCATCAGGTCCAGTCCCCTGCTGTTTCAGGGAACCTTATCCTATAATCCCATTCATGACTCATCAAACTCCATTGTATAATGAGTTAGGGTGTCCTCACGCTCCTATTGGGAGGCTGTTCCCGAGCCTCACTCCTCTGATGGTAGGAAATCTTCTAATTTCCAGTCATGGCCAGTTTAAGGCTTGTCCACACTTGAAATGCTACAGCGGCACGGCTTCACCATTGTAGGGCTTTGGTGTAGATGCTACCTACATTGACAGGAGGGGGTTCCATCTTCCCGAGAGGTGGTAACTAGGTTTACAGAAGAATTCTTCCATTGACTGGGTGCTGTCTACACTGGCGGTTAAGTCGGCTTAACTATGCAGCTCAGCAGTGTGGATTTTTCCCACCCCTGGGAGACGTAGTTAAGCCAACTTAATTTTCTAGTGTAGACCAGGCCTCTCGTACAATCAGCCCTCCATTCCCCTGATCATCCTAGGAGGTCCCCTCTGCGCCCGTTCTTACAGCCTCTCCTGGGTTGTCAATCTGACCTCACTCCTGCATCTAATTCTGTAGTAATAGTCCAAAACACCGCAGTTTAGCATAATGCTACTGCAGTGTCTGAAGTGCTTATTAAGAGCTGATCAAGATTTTTTTTGTTTGCGAAATTCTCCATCCCACCCCTTTTAATAAAAAACAAAATATTGAAAAAATGGTTCAGCTCTATAGTGGGTTGAAAAATGAGGGGAAATTAATGAAACTGCCATTAAAATATGCTTTTTTAATTTCACCATTTCAACTTTAATCTGTTGTACTCACTACAGCTCTTGAATTTCACTTTAGTATCCTTAATAAGGTTGGTATGGAATTCACTTTAAATATTTAAGAAGGAAACACTGAATCAAATCACACCCCGTGGCCCTTCTACCATATTAAGTTTATGTTGCAGAATAATTTGGTATTGTCTGGTTGCTAAAGAATTCCAAGTGCAAATTTGCATCATCTGATGCAAATCAGGGTGCTT
The DNA here is from genome assembly GCF_016161935.1 of Mauremys reevesii. Taxonomy (NCBI): domain Eukaryota; kingdom Metazoa; phylum Chordata; order Testudines; family Geoemydidae; genus Mauremys; species Mauremys reevesii. The sequence goes on along the minus strand of NC_052630.1, from coordinate 103,675,049 downwards.
GGCTGTCAAACCCTGGTAAAGGTTGCTTAGGACCAAATGGCAAATGGTAGAATGTCTGTGCTGTATTGTGATGAAAGCTTTTTTCTCATTGCATGAGGTGAGTTCTTGGAATTTGAAGCAGCATCAGTCCCAGCTTTCTCTGGAAGTAGCACTGTAAATATGAACCGTGTTAAACAGAAGGAATCGACTGCAGCAGGAATGCGAAAATGTAAATGGAATATTCCGGTTAAGGAAAAACGTTTGTAGGCAAATGCAAACCATCTGGACTGTACAAAGCAATTTGTGGTGATGCCATGTCCTCCATCCAGAGTTCTGCAAAAGCAAATGAAAGTTGTAGTGCAAACTCAAAGAAAGGAACAGATTTCTGTTCTCTGATGGGCTCATCCGGCAGATCAAAGGGCCTGATTCAGCCGCCATTGAAGTCAATGGAGAGACTCCAGAAAACAGAGTCCAGAGGACAGCTACAAAAATGATAAAACCTCACCTCTGAGGAGAGTTAAAAAAATCAGGCATGGTTAGTCCTGAGAAGAGAAAACTAAGGAGGGACCTGGTAACAGTCTTCAAATATGTTAAGGGCTGTTATAAAGAGGACAATGATCAAATGTTCTCTATGTCCACTGACGGCAGGATAAGAAGCAATGGGCTTCATCTGCAGCAAGGGAGACTTAGGTGAGATATTAAGAAAATCTTTCTAACTATCAGGGTCATTAAGCTCTGAACTAGGTTTCTGAGGGAGGTTATGGAATCCCCATCATTGGAGGTTTTTAAGAACAGGTTGGACCTGGCAGGGACAGTCTAGGTTTCCCTGGTACTGCCTCAGCGCAGGGGAGTGCACTAGATGACCTCTTGAGGTCCCTTCCAGGCCTAGATTTCTATGAGTCTGTTACACAGGCCATAACTTCTGGTTGAACGAGAGCCTCTCTTTTAGAAAGACATCCAGTCTGCCGGACTGAATTCCCCTGGCGTTTACAACTGGATACAGGATTCGTCTCTGCTGCCCTGCACTCGGCTCATGCTCTGCACTGTTGAACAGCTGCCGCGATCCGTCCCAGTGATGAGTGGAATGAGCCTGGAACAAAACCAAATCCTCCTCTTAGCTTCCAGAGGGATTTCTCAGCCCATCAATGAGAGTTAGTTTTCCTATTACTCACCCTGACTGCAGGAGGACTTTGGGGGCCTGTGGCAATAGCTGGGGCGGGGGGGCTTGCAGGCATGAAGCCCTCTACACAGATCTCGCAAGATCTAGAGTTGTAGGGTCAGAACTCCCTGCTGGTTCCCTCTTTCCCAAAAAAGCTCATTAAGCAGCAGCTCTGTGTGTCCGGACTCGCAATTTCCTGTCCCCTGTGAATAAACAGCAAAGAATCATGGGATTTTTCAGGATGAGAGGCCCTATATAATTGCAAGAACATTATAATTAGCCTGTGTGGGCACTAGGATGCAAGCTCCCCTATGCAGATTTGAACTTAGTCTTGGGCGGTTAAAGGAGAAAGCTGCTACGTTAATCCACTGGAAACAGCATCTCTCTTCCTCGTGGCCGGAACAAGCTGGTGTTTTTGGTTAAACCCTAGAGCCTCCGTGCTTTTCCCCCCATTTTCACTGGAGCAAAAACATGTAAGGTGAGCAAACATGGCCCCTAAACAACAGGAAGAGGCTCAATATGGGTGAACGTGTGTGGATAACCTCAGGTTTTCCAAGGGCAACATCTTAACAGCTCACTGACAAATTCCACTCAAAGCAAGATAAGCATGTTTCAGAGGCCATACTGCAAATCAATGACCAGGAAGGACCTTTCCCCAACTCTCCACACTGGCTTCCCATGGAATATTGAATCAGGTCTTGGTTCTTGTCTTTAAGGCATTCAGAGAGCTGGGTCCAGCATGTCTAAAAGATAGAATCATAGAATCCTAGGCCTGGAAGGGACCTCGAGAGGTCTCTAGTCCAGTCCCCTGCACTCATGGCAGGACTAAGTATTATCTAGACCATCCTTCACCATCCCTGACAGACCCAGATCACCTGAAGCTCTGAGGTGATATTGTGGTCAACAGCTCTGCTCCTCCGGCACAATGGAACTTTCTACCATAAAGTAAAAGCTTGACTGGGCAGGAGACAGACTTTTCTTGGGACTTTCTATTGTGTCCTGGAGGTCAAATTGGATGATCACAATAACCTCTTCTGGCCTTATAATGAGGTATGGTACAGAGTAGCTGTTGCCCTATTTCCTCTTGTGTTGGAGTGCCGTGATCATCCTCCACTTTGTTTTTAATTATCACCTTTATACTCCCAGCCGTGGCAATTGTCACATAAGGTTCTTCTGGAGTCTCCATCTCTCCTGATCTAGGGCAATTTCACCTTTGGACTGAGCTCAAACTCTCTCTTTTCTATTTTCTTCCCACCTCTGTATCTCGGGCTGCTGATTCTTTTCAGTCTCAGCTTTTAAAAACCTGTTAAAATTGTGATTTTAACCTGAAAAAGGAGGCTGTGAAAAGGACATCATGGGGCTCCATGTCCGTTATCTCTCAGCACCTATCAGATAAAAATCAGATCAGTTTCTAGCTGACTGGGGTTTTTGAACCTGGAATTTACAGACCTAAAAGTGGACTGGATGGCAAATTTAAATGCTGTTTGTGGCCTCAGACAGTGGCTCATTCCCCAAAAATGATGCTGAGTGAGTGACAACTGAGTTGCATAAGCCAGTTCTTACGTTACAAGGCTTTTTGAGGGCAGGACACCTGATTTTGTATGTTTATGTACAGTGTTCTTATCCCGGCTGGAGCCTCTGGAGCTGCGGCTTTTGTGGTTAAGGCACTGGATTGGAACTCATGACATCTAGGTTCAGTTCCGAGCTCTGCAACAAACATCTGTGTGACCTTGGGCAGATGATTTAATATTCCTGGGCCTCAGATCCCCGTCTGTAAACTATTCTTCCTTTATCGTCTCTATTTCGATTGTGCAAGTTCTTTGGGGCACGGACTGCCTTTTACTACGTGGATGTACAGCGCCTCGCACCACAGGGCACTGATCTCAACTGGGGGCCCTTTAGGCGCTATTGTAATAGACATAACATAACGCGGAGCAGGTCTGGATGCCTGATCTTCAGAGTGCAGGAGAGAGTCCTAAAAGCTTTGGAATGCAATCAGAGAAAAATGCAAGGAGGTAGGCGGTGTCTTTCCACCAGCCCCTCTTTCTCCTGCTGTGTGAACCTACTGTAGATTTCTGAATCCCCTTTGATGTTTATCTCCCTAGTAATTCTATTTGGGGGATTTGCTAAAGCGACAGTTAGAAGAATACGGCATGGAATTGGGAGGCCGAGTGGCAAAAAGAATGTTGGAAACAAGATTAGGATCATATTCTACCAGTGTTTGTCAGGTTGTGAATAGGGCTAAAGTTCCTTATCGGCCCAGGGTGGCTGGACTCTTTTGTCCCAGTTGGGATTTCTCCCGCCCCTTCTCGCCCTCCCCTTCACATAAAGCTTTCAGTGTAATGATGAAAGAATAATCATTGCCCTGAATGGGGAGATGTGATATTGGAAATTCCATCCGATGGAGCAGGAGAGATGATGCTCAGATATACAGCAGAGTTAGGCAGGGAGTTCTGGGTTGCGGACATGGGGCCCCCCATTGCTCAAAAATAAGTCAGAAAAGGCTATGGCTGAGGTATTCAAAGGAGTACCAATTTTACAGCACCAACTTCGATTGATCAGACTGGTCACGTGGTGGCATTTGTTTAATTTCAAAATGTTTAATTTCCCCAAAGTTTCTTATTTGGAAAATGACAGCGTTCCAGAACAGCAGAACGTTTTGGAAACCAAAACATTGGTTGGGTTTGCAAACCACCAATGGAATGCAAATACTTTTGAAAGTTTAGAAATTCTGGTGATTTTTTGAGGGGCAGGGGAGGGAGGGAGGAGTGGGACTCACCTCTACATAACAATAATAAACATATTGGATGTGCTGGTCTGTAATGTTCAAACTGGATGAAATCTACACAGGAAATATTCAGGTGCTAGCCTCAGAAAGCTAAAACCATAGGGAATCTCAACTGTTCCACCTGTAAATTTCAAAGCTTTGATTTAGCTATGAACCTAATAGCAGCAAAGATTTGCTTGATCCTTTCTTCATAAGGTCAAGACCAGTATTAGCACCTTTCTAAACCATCTGGATAAACAGAAAGGCCCTTTATTCGCTCTATGTTAAACATACACAACCTGTCTGAAAATGCGAGAGCAGATGAAGTGTAATCAACGATCTTTCAAAGAAGAGGAGATTGGAAAGTGCTTTCTTCAGGGCATAGGATGTACTAGTAGAAATTAGGTAGAGAAAGAGAGAAATGGATAAAAATACTCAAACCCTTTGAAGGGAAACTGCAAATTTTGTTTCATCCTAGAATTTAGATTTTTCTTTTAAGTTTGATTAAATCTACATGAAATGAATAGAAATATTTTCATGAATTTTTCTTTTAAATTTCAGTGACAAGAGTTTATGGGGTACGTTAATAATAATTAAAAAACAAAATTCACGCAAGCACCAGAAACTCCAGGACCAGCAGCACTGCATTAGTGCATCAGAAACAGAAACTCAGTGTTGCCAGCTCTCGCAATGTTTTGGTGTCAAGTATCAGAGGGGTAGCCATGTTAGTCTGTATCTATAAAAATAATGAGGAGTCTGGTGGCACCTTAAAGACTAACAGATTTGTTTGGGCATAAGCTTTTGTGGGTAAAAAAAATCCACTTCTTCAGATGCAATATTTTGGTGATTTTTCTTAAAGCCCCAGCTCCTGGAATCTTGGGAATATGTGAGAATCTCATTCATTCATTCATGCCCGTCACCCCAACCGGGGTATGGGCCGCCAACAACAGATCTCCATAGTCTTCTATCCTGGGCCATTCGCTCTAGCTGGTTCCAGGTATAGCCCATTTTTTTGCATCTCTGCTGCAACCTGCGCCGTCTTTCCTGACTCGTACATGGTCCTCACGTTCCATGTGCCGATGGTAATCCTCCTGGCTGCAAGAAGGGTGATCGGCTTAGTGGCTTCCTCGCGGCTTTCACCACCCAGCGTCATGCATCTTTGAGTTGAAGACCCTTCTTTTTCCAGGCTAAAAGTCTCTGTTAACTCTATTGTTGGCGTTTCTGTAGCAAGCTGATTTTTACAGGGTGGAGTTGCTAGCCCCACGCCCAACCCTCCTCCTTTACCCTGACTTGGGACAGGCAGATGGCCCCAAAGGACCTCTCTGGTGGAGTTTGAGAATCTCAGTTTTTGTTAAAAAAAAAAAAAAGTTTCTAGCCCTCATGGTTGCAGCAAAAAGACAGAAAGCATGACCTGAGTGTAACCTAAAGGCTCAGAACCAGAAGGCAGAGAAAAAGAACCCCACATTTATTATTTATTAAAAATCTCATGATTTTTAAGCCAATCTCGTGATTTTTAGGGCCTGGCTTGTGATTAGGACTGGGAACTGACACTACCTGGACCCGGGAAATGAAACTCACTGATCTGGTTTCTCTGCCCAAGCTGAGTGAAATGCAGGAAAGTTAAACAGGCAGCAAAAATAATGAAATATACATTTGATTTTTAAAGTTCTTTCCTTTTTAATCCTCCATGGGCTTATTTTTAGTAACAGAAACAACAATTTTTCTTTCAAAACCGAGGCCATGTTCTGCAGCCTTTTATGCCATTCTTATCTATTTCACTTGGAGTTTGGCCTTAAATAAGGCTTGGGTCATGATTTTTATTTTGACAGTGTCTCTTTATGTCCAATATTCATACTTCGTAGTATTTTAATTTGTAGTACAGTGACCTCTGTGATGATCAGACCCCATTGTGTAACTCAATGCGCACACACAGTAATAAGAGGCAACAAGATCACAAACTACATAGACAAAATGGACAAAAGGAAGTACTGTTATATCCACTGTGCAGACAGGGAATGTCGACCCTGCACTAAAAAACCCACAGCACTGAGTCTCAGAGCCCAGGTCAATTGATGCGGGAAAGCAATAATTATTCCTGTAAATATTTTGAAGGTGATGGAGTTAACAGCAAGAATGAATTTGTCCTTTTAGCGCTTTGTATCAACAAACTATGCACCACTGTCTTTTTATTCTGTGTAGAATCATAGAATATCAGGGTTGGAAGAGACCTCAGGAGGTATCTAGTCCAACCCCCTGCTCAAAGCAGGACCAATTCCCAACTAAATCATCCCAGCCAGGGCTTTGTCAAGCTGGGCCTTAAAAACCTCTAAGGATGGAGATTCCACCACCTCCCCAGGTAACCCATTCCAGTGCTTCACCACCCTCCTAGTGAAATAGTGTTTCCTAATATCCAACCTAGACCTCCCCCACTGCAACTTGAGACCGTTACTCCTTGTTCTGTCATCTGCCACCACTGAGAACAGCCGAGCTCCACCCTCTTTGGAACCCCACTTCAGGTAGTTGAAGACTATCAAATCCCCACCCCACCCCCTTCTGCAGACTAAATAACCCCAGTTCCCTCAGCCTCTCCTCGTAAGTCATGTGTCCCAGCCCCCTGATCATTTTCGTTGCCCTCCGCTGGACTCTCTCCAATTTGTCCACATCCCTTGTGTACTGCGGGGGGGGGGGTGTTATCCAAAACTGGACGCATGTACAGCACCTAGCACAATAGGGCTCTGACTGGGGCTTCTGTGTGATATTATGGCTATGTCTACAGTCACGGCGACGGGGTGGGGAGAGGAACCTCTGCTCTTCCACGCCCACAATGGCTAATGAGGATAACAGCCTGTGGGGAAGTTTGCATAAACAACCAGCACAAGAATTAAATTATTAGGCATCAAAATCTTTCCCGTTTGGTACAAATTAACATACTGTGAAACACTCTCCTTTCTCCAGGCCACAGAGTGTTCAAAGCAGCCGTCTCAAGGTACCAAACCAAAACAGCAAAGATCAATATTTCATTTCTCAGCACCTGCCAATCCTTTTTAGGGATGCAGGATTCCAATGTGCTTGCAAGTGGCTTTATACCATTTTAACTCCACCAAGGTCAGTGGGGTTTACTCACATAAGTAGAGTTGCTCCTGTGTTCAAAGCTAGGATCACACCCCTGGTTTGCAGAGTTGGCAAATAGCACTGCTGATTCTAAACACATGCTTAAACACGGTGCTATTTGCCCAATAATCAGTAAAACAGAGCGCGTGATGTTAAGCAAAATAATAAATTGTGTGTTTGGATTTAAAAAAAAATGTTTATTGTGCGAGGATTTATTCCGTTTGACAAACCGTGCTGTTTAGAATACAATAGTGGCATAATCACAGCCCGCGGCTGTCATTTTTCATGATAATGGGATACTTATTCATCTAAGGCAGGTAGAAGTCTGTCGCTGGCCTTCATTTTACAAGATTACGTGTATTTCTGTCTCATTTGGAATAGGTGATATCTGATGGGGAGCAATTTTCCCCAGTTTGGGGGGTCTTTATATGAACTATTTGCTGGTGAAACTTCTCCTCCAACGCTTGAGGTGGGTTTGGCAAGGAACCCAAAGACAAACATGAAAAAAAATATTTTGAACTGTTTCTATAGCATGACAATTTATTAGCTAAGCGTGACAATGCAGGACTTTTTGGGTGCATCCGACGCTTGGGTTGGCGTGTGTATTCTACTCCATCCTTAAAAAGGAAACGGTGCCCATTTTTGTTCAGCCTGAGCCTTCACCAGATCAGAAGCACCGCAGTTACATTGCGAAAGGTATGGTTTGAAATTCCATTTGGCGTTTCTGAGCGGAAGTCTGATTCAGCAAAGCACTTCTGAGACAAAGACGCGCACGTCCTTAAGTGCTTAGCAAAACTGAGGTCCTAGTGCCGCAGCCAGACAACTAGCTGAAAAGTAATGTAAAGCTGATTGAAAATGCCAATATTTTTCATGGGATTTTTTTTTTAAATTTTGTTCCCCCTCCCCCACAGGTTTCCCATGGGAAAAAATTCAGTTATTTGAAAATGGTTAAATTTCAGTTTCCAATTTTTTGGCAAAAAAATTAACCCAAATGGAATTTTTCTGCAAAAATTGTTGCCTGAAAACCCATTTTTGGTCTAAAAAATATTTAGATGAAAAAATGCCTATTAGCGCTCATCATTTGGACTGGTGGCCATTCTGCGGTTCCCTGTGAAACACATCACTCTCCACTCTTCCTATCCCTCCTTTCTTCCTATCATTCCTCTCATTCTCTTTCCTCTATCTAATTCTGCCTATCTGGACTTTGAGATTGTTATTTCTTTGTATTATAGGCTGTGCCTAGAGATCCAGCCAAGATCATGGGCCCATCGTCTTAGGTATTGTGCAGAGACGTAAGAACAGACAGTCCCTGCCCAGATTTTACGGTGTAAATACATAAGACACACGAAGGCTGGGAGAAAAGAAGGGTTACTAACCTAATTTTACAGGTGGGGAACTGGGACACGGAAAGATGAAGTGACTTGCTCAAGGTCACACAGGGAATCCATGGCAGAGATGGGAATCGAAACCACATTTGACACAGCTTAGTCTGGTTCTCCTATAGCCTCGCACAGGACAGAAGATCTGTTCCCTCTGCATCCCTCTCCCATTCATGTGTTCCCTGCTTATGCTCGGAAAAATCTCCTTCCACCTGTGTTATGTTAAGCTCTTTTTGTTCAATGTAAAAATGTTCTGCTAGGGAAAAATAAACAGAAATGCATATACGTGCTCCTAGGCTTATATCTTCTGAATCCTTCCCCCCCCCACACACACACTTTGTAGCTACTGGAGCATTTGTGGTCCTACCCTCTCTGAGCTGTGGTTACAATGCTGGGCGTGCCAGGAGCTCTACCCTAGCACTCCCTGGCTTGCTGCTACCGATGGAGGTTAACCGGCGTGTCACAATGGGGCTAGGGAAATGGGGGGAAAGACCCTAGCATAGGCACATCCAATGGGCATAGGAAACCCAAGAAGCTCTATTCACAAAAGCCATGTTGTAGCGGGGTGGTCACCCACTCCCGGCCAGAAAGGGTTAAAAGCCAGCCCTTGAATAGGGCTGGGGTAGGGGGAAAAGCTGGGCTGATTGGGGGAGCAGCCTCAGCTGTAGCCATGGCCCCAATCAGGGCCCAACTGGCCCTTATAAGAGGGCAGTGGGCTAGGAGCAGACAGACACTCTCTCTCTCGCCTTTGGAGAGGGAGGGACTGGCTGCAGGATGCTGAGGAAGGGGCTGAGGGTGGAGCAGGGCTGGGGAAGGGCCAGGGAGCTCCAGGCCGCAGGCTGAACTAAGGGCCCACTCGAGGGTACTAGGGCTGCAGAGGATTGGGCTCAGTGATCTTTACGTGTTGAAGGGAGGGAGGCTGTCCAGTGCTTAGGCTGCTCGCTTTGGACTCAGGAGACGTGGGTTCAATTCCCTGACCCATCACCGACTTTCTTCTGTGCCTTGGGCAAGTCCCATAGTCTCTCTGTGCCTCAGTTCCCCATCTGTGCAATGAGGATAATCAGCCCTGTCTCTCACGGGGGCTGTGGAGACAAATACATTAAAGATGTTCAGATACAGTGGTAATGTGGGGAGGGCGTGAGTACTTTAGATGGACGGAATTAGCGAGGAGGGTTCTGTATGCCACGCAGGGGTAAGCCAAGCCTGGTTTTCCCAGCAGCCAAGTACAGGCAGAATGGAGCATTAAAAGGGGATAATCTCTGGCCTCTGGGAGGAGCCGTTCATTCAGTTCACAACACTTGTGTGTTTGTCGTGGCGGTCCTGTGTTACCCTCCGTAACCCCACCCTTCCACGAGTTAGCGATTTAACATGTAGCCGATTCGTACAGGATGCAGGCTCATAGCTGGGGCTTTATTAGCCTAATTATACATGTCATGTGATGATCAAGTCCATACAGGCCGCTCATGAAAGAAAACCCCTTGCTCCACGCCTTATCTCAGGGGTTTCAGGTTGGGAGGGATTTAGTCACAACAACAGAAGAGGGCAGAGACATGGAGTCCAATTCTCCTTGCCCTCCAGTTTGTCATGTTTTCAATCTACACCCCTGTAGCTGAGAGGAGAGGAGAACCAAGCCTGCTTTGTCTAACGGCTAAGGGTTCTGTGTCCTGCCTGCGGTCTGTGGAGCCCTGGCTCCGGCACTGCTCCGACAGAGGTCAGCGGGAGTTGGGCTTGTGCATCTGAACACCTCCACTTGAAGACCACGGGAGTCTTCCCATTGACTTCAGTGGGAGCTGGCTGGGGCCTTGAGTGAGGGCTGCAGGATTCGTCCCCAGGGTAGTGAGGCATCTCCTGGTCTGTACTGTAAAGGCAGATGGTGGGACGATCACCTTCTGGTAGGAGCCTACGTTCCAGCAGGAGCTGGCAGACAGTTACATGTCAGGCCCCGATTCTGCCAGGCACAGAATGTCACCACCTCGCCCTCACCTCTGGGGGAGCAGAGGGCGCTCAGCAGGCTTGGGCCCCTTGGTGACCCCAGGAGAAGGTTCCAGAAGTAATCTGGCAGCTAGAGGGAGCTGGATTAATGAGAGGGACAGAGGAGTTAAATCAATGAGGCCTTCAAACCAGGTTACAAGGGCCAAAAATCCTACATGTGCACCATGACTATTAGCCCAAATGCAGGACTGCAGCCAGGGATATAAACAACAAACGGGGTGAGCAGCGACCCAAGCCCTAATGGTCTGGCACCCATTTGAAAGACCACTTTTCCTCCTCAACTCCCACCACAGCTGCTGAGATCCACTGAGGTCTCTGGCTGCTGGTCCAGACCACACGCCCATTTAGGACCAGCTTTGGGATGTTGTCAGCTGAGGGCTTCAGCATGTAGAACTCGAGCAGAACCCTGTCCACCGGAAACCTGTGCATGGCCATCAGGAGACAACACAAGACCTAAAGGGTATTTAGGGTAAATGAGCCTCTAATGTATTTATTTCAGTTACAGGTTATCATCAAGGCTTAGGAGCTTCCAGTCACATCAAAGGGGAATGGATTTTATGAAGTGAGCTCTGGGATTTAGCTCAGGTGAATTTGTTGTTAAATTGAAATTCTTAGGCAGAATGAAATACCTAGGGCCGGCTTTTTCCTATTGCTCTCAACGGAAGCTGCTGGGGAGCACTGAGCAGTTTTGAAAATCAGGCCCCACTTTTGTGCGCTTGAGAACTTGTGAAAATCTTGACCCTTCCCTAATTCATTTGGCCAGAGTTATAACAACACAGTTGTGTGAGGCAAAAAAGTCAAGCTCCCTGGGAGGTTAAAGTAAGCAAGCAGACAACATTGCGGAATTGTGTCTGAAATCAAAAGCACATCTCTGATCTCTGTTTAAACAGGTTAGAGAAGCTTGGCTGAGATAGGGCTGCCTAAAAATAATACCTCTGACACCTTTGGGGTGTGTGTGTGTCTGAAAGCAAAACTAATTCTCTCTCCCTTCTGCTTCACTGGTTCTTCAATCCTTTGTTATTCACTAATTTAATTTTTTTTTTTTTGCTCCTACTTCAGAAACATTCCTGCTTGGGTAGTAGGTTCCAACATGGGGTTAGTGGGGTGGGAATTAAGGTGTTACTGTGGATTCAGGGATGTGTCATGTTTCACCATAGAGCAGAATGCCTTTCTTTAAGGTGGCTGTTATGAGGATCTTAGGGAAACACGCTAGGAGAGTTTGGGAGGCATGAGGAGAGATCTTCACGGAGCTGTAATGTTTCCTGACTCTCCAGTGCTAAGCCGGTCTCAGGCGTCGCAATGAACCTGCCCTGCCATACACAGGTCTGTCCCCAGTAGATGGCCAGGGTAAGCTTGGCATCCCTGGTGGGCTCTGAAAGGTGAGCTCACGTTAGTTTGTACAACAGCGAGTTGGCACGTTCCAATTTTATTTCTGCAAAAAAAATTGTCGAACGACACAAATTTCAGTGGAGATTCTCTCCCCCCCCCCCAGAATATTTCAGTGAAAATGAAAAGCAGATTTTGATTTTGAATTTTTTCAACAAAAATCGAGAATTTGGACTAAAGACATTTATTTTATTTGTTATTAACCTGAAACCACATTTTAAAAAAATAAAAAAACAGGTGACAAATTTCAACCAGCTACTTAATACTATGTAAGATATACCTACACCCCACTACTGTAGTAATCCTCTCAACCTCTCTGTGAGGTGGGGAAGTGCTATTGTCCCCATTTTATAGTTAGGGGAAACTGAGGCAGAGAAGTTAAGTGACTTGACTAAGATCACTTAGTGGGTGGGTGAGGTTCTGTGGTCTACAGTGTTCAGGAGGTCAGACTAGAAGATCATGATGGTCCCTTCTGGTCTTAGTCTATGGGTCTATTATGGTTACGTTGCTGAGATCACATGGGCAAAGGCTCGTGTGCAGCTTGGAGGAGCACTTTTAAAAAATAAAATTCAGTATTTTTGTTTGATGACCATGTAGCTACAGAAGTGAGCCTTGTTATTTATATTCCAGAAGCAACGTCAGGCCCCAACTGAGATCAGGGCCCCATTGTGGTAGGTACATAGTAAGAGTTACTCTTTGTGCCCACAGAATTTACAGTCTAATTAGGCAAGATGGACAAAGGGTAGGGATAGAGATCAAGGATGTGGCTTGTCACATGTCAGGTTAGTAGATAAGGTGGGACTAGAACTCAGGTCTTTTGAGTTTCAGTCCTGTGTCTTAGCCATCACACCACACCGCTTTTTCAGTGATGGAATGGGAATGCCGTGGCATATGAACTCTGGAAGAACAGTCTATGTTGTGAGAGGCAGTGTGGTCCACTGGCTATAGAACTCCACTGGGCGTCAGGAGACTCCTGGCTCTGCCACTGGCTTGCTGGGTGGCCCTTGGCAAGTCACTTCATCACTCTGTGCCTCAGTTTTCCTACCAGTAAAATGGGAATAAAAATACTTCAGCTTTGAGATCAATGAAGAAAAAGTGTTATATAAGAGCTTATTATTCTTACTATGGAGTGGAGTGGGGAAAAAAACATAGAGGAGGTTGTGGATGGAATTTACCATAATCAATGAACTTGTATTTCTGTTTTACATTAATTAATATTAAACTACCTGGGTTTCCCTTTCACGTAATAGAGTGGGAAAACTTTTTCCTGATTTTTCTCATTCTGATTCCTGTAAGAAAAAGCTTCAAAATATGGAGGAAGCTTTAGTCTCTGAGGAGACTGAAACCCCAAGCAGAATCACACTTCCTATTGGTTGTTTAGCACTGTTATTTTTTCCTCCAACACCCCATCCTCCCCGTTTATTGAGTCTAATAAAGACAGGATGTGTTGGTAACGAATTACAGCTGTAGGGAATCTCTTTGCCCTGCTACCGAACTGGGCAGCCAGGGTGTCTCCCAGGCAGCTGGCAAGCTCTCTGTCCCTACCCTGGTGAGCTGGCTTTGTTTCAAACCCAGACATACCCGTTAAGGGATGGGTGAGGAGGAAGCTGCCACCAATCCAGGGCAAGCCTCAGAGCTGCACTGGTAACACTAGCGAGACTAAGGCCTGTGGGCACAGACTCATGCAAGTTTGTGTACTTGAGCAGCTTCGCTGGACTCAATGAGACTAATTGTGTGATTCAAGTTAAGCCCATGTGTCAGTTCTTTGCAGGACCTGGACCTTAGCCTCTAAGCTGATAAGCACAGTCTAGGTAGGATGCGTTCTTACCCTTCCATCGTCAGCTCCTCCCTCCCCTTATCTACAGTCTTGCCACTACTGGTGCGAGAGTCTTCTCCCGTGCAGCTCCTGCCGCAGGCACAAGGAGTACTCGCTGTAGGGAAGATTGCAGAGTAGGCCTTGAAACTGTACAGTAGGAGTGTTTGTCTAGAGTCATTAAAGTGACAACACCCTAAGGGCATTTCTCTAGAAGTAGAACTGATATCAGGATTCATATCCGGTTATTTCATTAGGCTGAGCAACAAGAGTGTTTTTATAACACCACCACAGACCCCCCCTTAAAAAAACAGGCAGTGGGGGCACAGCTGAACCCTGACCATAATGGGGAATGTATTCAAAAGTGCCAAACAGGTGCCTAAGTCCCTTTATGAATCTGGCTAACTCCCATAGATATCAATGGAAATTAGGTGCCTAAATTCCTGTGAGGATCTGGACCTAAGCGATCTAGGTGCTTATGTTCCAGACACCTAAATCAGTTAGTCACTTTTGAAAAATGTACACACTGAATTTATTAATGTAGGGTGAAATTCTCTGACTTGTGTAATGCAGGATGTCAGAATAGATTGTATAATGGTCCCTTCTAGCATTAATCTATGAAAATATAGACAACTCCAGCATCTAATAGGATCTCATTTTCTTTCTTTATTTTGAATAATATTAAGGGTAGTTGGCATAGATTTTTTTTTTTACTGTTAATGCAAATAGGAAAGATTTTTAATCAGGTGCAGATAATAAAGTTGAAACATGATGGATGGAGGGGAACCTGGGAACAATAATCAGTAGCATGGAGCTCCCTAGACATTCTTAGATGTAAAGCAACACACAACAAACAATTGAATTACATTGAGGAGCAGCAATGTGGTAGACACTTGATGTGCATCTTAGTCAGGAGTGCATTTTTATGAGCGTTTGAAATAGATGTATGTATTTATTTGCATTGATGTGTTTATATGGCTTTACATATCAACTTAGACAGGAAAAATTGAATAAAATGTCTCAGGTCTGGGAAATGAGAGGAGATTATGAAAAGCAGATTTAATTCGGCACCGTTTTTTGATGTTTGTGGCACATTTCATCGTATTGCCGGAGACACCCAATTACACAGTTTGAAGAGTGATCAGCAAATGGGGTATCCATGGGAGAATATTAACTGTGGTCGGGGTTTTTTTATTCCCCTTCCCTACAGCAAATATTATGTATGCGTTATGGAAATGGATCAAAATACCACACAGGCTCTTATTATTGAGCTCTGAATCTCTGTCAAATAGTCTGATTTTAACTCTGACATTATATTTTTCTGGAACAAACCTGTCAGTAATTTTAGGGGACGGCTCTCCTGGCCTAAGCACCAGGTATGATTTCCTGGAACAGTAGATTCCAGTCTCAGTAGGGGTTGATTGAGACTTTGGCCTTACATAAACAGAGGCCCTGTCAGAGGACCCCATCACAGTGCAGTTGTTCTGCCACCAGGTTCCATCATGATCAAAATAGGAGTCGGAACCTGTATGTCTCTCAATAGCCACGCTGAAACCATGGATTGACCAAGACGTTAGCCCTCTTCCAGGGAAATGGTTACGGTCTAGCTGTACTGCAGCTTTTTAGTGTGTGCTACTTGAGTAGGGTGACCACATGTCCCGGTATTAGGGGCTTTGTCTTATATCCGCAATTACCACCCCCCCCCAAAAAAAGTGTCCCAATTTTTTACCCTTGCTCCTTGGTCACCCTATACCTGGGGCAGAAGACAACTGTGTTATAGCTAGAGTTGCTTGGGAATTGTTCAACGTTTTTTGTTCGAAAATGCCAGTTGGTCAAGACTGAAATTTTTTGTGCAAAAAGGTCTGTTTAGAAAAAAATGTTTTCCTCGGTGACCTTGGGCAAGTGGCATCACCGTTCTCTGCCTCAGTTTCCCCATATATAAAATGGAGATAATGATCCTGACTTATATAAAACCCTTTGAGATCTATGGATGAAAATGCTATAGGAGCTAGCTAGTAATTATTTATTATAACAATTTTTTGCATTTCTTTGCCAAAATTTCAATATCTTTTCTGAAAATTTCAAAATGTTTTGAAAATGAGAACAAAGATATTTGTGAAAGTTTGGTCGTCTTTTTTTTTTTTTAATTCAACAATAAAGTTTAATTGAAAACTTGAATGTTGGTAAATTTAGTCAGAAAAAGTTTGGAAAAATGAGTCTTTCCATTGAATTAATTGGGCATTTGGATTAAGTTTTTTAACTCACAAATAGGGTAGGTGTGTCACTGCTTGCTGCACACCATCTGTACATTTTTCACTGGCTAGATAGATTGGTCTCCTTGTCCAAATGAACCCGGTGTTAATAGCAGAGAAAGAGTTTTATAAAGATTTCTTCATCGCTTCCCTGAGACTTGCCACCAACCATCATTTGTTATTCTTCAGGCTAAACTGTGACTTTGCCTGGAACAAGAAAGAGCGCTGTGTTTTGCTGCCCTAGGAACAGATTTCTCCTTTACTCTGAGAGGCAAGTCCACTGAACCAGCCATGTACCTGGTGTAGCCTAAATGCGTTGGCACAATAAAGCTTTCTTGTCATTCAGCTGAAGAGACCTTGGTACATATGACCCCAGTGTGTTAAAAACAGTGATTCTGAGACATGGCAGCTGGAAATTTCCAGCTAGGTTGGTGTGATGGGGTGTACCAGCCCTTAAAGACTAAAGGCTGGGAGAGAAGACCCTGTCCCAGGGATGTCGGTGTAAGCAAGAGCTCAGGAGCTGCCCGAAACTGGAAGAGAAGAGGTGTTCCTGGGCAAAGGGGTAGTGGGATCGGAATACCATTTTGGCACTTAGAGAAACCAAAATGATACCCACCGCACAGCGTGACGTCGCATGCTGCCTCTTAGAACTGGCGCGTGCTGACCGAGGAAGGAAGGCAGAGCCGGAACGCTAGGCTTCTGCTAGATAGAATCAAGGCTCTGCAGTCAACTAGCACGGTGGAGATGGGCCCAAGCTATGGGGCTGCTAGAATGTTTGGGACACTGAGGACTATTTTGAATTACTTTGGGCTACTGACTCAGTTCCCAGGGATGGCTGATGACTACCCTGAGAGAGACCCACCGGCAGCCCCTCGCCCAGCTCACCTCCACCTCTGCTCTGTCTCCTCCCCTGAGTACGCCGCATGCCTGCTTTTCCCCCCTAACTCCCAGCACTTGTGCTGTGAAACAGCTGTTTCATGTGGCTGGGAGGGAGGGGAGAGGAGGAGGAATGTGGTGTGCTCGGGGAAGAGGCGGGGCCGGGGCAGGGATTTAGGGAAGGGGTCCAATAGGGGCAGGGAGGGGGCGGAGTTGGGGCAGGGACTTTGGGGAAGGGGTTGGAGTGGGGGCGGGGCAGAGGCAGGGAAAGGGTGGAGTCAGGGCAGGGCTGGGGGAAAGTTGGCGCCTATGATGATGGAGATTCCACAACCTCCCTAGGCAATTTGTGCCAGGGCGTAACCACCCTGACAGGAAGTTTTTCCTAATGTCCAACCTAAACCACCCTTGCTGCAATTTAAACCCATTGCTTCTTGTCCTGTCCTCAGAGGGTAAAGAGAACAATTTTTCTCCCTCCTCCTTGTAACAACCTTGGCATAATAATGATGATATTCAGCCAAAATCGCCACAAAGCCGGCGCAAAACAATTCAGGCTGCTCGCCATCTCTATTTCTGTCGATCTGCACAAATCACTTTTACTGAATGACTTGCGAGGGGCAAAAAAAAGCTTTCCTTGCATTTTTTTTATTAGCGGAGTATGAAAACAGGCACTAACTATACAGAAAGCAAGACTGGCACAAGTGGTACACAGTATCATGCGGCAGCTTTTTCAAAATGAATATAAACTCTTGGTTTTTCTTTTAACTATCAGAATAAATAAATATCATACACATGTTTGGGTTTGCAGAGAGTGACTTCTAAAGCACAAATTGTTACACTACAGCTTAATTTTACAGCAGTTTGCACAGTACATAACTTTGATTTTTTTTTCCCTTTAAAAGTCTTTGTTCCTTTGCAAGATATGTTTGACACACACATGGTTACACTTTGGTGCTAACGGGACAACTCTGGTCAGTAGCCAAACCGGCCATCAATACGGTTGGAGAAGAAATACTAAAAAAATTACTTTAAACTGCAAAGACACATCTAAACTTCAGCAGCATACGGCAGCCCTTCTCAATAGCTAGAAAGGTTATGAAAGGTGTGGCCATGAATTGTACACCACACATGAGATTAACTACCTGTGGGGTTAATTAATGTCTTCATAAAACAATTTACAAGTGGTTGTCTCACTGGGTGTGTAGTAGATCAGCTAGGCTGGAAAGATGGTCTATTTTGAGTATACTACAAATGTGATGTATTCTTAGGCAGGGTTTTGTTCTCAGTTACATAGATGTGAACCTGGCATTACTCCAGTGAAGGTGGTGGAATTACTCCAATTTTACACCAATACAACTGAGAGCAGAGTCTGGTTCCTCCTCCAGCTTTTATAAGTAATAACTGATTTCTCTCCATGCAGCTCTTAGCAACCAATAAGATTTCACGCAAGTGGCCAATCCTGAACTTTGTCAACGCTTTTGGGCATAAGTCAGCGCAGTTCCATTGGAGTCAATGGAGTTGCAACTCCTTTACAGGAGTGGAGAATTTGGCCCCTCCTTTTTAAATCAAGGTTGAAGCTGTCCCTTGGCGTACTGTGAAAAATCTAATGAATTGAGTGGCTCTGGTCATACAGTCAAGGACAAACCCGTGGATCTACAGAACATCTGTTGAATATACAGAATGTTAATTGTTACTGGGTTTGGTTTTGGATCTGATGGAGAATCCCTCTCAGTTGCTATAGTAGGATTCCTCCTCTCTTTCCCTAGCAGTCTATCAGTGTGCTTTTGATTCAGGTGTGAACCTCAGTCACTTAAGAAATAAATAGCTGTTTAGATGCATCAAACAACACAGGCTTTTTGTCTCATTCCCCAGTAAATTGTAAGGAATGGCAAAGAGGCACACAAGGGGTAAAAAAACCGAATACAGCTTGTATAACCAAAAGGAAAATTCTCTGAATTCACTAGTTTTGGCTGACTCTAATCTCACTGCACAGTTCTTATAATAAACCTTTATAGCATAGTGGTTTTGGTTTCCTTCATAAAGGTTTGTTTAGACCTTTTGCACATTGAACCCCAAGGACCATCTTTTTGTTTCCACTCTTTGCTAAAAGCTCTGTTGTGTCGATGAGAGTCTGATACACAGTGCTCAAGGGTAGAAAACAACTCCAAATTCCCCACTTATGTCCATGCCACTTGGGCGTTTCCTGATGCACAAGTTTGTTTGGCTGCCGTGGTTACAAGAACCTAGAACCGGCAGAAATTCTTCAGAAGTTGATGTAACATTTGCTTTTTTTCCAACCATCTGTAGACCTGGCTGAAATGTTTCAAATTGGAAATTCTGAAGTTTTGGGGGGAAAAAAATGCAGACAAAATTTGCAGCCCCTGCCCCTTTTAGTTCAAATCCAGGAATTTTAAAGATTGTTTAAATAAATCCCCTGCCTTTTCCCCTCCCAACCAGCACTAAAAGAACCTTCTATGGTAGCAGGCCTTACTCAGAATCAGCATTTCTTTTCTATGCAGCTAATTCTACATTCTTACTTAGAACAAAACTCCCACTGATTTCATTGGCCCCAGGACATTTTCCTTGCATAACAAGTCAGTCAATCTTACTGCAAACTCTTACTCTACATTGTATTAACCCTTTTACTCAGTATTTTTCTCAAGTGGGATCTGATCCTAATTCACAGGACGGGCTTGTACTTGGAAAATCTATTATGAACGCAAAATTGTAGGTTTTGGCCACATGTGGTGCAAAGGGAAGGTAATATGAGCAAAGCTGGGGGGTGAGGGGGAGAATCTCATGCACATTGACACAGGCTCCAGGTACATATTCTTTTCATGGCACATGTAAAATAGAAGTTGTGGAGATTCTGGAGGTCCTTGCCTGGTCGTCTGTAAGGAGCCAACATGTTCATTCCAACATTTATGCTATGTGTTTTGTCTGGGGAATGTTCTTCTCCCATTCACACTATTACATAACAATTAATTTTTGACAGTTTGCTGTGGACTACAGAACCCTGCTAAGTGAAACAACAACATTTCATTCAGCCCCAGAGTAGTGACACTCTCAGGGTGATGGTGGGAGAGGCGTAGAGTTTCTTTTCAGTGCACTAGTTCTGCTTGGAATACTAGGACAACAACTTGAAAGCAAGATAAAGATAAAGCACCGTCTAACTTGGGAGGTGCTATCTGCGCTGATCATTACACTGTCTTCTCCTTAAGTGACCTTTGGGCCTTACGTATCTGCACTACGTGTGATGTACACGTTGTGTATCACATCTAATGAGAACAAGAGATAAAATGGGGGAAATTGTGAACATTTAGAAATTTTGACCAGCTCTATGGCTGACTGAAAATGGTGGGGGTGAATTAAAGAGGGGGAAATCGTAAAAAAAAAAAAAAAATTCATTGAAAGTAAACAGTTTTGTTTTTGGAAATTCATCAAAACTTTGAAATTCAGACTAGCTTGGTTGGATGTAAGAGAAGATGGAACAAAGGATACCAGATTTTGCCAAACCAAAAAGAGGGGTGATTTGGAACAGGGTTCTAATGGATTTGAACACCTAAAATTCCTGGGAGCGGGATACATGATCTGTCTTCCCTATGTATTTATGGTTGCGGGCTACACTGACAAATTCAGCATAGACAGTCCTGGAAATAAACAAACATGTACCACATGGAAAGATTCTGCCCCAAAGAGTGATGAAGACTTGAAATTCTCTGACCCTGGATCAACTGCCGTTAGGATTAAAAGAAGACCAGGAGTTTTAATGGAGTGACACGAGCATAGAAGGGAAGGAACTCAGCGGTCAGAACAGGACCTGTATCTTGCATACCAATTTTATCTCTGGAGATCAATGGGATTAGATATGTAACATGATGCACATAGGGTTCAATGGATTGCTACACTGTGATTCTGGAAGGAATTTCCTCCTGAGGCAAGATGAGAAGAACCTCAGGGAAGTTTCTGCTTCCTCTGGTAGATTGAGGGAAGTTAACTGTAGCATCAGGTGCGTGTATCTGCCACACTCCATTTCCTGAGCTTGCTGAGGGCTACAGGCAGAGGTCGGGCATTGATAGATTTTGATCCTTGTAATCTTCTATGGTGTGTTTCTATATCCGCTAGTGTAACAAGATTAGTGTCCTGACCTGCAAAGGGATGTCACTGACTCATCATACCATAGCAGAATTGAATGTCATGTCACTTAGGCCACCCTTCTCGATGTCTCACTCTATCACCCTTCCTGGGCAAAACTTAGCCTTGGGTGCTTCAAATGCTTTTCAGTGGCTCGGCTGTATTAAAACCATCTTTACGCCTGCTCACCATCATCCTTAGGGCAGTAGGAGATAGGGAGGAGAGGAAACAAACAGGTAATAAAATGAAATAAAATGAAAGCTCATATTTGGTGTCAGTGGTATTGGGTGGCAGGGCAGGCACCCAAGTGCTATAAAATATAAAGACTGGGATTTTCAAGAAGGCCTCAGGTAGAAGGTGTCAATATGGTTTGGGTTCTTTGCAGATCCCAGACAAAATACCCGTTATAGGGCTGCATCTTGCAGCATTGGTGACGTGCATAATCCTGTCAACCACTCGAGCTGAATGAACATTTTCCATCAAAACATTTGACGGAACTGAAATGTACACAAACTTATTTCCACGTTTGTTGAAAATGTGTCTTCAGTTTTTGTTGACATTTTTCAAAGAGGAGGAGGAAAATCATTTCCCAACCAGGTCTGGTCACCACTGGGAACTCACCAAGAGAGACTTTTAGCAGAACAGCTTGAGAGAGACAGTTGTAGTCGAGCGGGTTGTATTCTTTTTTCCACATTTAGAGAAGTAAGTTGGCCATTATCCTCTGTGCTAGTGTAATCACTTTGGTAATGGGACAGAGCTAGGCAAAACAGAAGTCAGTAAAAGCTTTTAGTTCATCAGATACCCATGTTATATGTGTGTGTGTATATATCTCACACACACACACACACACACACACACACACACACACACACACTAATCACATACAGGCCCGATTTTAGCTGGTGTGAATGGGCATAGTTCCATTAACAGTATCGGCGAGGATAATTTTGATTCAGATCTTCAACATCCCACTGGGTTGCGGGATGTCTGGATCTGGGATTTTGGTTTCGCCTTCTCTCGAGAGGAATGGCCATTTGCAAAATTGAGATCCACATCTGGGCTTGGATTTAAGTCATATCCTAAGCTCAAGAGCGTTCAGATCTGGGTATTGGTTCAGGCCCACCTCTAGCCTATCCGTATTCATTCTCTGCTCAGTCAGTTTCTGAGACAAGCAGGGGAGCCCTCAGGGTTTGTGGTCTGAGGACAGAATTTGGCATGGAGACAGTTTTCCTAAACACAGCTTGAATTAATCACGGTTTTGATGAACCGCCACATAATGCAAATGGTGTATGAACGCAGCAGGAGTTCATACCAACTTTTTATTGTTCTTTGTTGTCCAAGTTAGACCAAAATGCTTTTTTTACACATCATTTATAAATAGCAGAGTGTACACTTCAGTGAAGAACAAAGATGCAGCAATCTCAGTAAAAGTCTTGTGAATTTAACAAAATCTAGTGCTTTCATTTTTCCTCGCTCTCTAACCAGCAGAGCCCGGTGGCAAATTCTTTGTCCTCTGTCTTCAAAGAAGTGCTTAAAAAAAAAAAAAAGTTCCTACTGACGGGAAGTGCTTTAACAGGAACCAACCCTTTACATCATTCCCTGGCGTTTGCAGGATTGGTTTTCACGGAGAACTGGAGAAGATATGATAATGGCATTCAGAATCTTTTCTCTGAATTCCTCTTGCTAGACTCATTCAGAACTCTGGCCAAAGAAGCACCTCCCGCTCAGAGCTTGCGGGGGGGGGGGGTTTGGATTGTAATTTTGATTCTAGCTACTACAAGTATAAATCTGAAAGAAAGGGGGAGGGAGGAAAGAGAGCAAAATGCTCCATAATTCTGCATAAGGCAACACAGACAGCAACACACAAGTGAAGGATGTTCTCAACAATAGAATCTATATACAGTACGAAACTGGGGCGGGGGACTAGGTTTTCCAGAGAACAAAACAAAACAAAAATCACAGTCGGCACATTATCACAGTATCAACGAAAGAGGGATCTTTCTGGACATTACAGTTTTAACTCCTCGGTCCTCAGGAGTGTTTAACATCTAAGTACATGCCCTCTTTCCTTCCTTATTTAATACTTCAGTGGAAGTGGGGCCAGTAGCAGTACCTGACGTGAACATGGAGCTAGTGAAGAAGTAAAGGATTTAAAGAATCCCCCGAAAGGGAGCACCTTGATCTAGGTGGAGAGGAGAGCTGTGCATTTACAAAAGAGCCACACGTTTAGTGCCAGCGGAAGGTGCCTTCTCTTGCAGCCGACAGTAGGGTGGGGGTGCCCCTGCTGCCTTGCGGTCAGTTTGGTAAGGTGTCGAGTCCGAGGGAGGCAGCGTGCTGCTTTGCCCGGAGCCTTAGATTCTCAATACTTGTCGTTTTACTGTTCAGGGTAGGGAGGGAGCTAGACGCCTGCAAGATGGGTGAAGACCAGACCTGCTGGGCATGGGAGAGTGACTGGTAATACGACTGACAGTGGAGAGAGCTGAGGGGCGCCATGTTGACATTCATGCCCAAGTAGGGCATGGCAGTTGGGGTCCCCATTTCAAAGGAGGAGTAATGGACCAAGTTGTTAGTGGCGGCCATGTGCTGGCGAAATTGCTCCTGGAGACGGAAGAGGCTCAGAGGCGAGGAGGAGTAGGAGTGAGTCTGAGACATGCCGCTGCTGGAGGAAGGCGTCACCGTGGCACTGATGGGAGAGTCTGCGTTAGAAGACAAGAGGTAGGGAGGGGGGTTAGACATATGTTGCCGCTGAATAGAACCATCTCCCTAAGGAGGGTGATGGCTGAGGAAGGCAGCTGGTTTACAGAGAAGGAGGAAGGAGAGGGGTGCTGTGGACCTTTTATACAGAGTAAGTTCTCCGGAGCATGGACGGCACATTTGGGTGCTAATTAACCAGAAGCCAAATTGCAGCAAGGGTGTTGATGGATGAATTATCTGTACCAGCGTTCCTGTAACTGCCTCCCCTGATCCTTTCCAAGCAAGGCTCAGACAAGGCCATGGAAAGCGACAGAGTGGGGCTATTATTGTGAAGACCCAAACAGAACCAGAATGGAGAACTGATCTTTCCATACTGGCTGTTCAGAGGAGATCTTGTTTGCTGAGTCCATGGTGGAGAAACCTAAGCAAGCAAGATTGGGGCCCTATAATACTCATCCAAACAGCAGATTCGAGCCACCTTTTCTCAAAATACAAGAATGGGAGGGGTGCGGGGTGGTGGGGATGTCATTCAAGGAAATTGAAAAGTGACCAATTTAAATCTGACCAAAAAGGAAATACTTTTCCCACAGAAGGCACAAATTGGCCTGCGGAACTCATTGCCACAAGATATATCTGAAGCCGAGAGATAAACAGGAGTCCCAAAAGAACTGAACATTTAAAAGCAATAATAATAATTAATAATAAATAATTTGGAAGAGGCATACACTCTCATGCTTCGTGTTATAAGCCAATCTCTAACTGACGGACACTTGGAAGAAATTTGCCATGGGCAGATTCTTCTAGAGCTGCCCGCTGCAAGAGCTGGCCACCATCAGAGTCAAGATTAGATGGCTCACTAGTTGGATACAGTCTGTCAATGTCTACGTTTCCCCAGTAAGGGCCATCTCTGTATCCCTGTGGCCTTCCACTTCATTCTTGAGAGGGTTTACACGCGAGTGGGATGGATGTGTTTGTTCTGTGTTTAGTGAGGAAATGCATTGGCCAGGCATGAGCAAACCTGCCACTGTCGTCTCTGGAGAGAATAGGCCTGGTTGTCTGTCTTGTAGGTTTTGTGGTGTATTCCCAACAAGCTCTTGGAGGGCTAGGATTTGACCCCTTTCTGACCCTTTGCAAGCCATTACAGTCCATCAGGAGAGGAGATTCTGATTCCGCACTATGAACTATTTCTGTGCTAAACTTGTTGGTGATGTTTGCCCTACTGGGTCACACGCAACTGGCATCTACCTCATTAAAGTGCCTGGCGGACCGGGCTTGTGAGAGGGAGCCAGGTTTTTTAGCAAGTGTGTGATCCCCAGAGGGCATTTAGACTCTTATGCAATGGGGAAGTGTGTGCCCAGTATGCCTGTGAACGGCATGCTGTCACCGAGCAGTGTTCTTCTGTTCTCATCTAATCTAACAGGGGGATCTCAGCCCTCTCTGTGCTGGGACCCCATGTTACAACAGAGGACCTCCCTGCATCCTGTCTAGCCATAAAGAAAGGAAGAATGGTCATCACACACCTGGACCAGTTTGCTTCCCTCCCAGGGGATTGTGACCTCCCCCTTCCAGGCTGGGAGAAGCCCATGAGGGAGGGCATGTCATACTGTACTAGCCAATGCTCAGCCTCTGGCTCCCATTCTGGCCCCGAGACCAGGCCTCCACACGCGCATTGGCCCTCACCTGCTTTCGGACTGGCTCTCTTGCAGTTCAGAGCCTTGCTCTC
The DNA here is from genome assembly GCF_016161935.1 of Mauremys reevesii. NCBI lineage: Eukaryota > Metazoa > Chordata > Testudines > Geoemydidae > Mauremys > Mauremys reevesii. Next base: position 103,649,787 of record NC_052630.1, on the reverse strand, counting down.
CGCGCCGGGACCTTTGTCCGCTTTGGACTCCTCCAAGGGGTTCTTAAAGTCCTCCTCTCTGTCCGTCTGGTCCTCTGCTGCGGACTCGCTGGCCGACTGCTCCGACAAGGTGAGGCTGAGCTCCGTGCTCACTTCGCTCGGCTGGCTCTGTGGCTTGTCTGTATCCGGGGCGGAAGTCTGGCTTTCCAGCACAAGCGCGTCTGTCTTCCCCTCGCTGTGGCTCCCTTCGGAGTCCTTTTGCTTCTGCAGCTGCTCCTTCTGGAGGCTGCGCTGTTTCTTCCGGAATTTGGCTCTTCGGTTCTTAAACCAAACCTTTATCCCGCAAACAGCCACAGGGAGACAGGATAAAAACCCCAGTTAATGCAAAAATCAAAAAGTCAAATAGACTGGGATTTTGAAGAGAACCCAAGGTATGTAGGCAACCAAATTCCACTGTATTTCAATGGAATTTGGGTGCCTAATTCCTTTAGGTGCTTTTAAAATCCCCAGACTTGATGCTGCTTCTTTAAGAAAACACAGCTCTGTCAAGGGGAAAAAAAAAATCTGTCACCCATAGACCTGAGATATTAAATAGGTAGAAGCAACAAAGACAGCATGACCACTTCTTCAGATGCATCTGAAGAAGTGGGTAATGCTGCAGAACGTCTGTTAGTCTATAAGGTGCCACAGGATTCTTTGTTGCTTTTACAGATCCAGACTAACACGGCTACCCCTCTGATAAATAGGTAGAGAGCACAATGTTCTGCTAGCTTTCTAAAAACAGCTTGTTAATTTGTACCAAAACCATATAGAAACAGTCAGAATAAGTCATATTATAGAGGACATACATATGTGTTAATTACTGCCAACACTTTAGATTATTTGACTTGAATGATTAGCTGAATGGACTTAAATAACAACCACCACCTCTTATGTAGTGCTTTTCAGTTCAGTAGATCTCAGAGCTCTTTACAATGGAGGTCTATAGCCTTATCCTCATTTTACAGATTGGGAAACTGAGGCACAGAGGGGGGAAGTGACTTGCACAAGGTCACCTAACAGGCCAGTGGCAGAGCTGGGACTAGAACCCACATGTCCTGAGTCTCAGTGCTCTGTACATTAGAATACTCTAGAGTCTCTAGACTGTAAGCTGTTTGGGGCATGAACTATGTGTGTGCGCATCCGTGCATAGTAACTAGCAGTAATACCTTGATCCCTGAGTGTGGACTCTAAGGGTACGTCTACACTATCCGCTGGATCGGCGGGTAGAGATCAATCTATCGGGGATCGATTTATTGAGTCTAGTGTAGACGCAATAAAATGGATCCCCGAGCGCTCGCCCGTCGACTCTGGTACTCCACTGCTGCGAGAGGTGCAAGCGGAGTCGGAGTGGGAGCAATGCACACACCGCGGTAAGTCAACCTAAATACGTCAACTTTGGCTACGCTATTCTCGCCACCTCCCACTGTAGACCAGGGCTCATTGCTACCACAAAACAAGATGATAAATTTTGCAATTTAACTGACTTCATTATGTATGTTGTATACAAGCCCTCTCTGTGAGGAATGCAGCTCTGTTGTGGTATTGTGTTGTTTCGTGACGGTACTGGGAACCAGATCTCGAGTGGTTCATACCCTTGCTGGGCCAAATATGTATCATCTGTGTGATGCAATGTCTCACATTAAGATATTTGGGCTAATCCTTTAAAGCTGTACAGCAAGGTAGTATCTGGTATCACAGGACATTTGACGCCAGTATGCCAGGTCAGGTCGTGAAGGAAGTTTCCTTGGTGGGAATCGAACCAGTAATCCTTAGGAGCAAAGTCAAAGGTTCTTACTCTTAAGTTACAGGAAAATATCCAATTGCTAATACTAGTATAATGTGTGTGTGTGTGTGTGTCCCCTTTTCAACATACTATCCCAATGTAACTCAATTTGGGAATAAATTCAGAAGGAGGAGACAACCGGCTCAAGATTGTATGGCGTAGATTCCAAAGCCCGAAGGGACCATTGTGACCATCTAGTCTGATCTTATGTATAGCTCAGGCTGCAGAACTTCACGCAAATAATTCCTAGAGCAGATCTTTGAGGGAAAAACATCCAATCTTAGTTTATAAATCAAGGATAGCGAATCCACCACAACTTTTGGTAAATTGTTCCAATGGTTAATTACTCTTATCATCAAGAATTTACGCCTTATTTAGTCAGACTGTGTCTACCTTCAACTTCCAGCCTTGGATCATGTTATATCTTTTTCTGCTAGACTGAAATCTCATGTCCCCTTCCCATTTTTCCCAGTTGAGTCTGGCCTGCTATGTAGCTCCTTAAACCCATACTGAGCAGGCACCCATAATATCAGTAAGTCATGCAGCACATTAGTATTTGTAGGTGAAAAATTATTTTCCCATCCCACAAGAATTTGAGAGTTCGAAGAATATTTTTACCTCAAATTGTGACAAAAAGTCAAGCTCAAATTTTCACGAACAAAAAATAAATTCAGCTCAGGTCAATCAAAATGAGGTTTTCTTTTGACAATTCTGTTTTTATTTTGATTTTGTCCTTTCTGTTTTCCTTTTTTAAAATGTAAGTTTCTCAACTTTTTAAAATGTAAGTTTTAATGGTTAATTACTCTTATCATCAAGAATTTACGCCTTATTTAGTCAGACTTGAGGTTTTCTTTTGACAATTCTGTTTTTATTTTGATTTTGTCCTTTCTGTTTTCTCAACTTTTTAAAATGTAAGTTTCTCAACTTTTTAAAATGTAAGTTCCAATGGTTAATTACTCTTATCATCAAGAATTTACGCCTTATTTAGTCAGACTTATTTAGTTGTCTACCTTCAACTTCCAGCCTTGGATCATGTTATATCTTTTTCTGCTAGACTGAAATCTCATGTCCCCTTCCCATTTTTCCCAATTGAGTCTGGCCTGCTATGTAGCTCCTTAAACCCATACTGAGCAGGCACCCATAATATCAGTAAGTCATGCAGCACATTAGTATTTGTAGGTGAAAAATTATTTTCCCATCCCACAAGAATTTGAGAGTTCGAAGAATATTTTTACCTCAAATTGTGACAAAAAGTCAAGCTCAAATTTTCACGAACAAAAAATAAATTCAGCTCAGGTCAATCAAAATGAGGTTTTCTTTTGACAATTCTGTTTTTATTTTGATTTTGTCCTTTCTGTTTTCCTTTTTTAAAATGTAAGTTTCTCAACAAGAGTAATGTTGATCCAAAACCCAGAACTTTTTAATTTTTTGTTGTTTTGAAAATGTTCCATTTTGACAATTTCTAAGCTCCTTTTTAAAAAAAATTCAAACTGAGAAACTCCTCAAAAACCAACCACCTCCTTCAAATAATTTCAGTTCTGATTAATTGGCATTTTACACTGCAAAAAGTTTTGTGAAAAAATTCCTGACCAGCTCTACTTATTTGTTTCACTGGAGGAGAACAGAAACTGTTGGACCAGATGGTCTGAGACGTTATAAATATTGACATTGTTGGGAGGGAACAGCTGGAATTACTTGTGCTCCCAGACCTCTGAGGATGCCAGAGAAAAAGTCATATAAGTAAATAAATAAATAAGTAGACTTTTGTGGCCATTTCTAAGATTTCCCCCAAAGAGATTTAGAATCACAAATGAAAGCCAGGGCTACCCTCAGACAACACAAACCCTCAAAAATGTGTGTGTGGATTCAGTTTCTGTTGCAGCTCCCTCAGTCTGAAGCAAAGATTTAAGTCCATTTTTTGCTGCAGAGAAAACTCTCCTCTGGTTACTATGAAACCATTTTGAAAGAACTACAGATCAGGCCAACCCAGTGGGCCCGCTTCGTATCTCTCTTAAATAGCCCTATTAGAGCAAACAAGGTAGAACGCTCATACCTGTACTCTGGCTTCCGGTAGGTTGGTGCACATGGCCAGTCGTTCCCGCATCACCACATCTGGATAGTGAGTCTTCTGGAAAGTCTTCTCCAGGGCTTCCAGTTGTTGGGCGGTGAAGGCTGTGCGGCTTCTCCTCTGTTTGCGATGCTGGGATCCATAACGGGCCTCCAAAATGATGTCTTGAAATGTACAGCCGTTGGAAGACAAGAAAAGTGGCCAATTTAATTATTGGAATTTGCATGTTGACATCTGAAATCAGGCCCCAAACAAACAAGGAGGTGGGGATTGTGGCCTAAAGGTGGAGCAGTTCTCCCAGTGGCCCTGATCTTGTTCTCATTGAAGTCCAACTAGCTTCAATTCTGCAGTCAGGCTCTGTGTCAATTAATGGGGTGAGGACGTGTAAATCATAAAACAGCTGCCTCTGGTTTTGTTTTGGGTTTTTTGGGGGGTCCAACTGTTAGAAGGCACATTGCTGTCAGGATTAGAAGTCACTTTGGCTCCTGTTGTGTGTCTCATATAGCTTATCACAGTCCTCAAAACACTAAATTGGAGAGGCAGACTTTAAGGTCATGGGCCCGGATTCAGGAAAACACATACACATATGCTTAAGTCCCACTGATTTCAATGCACAGGCTTAAGTGCTTTTCTAAATAGGGATGCTTTAGTGAAAGTAGGCCTGTACATTCCCATCCTCTCAACTCTCCCCACATCAACCCACGTTCTTTGGCAGGGTAACAAGTCTTGTGGATAGAGGGAACATGGTAGATGTGATATATCTTGACTTTAGTAAGTCTTTTGATACTGTCTCACCTGATCTTCTCATAAACAAGCTAGGGAAATGCAACCTAGATGGAGTTACTATAAGGTGGGTGCAGAACTGGTTGGGAAACTGTTCCCAGAGAGTAGTTGTTAGTGGTTCACACTCAAGCAGGAAGGGCATATCGAGTGGGGTCCCGTAGGGATCAGTTCTGGGTTCTGTTCTGTTCAATATCTTCATCAGTGATTTAGATAATGGCATAGAGAGGACACTTATCAAGTTTGTGAACGATACCAAGCTGGGAGGGGTTGCAAGTGCTTTGGAGGATAGGATTAAAATTCAAAATGATCTGGACAAACTGGAGAAATGGTGTAAAGCAGGGGTCGGCAATCTTTGGCATGCGGCTCGCCAGGGTAAGCACCCTGGTGGGCCGGGCCAGTTTGTTTACCTGCCGCGTCCACAGGTTCTGCCGATCGCGACTCCCACTGGCCACGGTTCACCACTCCAAGCCAATAGGGGCTGTGGGAAGTGGCACGGGCCGAGGGATGTGCTGGCCGCGGCTTCTCGCTGCCCCCATTGGCCTGGAGCGGCGAACCGTAGCCAGTGGGAGCCGCGATCGGCCGAACCTGTGGATGCAGCAGGTAAACAAACTGGCCCAACCCGCCAGGGTGCTTACCCTGGTGAGCTGCGTGCCAGAGGTTGCCAACCCCTGGTCTAAGGTAAATAGGGTGAAATTCAATAAGGACAAATGCAAAATACGCCACTTAGGAAGGAACAATCAGTTGCACACATACAGAATGGGAAATGACTATCTAGGAAGGAGCACTGCGGAAGGGGATCTGGGGGTCATAGTGGATCACAAGCTAAATATGAGTCAACAGTGTAACGCTGTTGCAAAAAAAAGCAAACATCATTCTGGGATGTATTAGTAGGAGTGTTGTAAGCAAGACACAAGAAGTAATTCTTCCACTCTACTCCGCGCTGATTAGGCCTCAAGTGGAGTATTGTGTCCAGTTTTGGGTGCCACATTTCAGAAAAGATGTGGACAAATTGGAGAAAGTCCAGAGAAGAGCAACAAAAATAACTAAAGGTCTAGAAAACATGACTTATGAGAGAAGACTGAAAAAACTGGGTTTGTTTAGTCTGGAGAAGAGAAGACTGAGAGGGGACATGAGAACAGTTTTTAAATACATAAAAGGTTGTTATAAGGAGGAGGGAGAAAACCTTAACCTCTGAGGATAGGACAAGAAGCAGTGGACTTAAATTGCAGCAAGGGCGGTTTCTGTTGGACATTAGGAAAAACTTCCTATCAGGGTGGTTAAGCACTGGAATAAATTGCCTAGTGAGGTTGTGGAGACTCCATGACTGGAGATTTTTAAGAGCAGGTTGGACAAACACCTGGCAGGGATGGTCTAGATAATTACTTAGCCCTGCCATGAGTGCAGGGGACTGGACTAGATGACCTCACGAGGTTCCTTCCAGTCCTATGATTCTATGTCACAGCAGTCATACAAGACCAACAGGGTGCTGATGGGGAAGATGTAACCCAGCTAATTGGACTTGATGCAAAAGATGGATCTTAAAGGGACCCCATGTCAACTTAGGTGTGACCCAAATTTGAGATTTTAATGGTTCTTTATAGAAGGCTGACAGTTTTCTAGACAATTTCAAGGACAAAAGGGGTTTAACTTTTATAACCTGGTCTCCTTTTTTAGCATCCACGTTTTAGATGACTAGAGTAACTGTATATATATATAGAGAGAGAGAGAGAGAGAGAGACCGACCGACCGACCGACCGGGTCCTGAAGGGCTTACTTTTTAAATAGACAAGACACACAAAGAATGGGAGGGGAAACTGAAGTGACTTGCCGAAGTTCAGTGACAGAACCAGATCTCCTGAGTACCAGTCCGGAGCCCTAGTCACTGACCACCCTTCCATTCCGGCAGATGAGCTAGTTACGTGTCTCAAAGATACAAATTATGCCTTCAGTTCATTTGTGCCCACAAAATTAGGGATGCAAAAAATCAAGTACGGGCTGTAAAAAATCAGGCTTCCCGATTCTGCCACTAAAAGCTCACAATACACAAGAAGGGTTTACGAAACCCCTGGTTTTAGGGTTAGTTTTTGAAAAGTCAATGAAAAATAGGCTGTTTTTATTTTCAATTCTGCAATATTGTGAACCCAAACCCGACACTGTGGTAGCGCGTGGGGATCTGAGCTAAATGGCGCAGTAGCGATTCACGGTCTAAGATGAAGTGCAAAAGAAGTAAACGAAGAGCCCGAATGAGAAATGCATTTGATTTTTTTTTTCCTGTTTAAATTCCAGCTCTAATAGTCTATGGCATCATTTTAATACAGCTAAGAATGCGACCGTTCAGACAGAGGGAATGGACACACTAGAAAGCAAACCTAATTTTACACAGCCAGAGTAAGGCTCTTGTTTTGTGGGCATTGCTTTTTATGTGAGCTTTTGTTGCATGTCCCATGGCATGAATGTAAACAATAAAACAAAGCGGGCTGTCAGGCCAATCCCAGAACCACACAGTTTGGTTCCAAATATGTTTGCTAACGAGCGTAGCAAATCAGCTTTGTGCTATTTGAATATTCCAGTTCCAAACTTCCAGCTGTTTCATTCTAGGCCAGATTCGACGATGCTTCCCCAGACTGTTGCCAAAGTGAGAGTGGTTTTGGTGACCCAGGGAATGCTCAGTCAGGCTAAAAGTTTCCAGAAGAATACAAAACAAAGAGACCTCTGCATTCAAGGAAGCAATGAGTTATTAGATACCAGTAATACAGCCACTTTTGTAGGAGAAGGCAGGAAGTATCCTTTATGCATTCAGAAATAGCTCACACTGCTGCCTGGCTGCTTTCCTAAGGAAAGGAATATTCTTTCAGGACAAGAAATCCCGAAAATATGTTTTAAAGTCCCATGGCATCTAGCTTCAATACATCAAGTATCAAAACCAAGCAGGAGAGATCGTGGTTTAACATCTACCGGCTGGAATATTCCCAACATTCCACAGTGGAGGTTAAACCTGCCAGTTTCTCAGAGGTGGTGGTTCAAATATTTAATTTGGCTGCTAACAAGGATCTAGACAACAATTATTTCAATGCTTTAACTAGGTTTTCAGGTTCAGTTCAAGAAGGAGATTATGAATCGCAGGTGAGGCTTTGCAGTTACAACCTGAAACCTCTGTTTTCCAATGTAAGGTTGTTTGCTTTTGTGCTGGCTTATTCCGACTGTCCCTGGAAGGCAAGTGTGATCTATAACCATGCACTAAAAGAGAGTCAGCGGTAACAAAATGTGAACTAAGTAATCGCGTTAGGAGCCTGCTTGCTTCAGTGTAAACTGAAGCCAGGTCCCCTTTGCTGCTCGCCAGATTGGTGGAAGGTATATTTGGATCAGAAGAGGACAGCTTGACTAATTTACTGAAATTATCCAGATTGGTTCTCTTTGTTAACAAAAGGTTAAGATAAAATAAGTAGCCAGAAACCAACTTGAATCTTTGCTCTGAATAGTAGTGAAAGGAGTCTGAAAAGCTTCCTCCGGCCCCCGCTGTTTTCAGCCACCTCTGTGTTTTCCTGGTTGTTTATGGCTCGGGCCAGAAATGTAAAACCACAGCACATGAGCTCAGCTGTTTTCTTGGGATTTCCTGATCAGAAGCCTTCCAAGAGATCCTCATTCTGTGTGTTACAGTAGCATCTTGAGGCCCCCACGTTCACTCTGTGCTGTATAAACACCTAGTGAAACAGTCCCTGTCTCCAGCCGCTTACAAGCTAAGTAGACAAAGGGTAAGAGGTGAAAGAGGCCCACAAAAGGGAAGGTGACTTGCCCAAGGTCACGGAATCAGGCCTCCTGACTCCCAACCCTTTGCCCTATTCAGGGGTGAAAGTGGGCCGGTACAGCGTCCCGGTAAGAAGCCGGTACCGACTTGTACCCACCCAACATTAACATCACTGCACCTTTTGCCCCTCCTCGCAGGCCGCCAATGGGGGGACAAAAGGGGCAGCTGCCCCGGGGCTGCCGATTTAAAAGGGCCCAGGGCTCCCAACTGCCACTACCATGGCAGTGGCTGGAGCCCCAAGCCCTTTTAAATCGCCGCTGGAGCCCCAGGCGGTGAGGATGGGCTGGCTGGGGGAGGCTGACCCCCAACCTCGCCCCTTCTGCCTGAGTCCCTGCCCCTTCCAGGGGCTCGGAGCCAGGTCCCCATACCGGTAAGAATTTAATATTACTTTCACCCCTGGCCAGATTTCAGAACCCCTGCCCTATTCACTAGGCCACACCACCCCCTGAGAGATCTGTCCCTCGTTTATACGCTCAAGGAGCAGGGAAACACCCAGATGCTTATCCAAAGCTCTTGAGATTCATCTTCATCCAATCCTAGTTGATCAGTGAGTTCTGACAGTCAGCTGGAGATTGCCCAGATTTACTTACATCTTAGCAACTAATTTTTCATACGCTTTTGCAACACAGGTCGGGATGCAATTGCCCTCCAGCTGCTGCTCAGCAAGATCTGCCTTTCCAGGCCGAACCCGTTAGATTGTGAACTCTTCAGAGCAGGGCCCCCTAGCTACCGCCACATCAGGGCATTATTATTTCTGTCCAGCCTTTATATTGCCGTCGCAAGCGAGTGATCTCCAATGAGTCAGAGCCTGCATTGTGCACACACTACGCAGTCCCTGGCCCACAGGGGACGGCTGCTTGTCTGCTGCCCTTGCTAACTCTGACCCGCGCCTCCCGACCGTCCTCTTGTCAAGCCAAGAAGGGGGGTGTCTTGCACTGCTTAGCTCTCCTTCCAGTATTTCACAGTGCTGTCAATCGATGCAGCACTTTACAAAGGCTAGAGGGCGACATGGTCTCTTTTCCAAAGCTGTTACACTCTGACGTAGATGTGCCAAACCCTAGGGTGACAGATTGGGCAAGGGAGGCTCTGGAGGGATCCAGCGTAAGAAGTGCTGATGGGAGAAGAGGGTCTGCAGGACAGCAAGCCCACGGTGGGACAAGGGCTTCAAGTGTAGAGAATAAGCAAGTATCTATGCCAGCGGTTCCCAAACTTGTTCTGCCGCTTGTGCGGGGAAAGCCCCTGGCGGGCCGGGCTGGTTTGTGTATCTGCTGCGTCCGCAGGTTCAGCCGATCGCGGCTCCCATTGGCCACGGTTCGCTGCTCCAGGCCAATGAGAGCTGCTGGAAGCAGCGGCCAGTACGTCCCTCGGCCTGTGACACTTCCCGCAGCTCCCATTGGCCTGGAGCAGCGAACCGTGGCCAGTGGGAGCCACGATTGGCTGAACCTGCAGATGCGGCAGGTAAACAAACCGGCCCGGCCCGCCAGGGGCTTTCCCTGCACAAGCAGCGGAACAAGTTTGGGAACCACTGGTCTAAGCGCATCACAGGAGGGCTGGTACAAGGTCAATGCACCACTCCAATCCCACATCAGCTCTGAAATAGACATAGATGGGGCACTGGCCCTCTGCCCAGGGTGAATTTCACTCGAAGGACTTAGTGGGTCTTTTGGAGGAGCCTAGCAGTCTGTTTGTATGTATGCACAGGGGTGAGTTGACTACCTAGGTGTACTGATCCAGCCACGTTTGTCCATGGGGATCTAATGAGTTTACTATAGAACATTCAGGCCTGTGTTAGATTCCACACAGCGGCAGAGTCTCTCTCAGCGTGAGCCTAGACTGCGTGGCCAGCTCGATGCAAAAAAATCCATAAATTGTTCTTACCAGCCAGTCTCTCTGCCAGCGTGAGGGCGTGCACCGAGGGTCTGTAGTCAGGGGCGTGCTGGGCTTGTTGCGCTGCCTGCTGGTGAAGGTTGTACATGGCACTCAGAGAATTCATGGCGTGAAGAGAGTAACCGTTCACTCCATAGTGCTGCATGGCGGCATACACCTAAAAACAACCAAGCAGAAAAGGCCTGGTTAGAAACTCATTCATTACAATACAAAGGAATTACTTAGGGGAAGTTCTGTGACCTGCTACACAGGTGGTCAGACTAGACGATCTCTGTGCTCCCTGCTGGCCTCTCTGAATGGTCTGATTAGTTAGATCCTTGGAAGCTTTGATGTGAAATAAAAATAATGCTCATGGGTCTTGATCCAAAGCACACTGAATGAATGGCAAGACCCTCAAACTGCGGTGAGCTTCGGGACCTGAGACAGTAATACTGAGGTTAAAGTCAGCAATGAAAACAGCATGATACCAGCTCTGAGGCCTAGCTGCCACCTAGGAAACAGCATGTGAATGTATCCCCCCCAAATAGTATTAGGAAATAAAAAGAACTTTCCCAAGTGACATTTAAATGAAAGGCAAAAAAATTCTGTGTGTGAGAGAGAGAGAAACTTGTGGTGAAATTGCTGATAATTTAGTGTATTTGGCATTTGGAGTGACTCAGTTCCCCAGTATCAAGGACACTGTTTGTAGACTATCCAAGCCCCCATCCCCTGTTTTTTCCTGCTATTTACTCATTGGGCAACCTTAAAAAAAGCCGCTTTACCTTGCTGTGCCTTAGTTTCTCCATCTGTAAATGGGGCTAATACCAATCTCACAGCGGTGTTGGGAGGTTGAATTAACTCATGTCTGTAAAGGAATTTGAGTTCCTCTAACAGAAGGTGTTAAATGGAGAATAAATAGCAGTCACCAAATGAGGATGGAGAAACTACAATAAGAGAGAGGCTGGGACAGTTCTGTTTTGGTTATTTACCAGGTTAAGATAGCGGCTGCCTGAGAGAGAAAACCGGGGAGCTAACATCAGGTGCTGGAGGTCATGCTCAAGTCTCATTGACCTCAGCAGGAGTTTGAGGTCTGTATCTGAAGGCAAAAATTGAGCCCAATTCTTATCTTTGCATAGATCTATTATGTCAAATAAATTAACCACCATTATTCAAAGAACAACTTGTTTCTCTAAATTTCACCTTTATCCCTAACAAGTTTTCATTTTTCCATGTAGAAGATTTATACCACCAAGGAAAGAATCTCAATACACAGGAGCATGTGAATCTGCAGTCAAAAGTCTCATTGACTGAGGACTTCTGGAATGCAAATCTAAACCCAAACATACAAGGACTTCATAAGGCATCCATAGAACTTTTGTGCATCTGGAACCAGAAGTTGTATTGCTTTCTATGAGAGTTTGCAACAGGGTAGGATGTTTACGGGATCTCACCTAGGAATCTTTCACTCATGACTAGAATCAAAGACCTATTCAGCTATCTAGATCTTTCACTGCATCAATGCAGGGAATGTTCCTTACCACAGAGATATTTCCATAAGTCCGAAATATTCTTGAGGCTTTATACAGTGATGGAGTAATTTTGTGCAGTCATGAGACAAACTGAATCAGGACAGACAGGATTAACAACAGGTAGACTGGAGAGATGCCTGTTTTCCACAAAGCTCCATCCATGTTGTCTCCATTGAAGGAAAGGCCTGTCTAATATGCTAGATCAGTTACTCCATGGAAACCTGATCCAAGATTTGCCGTATCCTGTATCTAGCTTCAGCTTGTGTTAGAGCAGTTCTAAATTCACTTCAAAGCTCTTCTTCAGTCTTATATGTGAAGAAAACTAGCTGGCAACTCAGCATATCTCCCACATCACTCATGCTATAGGATAAATTTCTCTCTTGCACAGACAGCGCACACAAAACCTATGTGCTATTTTAAGCCATCAAAATAGAGCTTAAGTGGGATTTAAACAATGCAGAAGCTTTTTGCTGGTCTTCTGTATATGGGGAAATTTTCTCGTAGTGCGCACTAGTGAACAGAGGGCCAGATTGTCAAGAACTCAGAACCCGAGTCTAGTGTAGGTAGCAGCATCACTGAGTGTTTGGGCCAGATTCTTAGTTGGAGTGAAAATAAATAGTCAGCCAGGTAGCTCCACTGAAGTCCGTGGAACCAAGACAATTTGCACTGGCTGTGGGATCTGACCTTGGGCAGCTTCTGCATTTGCTCATCCAACTTAACATCTAGACCTGTGTTTACAAACAGCTGTGAGCCAGGTTCATGATCTGCATAGGCAGTTTTCAGAACCAGACCTTGGATCAGTTTATTTTCTAACGCAGTTTGTACACCGTTGGCTGTAACTTAGAATCCCATATAAACTGGCGCATTTAGAAACCGTCACTGAAACGGAAATTCCCCCTGCAAGATAGAATTATCAGAGAGGATTATTCATGGAGGATAGGTTCATCAATGGCAATTAGCCAAGATGGGCATGGATGCAACCCCATGTTCTGGCTGTCCCTAACCTCTGTTTGCCAGAAGCTGGGAGTGGACGACAGGGGATGGATCACTTTATGATTCCCTGTTCTGTTCATTCCCTCTGGGGCACCTGGCATTGGTCACTGTCGGAAGATAGGATACTGGGCTAAATGGACCATTGGTCTGACCCAGTATGGCCGTTCTTATGGGACACTCCATAAAAGGCCCACTTTTTCCAATGGGAAAGCATTTTCTTTGGTAAGCTTTCTATTTAGTTGGTTGTTAAAAGGCTTTCCTCTGTGTTAAACTCTTCATGTTGGCCTGGAAGAAAAGATGTACATTTGAAAAAGGAGATTCACGTTACTTTAACTATTTGTAAAACCAGTCAATAGATTGTTCCAGTTTTCTCAATAACTGTCTGGAATACTGCATTGGCAGATGACAGATGTAACGTCTTTGTTACCGTGCACAGTAAATACAGAGTGGTAGACAGAATAATATGAAAGAGTCGGCCGGGATATCGGTGTTGTATGTTCATAGTCTATTTAATCTAGCAGACGTGAGTTAACTGAGATCGCACGTAGACCCACTTTCGTTGTCATTTACCTCTATGCACATTCCGAAACGGAATAAATTAAATATTTAAAAGACCCCATACAGCAATTTTTTGTAAATTGAGAAGGCCATTCATCAAGCCACCGCTGGGTTTCACAAGCTGTCGAATTGTGCTTACATTGGTTAAAATAATCTTTATATTTCATTAAGCAACCAAATAAGCTGATCCTCCCCACCGGCTGTATAGATGGCTTTAATTTTCAAAATCTGCAAATGCATCTTTTATGTCTCTCTCTGGCTGGAGGGGCTGAGTAATAACCACAACCAATTGGAGAATAAAAGCAGAGTTTGATTAGGTGTTACGTTGTGTAAATTAATGCCGGGCAGCAAAGGAGCGGATCCTAAGCTGTCATTGATTAAATGGGGCTTGGACCTTCATCTTCTCCTAAATAATAGGGTATCGCTTTCCTTTCCTATGCAGCTCCTGTGTGTGCATGCCACAGATGCCAAGTGGGGTCTGAGTCATGGAGAAAGGAAATAGGGACCGGAGGGGGGGAGTTCATACAAATTAGTTGTCCGCAATGAGTGTAAACAGAATAGGGCCCAGCCATGCGTTCCTTGTACATCCAGAACAACCATTGGATTTCAGGATTGGGACTTAAAAGTGCGCCCTGCTGCTCTGTGTAGCACGTACTGCAGGGAACAGGGGGTTTCAATGGGGCTGTGCAGAGTAGTAGGGACTAGTAAAAAAGATGTTTTCAAGGAAAGGCTGCCATTTACTTCCATCTGGCCTGGTCCGACTCTCTAGCTAACCGAGGATTGCAAGGTGCTCATTGCTCTCAGCTGGGGTTGACTCTCATCACTTTGCAGGATTGGGCTCCAAGTGTATGCTTTTTGTTGGCCTGATCCTTCAACCATTACTTACCCAAGTATCCCTTGCTCATGCAAATCATCCCTTCTCAAGTCAATGGAATTACCGGTGTGAGTGGGAACGGTGGGTGAGCGACTATTGCAGGAAGTGGTACGGTTTAACATAGCTTCCCTGGGGTGTGGAGCGCCAGATCCTGAGCTGGTGTAAATCAGTTTGGTTTTGTTTACACCACTTGAGGATGTAGCCCATATGCGTGTGTGAATGGGGAACTCTGGTAGGGCCAGAGTCTCAGGGGATGTAAGCAGAGCTACGCTGGTTTACACTAGCCTGACACTATGGCCCTAAATATTTGTTCAATACGCCAGGACCAAAGTTCCCAATTTATGCTGGGTAGGCAATTGATGCAGGTATCTAGGGGCATAATTCTGTCCCAAGTACAAAATGTGCAAAGGAAACACACAAATAATGTCTTGCGTCCTGGTTAAAGAGTTTTGTTCTGGGTTGTTTTTGCTATTTTTTTTAAAGTAACTTCATGGGGGTTTTCTAATAAAAAAAATAAAATGTCTATTTAAAAATGTAAATATACACTTCATAAATATTTCATATTGGTAAATACACACATTCTCACTGAGATGTTCCTGATAGCATGAAGAAAAGGTAGAACTAAAGATTTATTACAGCACTGAAGAATTGGAGTGTAGGAATATTTTGTACGCTTGCTTTAAAAGTGCCTCCATTGTAGTCTAAGTGAGCAATCCAAATTTAAATATAATTTACATGAAACTGACAAAGCAAAGTCCATTTAAAAAAAAAAAAACAACCTCCTTCCAGCCTGTGAATCCAATTTATTTTCCCATTCGAACCTCAAGCGAAAGTCTGAGCTCTTATCTACACAGGGAAATTGACTGAAAAAGCTATTGCAGAACAGGCTCCTCGTGTGGACCCTCTATTCTGATATAAAACTCGCTTTGTTTGGAAATAATTACTCCACTTTGGAAACAACTAATTATTCTAGAATAGTGTGATTTTTATTCCAGAATAGAACGTCCCCATTCGGAGCTATTCTGCAACAGCTTTTCTGGTCCGTTTCCTCATGCAGATAAGCCCTGTGGAAGGAGAAACCTTATCACACATCCTAAAGTTAGATAGGAAAGACGGTCTTGTGATTAAGGCACAGTGCTCGGAGTTGAGCGATCTCAGCTGTGTGGGGGTCTTGTAGCTTCGCTTCTATGCCTCAGTTTCCTTTCTTTGAAAGGGTATAATCAATACTTCCCCACCTCACAATGGTGCTGCGGGGCTTAATCCATTGATATTTGCCAGCTCCTCAGATACTACAGTGATTTGTGCCATGGTAATGCCTATTTAATGAGTGCTAAAAAGGTTACATTTTGATGCTAATGGAGCAATGGCAGAAATAATTCCAGAGCCATAGGTGGACTAGTGTTTCATTAGTGGTGAAAGCATCTCAGGTGTGTTCCTTTGTAAGGAGAGGAGGTTAACCAGGACCAAAACACACAGGTCTTTCTAGGTTCAAAATTAACAGATTGGGTTGCACCTCTGAGCAAAGTGCAGTCTGCAGAATTGTAAAAGCCAGTGCTAACTGTGAAAGCACTTTATGAAGCAATCGAGCAGAAGCAGAAGCAATCGAGCACAATCTACACCAGCTGGATTTTCCTAACGCTCTTCAAAGGTAGCCTGTGTGTAAATTGCACTGAAGTATAATATTCTTGGGCCCCTGGGAGGAAAGGCTGCAGTTTCCTAGCCGGATGGGGATGATCATTAAAAACACCCAGCCACCTCCCAGCAAAGCAAAGGACTCTTGGCTCCTGTTGCTACGGGGGGAATCCAGGAGCAGCCTACACAATCCCTCAGGTTGGGGACATTACTAAAGGCACAAGTAAATGAATGTTAATATGGAACTCAATGGAGCTTCAACTTAGATCCGTCATCTCTGTCTGTTCCAAAGCCCACTGGAGTCAGGGACAAGATTCCATTGGATGAGATCCTCTGGATTTTTATACCATGCTCCTCACTCCAGTATCTGATAACCTAGCCACCTGCCACTGCAAAAGCCCAGCGACTTCAACGGGAGATCCAGGCACAGAATGATGGCAGGGCTTACAGTGCAATTACAATCAGAAGAGTCACAGTTTAAAATGTGCTCCTTCTTCCACAACAGAACTGCTCCAGGTGTGTGAGGAGAGCTATGTTTGCTTAATGCAGTGACAAAAAATAAGCTATTGATGGATTTTTTTATTATATTTTTTAAGCAGCATAACCTCTGCAGCCATCAGAGATGGAGTCTAGCCTGGCTTGTGCATCGTCGACAGAATTCTTAACTGAGTTCCAGTTTCAGAATCTTTATTACTAGGGATGATGCATGAGCCTGAAAGAACTCAGCTTGATTTTCAGATCCCAGGTTGAGTTTGCAAGGCTAGCAGTAAATGGAGCAAATTTAGCTCCATATGAACAATGCATATAATCATGCAGGATCCCTCACTAAAGAGCACAGAAAAATCCATTTGTTAATATAGTGCTCAATGCAACTGAAATTTTGGGTCAGCTGTTTGGGCCTGATTCAAAGCCCACTGAAATAAAAGATGGTATCTCCATATTAATATCGCTTCTGTCACAACTGCAGCCAATCAATATGTTGTGCTGAAAATAAAATGATGGCAAGAAATGGAAATATTCACCCATTTTCTTATTAGCTTTGCCTTTTTTAGGATACAGCCACACTTTAAGTCAGGGAGACAAATAGCAAATCGCTCGGCTTATGCTTATCTGACAAAATATATGCAAAAAGGCACATTCTAACCCCAGATATGAGGCTTTATACGTCTTTGGTGCTGAATGCATTACATGTCTAGGGAGCTGTAAATAAATGACCCTTGAAAGACATTTTCCACAATTTCTTCTTTTATTTCTTAAATCTTTAAGATCCAGATGGTCCAAAATTCACATCATATAATAAATAGTAAGTCTTCAATCAGTTTTGTTGCTGTTGTGAGAATGTGCTGAATATCTAAGGAAATTTTTTTTTTGTTGCAGCGGATATAGTATAAATAACTATTTGAAATATTGCAACACCATCATTTTCCTCATTCAACTTTCCGAGAGAGTGAGGGTCATGCATCATAAAAATGAAATTCAAAGGATTTTGTTAAAATACTGGAATAAAGGTGTTGTTGAGGACAGCTCTGGACACTGAAGGACTCCAGTCTGATTTACCTGCAATATTTTTACACCTGTGTAACTTCAGGGACTTAACTGAGTTACTGTCTCGGTTTGCACGGACATGAATGATCCCAGAATTAAGCTTCATCTGTTCACTTAAGTGTAAACCCACAGAAAATAAAAATAGATTTCTACATGGATGTTTGTAAATTCTATTCAAACTTCTTGCTGATGATTTAGATATAACCACCCCATCTGTTCCCTCCCTCCTCCCCCCCACCTTCATTTCCAAGGTCTCTTAAAATCATGACAATATTTTTCATTTTAAGAAAAAATAATGAGATCTTGAAGCATTTTAGTGAGTGAAATTTTGAATTATTTGCATATAGGTCCAGTACAATAGTCTCTTGTATATAAATACATGGAATAAAATATTAGGCAGATTTTCATTATATTGTCCAGTACTTTTGAGAACTATGATTAAGGAATATCATAACAAGTATATTTATAATGCTAATCTTTTTCACTCTAAGTATCACACCAGGATCTCAAGGGCTATCATAAATGTTGCACAAACCTCACAATACCCTCATGTGGTAGGGAGCTCTGATTATATTGATTTTACAAATTCATATGCTGGGGTACAAAGGAATGAGATAACTTGCACAAGGTCACCCAGCCAGGGTTTGCCAGCCTTTGCAATTTTATCATGACTCTTATGATACGTGGCATTTTTCCTCAAAGCCCCAGCTCCTGGAGTCATGTGACTATGGGAGACTCTCCGCTTTCATTTAAAGAAGTGAGTTTCTAGTATTCCCAGAGAAAGACAAACATGAAAGTGTGGTCCAAGGCAAATAAAAAGAACCTGCAAATATAATTTTTAAATATCTTGATTTTTAAGCCAATCTCCTGATTCTGAGGGCCCGACTACTGATTTTCAAATGCTTATGTTTGGCAATACTAGATGGCAAGTTACTTGGGACTAGAGCCCAAGTGTTGTCTGGATACCTAGTCTCTTATTTTGACCACACTAGTTGTCAACTGACTATTTCAATCGTGTGTTTACAGGTACAGTAGGTTTGTGTAAATATATGTTATCCCTCCCTTTCTTTTTCCTTATTCTTACACTAAAAAGAAAACCGCATAATTGGGAAGATGTGCCCATATAGTCGCAATCTTATTCAAAGCTCTTACAGTCTTAGTCAAAGTAGCAAGAGTTCCTTATCTACCAAAGGAAGTTAAAAGCATTAGGGACTTTACTTTGGATCCAAACTGAGGCTATGTCTACACTGCCGCAGGATTGACGCTGCAGTGATTGATGCACCAGGGGTCGATTTAGTGGGTCTAGTGAAGACCCACTAAATCAACGGCAGAGCACTCTCTAGTCGACCCTGGTATTCCACTGGGAACGAAGTAAGTCGACAGGAGAGTGTCTCCCATCGTGGACACCGCAGTAAGTCGACCTAAGCCATGTCGACTCCAGCTACGTTATTGCACCTTTTTGGCTCGAAATATGACATTGGCTGACAGCTGTGGCTTTTATTAGCGTTAAAGCACCATGCAATCAAGTGACTGTCAATTTACAAGCAGTTTAGATATGTAACCTGACAGTTTATATGCAATAAATAAATAAATAAATAAAAATCAAAGAATCCATCAACATGTTTCTGGCTGGCAGTTCACAAGTCTTGTTTGCACAGGTTTGTCTGGCTGAAGCCTACCACTCCATTTGTTTCTGTAAAATGGGCTTAATTTAAAGGCTAATGACATGACTTTTCTGAAAAGTGGCAGGTGGGGTTTTCAAAACTGCATAAATAGGTAGGCCTAGACCTTTTCAAAGCCTGCAGTTCTATATGGCTGCTGGCATCCAACATGAGAAAAGTTGTAGCTAATTCTGTCTGTAAAGTAGTTGTGGCTGCAGCGTGTTTGACTCCTATTAAATGGAAGATCATGCCTCAGTGTTAGCTCAGGGTTTGATCCTCTGAGATGTCATCCTGATCTCGGTGGGAGTTGAGAACACCTTGCCATGATCAGCACCATACAGAATTGGGCCCATGGACACTTGCCACTAGAGAAGCTGGGTGCCCCTGTTTGCCTATTTCTGTGCCAAAATGTGGCTTTAGGTGCAAGGAGTTAGTCATCCTGCTTGAAGCTACGGCCCCTATTTGGAATAAGATGCCTCCTTGGAGAAAAAAATCCTCAGTGCTGCAGACCTGGGGCTCTGATCTTGCAATCAGCTCTGTAGCCCCGTTGATTCATTGCGTTAAAGTGGAAGTGGTAGCACTCTTTTTACAGTTCACATAGATGCTGGAACTAGGGGGGCTGCCGCATTCCTTGGCTTGAAGTGATTTCTATTAGCTACAGGCTTTACAGTTTGGTTCAATGGCTCTCGGCATCCCCACTATGCAAATTGTTCCAGCACCTCTGAACTTGTTCGTATTGTCGGCAAATTATTTTTGAGTTGGACCTTATGAGAGTGAATTCTTAGAAAGCATCTGGGCATTGGAATTCAGTCTATGTATGTTTTAAATGTATAGCTTTCCAATGTACAGATTCCCCTTACGTTCTGATTAGAAATCTTGTGCACAAACAACTCACCCATAGCTAAAACAATTTTGTTTAAACATTGCTTGTTTTCTAGATCTCACGGAGATCTAAGGAATAAGCCAGTTTTGAAGAAATCTTGTTCAGAAGCGGAGAACTTAATGAGCATAGAAAGATTTTTTTTTCCCCCGTGGATGTTCAGCAGAATAATAGGTCTACAACTTCTAATAATGAAGATGCAATGCACAATGGACTTTCTGTTAGGTGTCTCTGCTCATACTAAAGCTGGTTTGGATGAATGAGATGCCATTAAGTGTTTTATCTTATTCTAAACTTGCAAAGATCAGCCAAATACCAGGTTACCTAGGGAGGTTGTGGAATCCCCTTCTTTGAAGGCTTTTTAAGCACAGCTTAAACAAACACCTGTTGGGGGGGGGTCTAGGTATAATCAGGGCAGAGATGGGCAAAATTACCTCTTGAGGTCTCTTTCAACCCTACATTTCTAGGACTGTCCAACAACGCTTACAACTCCAGGACATTGTAATGTCCCAGGAGGAGAAGCTTTTGTATGGAACTTCTTCCCTGACCTTTCACTGCTTGATTTCACAATCTTGGCATTGGATTAATGCTAGTTTCCCTCTTGCCCATGGAATATAATCTTTAAACCCTTGCTGCTGCAGTGAATATTCAATGACTAGTTCAGGAGGGGGAAAAAATATTGTGGTTGTTTGTGTGACCTTAATTATGGGATCAATACTTTAAATAATAGCAACATGGAAATAGAGCAGATGGAGATAACTGTAGCTTCATCTAATGCTTCCCATTCCTCTAAGCACTCAGATACTGTGATGAATGCAATATAAGAATCTAGCATAGGTGGGTAAATTCTACCCATCAACAGGCAATTTAAAATGTAGGAAGTAATGTATACCAGGCATGACAGCCCTGCATCATTCATGTCTTACAAGGAGATGCACCATGCTGCTTTCTCCTTAACAGACACACGTTTACCCTGTTCACTTTAGCACCACCGAAACTGGAGATAGAATAAACCCATGAGACCCATCCTTATCACTGCAGCATGGCTGCTTCCCGAGTTTTGTACAATTTAATTTTAAAAGACTTAAAACAATGGGGTTTTTACATCACTCCCTTTGGGAGGCTATTCCAGGGCCCAATAGACTAATCTGTTAGGATCTTATCCCCTCTCCGCTCCCACCCCATCCCATTATTCTACCTTGTATTTCGTAGTGTCTTTTAGAACATCCTAAAGGATTCCTGTATGCACCCTCCAAATACTAAGAGATTAAAACTAAGTAAAAGAACAAAGTGATGTTACCTGCCATATTCTTCTCCATACCTGTAACTCATGACACCAAGTCTTATGGAAGAAGCATTGCTGTACAATCTGCGATAGTGGTTTTGCAAAGCCAGATCCAACACACACTGAGGTCAATGGAAAGATTCCCATTGATTTCAGTGCACTTTGGATCAGGCCCACAGTAAAAATAAGAGTTTGGATTAACTCAGAATAAACCCAATAGTTAAATTCGTGTAATAGATAGGTAACTGCTTAAAAAAATGGCAGCATTGCACTTCTTGAATTAGTTTTTTAGATCCCTCATTGTTCTCTTTTTATAGAAACTCACAAAGAGGAACGGTTCTTTTCTCCTCTGTAGCTTCACAATATCGGAATCAAGTGGGTCTCTCAGAAAAGTAGGTCAGCCTTAGCAGCTGCTATATAACAATGAAAAACATTTTGGCTAATTTCAGTCTCTTAATTTTTATCTGCATTTTCTGTACAACCAGGTCTCTCGTGATTTTGTTTTTAAAGTATTTAATGATGTCGCTGTGACTATTCTCATTTCACTCACTATGATTTTTTTTTGACATCTAAGTCCATCATTTAAAATAAAATGAACAAAATATAGACTCCTGAACTAATCAGTGAGTATTCACCTAAGTAGGCACCTAAATAGGTGTCTTCATTTTAAAGAAGTCCGCACTGTCTCAGAATCCTGTTGAAATCAATGGAAGCTGCAGGCACCTACCACCTTTTGAAAAATTGAGCTACCTTTATTTAGGAGCCTAAATAAGGATTTAGGAGTTCACGCAACCAGATTTCACACAACCAGATTTGAAAAGTTTGGCCTAATACTATTCATGTGGTTACATTTTTTTTTTTTTTGTAGCTTGTTTTAGCTTTGATCTCTCTGATCTCGACCCAAAAGACGAAGCTGAAAGTGAGAGAGGTCCCCATTCAGGTCTGGTGTCTCTTGAGCTAGTTCACCCTCTTTGCTATGGTGCATTTGGTGTTTAGGAGAGAGATTGCTGGTTTCGGGAACAAAATCCATTGCAATCATCCGACGGCTACAAAACCAAATGCTGTGCAAAACTTGCCTGGCCCATCCTGCCATTGTCTCTTTCTCTGGACCTGAAGTGGGGGAGGGGGAACCTCTTCTAACATTTGGTTCTGTTCCTTTATGACACAGATAGCGGGGCTGATGCCCAGAAAAGAGAGATGCATGCTGCCATGTGAAATGGACAAAGCTCCGGCTTCCTGCCGACTGTGGAAAGATTCGTCAGAGCACTATAGCAGGTACCAGTTGACTCTCCAGAATGGTAAGGAGAGCTTCTCATTGGGACACTTGAAGATTTATTTAGAGTGGTCAGATAGGCTGGAAAGAGCCACTCTGCATATACTTCAGGCATCTGTGACCGTGTAAAAAGACCAGCACAAATCAAACCTGCCCCCCCCCAATCAGTAAGGTGACTTGAAACTCAAATTCACCCCCTCCCACAGTTTTTCCACCCTTACATTTCCAGTTATTTAAATGCCTTGGGGGCAGGGAGGGAAAAGGAGTTTTGAGATGCGTCCTGAAGGTCAGAGAGATGCAGAGCCCTGATCCTTCTTTCACACAAGGAGGAATCAAGAGTAACTCCATTGAAATCAATCAAGTGACACGGGTAGAAAGCTAATGTAAGGACAATCACACCCCCAATGCCTCAAGTACTTTTGTCACAACAGTGACCTTCATTTAGATCAGGGCTGTGAGTGCAGTTAAGTGGAAATAAGAACACAAGAATGGCCATACTGGATCAGACCAATGGTCCATCTAGCCCAGTATCCTGTCTTCCAACAATGGCTGGTGCCAGGTGCTTCAGAGGGAATGAACACAACAAAGCAACTATCAAGTGATCCATCCCCTATTGTCCAGTTCCAGTTTCTGGCAGTTGGAGGTTTAGGGACACCCAGAGCATGGGGTTGCACCCCTGACCATCTTGGCTAACAGCCATTGATGGACCTATCCTCTATGAATTTATCTAGTTTTTTTTTTGGAACCCAGTTAGACTTTTGGCCTTCACAAAATCCCCTGGCAATGAGTTCCAGAGGTTGACTGTGTGTTATGTGAAGACGTGCTTCCTTTTGTTAGTTTTAAACCTGCAACCTAGTAATTTCATTGGGTGACCCCTGGTTCTTATGTCATGTGAAGGTGTAAATAACACTTCTCTATTCACTTTCTTCACACCAGTCATGATTTTATAGACTTCTGCCATATCCCCCCTTACCCATCGGTCTCTTTTCTAAGCTGACCAGTCTTTTTCCATCTCGCCACAGACAGAAGCTGTTCCTTCTCCTCTAAACATTTTTGCTGACCTTTTCTGCACCTTTTCCCCATTCTAATGCATCTTTTTTGAGTTGAGGTTGATAGAAGACACCTTTCATTTGAACTCTGCTTGCAGTGGAGGCATGAAGCCAGATTCTGTGTTCATGTTACATTGGAATAAATTTAGAGTGACTCCACTGGGTGCACTGGCATAAATGGAAGCAGAATCTGCCCCTAGAACTGCATAGATCAGGCGGAAATGAAAAAATGGTTCTCCTGAAAGTTTGGTTATCATTACAAGTTAGGAAGCTGCTACCAGATTCTGGTATCATACCAGTAGAGGTGCTGATGCAGGCAAACTGTCCAGCATTCATACAGCACTTAAGCGCATGCTTAACATTAAGCATGTGCTTTAGTCCCATTGACTGCATGCTCCAGGCTGGGGAATGGTTTCAAGAGGATTTAAGGATGCCTGCTTACCTGCTGTCCCAAACAAGGACTCAAAATCAGTTAAATCACCACTAAAATCAATGTAGTGCAAAAAAGGTGAAAGTAAGATCAGACTCAGGCCCTGGGCATTTAAACTGCCCATTTCTTCCATTACCTGGAATCATAGGATTTGGAGTGTAATGGTGGCACAATTTAAAATCTGGAGGGAGTGACACTAAAAATAACCTCAGGGAAGGATTTTTTTAAATTCAAGAGCAATTTGGGGAGGTGAAATCAGAAGTGGAACACCTTTGACAATCCATTGCAGTATTTCTAGTGATAAGGAGTCAGATTACAGCCAACTAACCTGCAAGGGATTGTGCCAATAGCCATCTGTTCTGCGTACAGGATCTGGGGCTATTTGCTGTTGACTTGGGCTGTCCGCCTGAAATGACTTCACCCAAAGCTAAGGAGGATCCCAGGTAGGCAAGTGACTTGGAAGGTTTGTTCTTGCAGTTTTGCTTGATATTTATTCTACTTCTTCTGGCTCTCAAACCAGAAACCCGCCTTGCAAGCAATTCCCCCAAGCCCTTTCCATGATGATTGATCTCACTGAATCAGCTAATAACAGATTTATTTCCTCATTTGCTTTGTGCTGCCAGCAGAAGGAGGAGGAAAGAGAGAATGGGGGAAAAGAAAAAAAACCACCCTCAACCCTTGCCTTAGGGGAAGCTAGAGGCTACTTCCAGACAAAACTGTTATCCATTAACATCCAATTATCACTTGGTCCAAGCCATTAATTATAAATCAGCCTCCTAATTGGGATAATTAGCTCTCTGCTTCTTAATGTAGTGTGACTGATGCGTTTGGAAAGAATGTAATCACTCCATTTGTTTAGCGTGAGGAGAACAAATCCAACTCTCATGGTTTAATTTTAGCCTTTTCCTCCTCCTCATCAGCATTAAAAGCTCTTTACGGCCCTATTAATTGTTTGGGAACGGTGCTTTTGATGGGCACATGCCACTTCTCTGTGGAGAAACCCCTTCGAGACACTCCCGTTTTAAGAGATCGGTTTCAAATGCTTTTTAAAAGCGCAGTTCTGCTCGTGTGCAGAGTCAAGCTGGTTTGTTTGTTCTTTAAGCAAAGGGGGGTTATATTTTCTGTCTCTTCTGTATTTGTCCTGCTCTGTTTTGTCTAGGCTCCATTTATTTTGTCTACTCTCCGTTTAATTCTTTGCTTTTCTCTTTTGCAAAAGAAAATAGACTTCGCAATGCATCATAGCTCTTCCTTACCTTTAATTTCCGGGAATGGTCTTTTTTACCTGGAATAATGAATTTTAAAATAAAAATAGTGGGTTGACAGCAGCATATTTGGCAATTATCTGTAAACCTTTCAAAAAAAAAGAAGAAGAAAGTTCGGGAGACATTTAAGTATGTGCTACAAGTGTGCTTGCTCTGAAGGTATTTCTAAAAGATTCGTAATGATGAACCGCAAAAGAGGGTGGTTGTTTTTGCTTGGTTTTTTTTAAATCCCTAAATGAATCAAGGCTGTTTTCAGTCTATGCCAAAAGAAAGACGATTCGTGTGCAAACACTGCCACTAATTTAGAAGGAGAAACTAGCCATGAAGCAATGTCCCAAATGCACATTTTTTGGTTTAAAAATAAATTAGCAGCACTGTCATTCTGGGCAGTTTTCGTTGTCCTCTTGTGGCTTCCTAAACACTGTTTCCACAATGTCTCAAAAAATCGTTTACAGGAACCAAAAAAAAAACTTTTCCGTGACTTGATGTTTCATTAATGAGGGCTGCTCAGAGAACCGACTATAGCTGGGGGGCATGATTAGATATTTATTACTGTCATTTACATGGAAAACTTGAGGAGCCAACCAAGTGGAACAGAAGGGGATTTATTAATTATTATTATTATTAAACAATAGAAACCAGTTCAAAGATCGGGAACGTGTCCTAATGTTGCATCACAGCAGTTGTGTGTGTGTGTTCTGAAGAGGTAGGCAAAATGGTGTTTCCACTTCAGAGGTGTAATCAGATTAGAATAAAACTTTGAGCGCTAACCCTCAAACTGTCACGTAATTATCTTTTTCCCACCCTCCAGTCACCACACACTTTGTCCTGAATTTAGTGAAACAAGGAAAAAGTTTTTCTGCCCAGATTTGCATTCCCTAAAATGAAATTGAGATGCTGATGGGGGAAATGCATTTAGCTCAAACAGTCTGCTGAGTTTAAATGAAGATACCATTCGCAGTTCAGTCCACGTTCCGCTTTCTCCTTCTCCCAAGATGTTTTTTTTAAAAGTTATCAACAGTGTCAGAAGTTCACCTCACCCGGGGTGATGGCCTGGGAACTTTTTTTTTTGGGGGGGGCTTTTGTTTTAAATATTATCTATATAGTTTCTTAACTGAACTAAACTACACAGAGATATAATGACTCTAGAGAATTAAAAGTGAATATTAATTACACCCAGGAAGAGCTGAATAATTTAAAACGGTAAAAATAAAGTCTCCTGTTTCATGTTAAGGGAAAAAAAGTGAATCTATGAGACTTAAGTGAAATAGTTTTTAAATGATATTCCATATAAGTGTGTGTAGATCTATTTCACATACACTTCCGATCATTTTATACACACACAGATTTTGTCTTACATCCAAATCGCTCTCAACAGAAACGCGTACAGAATGATAGATGAAAAGAGGGGTAGCTGGAGAAAGCTTAAGTCCGTTCAAGCTGCTGGGTGTTTGTGTCTAAACACAGATGGGATATTTTCGGCTGGACTGTCCAAAAGGCAAAAAGCGCCCCAAAATGTTTAGCTGGAATAATGACCCCATCGCTCTAAGATCGGAATATGTTGATAAGGAGAGGCTTTTCCTCGTGGAAGAGGATTCCTTTCCATCAGAAATACCAACATAACGTGTTTACACAAAAACAGCAAACGCATTGGACTTCGCCTCGTTTTGAAGAGTTATAATACCCTACGTGGGGGATTTATATTGTTTTCCCACCTGATCTGGGTGCGTCAGAGGGAGGCTGCAAAATTGTTCGCTTTAAGCTAATTTTTTTTAAGTCGTTCAAATTTCGAATTAAAAACAGAACCCGGGACCTTTTCTGCGCGGGGCCGCGAAGTTCCCAGGCAACAGACAGCCAGACCGGCTTGGTCGCTCTATTGATTCATAATCGTTTCACTTCGATTAATAGTTATATCACTTAAGAGGGAAAGCCCTTGATTCCAACTATTCTCACTTAAAGCAGCTGTCAGCGGCAGGCCTGCGTGCAGGCGGCCCTTCAGAGGCACAGCAGATTCCGACTTGTGTCTGTTTCTGAAGCGAGCGAAAGTTTTCGAGAGGCTGCTCGCCTCCACAAGCAGCTTCCCGTTCAGGACAAGGGCACGGAGAACAGGATTTGTATCCGGAGAGCTCATTAGAAAAAGGAGAGGCGTGTGTGTTACCTACTGCATCGTCCCTTCTGTGCCCCATCCTCCCACCCCCGCTCCACAGAGCCTGAGGACCCCACTGTCTGGTCGAGTTTGGTGGTTAAGGAAATTGACACGGTTACTTTTGATGCTCACGTTTGCAGGTGCTGTAACGTGTCTTGTAATCACACGCGTGTGACGATGCTCTGTGTAAGGGGAGAGACGTGTCTCTCTCACACACACACCACGTATCTGCATTAAGCACATGTGTGGTGCTGATGAATGGGAGGGTGTAAATGGCCGATTGCCTAGACAGAAGGTACTTGGCTAAACATTTACTTCCCTGCCTAAGAAGTGGCGATGAATGGATGCCTGTCCCTCTGCCTTCCTCTTTCTCCCTCCCTCCCCTATCTGTTATGCCATGGCCCGAGGGAAGACTTTGGCTGAGATGTATGAGATCTTTTGCGGTAAAATATGCATGCGGATCCCCATTTGGTTCGCCGGATAATGGAGGTGCAAATAGGTTTCGACTGCAGAGCCCTTCATTTATCAACTGCGCCTGACAACGCACGTCCCGAGTTTATACACTTCCTAAGTGGGGGCTTCTCGGAGTCCTGCCTTTACCCTCCCAGCTCTAGTTCTGCGTTAGAAAACAGGGAGCGAGAGAGCAGTTCTTTCCCTTCGGGTCTCACTATAAGCTCAGTGATATTTAAAAGGCACGGGGGGGGGGGGGGAATTCGGTGTTCAAACTGATCGGAAGTCTGGGCTCCGTTTCGGTTTATACTCTAATGCCAGACGCACAATCCGAATTTTCACTCCCATTCGGATGCCCGCCTGGCAGAAGAGACCTGTCCCAACCACTGCTGAACGTTAGTGACAGTGGTGTCAGCCCCTTTTCTTGTGCAAGGGGCTTTTGTCTCTTCCCAGAATCGGTCTGATTTTTGCCTCCGGCTCGCTCTCTCTCTCTCTCGCTCTAGCTCACCAGGCTGTTTGGCTTATTAAACATCATTATGTAAATGGCGTGAAATTTACAGTCTCCTACTTTGATTCCCACAAATGAAGAGATGCATTGTTAGCTATGTGTGCCCTTTGGCAAAAAAGAAAACCTGAGAAAGAGGAAAGAGAGACTCGAAAAAGGAAGCGAGCGGTAAAAGAAAAGTGTGTTTACACAGCCAAGCCCAAACCTAAACCAACCTCTTCCCCTTTTCTAATTGCGTCTCTGGGGCGCTCAAGCGGGAGCTGCCAGAACAAGGTTGACAGAAGTTCGGAGATTGGAAATGAAGCATTAAAATACACGTCTGTCCAGACCTGCTTTCTTACATGCGGTATAACCTACCCTTTAGCTCAACGAATCAGTGGGCCTGAATTTTATTCACGTAGCCATCTGCTGAAAGTTACATTTTAAAAACTGCAAGAAATTAAAAAAAAAAACCAAAACAACCCACAACCTTATTTTGGAGTAAACTAATATATTCCAAATGAAGCAAAACCAGAGTAAAACTCTTTCAAAGGAGAGGAGTTAAGAGCGTCCACTACAACCGGCAACCATATGGCACGGGATTCTGATGGAACTCGAGTTGAGAGAGTGTTTTTCCCTGTTTCCCCTGTCACACATCTACATTTCATTTGTTTCCTTCAAAGGATTCGTTAGGGCATCAACTACACCCGGCGGGGGTTGAAGTGTCTACAAGGAGACAAAAAACCCTCTGCACTTAAAACGTGCCCTAAAACTTTATGTGACTAGGAAGAAGCAGCTCTGTAACGCCCCTTAAGCCTTTTGCAAAGTGCTTCGCCCCAGACAAAACTTTCTGCGCTTATTGATCGCCTATAGCGGCCAAACTAGGCGTGCTAGGTGAGGGGAAGCCTACTGCTAACGTGAATTTTCTCGAAGGAGATCGGAAAGCGTCTTACCTTTCGAATCTTGTCCTAGGAGCTCTTCGGTGGAAACGGTCACGCGGCGGGTGTAAAGTCTCACTCCGGAGTGTAGCCAGAAACCGGATTCGGAGCGAAAGGGGTTGAGACGGCGGAGTGCTGACTTCAGAGCAGGAGTCGGAGCACTTTGCCGTCCCTGCCTCCCCCTTCCCTCTGCTCTCCTGCCTTGTTCCCAAGTTGTCTCAGGGTCCAGCGAAGCTGCCATCTACTGGGGGGAGAGGATTGAGGAAGGATTTTTAAAAGGAGCTTCACACAAACCTAGCAGCTACCCTGCAAGATTTTCAATGGTCCTCCACCCTGTCAATCAAACCAGGGCTTGCTGCTACATTTCTCTCTGCTCTCTCCCCCCCCCCCCACTCCGTTTGGTTTTTTTTAATAAGACTTCTTACCAGTCATTTACTCCAAGTCTAGTCAGGTGTAAACGCCTAATTAAATCACTGGGAGATCATGGGAAGCCAGTCGTGGGAGGAGGGGAGACGGTTCTATCCTGGCTATAGGGACTGAGAGCTGGATGCGATGAATCTGGGGCATAGATTTCATTTGGGGTGGGAAAGGTGAGTACATATTTATAAACATCCCTACACAAACACCCTCCCCCCCTTTGGCTGAGATTAGGCATCAGGAGGACTCTAAGGTAGACTCCTGCTTTATGGGGAAAATCTAAACCCTCATAATGCCCTCGGATAGGGTGACCAGATGTCCTGATGTTATAGGGACAGTCCCGATTTTTGGGTCTTTTTCTTATATAGCCTCCTGTTATCCTCCCACCCACTGTCCCGGTTTTTCACATTTGCTGTCTGGTCACCCTACCCTCAGAAACAATAAAAGGGCCGGTTTGGTGTCTTTCCTCACGGGATCTCAGTGGAAACCAAACTTCTAAATTTCAGTGACTACATCTGTCTTATTCCCCACACCGCAAAGACATTGACTGGCCCGGTCTATGCTGAAAAAAAAAGCCAGGCCGACCCAGTGTAAATATGTTTGTGTTGTACCACGGGCCCGATTCTGTCCTCACCCGCAGCTTCCCACTGATCTGTGTCCAAGCGGGAGCAGCAGGAGCAAGGTGAATCGCTGATAGTTTAAAAGTACCGCGCCATGTACCAGTGCAACTTTCAGTTGTCCTTTGCCCGAGTGGGGAACCCTGCAGCCCCAACCCAAGGAAGTTTGAGGTGATGTAGATTTGTATATATCGAGGTTACTCTGGGTCTATTAGAAACATTGTCGATGTTTAGTTGTTTGAAAACATTCTCTCTTGCAAAAGAAAACAAAGAGGACCCGGGAGGAAATGAACGAAGCTCCTTCCCCTATTGTGGGAAGACCTCCCAGGAGCACACTGCAAGCCAGGTAAGGATGAGGGAATGTGTGGTGAATTGCAGACCACTTCAGTACAGCTCCCTGCTTAAGGGAAAGAAGCCACAACCAGACTGCGAGAGATTTGGTTTTCACAAATCATCAGTCCAAAGACAGGAACAAGAGGGAGGAAAAATAAATGAAACAGGAGAGGCTAAGTGCCTGGATGTGAAGGGAATGAATATTCATATTTTCTCCTCATGCTTTTTACTCCCATTTCCCCCCCCTGAATACTCCTGTACTTAAACTTTGCAGGTATCTCCCAGGCTGTCTGCAGTCTGAAAGCAGCTCGGGGCTAGTTATTTGGCCGAGTTGACTAACTGGAGCGTTAGTTTTATTTGCTTTTCAGCTTTGTCATGCCTTTGCAGCAGCAAAGGGCAGTTTAAAGCCTTTAGAGGGATTGCTAATAGATGCTAGGGTACTTGCCTTTAGATTCTCTCCCAGCCCAGAAGGATTTAGGATGGGATTGAGGAGACAAGACGCCATTTCAGGCTCCAAAACACCCTGTTTTAAAATGACTGCGGGTAAGAGGATTAAAACAATAATACCCTTCTCTTCTTGAAGGGTTTTCCCCCCCTCTCCCTCCTATAGAAAAGATTTTTTTCTCCCAGAGCAAAACCGTTTAGGCAAGGGAATTAAGGGAACAAGAAAGAAGGGGTGTGTGGGGGGGAGGGAAGTACCTTTTAATTTAAAGTTTGCATATTTTGTATACATTCTGCCCCAAAAGAGGAGGGAGGGGGCGAATCTGAAAGTGTTTGTATGTGCAGGGCCGCAGAATACCCAAGGGGTCATTTTTTGCCGAGGGTTGGGGAAAGCGAGTGAATGTCCCAGAAGGAGGGGGGGGGAAACCTATTTAAATATATTCACATACAACCCGTGCTGGAAGAGGGCAGGAGATGACGGGGGAGTAAAGGCGAAGCAAACCTCAGCCCGAGGTGGTGCGTGGGATAGTTGAGTTTCGCGTGTGCCTCCCACCCCGACTTCCAACTTGTGGGGTGGGTGTGCGCGCGTGCAAAGAATACAGGGTAGGGTCCGCATGCCTCTCATGCAGTTTTGTAGAGGACCCCCCCGCGCCTTCCCATAGCGTTGACTCTTACATTTTCCTCCCTGGCCAGGCAGACTCCGATTGCGAAATAAAACTGGGACACTTGGAAGGGTATCCAAGAGCCTAATCAATTTCATGTCCATTTCACTCTTTCCTACACGTGGCCCCTAGAACGCGTCCCCGCAGTCTTTGCATCCGGAAAACGGTTTTCCCAGCAAAAGAGAACCGGAACACAGGTGTTTTTCTGTCTTTGTTGCTATTATTAATGATCACCAGCTCCTGCACTTTAAACCGATTTGTTTACAAAATGAGACAGAGGGGTTTGTTTAAAGTGCTTAGCACCCCTAATGTTCGATGAAGGTGTCATAAAGCTCAGGAACTAAGCTTATACCCACTCACCCTTAAAAAAAATAAAGTAGCGTTTAGATAGTCGATCTTTAAATTCTAGGGTGAAAACTACCAAGGATTCTCCCGGGTTTTTAAATCACACTCTCCTCTAAACTCAAGTGAATTAAAATTAGTTCATAAAATGCACTCGAAATGGCATCGGCGGAGCACGCAGCGAGATGATACTCCCCAATCAATCGTTTTCTTCAAAAGGACGCACAAACTCGCCATAACCCTTTCCCCCTTCCTCCACACCAGCCCCAGGAAAATCCTGGGTGGAGGAACTTTTGGTTATCTAGAGACCCGTAGTTAATGGGAGTTGTGCCAGGTGGATCTAGGAGTTGGGAAGATACTGTTCTCCTCCTCTTTCCCAAACCACCTTCTCTCCTGGGCATAACAGCGCCTGGGAAGTTTGTTAACAACTTACTCCTCTCCTTTATTTGGTGTCATCCCCTTGCTCCTCCAGTCACTGAATATTGAGGGTGAGGAGGGGAGCCCACGATACGTTTTTAATCGGTGGTGGCAGAACTGTTGCATACAGCTCAGAATAATAATGCCCAGTTCCCAATTCTCCCTGCATATGATCCCCGATATTCTCTCTCCCTAGCAACTGAGGTCCTGACAAAAGGATATTTTTAGCTGGCTTTAAGTTTTTTCTTGCAGAAGAAATGACAAAAGGGTAACCGAAAAGTAAATATCTTCCCAATGAGGACGTGCAACATCACAAATCAAATGAACAGATTTCTGCTTGTAACTCAACCTTTACAATTAACTAGCTCCATTTAATTCTTTGTGTATTTAGCCAAATAGGTGAACGATATATTTAGCATATACTGGAAGGAGTAACTTGATTAAATAGTTCTTTCCGGCTATTTTGTCCTAACAACTGATCTATTGTCTTTATTCCCCGCTTTAATGTATAGATGCGGGCAATATATCAACACACAAGTAAACCTGTAAGAGAGTTATACTGAAAATAGACACAGTTTGCCTCTAAAACACTGGTAGATTGTAGATCGCTAGGGACGCGATTTATACAAGAAAGAAGAACACGTCAGAAATACTTGCTTTTCGTTTTGAAAAATGATTTAATTTTGTTGGAACACTCGGTAAAACATTTTTTCCCTGTCGATTCTTCCCTCCCCTTTTATTTACCCAGGGGAAATAAGTTGCTCTAAAAAGTTGCAGTTTAAAGTTCATGCGACAGAATTTTTGTTTTTCTCGGGGAAAAAAATATACATCTATGTTTCAAGCATTGTTAAAAAAAATAGAGAGTGGAGCAAATATTGCAAATGTTCATTTACAGTGTTTTCATCTGCAACCCAAAGTGATTTTCTATCTATCTATACACACACACACACACTCCAAACGCTATTGATCTTATGCTTAAAAGAGAAAAAAAATCTATTCATTCACCAGTTAGAAATAATATTTTATTAATATTAACTGGAATATTTTGGTTAACTGGGTCTAGTAATTAAAAAATCCTCACCTTTCAAGACTATTCCTTACATCTTTGCTAAGTGATTACAGACCTTGGGGGGAGAGGGGGTTGTGTGTGTGTGTAAATATTAATCCACATCCACCTGAATAGCTAGAAGTTAAATACAACTGAGTCTTTTCATTTTAAAACTTCTACATTTAAAGTTTCAGTGGAATAAGCACTGCATGAGGTTGGAGGACATTTATGTGCTTTTCTCCCATTTTATTTGTACGTTAATTTTGACATAAATTCCCTATTTCTTGATGGTGGTTTTTTTTTTAGTCCAGCAAATATAAAAATCGTATGTTGAAGAGAAAATTATTTTGTGTTACTGGTTCAGCATCATCTGGAAAAAAGCACCCCAAGTTGTTCAAGCTTTAAACAGTTCCTGCATTAAACACACACAAGTAACTCTTTCTCTCTCTTAGTTTTGGTAAATTATTTGCATCCTAATCAGGAGAGCAAGAGGTTCTAAATATATACAGAAATTAATTTGTAGATTGCCAAAGTTATTTTTTTTGTCTAACCCCTTGGAATATGGACTCTGCAGAAACCTGCAAACAACTGCAAGCTCTCTCTCCCTGCATCTATGGCAGTTACAGTTCAAAATGATTTATAGTCACCTCGAATTATAATGGTAACAAGGTCTTAAAATAGCTACTTAACCAAATCAAGGCCACTTCTTTTGGTTTTGTTTTGTTTTTCGGTATGGGGCATCTTTTTTTGGTTTGAAACGTTCCAGACATTGTCCAGTACTTTGTCCTCTATGCCAACTGCATTCGTGTGAGACTGAAAGGGGATTAACTTGTGAACTTTTAAAAATCAGAACTTAAATGAGAAGCAAATCTAGGCCACAGCTCATTGTGGGAACCGTTTCTTAAGCAATTAAAGCGAGAAGAAATTCCTCTCAGCCTTTTTCCTTAAAGCAGCTTTCTGAAGGATTTAAGGAGGACTAATGTCCAGTCCATCAAGAAAGATTTAAACTGCACAGTGATATAGAAAATCTCCACTTGCTGTTATTTAAAGGGGCACTATCACCATTTCCATAAGACCCTTGACATTGTTTCTTTAATCTTGTTTATAAACTTAAACAGATTTAAAAAAGTTTTTTTCCCTCTGCCTCCTTCCTCCTCCCCCCCCCCGAATTCATTGAAAATATATTCCATGCAGTATTTGAAAGAGACCTAAACAGGCTCACTTTTAAGGATTTTCTGTTACTAAAATGTCTCAAGCCGTAGCTGCTGTATTTCTTCTTTTGCTGTTGGAGGCTTGGAGGAAAGTCCAAGATTAGTGGAGGGGGAGAGAATTTATATTTTGCCAGGGTCCATAAAAGTTCCTAATTTGGAGAGAGGGAACACACAACACCTCTTAAAACAAAAAAATGGCTCCCCAATACAGCCACGCACCCGCAACTCTCATGCCACGTTTGCTTCACCTTTAGTGTGTTCCAAATATTTAATGCGAACTGATTGTTTAAAAATAAAAGCCCCATGCCAGGTCGGATTTAGTCCATTTATTTCCCCCTACCAATGAGCCCCTTGGGGAATCACTGTAATTTGGAGCCTGTACTGTCCCTCTGCTAAATCCTATGTCCTTGACGTGCATTCTGGACCTATTATCTGCTTGATGCTGGATTCTACACAGTTCCACAGAAGTGAGCAAGGCTTCTCTGCCCTATTCCTAAAATCTGGACTATGTAGCACTGTGGGAAACACCTGCTAACCTTATTCCAGCCAACCAGTTCTCCCTTAAGCTTTTTTGCTTTTTTTTTCATGTGAACACCTTGGAGTCACCAAACCTTGGGTGCTTATAGCTAATTAATAGCCCTAATGATATTTTTCCAACTCCATGAATACATTATGTTTGCAATCCAAAAAGGCTTTAGCCTCTGTGCCTCTATTCAAGGGTACTTCAACATCTGCTCATTTAAGGGCAATTAATCATTTTGATATATGGTTTAAAATTGACTGCTTCCAAGGGACTTTTTTGACAAGAATAACAAAGCAATTTGCCAGGAGCCATCTTCTGGACATGTTATTAGCAAAGCCTTCATCTTAAAGATTTTTTTTTTCAAATCAGATTTAGGTACCTGCTTTAAAGGGACCACCCTCTTTCTCTTTCTTTTTAACGCATCTTTGGAGTCTTCTCAACTCCTTTTATTCATGACAAGAGCTCTCTCTCCACTTGAACCTCTCTACAGAAAGTTTATACCTTGATTGCAATGTCACCTCTTTTTATAATTTTGATCCTCCGGCACAAGGTGAGCTGAATGTCATGAAACATGGAGAAAGCTTGATTTCCGCCCCCCTTTCTTGCTTTTCTGTTTTTGCTTAATTACAGAAGTTTGGCTATTTTTATGTTTTCAGCTAAATCCTGCATTATTATTATTTAAAAAAAATAAATTGAATTGTGGGCCCAATCCTGCTCCCAACTGAAGTCAAGAGGATGTTTGCCATTAGCTTCAGTTTGTAACAGAAATAAACCATTTTCTACTTTACCCGATTATTTCAAATATACCAAGAGTATTAGGAGAAACCAGGCAAAAAGATCATTTTTTTTCAGCCTCTGTTTCCTGGTAAGGAGACTAGCAGAATGAATGCAAAGGGAAGTCTGTAGCGTGGATGGAATATAAAGTTTGGTTACAACAGGTCGATGATATTATTTGTGTGTGTGTGTGTGTGTGTGCTCAGAGGCCTCAGTCAAGATTAGGGCCCCATTTGTGCTTGGAGCTGTACAACTACATAGTGGAAAAACAGTCCCTACCCTGAAGTGCTTTACATAGACAAGCCAGACCAAGGGGAATGAGAAGGACAGAAAGGCGAAGTGACTTGTTTAAGATGCTCTAAACCAGAACACCGTGACACCTCTTTCCCCCAGCTATATTTATTAGTGATACAAGCCCATGAGTACCATTACATGTAATATATCCCTGCTGATCTGCACACATGACCTGGGGGGAAATGTTACTTAAGGAGCTAAACTCTATCCTTTTTTTTACTTATGGTGTCATCTACCAACAACTAGCTTGCAATGGGCAATGCAAGTCCAGATCTGAATCCTCTCAGCTCACTCGGAAAAATACACAAATAAAAAAGATTCAATATGTATTTATTTTCTTTAGGATAGTTTTCACACTCGGTGGATCTCAAGAACTTCTAAATGTTAATTTAGAGTGTGATCCAAAGCCTGTTGTAATCTTGGCATTGACTTCAATGTGTTCTGGATAAGACCTTTGGTGAACATTTGCCAATTTTAGCTGCTCTTCAGATCTCTACTGCGTATTTATGAAAACATCCATATTTCCTTATATTAAAGAGAACTTGTCAAAAAATAGGTTTCTCCCATAGACAAGTTCAGTTTTCATTGGATATTGGCATACCAAAAAAATTCAGTGCAAAACTGAAATATTTTGATTTAAACTAGGGCTGTCGATTAATCACAGTTAACTCACACGATTAGCTCAAAAAATTAATTGCGACTAATTGCACTGTTAAACAATAGAATACCAAATTTAAATTTTTAAAATATTTTTGGATGTTTTTCTACCTTTTCAAGTATACTGATTTCTACTGCAACACAGAATACAAAGTGTACAGTGCTCACTTTATATTATTTTTGATTAAAAATTATTTCCACTGTAAAAATGATAAACAAAAGAAATAGTATTTTTCAATTCATCTCATACAAGTACTGTAGTGCAATCTCTTTATCCTGAAAGTGCAATTTACAAATGTAGATTTTTTTTGTTATATAACTGCACTCAAAAACAAAACAATGTAAAACTTTAGAGCCCACAAGTCCACTCAGTCCTACTTCTTGTTCAGCCAATCGCTAAGACAAACAAGTTTGTTTACATTTACAGGAGATATTGCTGCCTGTTTCTTATTTACAATGTCACCTGAAAGTAAGAACAGGCATTCATTGCAAGATATTTACGTGCCACATATGCTAAACGTTCGTATGCCCCTTCATGCTTTGGCCACCATTCCAGAGGACACGCTTCCATGCTGATGATGCTCATTAAAAAAATAATGCATTAATTAAATTTGTGTCTGAACTCCTTGGGGGAGAATTGTATGTCTCCTGTTCTGTTTTACCCTCATTCTGCCATATATTTCATGTTATAGCGGTCTTAGATGATAACCCATTTTAAGAACACTTTCACAGCAGATTTGACAAAAACACAAAGACGGTACCAATATGAGATTTCTAAAAATAGTTACCACACTTGACTCAAGGTTTAAGAATCTGAAGTGTCATCCAAAATCTGAGAGGGACGAGGTGTGGAACATGCTTTCAGAAGTCTTAAAAGAGCAACACACTGATGCAGAAAGTACAGAACCCAAACCACCAAAAAGGAAAATCAACCTTCTGGTGGCATCTGACTCAGATGATGAAAATGAACATGCGTCGGTCTGCTCTGCTTTGGATCGTTATCGAGCAGAACCCATCAACAGCATGGACGCATGTCCTCTGGAATGGTGGTTGAAGCATGAAGGGATATATGCATCTTTAACATATCTGGCACATAAATATCTTGTAACGCTGGCTACAACAGTGCCATGCAAACGCCTGTTCTCACTTTCAGGTGACATTGTAAACAAGAAGCAGGCAGCATTATCTCCTGCAAATGTAAACAAACTTGTTTGTCTGAGCGATTGGATGAACAAGAAGTAGTACTGAGTGGACTTGTAGGCTTTAAAGTTTTACATTGTTTTATTTTTGAATGCAGTTATTTTTTTTGTACATAACTCTACATTTGTAAGTTCAACTTTGATGATAGAGATTACACTCCAGTACTTGTATTGGGTGAATTGAAAAATACTATTTCTTTTGTTTTTTTACAATGCAAATATTTGTAATAAAAAATAAATATAAAGAGAGCACTGTACATTTTGTATTCTGTGCTGTAATTGAAATCAATATATTTGAAAATGTATAAAGCATCCAAAATATTTAAATAAATGGTATTCTATTATTGTTTAACAGTATGATCAATTGTGTGATTAATCACGATTAATTTTTTAAATCACTTGATAGCCCTAATTTAAATGTGCTGGTGTGGTGCATCATGGGAGTTGTAGTTTGGTTGCCACAAGCTTCCATTCTCCTCTATAAGTTGGGATTTCTGGTCGGACTACATCTCTCATGATGTACCGTGCTCTCCCCTCTTGGTGCATCATGGGAGTTGCTGGCCATGATGCAGTAGGGGATGTATAAGGCAACTGAACTGAAACTCCCATGAGGCATATTGGCAACATTTCCAAAGGGATCTGTTTCAGTTTTGGGCCATTTAGGATTTTTGACCCCAAAAAATCATAATTTTCCACAGGAAGCAGATGCTTTTTGTGAAGAATTTTATTTTGTCAGAAAACTAATTTTATGTTGAGAAACAGCGTAGATGGAAGATTTTTGACCAACCCTAGTATTAAACATCAGTCATGCCATAGTTCAATCGGACTTGCTCATATGAGTAAAGTTAAGCATGTGCTTTGCAGAACATGGATGGATTTAAGCGCATTCTGAAGTACTTTCCTGAACTGGTGTCTGAATGACTAGTCCCAGTGGTGGAGAACTTCATTTGAAATTCACTCATGGATTAATTTAGTGGGAAATAAACCTTTATGGCTTCACAACTCTTCTACTTAAACCCACAGTGAACAAATCCATATACCTGCCTTCCTAAGATTCCTTTATGGCATGGTCTTCCCTGTGATTTCCATATTCTCTCTGCTCATTGGAAACACTGTGGGATGCTGGCTGGCTTGTGAAAAGCATTTCATTGCTGGAAAATGATCCATCCACTTCTTTTAAAGGTTGGTAGCTATACACGTGGGTGATGCTTTAGATTTTGTTATTTGCACATTGCAGAGACTTATCAAAAGAAAAGAAGCTGCAGAAGTACCCAGGAGTGGGAGTATTTCTAGGCACTGCTCTCTAGTTCCTGGGGTGACATAAAATATTCCAGTTTCTTCTGTGTTCTCTCACTTATGCACTGCAGGAAAAATAACCTTTGATGCTCAATTTTTTCTATCTCCTCTGCTTCTCCTAACTCAGCTTTGTAAAATTCAATAGCAAAGGATTTCAGACTCTCTCACTTGTCTTTCCTTTTGCGGCTCTGCCACCTGGTTTAGTTCCTGTTGCAGTTGACTTATGTTTACTGTATTCTAGCAGTATTGATCAGCTTCTCTCGGTTTGGAAAGGTCGTCTTGTGGTTCAGGCACTCAAATGAGACTCAGGGGATCTGGGTTGAATTCCCAGCTCTGCCACAGATTCCCTGACTGACCTTGGGCAAGTCATGTGACCTCCATGCCTCAGTTTCCCATCTGCAGAAGTGCTGCCCTGTCACACTGGCAGGGCGTGAGGAGAGATTCATTCATTCATTCACAGCTTCCTGCGTATAAAGCCGACACACTCGCACATCAATGTTAGATGCAAAAGTTTTGGAACTCGGCTTTCAAGCCTGAATCAAGGACCTCATATGAAGGGCAGTGAACTCAATGGACAAAACTCCCATTGATTTCACTGGCCTTTGGTTCAGGCCCCAAATGAGCATGAGACTAACAGCATCTTTTAATTCACTGAATGTTTTGCCATATTCACCATGCACCAGAAAAGCCACCCTGTTCAAATCACC
The DNA here is from genome assembly GCF_016161935.1 of Mauremys reevesii. NCBI lineage: Eukaryota > Metazoa > Chordata > Testudines > Geoemydidae > Mauremys > Mauremys reevesii. The sequence goes on along the minus strand of NC_052630.1, from coordinate 103,609,534 downwards.
AGCATTGCCGAAATGATGCAATAGGTCTTAGGTTCTAGAACTTCACCTGTCACCGTGATTTCCATTCATGTTTTGTGAAGAAGTGAACACATTCAGAGAGAACATTTGACAGTCCTCATTCATTCCCATGTTAAGGAATTGGGGAAAAGGATTGTAATTTTTTTGGTTGGCATGGATTGTCTCTTCATATGTGAACATACTACAGTCCCTACTACAATAGGATCTTGAGCCTAACTGGGGCCTTTAAATACTACTGAAATACAAATACAGAGAGAGAAGTCCCCTGGAAATCTTTAGATTTTCAAGTAGCATCATCATCAGAGGACTGCTAATATTTTGTAGTTGGAAATAGTCCATCACAGTGGTTTAGAGAGACAAAGTGGGTGAGGAAATATCTTTTATTGGACCAACTTCTGTCAGATTGTTGTAATAAGCCACAAATCCCTCTGAAGACCATGATTTTTAGTGTCTAGCAAAGTTTATGGCTTATTACAACCACCTGTAACCCAGTAACTCCCCTTTTTGTCCTTTGACTACAAGAGCATTAATGGATTAACCACCTCGAAGGAGCCCTTAGAATACGTGCTAACTACTTTTGCCAAACTATCTGTTCTACCTTGTATTGAGCTATGACACTCGGAGGACCTTTCCCAAACGCGAGGAAGAGCTCTGTGTAGCTCAAAAGCTTGTCTCTTTCACCAACAGAAGTCATTGATTTGTATTGCCTCCTCCGCCTTGTCTCTCTCTAATCCTGGGACTGGCACACCGACAACATCACTGCATATCACGGGGGTTCTCAACCTTTGCTCTTGCTGGTGCTTATCTGGCCTGCATTTCCATAATATCTGAGCGCCTTATAATCCATGATGAATTTATCCTTGCTACACCCCTGTGTAGGTTTGTTGCCCTATTTTAAAGAAGGGGACCTGAAGCACAGGGAGAGTAGTTAACTGAACTCTGGTCTCCCAAGGCACAGGCTAGTGCCCTAACCATTACACCATGCTTCCTCTCCTTTTTCCCTCCTAAGACTCTCTCCAGCACACGTAGCTAGTATCTTACCTGGCTGCCTTCCCATGTAGCAATGTGGGAAGAGTAGGGTGGTTTTGACTCTCCGGTTGAGAGCCTACGGTCTGTTATGTTTTACCCCTCTACAGAGCTGGTAGTGAAAATGGCAAGGCAGCTCTGCTTCCCATGAACATGAACCCAACACAATATAGCTGAGGCTTGACAAAGCCCTGGCTGGGATGATTTAGTTGGTGTCGGTCTTGCGTTGAGCAGGGGGTTGGACTAGATCAGGGGTTGGCAACCTTTCAGAAGTGGTGTGCCGATTCTTCATTTATTCACTCTGATTTAAGGTTTCACGTGCTGGTAATACATTTTAACATTTTTAGAAGATCTCTTTCTATAAATCTATAATATATAACTAAACTATTGTTGTATGTAAAGTAAATAAGGTTTTTAAAATGTTTAAGAAACTTCATTTAAAATTAAATTAAAATGCAGAGCCCCCCCAGACCAGTGGCCAGGACTGGGTAGTGTGAGTGCCACTGAAAATCAGCTTGTGTGCCGCCTTCAGCATGCGTGCCATAGGTTGCCTACCCCTGGACTAGATGACCTCCTGAGGCCTTTTCCAACCCTAATCTTCTATGATTCTATGATTCTACCCCACCCTGCCCCACTGAAGTCAATGGGAGTTTTTTCATTGGCTTCAGTGGGACTAAAAACTGTCCCTTAACCAACATATCAAGAATGGACTTATCATCTTACTCCAATATCTTTATGGAACAGTTTGGACCAAATCCTGGTCTCTTCAATCTCACTAGGAGTTTTGCCTTTGACTTCAGTGCTGCTGGTAGGATCAAATTCCGCTCTGGGAAGCTAGAGTAATTTCACGGCAACCAATGGAATTTATTTGCATTCACTCCAGTGTCATTGAGAGTTGAATCAGGCCCTAGGGTAACTGGCATGCAGCTGCATGACTTGCAGAGTGTTGCGATGCTTTTAGTTGGGCCGTACTTAGGCCCTAGTGTGAAATAATGGATATGTTTCCTTTGGGTCAAACCCACTTCACACACACGACTTTCAGGAGGAGAAGTGTGGGAACGTGGGTGAAATAGGGGAGAGGAAATTGAGCTTGGTTAGCAGCTTCAGTTCTTGTGTTCACTTGGAGCTGCTGGGTCCTCCCTTGGCCATCACTGCTACAGTCCACACTGGTTTCCCTAGGGTTAGCTTGGAGACCCTGATAGGGTCTGACACAGTTTCCCTGGTATGGCTCCTAGATCTTCCCTAATGTGGTTCATGAGTTGTGCCGAGAGCCTCTGCATCATGGATATATTTCAATCTTTGGTGCTTGATTTTGTCCCCATTGAAGTCAGTGAGTGTTTTGACATTGGCACCAAGTGCAATCAGAATTGGCCCTTGGTGTATTAATTTATGACCCAGCAGCACTTGCAAAACAAAATCCTAAAGTACCAATATCCATAAAGTCTGCACTACTGAAGTTTCTTTCTATGAGGGTTTAAAAAACAAACAAAAAACCAACTTTATGTAGGTAATGCATGACATGAAATATGTTGAGCCAATATATTATTAGAAAAGATTTGTCATCTTTCTCTTTCTCTCAGCTGCATATAACTCTATCTCCAGACTATTATAGTATAAAATATATTTTACAAGAGTTTTACCTACAGGTGACTTGCTCTTTATTACTGGACGTGAGCAAAATCAATACTTTTGTAACTAGAAGATCATTTATTTTGCTTTTTGAAACATTTTTCAACAGTGGGAGTACAGCTAAGCCCTGCAAAGCTATGATTAAGAATTATAGATTCTACTTTTCCCGGCCTCTCCTACCCCCTAACCCACTGTTAACTCAAATATATGTGAGTTTTCAAACCCAGACCAACATACCATATAGTCAAGGCCGGCATTATCTATAGAAAGAATTTTTTTACACTTGTGATAATTTCAGAGGGGGAATCAACTTAATATAAATGTAGCTGTCAACATTTGGAATATGAACACATTCTGATTCACTACGAAGCACATGTCTACAATTCCACACTGGGGACAAATCAAAAATTGCTGCTGACTGATAATGCATTTCTAAAGCCATTCAACTCTTGATGGAGTCAATGAGACCACTATGCCAGCTGGGTTTTTACCTTCTGATTTGTTTTGAAGGTCGTCGGATGCAAAAGAGACTTTAGATGACATGATGGACTTTTAGGAGGTTCATCATCAAGTCACACGACCCCAGTTTCTTGCAACCATGTATTTAAAAAAAAAACCCACAAGATTTATACAGGATAAAGGAAAGATTCTTTTTCTAAATCAGGATGAGTTTGCTATCTCAGATTTATAATTCTTTCTGCAATAGCCAGAGCTGGTACAAAGCTTAATCAATCATAGATAATCTTAGGGAGATGAAGTGTACATGTATTATGTAGTGTTTGGGAGGGAAACATCAGAATACACAAGAGAAAGGTCAGTTGAAAATGCTTCAGCCTTTTGGTGCAATAAACTATTCATAGCTTGATGCAAAGTCTGCTTGGAAAGAATGCCGTTTGCCTTCAGATGCATATGAAAGAAGAAATAAATGGCATCTCTATTCCACATTAGCACTGGCTTTTATTCACTGTCGTAGTCGACTTATGCCAACCAATTGTTAGAACAACAGGTAACAATATGTAATTATGACAGATGGGAATATAGGCAGACTGCGTGATTCATAGCAGAGGAAAGCACTTTATTAGCAGAGACGTTAGTGAGAACCGCGTGACCTACACCACGAAGGCAGCTCCATCTATCCACAGCAACAGCATACAGACTCTAGTAGCAGAAAAGAAAAATCACCCCTCAGTGAAGAACAGCTAGCTAGAGATGAGCCCAGGCATTGCATAGATGATGCTAGGTAGGAAGAAGGATGTCCTCCACCCTCATACTATTGAGCACATCTGCATCTGAGAGTACACAGCCTTGGGGTCCTTTTGGAGTCTTCAGTGCTATTAGATATCTAACTAGCCACAGTGGCATAAAATGCCCATTGGGCCAGAAGACTGAACCCCATCCTATTCGACACAGACCTGGCCATGGTGATCCACGCATTCATGACCTCCAGGCTTGCTTAATGCAGCTTGTAGTTGGGATGAAACCATTGCCCCCATGGAAAAGTCCAAGTGCTACCAACCTGAGCAGCCCCTTCTGCTTAGCCCCAGATGTCATCTTGAACACATCAATGTTTCGACATTTCCAAACGGATTTTTTTTTTAGAATTTGCATTCCATGGAAAATGTTGAAATTTCAAATTTTTTGTCCTGTTTTGGGATGAACGCAGTTGTTGAAATGTCCAAGTTTCCGCTGGAAATTCTGAATTTTCCTCACCTCTAACTGCTGTTATTTCTATTTTAAAGTATGTGGAAAGTGCAGAGATAAAACAGTAATGGGAAGAGTTAAGCATGTTTAGAACAGAACAATGAGTGTGACAAGTTTAATTAACATGGTCATCCAATCAGATAAAGGTTGGAGTATGAGCTTTGTTACTCAGAGCTCACTGAGGGATCTGACTATCCATCTGTCATCAGTTTGAAGAAGTCTGGCTCTATTAATGTCACACCAGCCACCTGTGTCTATGGCTTTTCTCAAGTGTTGGTTGTACTGGTTAGCTACAAGGGCTGTGGTGAGCTGTCTGGGTAAAATGGATATTGGGTCATTGCTGCAGAGCTCATCAAGACGATAGACTCAAAGAACTCAATCTATTTAGCTTAACTAAGAGAAATTCAAGGTGACTTGATCGTGGTCTATAGATAGCTACATGGGGAACAAGTATTTAATCATGGGCTCTTCAGTCTAGCAGAGGAAGGTCTAACACAATCCAAGGGCTGGAAGTTGAAGCTAGACACATTCAGACGGGAAATAAGGTGTAAAGTTTTGTCCGTGAGGGTAATTAACCATTGGAACAATTTACCAAGGATCACGCTTAATTCTCTATCACTGACCATTTTAAAATCCAGATCGGATGTCTGTCTAAAAGATCTGTTCTCTGAATTATTTTGGGGTAGTTCTCTGGTCTGTGATATACAAGAAGTCAAACTAGAGGATCATAATGGCCTTGGAATCTATGATGGTGGATAGACTTAATCTTCATTTGGTTTGAATATAGCAATTACTGTGATTCTTTTATTGGGGTAACACCTAAAGGCCAAAGTCATGGACTTGGTGCTGTACAAACACAGCGCAAAAATACAGTTCCTACCCTAAAGAGCTTGCAATCAAAGAGGTTGTCTACTGTAGAAGGTTTTGCCATGTGAATTATACTGGCAAAACTACCTGCGGTGGACAACCCTTTTGATTGTAAGCTCTTTGGAGCAGTGGACTTCAAGTGGTATTGCTATAAAAGACCTCATATTGTTGTAGTGTAGTCTTGTTCAGGAAAAGGAATAAGGCATACAGGCACCTTTATACCAGTGTAACTGTGTCCACTCTGTGAGTTGCACTGGTATAACTATATTGGTGGAAATTTTCACCCCTAACTGACACAGTTGTATTGGTAAAGCTCTTAAGTATAGTGTGACCAAATGCAGCCTTGTATTCACACCCTACACACAACTGCAATGATCTTTGTACAACCAGCCGCAAATTACCACCCCAGTAGGGCAAGGCAGGCAAAGGAAGGGAACTGTGACTTCCTGAGTGCTCTTCGGGCAGTGCGGTTAAATACACAGACCATAGTCAAGGGCAGCAATATTGGTGCATCCTGACCTAAGCTTCCCCAAAGGTCTTGCATGTAGTCAGGACTGGGCTCCTCTCTGCTATTTGCACATGGTCTATGGTACAATTCAATTCACTGTTATTATTATTTACTGAGTATTTGTAGTGCTGCAGTAGATGTCCAGGTTATGAACCAGGAGGGATGCCACAGTGCTAAACACAAAACCAATTTTTAAAACGTTCTACGGACTCTTAACTGTGGTGTTCATTGTTCAGGCTACTTCTTGATGGCTCCAGACACCTTCAGAGTCGCTGGCTTCCTGTACAAATCACATTCAAAATGAGACTTTGTCACATGATAATGGGCTTTCTTTCTTTCTTTCTTTCTTTCTTTCTTTCTTTCTTTCTTTCTTTCTTCCGAATTAATTCACAAGGAGAAGACTGATGAACTCCCAAGCAGTGGAGATCAGACATTTCCCCGCAAAAAGGCATTTTCTCAGCTTTAATACAAGAACTAGGTGTATGGAGTTTCAACCACTTTTCCCTTAAGGAACCGATTTTAAATATAAAGTAAGGGGAGGCACATAATTTACAGATGCCTCAGGATGGAAATAACTTGCATGTCAACAGTGTTGTAGGAATTCTGTACGTTTCCCCTCCCTCTCTCTACCACTCAGTCTGGTTTTTTACAGTGTCCTCTAGGAACACGGGTGAGCCATGCAGGGCAGGTGGAGCTGTAGAGTGTCCCGGGTGTGTTCAAACCGTGGGTGTTTCCGTTTTTTGGGTGCCCAACCCTGAGACACCTGAAAGGAGCCTGATTTTCAGCTATGGTGATCAGGCCGTTTTGAAAATCAAGCTCCATTAGTGGGGCCTCCAAAAATTGGAGACACTTCAGATCCCTAGTCACATCTCTGAAAATGTACGCTCCTATGTATAACAAACAAGGCCACCCATAGGTATGTGAGGCAGAGAGGCCTCTGCGTAGGATCAGTGTTGTGTTGTAGCGACTTGGCATGTTGTTTTGGTTCCTTTATTATTAGTGTTGTACTACTTTATTTATTATTTAAAGCACTTTTATAAGAAAATTGTTTGGATTCTTCTGGCTGTTTCCTCCGAATGCTGCTCTTCCCCCTACTTCTGAAAAAAACCCGATTACACTTTTATATACAGCAGACATTTAAAAAACAGCTCAAAGTTACATTTGACCTTGTCCTTCTGTACTGGCAGCGCTTTCTTGCCGCTGTGGGAGCTCAGCAAGCCGCATGGCTACACGACCGTTTTATGACCCAGAGATGTGTATGAATTCCAACAGATCGACCTGTGAATCAAACCGAACGGGGTCTATTCCCGTCTTGCTATGCTGGCCCATAACTCTTTGTGATGTAGAGGATGGAGTCATACACAGTACTGAGGTGGGGAGGGGGGAGAACAGGCACAGTCCCCCCCCTAAACACACACTTGACATTTGCCTGGAAATCCGTTTCACAAAACCCTTGATCACAAAAAAGATTTTTTTTCTTGATGGCCCATAAATGGAATGTGCACCCTTCCCAGCTGGAGAATAAAAACAAAATTATTTGGAGAACATCACCCCAAATATGGAAGGACTTTGTCCCACCTGTAAGAAGGCAGTAATGTTGCTCAGTTTGTTTTGTGTCCCGAGTCCCACTGGGAATGTAGTTAATATTCTGACAGATGCCTCAGCTACCTGGGAGGAAGAGGTGATGCCCTGACTATGATGAAATAAGGAGAGGCTAATCTGAAACCTGGGCAGTGTGCAGGGGAGCAGAAAGGGAATGGGCTTTTCGAAGACTGATCTGCAAGGGGAGCGACTCAGAGGGTGCCCAGATCCCATCATCCTAGGCTCCACCTCCCTGGATGGAGCATTGCATGCTGGGACCTGTAGTTTCTCTGCAGAGAAGTCTGGGCAAGAACTTTTTTACACAGGGACTCCCGCGTGGGAGAGTTTTGAAAAGCTGCTGGAGAGGAAGAGCCATTTCTGCTTCTTCCCAAGGCCATGCGGTCTAGCAATTTAGGCATAGGATTGTGGGAATTGGGTTAGACCGTGGATCCATTCTGGCCAGGATCCTGTCTCAGACATGGGCTAGCACCAGTTGCTTCAGAGGAACGTGCAAGGAGCCCTGCAGTTAGGGTGACCAGGTTTCGGGTTTCGACTGGAACACCCAGTAGAAAAGGGACCTTGGCGGCTCCGGTCAGCATCGCCAACCAGGCTGTTAAAAGCCCGTTTGGCGGTGCTTCAGAGCTAAGGCAAGCTAGTCCTACCTGTTCTGGCACCGTGCTGCACCCTGGAAGTGGCCAGTAGGTCCGGCTCCTTGGTCGGGGGGGAAGGGCCACAGGGCTCTGTGTCCTGCCCCCGCCCCGAGCACCAGCTCCGCACTCCCATTGGCCGGGAACCGGTGCCTGAGGGCAAGTCCTGGAGTGAAGTCCTGGAGCAATGGGTTCCGCAAGCTAATGTGTTTTGTGAAAAAGTATTTCCTTCTATCAGTTTTTAACTGGCCATCTTTCCATTTATTGACTGTCCCTTTGCTCTTGGGTTATGAAGTGAGGGTAAGAGAAGTTTCTTATCCATCTTCTCTAGACTATTCATTATTTTGTAGACATTTTTATCATGTCTTCCCCCCCTCCCCCCGCCCCCACTACTGGGTGAAATTCTCTGGGCTGCATTGACAGGAGGCCAGAGTAGCTGATCACAATAGTTCCTCTTGGCTGTTAGATCTATGTGTCTATGGATGTGTCTCCTCTCGCAGGGAAACAATTCCAGTCTTTTCAAACTCTCTTCATTGGAGAGTTCTTACTTTGCACTTATGGGTGGGTAGCACTGTAAAGACATCACAGCTGACTGCTCAGTGACGTTAGATAAAAGTCACTTCCCCAGTAGCGACACCTTTAAAAAAACAAAAGCGCAGAGGAAAACGCACTTTTGCCCTGGAGCCTTTGGAGGGAGAAATGAGACGTGTCTCTGATCATCTAGGCTGTCTGCAAAACTCTGCTCAGAGCTTAGACCCTGATCCTACAAAGACTTCTTCACGTGCTTAACTTTACACAGGTGAGTAGACCCCTTGGGTGGAATCCTGGCTTCAGTGAAGTCAGTGGGAGTTTTGCCTGCGACTGCAACAGAACCAGGATTTCACCCATTGACTTCCGTGTAGCTACTCACATGTGCAAAGTGAAGCCTGAATATACGTCTTTGCCAGACTGGTGCCTTGGATAGCTAGGGCAGAGATCTTTCCTGTCTTGTACTTTAGGGAACCATTTACACCTATGCAAAGAGGCTATGGAAGTGTTACCGAGTCAGCTTGGAGTTGTCTCACCTCTGTCTCACACAGGTCTAAGTGACTCCCCAAGATGCAAGACAGAGGAGAATTAGTGTCTTTGCTGCTATGTCTGTTAATCAACCATTCTTGTCTCCTTCTATTAGAATTTGCCATGGCTGGTTCTCAGGGACACTGCACCTTCCATTTCACCAGCCAGCACCTATAACGTTGCAGTTGACATGATTAGATGGCACAGGGTCTTGGTGGCTCCCCAGCCTGCTGCGTTGTTCTGCAGCAGCAATGCCCGAACCATGCTGGGGTCTTGCAGTTTCTTTACTCTTTTTGCTCCAAACCAGTCTTTTAGGGAGGAAAGTGAGTCCGGGAAATGGTGGTTCTTGCCACCTTGAAATCAACCCCCTTCAGCTCTGCCATCCAGCATTCCCACTGGAAGTCTTGGAAATCTTGCATTCACGATGTGTCCAGCGACGTTTGTGTCAGTGGATTTAAACTTTGGATTTGTGTGACCAAGGAATCCCAATTCTCTTGCCTGCGTACCCCCGTCTCGGCCTCTCCCCCCTTCCTTCTCCAGGCTGTGAAACAGCACAAGGAGACTCTTTGTACGCTCCTAATCCTGAAGCAACACAGCTTTAGCAACATCCAGGGATAAAAGCACCATCAAACCACAACTTTATGGGGGAAAATCTCCTCTAATCCCTCGCTTTAGCTAAACAAAGCTTCTTGCCCTAATCCGCTATCGCTTTAAAAAAAAAAGCTCAGATTTTGTTTTTAGTAAGAAGATGATCCAAAGGACTAATTTTGAGAGAGACTAACCAACTCTGACAGCCTTTAAAATAGACGACGAGAAAATAGATGCAAACTTCCCTCTCAATTCAAGGTTTTTCAGGCTATGCAATAAGAAAAATATCAAGGGTTTAACTGCTTTCCCTTAAGCTCACTCTTATTGTATTAAATGCTCTGGCCAACTCAGATTCAAATCGCCAGGCCTAAATGCCATTTGATCTTTAAAAGGAGTGTAAAAAGTGTGCATATTATCCTCAGCAAGGCAGTCCAAGGAAAATCAATTATCATAAACACGGATTATATTACACACACCGTCAATATCGAAAAACAAACACAATGCTGATAATAGCCTATTGAAGCCTCTTTCATTGGAAGTAGCTTTTGATTGCATTAAAAGATAGTTCTGTATTAATGGGGTTTTTTTGGTGGGGGGGAGGTGTGAGAGCTAGGGATGGGTAAACCAGTTTACAAATACTCAACCCAAATCTCTACCCCAAACTTGAACCATTTCCCAGCTTTGGTTTGCAAGGGGAAAAGTTTGGCTACTTTTTTTGTCTGGTGGTTTAAATTTTTGTGCTGCTTGTTCGATTGGGAGTGGAAATACCACGACAGTGGATGAATCGCTAGATGCCTTTAGAGTACAATGCGGGTCCTGTTTATTTTGACAGGCGTCAGTCTGTCCGGCATATGTATAGAGTGCCCATCACCATAGTCCATAGGTCCATATAATACATTATAATAAGGCAAACACTCAGTGGACAATGCTCTCTTCTTCCCTGGATTTAGCTGTATCAACCTGAGTTTGGGGGGCCTTTTTTGTTCTCGTAGTGCTCAGATTACTCAGGGCAGAGCTGTGATGGAATTATAACTCAGTGGCATAATTCAGTCCCTGCATCTCCTTTGTTCCAAGGGAGAAGGAACCTGTACCAGCACTTTTCCTGGCAAAGCTTGCTTCCCGCTTCGCTCCAGCTGAGCTGCACTGCCAGGATGGGAAATAGTGGCATCTCAAATTGTTCTCCTGATGAAGGGAGCCTACACAGAAAAGTGAGGGTGATTCTTCTGCCATTTTGCATTGTTGCACCGTGTAGATTTTGTCAGAAAACACCATTTCCATACCCCGAGACGTTCTGACATTTCAAGGTTTGTTTTGTTCCGGATGGGAATGAAAAGTCGAAATTTTGCAACGGAAATTCTGTTTTGATCATGTGGAATTGTTTCATTTTGCTCGTGTCAAAATGTGAGCATCAAATAGAAAATATTCAGTCAAACGCCCGTGTTGGATATTAAACGAAAGATAGAAAATGGAACATTAAACTCAATATGTTGACACAATATAAAAGTCCAGGCAAAATGAAATATGAGAAAATGGTTTGACCTCAACAAAATGGAAGGAGAAGGTTGAGACAATTTGTTTGGAAGCTTTCCCATGGAAAACATTGTCATAATGGAGGTGGTCCCATGAAATGTTTCAATTTGAGAAAAGTACATTTTCCAATGGAAAACCACTCTGTCAAAAAAAAAAAAAAGTGACCAGTGTTAGCACAAAGCCAGCTCACAAGTGAGCCTTTGAAATTTTGTTTGTTACCATCTTCTCATCGCTATTTGTATCAGCTGGGAACAAATGCCTTTTGTCCATTGGGCTGGCTGTGGGGAAATCCTTTTCCCTCGTGATGCACACCCTCGAGCTTTAGAGGCCTGTATATTTTGGCCTCACTCGTAAATTTGAGTTGAATATTTTGCATTGGTGTATTACATGGGCTTAGACATCCATCCAGAGGCAGCTGATCAATGTTTATAACAAGGAATGATATTTAGTACGAACACCAGGATGCAGTGGAAATCTTGCAGGAAAGCTTTGTTCTAGACTAAAGAGATGTGTATAATCTTTGGCTAAACTCCAGCTAGGCCCCAGCCTTCCTATGCTTATCCAAACTGAATGGAACCCTTTGTAGTTCACCCATCATTGGGGTGTGTGTGTGAACCTGGTAAACACTATTTGTAAATGAAAATCTCCAAAGTCCATATCCTTTTATACTAAAAGTTTCCCTTCCTCATTGACCTGTGGCCAGAGGTGACTCCTGATTTGAATAGCAAACAGTAGCTTTTCCTTCCTAGGACACAGTGGCGATGCTTTTTTCTTGCAATGAGCGGTGATATCGTTCTGCAGAACCATACTGCTCTGGCCCTGCAGTGTTCAGCCGGTCCCTTACGCCTGAAAAGCTCTCTGATGATATTGGAGTGGACCCAGGCCATAGCAGATTTTAGAAAGGCCCTACCAGGGCCCCTGGCTCACAAGAAGTCACCAAGCCTGACCAGTTTCTCTACAAGTAGATTATAATCAGCTGTAGCTTCTTGGGTGGTGGCGTTGCCTTCCAAAGGTCTTGTGCAGAGCACTGGGTTTTGAGACGCATCCGTCACTTTTGCTGGTGCAGTTCGTAGCTCTTAGATGTCTAACTACCTGAATGAGACCGCAACTTATGCCGTCACATGTCTACGTTCCATGGATTGTGCTTTCTGTATAACTGCAGGAACAACTATTGGTTGGCCCACAAAATCAGGTGGGCCGGTCCTTTTAAAAGACAATGGACTGATTTTCAAAGGAGCTGAGGGCACCTCTAGCTCCCCTTGACTTTAGCAGGAGCTGTAATTGTCCGGCGCCCCTTGAAAATCAAGCTCCATGTTTTCAGCCTTCATCTTGGATGAATGTCTGCAGGAATGGCTGAAAAGAACAATTTGTTGGGGTTTAGAAATGCTCCGCGCCCCCGTTTCAGAACCTTGGCGGTAAAAGGAGTTCCCACCATATCGTGTGGAATAGCCTGGGATACTAACTCCCTTCCTTCAGCAAGCCATTGATACTTTGTAACCACCAGCCTTTTTAGCATTCTTCCACTGGAGCAGGACAATGGGAAAAGCACTTTCATTTGGATTTGTGTTAATGAAATTGAACAAGCACCAGGAAATTTGCACTGGGAGCTCTGTTTTAAGGACTTGATTAACAAAAAAAAATTTGTTGGCAAAAGCTTATTCCAAAAAAAAGCATCTGGCGGACAGAAGGCAACCCCCTTGTTTTCACAAATTGGAAGAGCGTGAGGGCTGTGAATTACAGAGATAGGTTTGGATCTGAGTCTGACCTCCATCGATGGTTGAGGAGGGGATCAGATCCAGTGATGCAGTTGGGCTAGTTATCGATAATTGATCTGGCCTGTTCATTGGCTAATAAGCCACAAAAGAAGTGCATTCTTGCCAACCCTTGCAATATTTGGGGTTGTTCTTAAAGTCCCAGCTCCTGGAGTCATGTGATTATGTGAGACGATCTCCTTTCATTTCTAGCCCTCACGGATGTAAAGCAAAGATTAAAATTATGACCCGGCCTGAAGATTTAGAAACCAGGAAGCAAACAGAACGCAGAATGTATATTTGAAAAAATCTCATGGCTTTTAAGCCAGTCTCATGATTTTGGGGGGCCTGAGTCATGATTTTTTGAATATTTGGTGTTGGCAGTATTGGGACTGCTACTCAAATGGTAGCCTCACTCCAGCATAGTTATCAATGAAACTATTTGATTAAGGGGATGAGATGAATAGCAACATATCATAGGGTACATCAGCACATTAAAATAATCCCTGTGGCACAGAGTCTCAGAACCAGAATCAACTGACCCAGGCTCGTGAGGTTCATGCTGCAGGGCACATGTTTCCTCTGGGGCTGGAGCCAAGCCGCTCATACCAGGCAAGGTGGGGTGGGATTCAGAACCCAGGCTCCAGCCTAAGCAGCAAAGTCTGCACGGCTCCATAGCACGAGTCCCGCAAGCCCGAGGCAGGTGACCTGGGTCTGAGGCTCACTGATGCAGTGTGTTTCTTGCAGTGTAGGCATACTCCTTGGTTTCCTTGTGACACCGGAGATTAAATGGATACAGGCCTCCCTGTAGTTCCCACGGTTGAGGCCTTTGGTTCCAATCTTCCCTTTGCAGGATACCTGTAAGTCCAGTTGAAATGAATAATAATAATAATAATAATAACACTTAGCTCTTATCATCCAGAGATTTCAAAACACTTTACAAAGGAGGTGAGTATCACCATCCCCCATTTTACAGCTGGGGAAACTGAGGCAGAGGGTGTGACTTTCCCCAGGTCACCCAGCAGCAGAACGGAGACTAGCACCCAGGTCTCCTGAGTCCCAAGCTGGTGCTTCATCCACTAGGCCACACTGCTTTGCTAGCTCCCTAACTTAATGGGAACAGAGGGTACTCAACAGCTCTCAGGATCAGGCCTGTGGAGGGATAAAGAGTCTCTGCCTGTGTATGCAGAAAGCTGGGGAAACGGTGAAAGACTTTTAGAACCCAGCAGGAAATGTTCATTTTGAGAAGAGATGAACTGTTGTCTGATGGTTAAAGCTCGGGACTGGGATGAAGGAGAGCTGAGTGCTGGTCTCGGCTCCACCACAAATTGGAGAAGTGTCCGCAAAAGTGCCTGGTCTCAGTGTACCCAGCTGTAAACTGGGGAGGATGATATTAACCTACCTAGTTCCGTTTATCACTCCGAGATCTTTGGTTAGAAGGAGTTATAGGAATGTAAAATATTATCTATATCTATAGATATTAGCAGGCTATATAAGAGCTAGATAGGCATCATTATAGTGGACCACCAGGCCTGCTTAGTGAAAGTTTTTAAATGAGCTTTCTGTTTAAAGCGCAACACTTGAAAATGCTCCAAAATCCATGCGGTGTTGTTATCTTGGACTGATTGAAATGTGCAGCCAGGACAGTGCTGCACATGAGAGCAAATGAAATGTGGTAGGTCCAGCATCCACAAGGAGGAAACCCAATAATGTATCAGTATTTATCCTACCGCCTGGGTATCTAATACTAATGCCTAGCTCTCTTATAGCACCGTTCACCCATCGATTTCCAAGTGCTTTACAAGTGAGCGCAATGTCATTATCTGCATTTTATAGATGGGGAAACTGAGTCACGGCGAGGGGGGGGGGGGAGTGGCTTGCCCTAGGTCACCCAGAAGGGCAGTAGCAGAGCTGGGAATTAAGCATATATATTCTGGAATTGGATCCAGTGCTTTATTCACTGGGCTCCCTTGCCTCTCTAGGTTAGGATTTCCCACGGCGTGCATGATGTCGGATGCTAAGCTCCATCTCACAAGAATAGAAAAGTACGAGCAAGAATTGTAAAAACACGTAGCGTGCCGGCATTGCTGCCGGAGCTGAAGAACCTGCTGGAAGGAAACAAAAGTCGTTGACAAATAGATATTTTTATTTTGTTGTATTTCTCTTTCTCTGATAAGGCAGGAGAGCCAGGGGGCGGGAGGGTGGAATCCCATGATTGCAAAATACCTTCAATCAAGTTCTCCCTCTTCCTGACAGCTCAGTTCCAGCCACAAGAGCCTTAATGATTTTTCTTTTTTGGCCATGATGCCATCGGGGCAAGTAGGCGCCCTCAGAGAGAGCGTGAGCTTTCAGCAGACTGGAACAGTAAGTAGACAGCTGAAATGTATCTTTGAACTCGGGCAGGGAAAGGTATTTTGCAGCACACGTCCATTTCAGGGACCTTTCCTCCCATAGCGGGTTGTTGAACATTGCCTCCCCCATTTGGAGACGCCAGCCTTGTCAATGCAGGGCTGGTAGGAAGCAAACGGCACAAAGCTCATCACTGCGGTTGGCACTCAGGCTGGCACCAGAAAGGGGACGGAGATCTGAACTCCCTTCTCATCCTCAGAGGTGGTCCCTGCCGCTCAGCACAGAGGCGCCTTGCCAGGAGGGGGAAAGCGCTCCTGGCTACCCATGCTGTGTTTGTTCTGTGGATAAATAAAGGATCTCTCTCTCCCGGGGCTGCCAATCCGGCACAAGTTGTTTTTGAAAGGCCTTTGTATAGGGAGATAGTTGGGTTTTCCAAAGTTGGCAACTGTTTTCTTAGTACATTTGTTCTTCATGTATCTAAGGACAAGTTATAATTCTGATGCAGGGCTGAGACCGCTCAAAGAGCAGGATTGAAATGAGTAACTGATTTCAGATTGAATAGAGCCTTGTGTAGTGGTTTGGGGGAGCGGGAGAGACACCTGGATTCTGCTCCCAGTTCTGCCGTCGGCTTGCTGTTTGTTCTACCTCAGTTTCCCCATCTGTACTCTGGGAGTTATCTACTGCATACTGCTTGGTTAGCTCACGGCGGTGATGGGAGAGTGGCACTGACCCCATTGTGGAACACGCCATGGTGGTAGCTCCCATGCATCGGCTGTGGGTTTCTGACATTCCCCTCCTTCGCCCCACTGCACCCCCACACCTTCTGCAGCCAGCAGCAGACCTAAAATGCAGGTTCTCACCCTAGCACAGGGTTGGGGGCACAGAAACATAACACAGACCCAGGCTGAGGTCTGTCAGGCCTGTTTCCCCCGCCCCCATATCACTCAACCCCTTCACAATCACGTACTGCCGGATGAGCAGAGAGCTCTCCTCAACGTCTAGGGGCAGGGAAGGGAGGCAGCTGAGTCCCTTTCCATCTCCCCTCCATAAGCGTATCTCATAGATCCAGGGATATCCACCTAGCCATCCATATCACAGCTTCTATCCTTGTATATTCCATACAGCTAGGAAGCAACAACATCGTCTAGAGCAGGGGTGAGCAAACTATGGCCCAGGGGCCACATCCGGCCCGTCAAACATTTTAATCCAGCCCTTGAGCTCCTGCCGGAGAGCGGAGTCTGGGGCTTGCCCCGCTCTGGCGCTCCAGCCAGGGAGTGGAGTTGGTGGTTTTCCCTGCTCTGTGCATGCCGTGGCTCCGTGTAGCTCCAGGAAGCAGGGACATGTCCCCCAGCTCCGGCTCCTACGTGTAGGGGCAGCCAGGGGGCTCCGCACACTGTACCTGCCCCAAGCGCTGCCCCTGCAGCTCCCATTGACTGGGGCGGCGCCTGCAGACGGGGCAGCCTGCAGAGCCGCCTGGCCTCGCCTCCACCTAGGAGCCGGAGAGGGGACATGCCGCTGCTTCCAGGAGCTGCTTGAGGTAAGCGCCACGTGGACCCTGCACCCCGACCCCCTCCAACGCCCCTGTCCCAGTCCTGATCCCCCTCCCGCCCTCCGAACCCCTCGGTCTCAGGTCAGAGCACCCTCTTGCACCCCGAACCCCTCATCCCGAGCCCCACCCCAGAGCCTGCACCCCCAGCCAGAGCCCTCATCTGGAGACCCATCCCACACCTTGAACTCCTCATTTCTGGCCCCAGAGCCCACACCCCCAGCCAGAGCCTTCACCCCCTCCTGAACCCCAACCCCCAATTTCTTGTGCATTCATGGCCCGCCATACAATTTCCATGCCTACATGTGGCCCTCGGGCCAAAAAGTTTGCCCACCCTTGGTCTAGAGGATAGGGCACTGGATGGGGAGCCAGGAGACTTGGCTTCTTTTCCTTGCTTTTTCCCTATCCTGCTGTGCAACCTCGAGCAAGACGCTTTCCCTTCTCCCTGCCTGTGTTTTCAGACTCACCCCATGTCGGTCGCGTCTATTTCCAGTTTTAAGCTCTTGCAGCCGTGTGCGGGTGCAGTACCTAGCGTCATCATCTCTAACTGGGATACTAGGCCGTGCCATAATCCAAATAAGAGATCATAAGAAATGCCTGGGCTACACAATCTGTTGCAAAGATACGATCTGTTACAACCATATGGCTAAGATCTGTTAACATTTATTACCCATTGTACGTTACTCTTCTCCCTGGCACTAATGCGGACTGCTGTTATCATGCATAGCTGATCATACTAAACCAATTAGGTGGAAGAGTTGATGACAGGTTCCCCTTTCATCTGCTGCCGTTTCGATTGCAGAAGTTGACTATGGTGCTTCTCCTAGACGTTGATCCCAGAAGCACCTCGACGGCGGTTGCTAATCTGGTTAAAATATTTACAAGTCTCTTTCTCTTCCCCCTTTCCCATTACGGTTGGCTAGGCAGAGATTTCTTAGAAGTACACAAGTCCACCACTGTTTTAGTGGTGGGTTGGTATTATTCTCATATTGTACCTACACAATGGGTGACAGATAAAAGGAGCTTCCAAGCTTACCAAGTTGACTTTTCTTAGGCAGTATTAGGTTGCGTTTAAAATCGGTACGATGCATTCCCATCCCCACCCTGGAGCGTACAGTAGAGCAAAAGTAACTATGCCTGAACACAGGTTAGGGTAATGAAACTTTCTGGTGTATTAATATTTACGACGCAGTAGCTGCAGATAAAAATAGTGAGTCTATATTAAAACACACTCATATTGTTCCCAGTCCCGCTCCAACTGAAGTCAATGGCAAAACTACCACTGACTTCCAGGCCTAGGATCAGTGTAATTTATGTCAATTTCCTATATAGGCAGTGTGGTCTAAGGAG
The DNA here is from genome assembly GCF_016161935.1 of Mauremys reevesii. Lineage (NCBI taxonomy): Eukaryota > Metazoa > Chordata > Testudines > Geoemydidae > Mauremys > Mauremys reevesii. The sequence goes on along the minus strand of NC_052630.1, from coordinate 103,591,387 downwards.
TACTGGTGTTGACTGGGCCTCAGGACTCCTGGATTCTGTTCCTGGGTTTCTTCCCAAACTTACTGTTTGATAAAGGATGAGTCACTTACCCTCTCTGTGCCTCAGTTTCCCTAAACTAAGGATGATAATATCCAGGGCAAATACTGGGGGACAATTTTTGCATATTCATTCCAGTTTTTACATGAATTTGCATAGCTGGGTTTGCATCCTGTTTTTTGTATTTTATTAATAGGCCTGATCCAAAACCCATGAACTCAATGGGACTCTTTCCAGTAGTTTTTGGATCGTACCATCTATGGACATAGTACTTAGATCAGTGATACTCAGACCTCAGAGGTTCAGGAGCCAAATTAGTGATCAACATTACCCCAAACAGACACAGTAGTGTGAATTCATTGTTTCATTTACTATAGTACTGTATATTCATATTTAAACAGTATGAGGGGGAAATATTGTGTGTGTGCGTATATATATATGCACATATAAAATTCTCACAGTTAGTTAATAATTTAGTGCAATAACTTAATTGGATAATAATGTAATAAAAACATCCTGATTGGTTAATAACTGTGATTGATTAATAATCACACAATGTTTTAATATCATGTGCTGCAAAGAGCCGTAGGAGACACATTAAAAAGACACTTCTGTCTCTTGAGTTTTGGTCTGAGTATTACTGATTTTGAGGGAGATTCACCATCTCTAAGTAACACTTACAGAAAACCACCATCTGATAATGGCTAGGCAGGTTAGATGGCTAGAAACCACACGATAGAACTGATAGATGTCTAGAACCAGTCTTATATGATTTATGTGGCCAGTAAGAATTAAGCAACATGGATCAAAGAGCAAGCCACAGAATAGAGCTGGCCAGAGGACAACAATTCCATTTCCCGGCAGCCTTGAGGTTTCAAAATTTGTTTTCATTCCTCACTGGAACGGCAACAAAACCATTTTCATGAATCAGAATTGTCTCAAAACATCCATTTTCAGATAGCAAAGGTCCGGTTTTTGGATTGTAAAGGTCAGATTTTTCAATACCTCTCTGGTCAGAAGTGACCAGAGACCCCTGAACCTTAGAAACCTTCTAGTCAAAAACTTTGTCAAAACTGATATGTCTCCACGAAATATTTTGGCTTTCATGAAACAGCATATATGGCTGAAAAGACATTTAATCAAAAATGTTCCAACCAACTCTAACACAAAGCAAACAAGATGAATGAAAAATTGCACTGAACAACAAATAAACTTGAGAAAATTCTTCAAGGGGAGAAAGACCAAATTGATCGAATACAACATTTGCTTTGAATTATTTTCTCAGCACATGCACCAATTCTGAGGGTGCTCCAGGGCTCAAGCACCCACTGAAAAAAAATAGGGGGTGCTCAGCACCTGCAGGGCTGGATTAATCTTTTGTGGGCCCTGGCACCCGGACTGCAGCCCTTCCCTCACTCCAACCACACTCCGCCTGAAGCCCCACCCTCACTCCGCCTGCACTACTCTCCGAGGCCCACCCAATGCTCAGCCCTGAGGCCCCGCCCACTGCTAGGCCTCGTCCCCCTGAAGTCCCGCCTGCTGCTCGCATGACAGGGAGGGCAAAGAGTGGAGCACCCACCAGAAAAAACAAAAGTCGGTGCCTGTGTGTCTCAGGTCTAATATGTACCTACCTCCCAGGAGTAACATTTAACAGTAATTTTATATTTTTAATAATGAGTTGGAAGAAAAGATAAAATCATCACTGATAGTTTGCAAATGATACCGAAGTTGGAATGTTGCTAAATAATGAAGAGGAGAGGTCACTGATACAGAGCAAAATGGATCACTTGTTAAGCAATGCGAGCAAACAATACACATTGTAATATGGCTAAATGTATATGTGACCCTGGGAGCCCAGCAGAGGGCCTCCTATACTATAACTCACATCAGGCCTGACACAGGCATTGCCCCAACACACTATTGTCATAATACGTATCTCAAAGGGGTCATGTATGATATCCTATGTAAACTGGTGATATGCTGGTCCCGAAAATCATTGTGTGATGTCTGTATGGGCTGCGGACAAAGAGTTATAGATATGTGCTGGAAATATGTTCTTCAAATGTGTTTGGGAGGCAGGGCACAAGTCCACCCTGCCCTAGACAAAACAGTGTGTATTCATCTGTTTGACTGGCTTAATTGCAAACAGAGGAAAATGAAAGTACATTTACATATAAGGTAAACAAAGCCATCAGGCTACACAAGCAGGGGAGAAGACCATTTAACAACCACATTGGGAGACAGAATCTGCACCCCAGGGAGCCTTCTTGGCTGGGAGGCAGACATTGGACTTTGGGGAACATCAGGGGAGCAGAGAGACATTTTAGTTATTTATCACTGAGGGGGCATAAAGGACCAGTGAAAGTTGGGTCCTCTTGTCCTGGAAGACAAGAGCTGCTGGAAACTTGATGCAAGTGAGAAATCTGCTTACACAAAGATTGTAACTTGATAAAATTAAATTTTAGTCGCTAGAAGAGTGGGTTGTTTTTTTTTTTTGCTTGTATCTTTTTGACAGCGAGGGTAATTAGCCATTGGATAAACTTACTCAGAGTTTTGGTGGATTCTTCATCACTGGCGATTTGTAAATCAAGATTTCAAATTTTTCTCTAAGATCCGCTCTAGGAATTATCTTGGGGAAGTTCTCTGGCCTGTGTTATGCAGGAGATCAGCCTGGATGGTCACTGTGGTCCCTTCTAGCCTTGGAATCTATGTGTGTGGTGAGGATTAGTTAACATTTGTAAAGTGCTTGGAGCCCTTCAGATGAACGGTGCTATGCTCAGATTAAAAAGACATGAACCGAAAACCCACACTTCTGTCAGAAAATTCAACATCTATTGTTGTAGTAATAATAATAATAAAAATAATTAATACATAGTTAATGGTACCTAGCTCTTATATAACCTATCTCCTAAGATTTCTATCACTAAGCCATAGATTTTAGGGCCAGAAGGGGCCATTTTGATAATCTAAGTCTAACCTCCTGTATAACCCAGGTCAGAGAATTTCACCTAGTAATGCCTGCATCGAGCCCCTAACCTGCATCGAGCCCCTTTTATAAAAGAAAATAAGATAATGTGATTCTAAACCCACAAGTGTTGGCAGGGAAGTGTGGGTACAGGTAGAGAACTTGAAGCATCTTTTAGCTCATTTCTGGAAACAGATTGTTTCAAGTTGATGGGGGGTCAAATTTTCAAAAGTGCCAGTGGCCTTAGACTTCTAAAGGCCAGATTGTCAAAGGTATTTAGATGCCTAAAATACAGTGGGATTTTCAAAGGCACTTGGGGGCCTGATTTCAATGGGAGTTAGGTTCCTAGATGCTTCTGAAAATCCCACTAAGTGCCTAAAAATCTGGCCCCAAGTCCCGTTTGAAAATGGGGCATAGTCTGCCAAGACATGGAGGGTATGTCTACACAGCCAGTCAACAGACTGCTGCTCTAAACATAGCTGTGTAGACAGTGCTTTAAAGTTGTAGTTCATGCTGGAACTCAGGCTCTGAAGCCTACCCCCTCTGTAGGCTGCAGAGCTCTGGTCCAAGCTGCAGCATCTACACAGTTATTTTTAGTGCACTGGTGTGATTCTGAGTCTATCGACCTGTGCTGGGTGCTTACTGCTGAGGGCTTTGTAGGTTCATCTCTAAGGGCTTGTCTACATTACCTGCAGGATTGACGGGCAGCAATCAGTCCCGCAGGGGTCGATTTATCGCGTCTAGTCTAGATGCGATAAATCAACTGCTGAGCGCTCTCCCGTCGCCTCTGCCTGCACTTCTCACTCCGGTGGAGTACCAGAGTCGATGGGGAAACGTCAGCTGTCGACTCACCGCAGTGAAGACACCGCGGTGAGTAGATCTAAGTATGTCAACTTCAAGTACGTTATTCACGTAGCTGAAGTTGCATAACTTAGATCAATTCCCCCCCAAGTGTAGACCAGGCCTAAGTGTTTTTGAAAAGTTCACCCTGTGTCTTTTTAAAGCTTCATTAAGATTTGACAGAACCTAGGCTGCAAAAGAATGTAATTAAAGCAATTAGGAATTATTCCTAATTTACCACTAGAGAAGACTAAATTATAAATAAAGACAGTAATTTGGGATGAAGGGTTAGTCTTGGAAACCGAGGCGAAGAATTTGGTTGAAATAATGCAATAGCCATTCGGGGTAATTTTTTCCTTTTGAGGTTAAAAATATTATCTTGAAAAATTACAGAAGGTGAATGAAAATTTTGGCCCAGCCTCGGTTATTGTAAATGGGTGTAGTTTCATTTGAGTGCCCATGGAGTTATACCGATTTACATCAGCTGAGGATTTGACAAGCAATATTTACAACTCCAGCTGAACAATGACATCGTATCTAAAAGCTTCCAGCGTACTGGGACCTTGGAAAGGTGAGTTTCTCATAACGTAGTAGAACAGGAGATATAACAGTATTGTTACCTCCGTGCATGCAAATAGTGGCTTTCTCCAACTGCTCCTTCTCCTGGGGTTACTAAAATGCACTATATTTAATAAGAGTTAATCCCTCTGATGCAGTTCCTGGTCTTGCCCTTTGGAATTGGATTAAGATTGATGCACCATAAAGAGTTTTTAATGCCAACAAACCTAATGTGTTATAGGATGTGGACGTTGTAAACATGGTGCAGATGCTATTAACAGAATAGCCTTAGGTCTCTGCCCTAGGAAGAGCTGAACAATGGCCTCTCACCCAATTTAACTACGCAGGACACTAAGGCAGGGACAAAAATAGATGAGATGGGAAATAATAGTGTAGGCTGGTTTTCTGTCATGATCTCAAATGCACAGTGGATGAATATCCAAGCAGAGTCAGTGCCCATAATGTGGCCTCTCTGAGATTCCGCTTCAACTTTGCAGCCCAATGCCGCATTTGCTGAAAGTTGAGGGAAGTTTTACTACTGATAAGAATGGAAAAGGGTTGGGGATTTAATGTTGTTTCAGGGTAATATACATCCATCCCCTCCCCCCACCATTGTATTTTTGTTGTTAGGAGTAGCAGTGTGCACTGAAGTGTTCTGTTTCCACGTGTGGCTTGCAAATCAAATCCTTTTGGTCTAAAAGAACAGCCTTGTATTGTCAGATTAAGGAAAATGATAGCAAGAAAGGATTAAGGTGAAGTCTGCATGAGAGAGAGCATAGTGTGAGCGCCTCTTCTCTAGCAGGCTGGAGCAGCTCTAGGATTAAAAGGGCTGCTGTGTCTGCGTACCAGGCAGAGTGTTTAGATATTTAAAGATGCATTACACAAAAACAAAAATATTCATACTAGATTGGTGGGGTGAAAATTTTGAAACATTTTCCTGTCCCAAATTGGAATAAAATGTTATAAGAACATAAGAACGGCCATACCGGGTCAGACCAAAGGTTCATCTAGCCCAGTATCTGTCTACCGACAGTGGCCAATGCCAGGTGCCCCAGAGGGAGTGAACCTAACAGGCAATGATCAAGTGATCTCTCTCCTGCCATCCATCTCCATCCTCTGACAAACAGAGGCTAGGGACACCATTCTTACCCATCCTGGCTAATAGCCATTTATGGACTTAACCACCATGAATTTATGTCAACATCTCAAAAACGTTTGGAATTCAAATGAGTTCAAGTCAATCAAACTATTTTGTCTAGATAATTTCAACACCTTTTGTTTCAATTTTGACCATTTTTCTACTATAATTAGTTTAAACTTTGAAATGAAAAGTTGTTTTGAGAGGGAAAACCAGAATTTTTCATTTAAAGTATTTCCAAATGAAATATTTTGACAATTTCAAATTTTTTTCAGGTTAAAAATTTGTAGAAATCTGACCCTTTTGCCACAAAATATTTCAATTGCCAACAAATCGACATTTTCCAGTGAAAAACATTTTGTTGAAAAATTCCCAACCAGCTCTATTTCACGTATACCGCAGACATTTACTTTATCCTTGTGGTGCCTTTATGATGATTTATCCTTTTTTTTAACATTGTCCCCAAAATGAAGAAAATGAAATACCCTAAAACAGATGCCCTTCCCTGCTTCCAGCAAAACGTATACATAATTTGAAACACTGCTTTAAACCATAGGAATACGTTAGAGGTGACACTGTTTCAGACCTGTTTTAAACAGTTTACACTTGGCTACATCTTCATAAACAAGGATTTATAAAAAAAAATGTCAATGAGCTGCCCACTGCTCTCTGCTGGGTGGAATAGGAATGGCTCAACTGCGTGTCTGTGTACTGCTAACTGCAGGGTCTCCACGGCTCATACTCTAATAACCACCTTTTCTCCCCTCTTTTTTTAACCATATCCAGTAGTAACAATCATGAATGTTTCATGTGTCATGGGCTGCGTAATAACATGAGAGGACTCTGTGTTTCTAAAACTAAACTGGCTCTTTATTAAGGGAATTATATGCAGAGGTGCTGCAACCACAGCTAGCATTCCAGCCATGTGCATGCAGACTGTCTTCCTGGGGCCCCCTCCAAACTCTTCCCTCCTGCAACTTGTGCTCTTCTCTCCAAGTTCCACGCAGGTGGCCCCAATAACATCCTTTTATAGTTGTTGTTATATGTTTTTAAGACCTCCCCCTCCTTCCTACATTAGTCCAAAAGACCCTATCTATGGTGACCAGACAGCAAATGTGAAAAACTGGGACAAGGGTTGGGGGTAATAGGCACCTACATAAGACAAAGCCCCACATATCGAGACTGTCCCTATAAAATCGGGACATCTCGTCATCCTAACCCTATCCAAGAGAAAAACAAACAAACAAAAGTCCATCTCAACCAATATTGGCAGGTTCTTTTCCAGTAGTTAAAAGGTTTATTTCATTTCCAGGAAGCAAAAAGCACTTTCCTGAAATTATCATGAGTCGTATCACGGTGGCACCCAGAGGGCGCAGCTGAGATCAGGACCCCATTGTGTTAGGTGCTGTACGCATGTAGTAAGAAGCAGTCCCTGCCCCAAAGAGCCTGCAGTCCCAATAGACAAGACAGGCAGTAGGTGGGAGGAAGGAAGTGTTGCCGTCTCTGTTTTACTGATGGGGAACTGAGGCACAAAGAGACAAAGTGATACCCAAGGTCACACAGTCTCTAAAGCAGCGTTGGGAATTCAACCAAGACCTTCTGCATCCCGGTGTAGTGCCTTGACCGGAATACAGTCCTTCCTCTCTCCAAGCTTCTATCCATGGTTCCCAGACACCCAGTCTGTTATGTTAATCCCAGAACAAACTGCAAATACTGGGGATTATAGCACTTCCCTACCTCAAAGGTCTGTTGGGAGGATAAATACAGTAAAGATTATTAAGTGCCCAGCTGCTACAATTATGGGGGCCATATAAGTGCCTTAAACAGGTCCTACAAGTGCATAATAGCATTCAGGAGAGAAGTCCCGTTGACTTACATTGGACCGCTCATAGAAGTAAATTACTGTGTGTGCATAAGTGGTTGCAGGTCTGCAATAAATAAATAAATACATAAACATGTAGCTTTTTTGAATAAATTCAGTTTTATTTTAACCCCCGTCCCCTCAATTTAATGTCTTGTGCAGTGTTCAGTACATTGTTGAGGCGAAACAAATAATGGATGCTGTGCATCCAATTTCTATGGCTGGTTGAAATTTGGAATAAGCATTGAGATTACAAAATTAGGAAAAGTCAAAGAGGGAAATGGTCAGTAAAATGTTCTCTGGTTTCCCTCTGTTCTTTGTTCTTTTAAACCAATGATAGAGCTGGTCAAAATGTTCCAGATTTCAGAATTGGAAAGATTGGGAATTTTGAGAACCATTAGAAACAAACAAAAAAAAAACCAACAACCAAAACTCACAAATTCCCTCCTCCCATTTTTTTCAACCAGCTTTACATATTATCCGTTACGTTTGTAAATTGAAGACTATGAGGGACTGACTACAACTGTGCAAATGATTCTGCTGGAACCCAATTGAGTCGTACCCACAATCAGGCTGAGTTTAACATTTTAGTGGGACTGTAAACAGTAAGCCTAGGATGATGGACATTTAAAGCCCTTCTGCAGTCCCTCCCCCCATAGATCCATAGATTCCCAGGCCAGAAGGGATCACTGTGATGTAGTCTGACCTCCTGCATAACACACACCAGAGAACTTTCCCAAAACAGTTCCTAGAGCAGATCTTTCAGAAAAGCATCTGAGCTTGATTTAAAAATCATCACCGATGGGGAATCCACCATGATCCTGGGTAAGTTGTTCTGATGGTTCATTCCTCTCACTGTGAAAAATGTGTGTCCTTATTTCCAGTCTGTTAAAACAGCCCTTCTTCCCATCTGGCTCATTTGCTCAGGGTTTTTTTTTTTTTTAACATTTGGCGCCAAATTTGGCCCTTTGAGCTACAATATTTGGAGCCTAAAATAAAATTTGTTCGGGGTTGGGAGAGTGGGTGGGCCTTTGTCCTTAATCTTATCCAGACTGACTTGTCCAAACCCTAAATTATCCCTTTCACAGTATTAAACTTTCCCATAAAGTCTCTTTCGAGGAGCAGTGAGCAGCAGGGTCACATTTCACATACAGGGTAGTATTTTAAAATGCCATGCAAGACCCTAGCAACAAACTCTGGGTGGGGTGAAAAAGATGGGGGGAATTTACATGCATCTCCTACTAAAGGTTTACCAACACACCCGTGCAATAATAACTAACATTCAAGAGGACTGGAGCTTCAGCTGGTGTACGCTGATGTAGCTCCACTGGCCTGGGAGCTAGGCTGCTGCACACCAATTAAGGATTCTTGACCAATATATTTCCCCTTACTCTTAGATGCTATTTCTAATATCCTTTGTTTTTCAGTGCAATAGGGAAGGAAAGCTGTTTGCTTAGCCCTGTGCTGGCTGGCCATTCATTCAAATGTGGGGCTTGAAATTGCAGCCAGATGCCTATAGTCTTGGATCAATATCTTATCACCCTTCCCGCGTTGCACCTATCAATGGACTTTGCAGACAGTCCCAGGTCCTAACTTGGGGGGAAGATTATTGACACTAGCAGCTGCTGCTCTGTGGTGACATTCGGAAACCAGCGTAAACAGACCCTGGGGACTCAGCCGTGACATAAAAAACAACGTGATGGATAGTCCAGGGTGACCACTGGCTCCATTGGCTGGAGGACAAGAGGAAAAAAAAAACCCAGGACAAGCAATCCGCAACCAGCCTAGGAAGATTACTGCCATAAAAGCAATGCTGGAAGGGGCTAGTTATCAAGTGGAAAACAAGAAAGTACAGCCAGCTCCCCAGTCACCAGATTTAGGGGGCTCTGGTTGGAAGGTTGGCACTCCTGTGGGCCATTAGAGCCGAAGCAGAAATGGATGCAGTAATCCAGAACATATTGAGTCTCTAGGTTACCATGAAATATAATGCAGGAAGAAATGAATTATTTTCGAAGGGAAGCTGTAGAAAGCACATATAGATTTTTTTTTTATTGGAACTGTGTTATCAACAGCCTCTCTTAATAGTCGAAAACAGTTTCTTTTGTTTTTTATAGCGTTTTAAAGATCCCTGTGGACATGTCTGTAGGGGTGGGAGGCAGAGGGGTGGGGGCAGACATCAAGGGAAAATAGATTGAGCAAGAGCAATGCCGGTTTCTTTTTGTCTTTATCGACAATTTGGCTGCACTACGTTAATGGAACTTCGTTCCTGCTTAGAAAGGGTAGCGTGTCTCCATAACGCTGCACTGAATCATTCTTTAAAACTAGACGTGAGCCTGGCATCTAAAATCTCCGGGTGCTGGATAGCTGGACCTAGTTCTTGATCTGAATGTTTGGCCTTTATCGTTGCAATGGGATGAAACCCAAACCCCAGCCATGAATGACTTTTGGGTTGTTCCGTATCCCCAGAACTGAGCCCGGATGTTGCCGCTCTCTGGTTTGAATGCCTTCATTTGCTTTTTCACTTGTTGCGAGTTTTCACCTGCTAATGACACAGAAAGAGTGTACAGGAAGGCCAGTAAATGAGAATAATGCATGAGAGTGTTCGGGTGCTTAAAAGGAGCATTTCCAAATCCAGGCGGATAGAAATTCTATTGACTTGAATAGCTCAGTGACATTCACTGGGGGTCGGGCCCTCTTCCCCTATTTGTGTGTTGCAGTGCATGCTCGTAGGAAAGGTGTATACACATACTCTATTGTCATATCACCACAAATCATCCAAATACCATGGTCCCAATACCCCCCTGTCCTCCAGAGACTCTAACGGAGGATAAGCCCTGTCTGTGATATTGATCCCTGTCAATATCAACGTACGCCAGTTCTCCTACCACACTGCAGCCTCCCGAAGAGCCCCTGCTGCCATGGAGATAGCGGGATGATAGGAAGCTGGGAGCACACAAAGAGTCAATAGAGACCAGGACATCAAAGGTATTCAGGTGCCTAACTCCCATGGGAGTTGGGTGCTATCACATTCTGGAGTGCAAATAAGACCAGTGAGGGGTTGTGTCACTGTGTGCCTTCTAACCCTAAGTGCTTCAAAAGGCTCTGCTGCTGTGATTCTCTTGTCTGGATGCTCCCAGCCAGCATACAAGCCTGCTTTGAGTGTCTGTGGGCTAAGCAGCTCTGATTCCTGCTTGTTCCCTCCAGCCACGCTTTGGTTACACCCGGCAAGGTGACCCCAACAAACTCACAGTCCCGGATTTTCCCCAAACGGTGTGGTCTGCAATGTCCAGCCCGCTCTTGGACCATTGAGATGTCAAGTTTGCTTGTTCTTTTAAGGGTACAATATCCTGCCACTTGCCATGTTAACTGGAGTGAACCTTCACTTGAAATCAAACACAGCACTGGGCTGGCATAGAAAACTGTGGCATTGCCAAAAGGGGATAGGAATTTACACGAGTTCAAGAATAAAGGATAGAGTTAGAAGATATGGTTACAAGCCAAATACAAATGAAACATGCTTTGTAGAGGTTAAGACTTAACAAAACAAGCTACAGCCTTTGTTTAAGGCAGTGTCCTTACCAGTATTCCTGCCAGCAAGATGGCTGACCACCCCCACTGGCCAGGGTCTCCCACAAAGTCCAAAGTGCTTGGTTCCTTTGTCTGCTGAAGTGAAAGATAACCTGGGGTTCTTCACCCCTTTCTTTTATAGTCCAGAACAGGTGCCTATATACCTTTGGGGATCTGGACCCAGACCTCTAATGGCTCTCCTGAGAACCACAGTTTCCTTGGGCCGAAACGTTTGCTTGGTCACAGTGCATTAAAGCCGGATCTGTTGGAATCACAAACACTGGGCCAGATTAAGTCTCATTTGAGCCCTGTTGTGAAGGGACAAGTGATATCTAGGCCTGAGGCCAGAGGTTGCCCTGCCTCTTTCTGAGAGGGAGCGATGAAGCAGAAACACCGCAAGCCTAAACTCATTGGTTTTTCCAGCACCAAGTGTGGGAATATCCCCTGGGCCGTCAGTTGCAGTTCTGTTAGGTTAGCACCACGTTCCTCCCTACATTTAAATTGGCTAAAGCGGGATACAGCAAGTGCCACTTAAATTTGGCCTGTCTGTCTCCCAATAGATGGAGATAGGGGGACAGCCAGGTCAAACGTGAGTGGGGCTGCAACCTTGTGCGCCAGGTCACAATGCCACTTATCAAATGGAGATCCTAGGGCAAACTGCCCCTTCCCCTCCCTTGCCCAGGAAGCCCTGACTGAGGGAAATGTTCACTTTAACTTGGACAAGGGGCTTTGGGAGCAGGGGACAAAGTGGGCCAGTCCCATGAAACCTGGGACTTTTGGGAGTTCTGGTACCATGCAGGAAATTCAAGCCATGGTCTGCGTATGGCCCTTTGGAAGGGATGCTAATAAGCAGCAGTGTTGCCAAGTCTCATGATTTTATCATGGCTCTTGCAATATTTGGTGTTTTCCCTCAAAGTCCCAGCTCCCGGAGTCATGGGAATACACGAGAATCTCAGCTTTCATTAAAAAAGGAAGTTTCTAGCTCTCGTGGCTTCACAGAAAGGCTTGCAAAGATGACCCTGAGTTCATCCTAACAGCTTAGAAACCAGAATGCAAATAAAAACCACGATTTTTTTTAAAATACAAAACTCATGATTTTTAGGCCAATCTTCTGATTTTTGCTTGATTTTGAATACTTGGGGTTGGCAATACTGAAGTACAGACAGGCACTGTTATAATGTTCCCATTCCGGAAGGGTGACCTGACGCTATAGCTTCAGTCATAAGAACTTTATTTCAGATCATGAGAGAACAAATTTTTTTTAAAAGGTACGACCCAGGAGAGAGAGCACAGTGTGTAGGTGCTTCCCAGCTACACCAGGCTGCAACTGCATGGAGAATGGTGGCTGCCTTCAGCAGAGTCTCTAGAAATGTAAAGGTTCTGTACACAGAAAACAACAAAAACCCAGTTACGTAACGACATACTGCAAGCCACAACGTTCAGATCATTTCAGTGAACCGAAAATTTCAATAACAGGTTTGAGAATGATGTGATTGAAATTTAAATGAAAAGTTTTCCCCCAGATTTTTCTTTCTTTCTTTCTTATCTCTGTAGTCTCTATGTACCATCACTGCATCTAGCGGCTCAGTGTAAGAAATTATAGATCCTGCTTCAACATAAAAAAGAAAGAAAAGAAAAAAGAAGAACTTTACCTTAAAGGTTTGGCTTAACGTGCTTCCAAGGTTAAAACCAACATAATGGCAAAATCTGCTGGAATCACAAATACTGGATCAGATCAAGTTTCACATAAGCCCTTTTATGAAGAGTTAATTGGTGCTTAGCCTGGACCCAGGCTCGGGAGTGAATTTCACCCAGTGTGCACAGATATGGTACAAAATAATTCCAAAGGACTCAACAAACAACGCACTACTGATTAATTAATATTTTATTTATTATGAAATCATAAATAGGTGCCCGTCCCAGGTTACGTGCGCCCTGAGGTAAATCAGTTGCATTAAAACAAACCTTAAATACCATGAGCTGCTTTTCCTAGCATAGCACATGCCAGCAAATAAAATAACTCCCACCCAGAAAACTGCTTCCACCCCTTCTTTAAATGCCTAAGACAAAAGATGGGCCTTGCAGCATTGAGGCTAACAGAGCTATGATCTGGCAGGCTGGGTGGAGGAGCAATCTCCAGAGACAAGATCTCATGAAGCAACCTCATCGCTATCTCAGGATTGGCCAGGAGGCAAAAATTACAGTGGGCAAAGTTCTGTAGAAAACAGGGAGTGCTGTGCAAAAAGAGACCGTGTAACCACGGCATCTTCCCAAAGCGAGAATTGCCCGGGTTTCTGCAGCAGGATGTGTATCCTGAGTAACAGAAGCTCTGACGTGGAATGCTCCGGAATTTCTTTCTTGCAATGCCAGTTTTCCGATCTCCTGGAAGATTTGGGGAGAATGGCACAGATTTATACGCCGTACATTTCCGCAGCTCTGACTCTCAGCGCAGTCCTGCATGGGCGTCCTTTACTTCAGTATGAAATGTAATTGAGATTGCCCTGTAGGAGCTATTTGAAATGGCTTGTGACGATGTACAAACAATTAGGCAAAGCATATTTTTGTTTATACCCTCCCCCACCCGATCACTCGTCAGAGAGTTTTAGAACTCCCTGGCCAGCCATGTTATTAAAATGTCGCACTTGGAGCCAGGACCGAACGAATCTCACAGGGTAGATTCAAGTCTCTGTTGCCCCGAGGCTGACGAGGGGGTGGAGAAAGGGGAGATGAATAGAGAAGGGGCAAAAAGCCAGAATAAAGTGACATTGGTATATAACAGGTTCAAACCCTCTGGAAGCCAGCTGGAGTTTTTCCATTGGCTTCAAAAAGCTTTGGATCAGGCCATAAACTCATTTACTCTCCTGCACCTACCCAACCCTGTGATAAATAAAACCTGGGCATTGTCATTAAAAATATTTCCAGGATCAGCATTGGCATCGGAATCAGTGTTTCGCAGCGTGATGCCATCAGCTAGAGTAATTTGACAGATGACCTAAGCACTGTGCGGCAAACGCACATCTCTGAATTGCAGGCTGAGGTTGTGGGGTAAGTTTAAGACCTGATCTGAATTGTTCTGTTTTCCAGGCTTACTGGTGGCTGCCTGCACTCTGGAGTACACGAGAACCAGCCTCTGCAAAGCATGGTGTATATAGGATTTGGAGAAGGGTGGAAAAACAAGGGCTTAATTCTACCACCTGTACTCCTGTGGACTAATGGCTTATGTCATAACTTGTTCCATCAGTCCATCGTTAAAGGATGAATGCAGATTGCATTGTTTGTTGTCTTAATTGTAAGAACTTCCTGGGAAATGGTTTTCCCATGCAGCAAAAATTTTAGGAATTCGAAAATTTTTACCCTCCGAAATCAAGCCGAAAAGTTGCAACCTCAAAAATGTTCACAAAAAAAACAGCAACAAAAAAAAGTTAAAAATATTGGTTTGGGTCAATCAGAGCATTCCATTTCAGTTACAACCTTTTAATCCTTTCTTGGCTTTGTTTTCGGTCTAATTAGCTTGCATGTTGAAACAAAATCTGTTCTGGATCGGAAACTTTTTTTCAACATGGTTTTGAGTTGGGGGGATTCCTTGAAACCTGTTTCACAAACTGCTTTTGGTTTCCACAAATTGGCGCCTTTTAGCAAAAAGCAAATTCCCGACCAGCTCCATCAATTGCCCTTTGGAATAGTCCTGTGTGGTATTTGTGCCCACTGAGGTCCGAATGTTTAGCCATTGGGCTGCAGCGCAGGGAAAGATACTTCCGAGTCCCGACCCTGGGCAAAGTGGGTAGAAACAAGTGCAGCGGGAAAATGACATGAGACATCAGGAAGGAAGAAGACTGGGGATGTCAGCAAATGCATGGAGATGTAAGGGAGATTATTCTGTGTTTATACCGCACCTAGCACAACGGAGTCTTGCTTTATGACTGGGGCTTCTTCCCATTACCATAATATACGTAATAAACAACAGCACAATGGGGTCCTGGTCCGTGACCAGATTGCCTTGGCGTTACCATAATACACCTTATAAAGCACCCAGCCCAATGGGGGTGCTGGTCCATGACGGGCTCCTTGGTGTTACTGTAATGCAAACAACAACAATAATAATATTTAGTGAGAGCAGCCCTCGGCCAGATCCTCAGCTGCTGTCCGGGCACAGCCCCGTTGTGGCACTCTGCCCATTTACATCATCTGGGGATCTGGCTCAAGGCGCAGCCTGCTGGCAGGAGTGAACTTCTGATATAGGGCCTGGGCCTGGGAGGTAGTGAGGTGCCACTGACTCCTGCCAGAACAGGGCCTGAGGAGCACTGTAAGGAGAGCACTGCATATTGTAGAAATTAGATGGGTAAGGTCGACTCGTCCGTCCCTTTCTGGAAACAGGGTGGTTGATCCCTAGAGGATGTTAGTGTTTGGCCAGGCTAGAGATTGTGTCCCAGGTGATTCGTATCTCTTGGGAGATGGAGTTGCAGACTCATAGCGATGCTGTCGTGTTCCCTGTCCCCTCCCACCACCCCAAACTACCCCAGTTATATCAGTGAATCAAATTTCTGCAAAGAGCCGTGAACCTGAGCAGTGGAATACTCTGGTTATAGGCAGACATACACAATGCCAACTCTCCCCCCACCCCCCGCACACACACCTCTTTGTCAGCTTAACGAGCCCAACAAGCTGCATGCAAACAGGGCAGGCAGGGAGGGGGAATTGTGTATTTAATCACTGAAGAAAAGGGCTGGTGATGTTTAGTACACATGGCCTGTCCTTGGGAAATTGTAGCCGGAGGGTAACAAAGTGTCCGGCTCCTCATCTGTCAGGGAATAGACTAGAGGCTGCCTTCCTCAGTCATTTCAAATAAATCTCAGTTACTGATACAAAAGGCTCTCGGGAGGTCATTGATAACCCTCAGTATGAAACCCAAACATGACCGCTACCGCCTGCTGGGGAAGGAGCAGGTTTAGAAGGGGTTAATTAGAAGGATAATGAGCTAACAAGGTTTCATTTCTGTTCAATGGCTCAATGAGGAATTCATTAGAGGGGCTTAATCTAACTGAACAATTCCAAGGTTTAGAGAGATTGGCCATTGATTGGCTACTGGGCTATTTATTTGCGGGTTTTCACTATACAGAAGGTCTCCTTTATTTATATTTTAAGGCCATTATTGGATGTACTGCGAGCAACAGCATGTTCAAGGCTGGATTTAAAAATCATAGCAATAAGCAGGAGAAGAAATATAGGATGAGATCTTCTCCCCCAGTAGAAGTTTAGC
This sequence comes from Mauremys reevesii, assembly GCF_016161935.1. Lineage (NCBI taxonomy): Eukaryota > Metazoa > Chordata > Testudines > Geoemydidae > Mauremys > Mauremys reevesii. The sequence goes on along the minus strand of NC_052630.1, from coordinate 103,575,165 downwards.
CCAAAGGGCATGTCTATACTTCACTAAAACACCCACCACGGGGTCCCACAGCCTGGGCTCCAGATCAGCCACACCATCACCGGTTCATTCACCTGCACGTCCACCAATGTAACATACGCCATCATGTGCCAGCAATGCCCCTCTGCTATGTACATCGGCCAAACTGGACAGTCTCTACGGAAAAGGCTAAATGGACACAAATCAGATATTAGGAATGGCAATATACAAAAACCTGTAGGAGAACACTTCAACCTCCCTGGCCACACAATAGCAGATCTTAAGGTGGCCATCCTGCAGCAAAAAACCTTCAGGACCAGACTTCAAAAGAAACTGCTGAGCTTCAGTTCATCTGCAAATTTGACACCATCAGCTCAGGATTAAACAAAGACTGTGAATGGCTTGCCAACTACAGAACCAGTTTCTCCTCTCTTGGTTTTCACACCTCAGCTGCTAGAAGAGGGCCTCATCCTCCCTGATTGAACTAACCTCGTTATCTCTAGCCTGCTTCTTGCTTGCTTATATATACCTGCCCCTGGAAATTTCCACTACATGCATCCGAGGAAGTGGGTATTCAGCCACGAAAGCTCATGCTGCAAAACGTCTGTTAGTCTATAAGGTGCCACAGGACTCTTTGCTGCTTTTACAGATCCAGACTAAGACGGCTCCCCCTCTGATACTCAAAGTCACAAAGGTATCAACCCCCCCAACTTCCTTTGAAATCAATGGGAGGTCGGTGCCCAAATTGCTTTGTGGCTCTGGGCCTGAGTGGCTCCTGCAGAGTGTTGAATATTCTGGTCTCTAGCATTTGCAGATCACACACTCGGGCTTTTTGCTGTCTGTTGGTTGAATTGATAAAACAGGTGCAATTTACAAGCCTGTTTCTGCCGGGTGCCCTCTGTCGCCAGGCAGGTCAATGGGCACTGGGGACATTCATCCCTTGAAGGATGCTGTCCTATGAGGGAAGGGAGAGACCGGTAACAAATCAATGGTGACCACCTGTGTAACTGGGAATGAATTATCTGCAGATAAATGTTTCCTCCTCTGCACAGTATTTGCATCCTAATTTCTCTCTGCCTTGGCTATTATTTTACTCTGTAATCACAGTGCTGCAACAGACGAGCTGAGGAGTTAATGTTTGGCTGTAGATTTGGGCTTGCATTGGAGGCTGAATCGGGGCTAGATTTTGGATCTGGCTGGGCTGAAATCTCTTGAGTTGTTCTTGTGAGATTTTAACCTCCCAGGGCAGAAATCGAATGACAATTGACAGCCTTGCAAGAATTCTTGTGCCATTTCAGATACATTTCAAGCAGAGCAAAAAAATATAGTTCCCTTCTGGTTTGGGATCGAGTCCAGAACCAAAACACACATGGGTTGAAATGTGAACTTTGGGTTTTAGATGATTATTTAACATGGAGTCTGTTTCTTTAACTATGTAAAGCAAATTGGGTTACATTGTGTACAAAATTGGCTATATTAGACTGTTGCATTGTAGGAAAAACCTATAGTATTCATAGAGTTTAAGGCCAGCTCAGACCATTAGATCATCTAGTCTGATCTATATATTACAGGCTATTACATTTCACCCAGTTACCCTATACTGAGGCCAATATATTGTGTTTGACTAAAGCATCTGCTCCAGAGAGGGATCCAGTTTTGATCTGAAGTCAGGAAGAGATGGAAAATCCACCAATTCCCTTGGCAGTTTGTTCCACTGGTTAATCCCCCTCACTAATTTCTAATTTGGATTTCTCTGGTTTAAGCTTCCAGCCATTGGTTCTTGTTCTGCCTTTCTCTGCTCGATTAAAGAGCGTTAAAGATGCACGTGCTTAGTGCTGGGGGTTCAAAGGAGTTGAAGGCATTTAGCTCCCAATCAATCAATCAATCAAACAAATAAATAAATAAAATAAAGATGCATTTGAAAACATAAAAGACCAGAATCTGATCTGACTAGAACCTTTGTCAATTGGGATGAACCCCACTGAAGTCAATGAGCCAGAGCTGAGAATTGGAGCTGGTAGGTTTACACCAGTAAATGAGGCCAGAATTGGGCCCTTAATCTTGGAAGCAGTTTATTAGAATCATATTATATTTTAGAAGGCGACATTAGATTACTGGGCCTAAAAAACCCCCACACCAGTGACACATTAAGTGTGCGCTATAGTGTATTAGCTGACAAAGCCTAAATTGTTCTTTAATATTCCGAAAGCTGGTGTTAAGCACAATAACAACGATTTTCGCTTTCAATAGGAATCTGACCTCTTGTTTGCCCTCTGCCCTGACCCCAGTCTCTCACTGCAACCGATCTTGTGGAGCACCAGTTCCCTGCAGCTTCATGCCCCCTTGAAATTATGATCATTAAAAATGTTTTCCTTTGGTTTTTCTCCTTCTGATGATTCCTTTCCCTTGCACTTCTTTTCCACCCAGCTGTATCTCTTGATTTTCCATCTCATCTACGTTTCCAGTGGATTCTGTTGTTCTTTCGGTGGATAATTGGAAATTGTAGTACACTGTCGTCTCACCTTTCATTCAGTGTTATGCTGGACGTGTGATGCTTTTCTTCATGGAAAAGAGCGGCTGTGTTCTCTAGTGGTTAAAACAAAGTGCATTGTTCTGCCATTTGTTTGTAGGCTGACTGGGGCAAGTATTTAACCTTGCTCGGCCTCCATTTCCCATCTGTAAAATGGGGAGAATCATAGACTCATAAAACTGGAAGGGACCTTGAGAGGTCTCTAGTCCAGTCCCCTGCACTCATAGCAGGACTAAATATTATCTAGACCATCTCTGACAAGTGTTTGTCTAATCTGCTCTTAAAAATCCCCAATGATACTTGCCTACCTGATGAGGGTGTTGTGAGGTTTCATTTGATAAGAACAAGGGGTCATTTTATGAAATGGGCAGACTGCCAAACTACACACTGATGAAAGGAAATATTTTGTCACACAATGCATTGCTGAACTGTGGAACTCATTGCCAATGGAAGTCTTTGAGGTCAAGAACTTAGCAGGATTCAAAGTGGGATTGGATCTTTGTGTGGATAAAAAGGATATTCTCTGTTCTAATAGCTAATTCTGACACACATTTTGGAAGGGGTGTAAGGCCTCATGCTTCAGGGTTTAACCAATCTGTAACTGTTAGGGGTTAGGACAAGATCTTCATCGGAAGCAGATTACCCCATATCTGCCCACTGCAGGGTTCTTACATTTTCCTCTGAAGCAGCTGGTGTGAGCCACTGTGAGAGACAAGATGGACCCTGGGTCTGATCTTGTATGTCAATTCTTATGGCTCTGTGATTGTAAAGCAAAGTATTACGGAGAAAATTTTCAAATGTACAAAGAGCAATTAGGCATCCAATTCCTAAGGAAAATCAATGGAAGATAGGTCCTTAACTCCTGTCTGTGCCTTGGAAAATCTCCCCCAGCAACATCACTGTTTTTTTCCAGGAGCTGCCTAGAAACTCAGGGCTCCTAATTGCTGTCCGTGATAAGGTTGACTGTCTGTCCAGAATGCTTGTGACCGTAGAGGGTTTAAACTGTAGTGATGGGACCAAGTTAGATCTGGAACTGGATCCACAGTTGAAGTTTCCCAAATTCAAGTAAACCAGTATCCTTGTTCTAGTTTGACCTGTTACCGAAACAGGTCTGAGTGCAAAGTTTGGATTCTGCAGTTGGACTTCCCCAAAACTTCAGGCCCCCAGCCCCATCTCTAACTAAGACGAGTCAAAATCTCTTTTGCAACTGTTTGCGAACAACCTGGAGGCTGACGATCACAAAAGCTCAGAATTCAGGAATGCAGAAGTGTCTTCTAGTCTGACAGCAACCCAAGCCAGGAGAATGAGACAGCCCCTGCAATGAAAAATCAACAAGTATTTGTACCTTTTTCTTTACTGCGGAGCGGGGGCCTGATGCCAGACGGCTGTCTCCATTGCTGTGGACGCCATTTTGTGCCTACAAACAGTTCTGAGTGTGAATGTTACCACCTAGAGATCGAACAACCTGAGGGTGCCCACTGCGCAGCTGCTGAGCCCTTTGAGTGAGCCATATTGTGATATCAAAGTTTAAGAACTTACTAAGTTCACCACTAAACTAGCAGTTAAGGGCGGAAGGATGGTCTTGGGGTTGACACTGGATTCAGACCCAAGAGATCTGAGTTCTATTCCTGACTTTGCCACAGACTCCCTGAGTGACCTTGGGCAAGTCACTTAGTCTCCCTTGGGCTATGTCTAGTGGTGTGGTTCTCAGGTGGTGTAGACATACCCGCTGTAGCTCTCATTGGGACAGCTAGTCCCTACTGGCATTCGCGCTCTTGGAGAACTGTGTGAGCTGGGAATCACACCTCTAGCTCCAAGCGTAGACATAGCTTTAGTTCCTGATCTGTCAAATATTAATACTTCCTTTTCCCCACTCATCTGTTTAGACTGCAAGCTCTTTGGGGCAGGGTTTGTCTCAATATATATGCACTGTGCCTACAACGATAGGCCTCAGATCTCGGGTGAGGTCTCTAGGTGCTACTGTACTAGAAATAACAGCTGTGTGTAACATCATTATGCTTTGATTTAACATGGCCGTCCGCTTTATTTGTTTGTAATACTCATTTGCCTTTTACAAAAGTGGGTGCTGGGTTTTTGAAGAGGGCTGGTCGAATGATACAAAAAGCACCTTGCAAATACAGATAATGGATTCATCAGACATTTTTTGTGGGCTTGTGTGTTTCATTGTTCGCAAGTACTGAGATGACAACCAGTTTCTTCATGATGATTGTCACAGAGCCCTCAAAATTTCACACATGCTCATAGCTGATTATCCAGCTGAAAAAAATCTCTTCTCTTCTCTTCTCTTCTCTTCTCTTCTCTTCTCTTCTCTTCTCTTCTCTTCTCTTCTCGATAGATTCTTCCACACACTCATCACTGTACAGTCGTATCCAAGCTCCTGCCAGTCATGAATAAGCAATGCCACTGGCATCTGTCATGTGTTGTCTGTTTGTGTTGTTCAGTCTCCCATTTAAAGAGTTTTAGCCTCCAACCAGGGAGCGCAGACGACATTATGTGACGCAGGCATTATGTAACACACCGTGATTAGCTGAAGCAAACCGTTCGCAAACAAAGCACAGGCTCAGATTTGTTTGCATAATTTATTCAGCAAATACTTATAACTGGAAATGAGGAGTAGCAGCCAGGGATTTGCAAACAGAAAACATGGATTAAACTCACCTGTTAATTTATTTGTGATTGAGCCAGCAAACAGCTCTCTGGTCGCGCGTGGCAACTTTGCGAGCTACTGAAGGAAAAAGAGCTCTCCCAGATTTTACTATCACTGGTATTTGACCTCTTAAACTTAATCTTTCATTCAGGTTCTCCTAAGTAGGAAGCTATATAATGTCACTGTTACAATGTTTGTTGGGAATATGAGCCAGACACGTTAACTGTTCTGACTGTGCCATGAAATCAGTGCATGAATCTGTGCTTGGATAGCATTTTAATTTCCTTGATCAGGAAACTTTGCAATGCCTTTCCCACACACCCGAACATGTTTATTAGCTAGTTGTACAGTGTGGGAATCTTTTAAAGCAGGGTTTATGTTTGTAACTTGGATCATCCCCTTTTATCCTTTGCAGTTTGGTTTTATTGACTTGCTTTTTCAGAGAAACAGTTTAAAAAAAGAAAAAAAAAGTGCTTTTGCCCTGCATTGTTCTATGAAAGCATCTCCCTTCAGCCCTCACCTTCTGTTCAGATGCCCCCAGCCTGCGAATAGAGAATGGTAGATTTGTGTTCTCTAGGCTCCAGATGGGGCTCCTTTCTTCCTCTTCTGTAAGTTAATGGCGTCTTGCTGAGACCAACTGGGCATGTAGAGATTTGGGCAAAACTCACAGCGGTGGTCTCATAACCCCAACGTTCCACGGCCTCATCCCGACATGACAGCCAGCCCCTGTTGGAGGACGTAGATGGCTGTAATGTGGTGCCAAAGGGTACATGAACGGTTACATTGATTACAGGGCGGATGGATTTGTTTATCAATTGTTAAATAAATGAAGACTATCCTAGACCACCAGCAGGCAAAGGTGCTCAAGAAAGACCCTTTATCCTGCCATTCAGAGGAGACAAGATCCCATTTGGCTGATTTATATGGTTCTGCTGCTGAATCAGTAATGAAAGAAAAACCTGTTTTGATCATCAGAAAGATTCTTTTTTATTTATTTATTTAAACTGGATCTACTTCTCTTCAGTATTGCAAGTTTATGGGACAGATCCACAGTGGATGTAAATCAGTGTATCACCACTGAAGTCAATGGAGTTCTGCTGATTTACGCCAGCTGAGAATCTGGCCTAATTACTTAACAGCCAAAAATTGTTGTACCGCCACTATATACAGCTGCCTACAGGATAGAGTTGAGGCCAAAACTGGCCACTGATGATTTATGGAATGGATATAAACCCTCATGCTTCAGGGCAGAAGCAAACCTCTAAATACTGGTGGTCAGGAAGAAATATTCCCCGCAGACAGGTTATTCCATAATTCCATTACAACCTTCCTCTGAAACAGGTGGCACTGGCGAGTGTCGGAGACGGAAACTGGACTAGATGGACCATAGGTCTGATACAGTTTTGCAATTCCCATATTCCTCAGATGTAAGGTATTGTTGGAGTGCTAGGAGCCGGGACAGAAAGGACTGTTTGCAGATCTGCAAAATCTTCATAGAGCTCTAGTGAGGTGTTGAACAGTCTCCAAGGGAAGTGACAGAATTTATAATTATTATTTTTTTTATTATCACAGTAACACCTAGATAAGTGGTTCTCAGCCTATTTACCATTGTGAGTCGCATATGCATCTCTCTGTATTATGTAGGCTGCACCCACGCAATATATATACTACCGGTATGGCCCTAAGGATGTCACATGGGCCGCAGCGGTATGCTGATTGGGCCACAAGCGGCCCGCGGGTTGTCAACCCCTGATCTAGAGCTTCTAAACAAGGTCAGTGCCCCATTGTGCTAGGTGCGGTATATGTAGAGAGTATGGGGTAGTTCCTGCCCCAAATTGCTTTCAGCCTAAATAGACAAGACTGAAAAAAGGTGTGAGGGGAAGTGATTTGCCTGAGGTGACATGATAGGTTGGTGTTAGAGCTGGGAATAACACTCAGGTCTCCTGACTCCCAGTCTAATACCCTATCCCCTAGGCTATGCTGCCTTAATTAGAACTCGCCTGGACACAGCAGTAGGTACATTAGGAAACACCCCTGCATTGACTGGGCTGGCATAGAGACCTAATAGGTTTTTCTCTCTCTTTAATTTCTTTGAATCTGTGAGGAAACCCACCAAATCCCTATTTGGGGATTTTGCTAATTCACTCGCAAGCAGCCAAATTACCACCCTATGGACAAAGTATTGTAGAGACTGATTATCAAGAGTGAACATTTCGCTGCCACTGTACTGGGGAAGTGCTGTCGGGTTTCATGAACAAAGATTTTTAAGAGCAGCCAAGGATGAAAATTCATCCCATTAATGGCAGGAAAATATCTTCCCTGAAAACTCAGTGAAAGAACCAAGAAACAAGGCAAACGGCTCTATGAAGAGAACCACAAATAACTGCAAAGCCTGTGGAGCACGTGCCAGGGAAACAGGACCTACCGAGCTTTACTTCAGGTCTGCCCAAGACTCATGTGGCTGGCAGCAAGCTGCGTGAGAGGAGGCCACAAGAAGGGTGTCTAGCAATGGCTTGATTCCTAAGCTGGCTTCTCTGCTGCTCATGCTGGAGGTGAAAATTGTCCTACTCAACCAATCAGAATGCTCAGGTCCCAGTGTTGCAAATTCCAATTGAACATCTTCAGCCGCTACCAATATTCATCTGGTACCTGCTGCCATTTTGCAACACTCAGATATGTCCAACATATGAGCATACATCAGCCACTCTCAGGACATCTAGCATACATGGGGCAGCAAAGGGGTTAAGAAAGGCTAGAATGAAAAAGCAATTATGAGGCCCATCATTTATAATCTACCGCAGCTCCTACTGAACATCCTTGTTCGTACGTTTACTAGCTACTTTACGATCCTTTTAAGGAGCTTCCCCATACGTAAAGTGGCACCATATCCCTATTTGCTAAATCTGACCTCCAGGCTACCTGTGCTTAATGGAGCAGACAGCTAGCAAATTAGATCCAGTAATTGAGTGTTTTCAGAGCAGCTGTTGTCAGGTACCACCTGTTCTTAAAGAAGGTTAAGAGAAAGTAACTTGGGGCCAGATTTTGCCTTTGGATACTCCTGTGAATTGTACATTGAAATCATGGGGGAATTTCATGTATGAATCTGGTTCTTAATAAGGGACTTTCATACGGAAGAAAACTCTTAAATTAGAGGTGAACCTAAAAGATCTCTGTGTCTCTTTCTCAAGGGTTTGCCACAAATTCTCTCACGTCATTTCATCCATCAAAGTCATAACGCTGTGTCTGTGATCCCATCACCATATCTGTGACAACAGAGTGGTATGTCACAAACAAAACTGACTGACATCACCCCAGGAGCTGCTGAAGGAGGAGCTACAAGGGAGTGGGAGAAATCCCAAGCTAAGCCACCAGTCTCTGAAAGAAGGATTCAGAGGGGAGCTCACCATGCAAATGACTTTTTGTATAAATGTTCTTGTTTCAAGTTTCTTCAGGTGCAAAATCTCCCTGTTTGACAGCCCATCAATCACATCCAGGGGCACCATCAATTAAGCTGCCCCTGTATTTCCCTTGGGTTTGAAGAAAGAAAAAAATCCAGCTGTTAATATAAAATTAACTCTCTTACATTAAACAAATCTTTATAGGAGTCTTATTTTTTAACCATGATGGCACAAATTTACATTTCCTTGTAAAGCACACATATATTGGTCCAAATTTAGCCGTTGTGTGTGTTAGATGGATGCCTTTCCATTAGCATCTCTGGGGGTGCACCTGTTTATCCTTGGGGGAATTCCTAATGCCGTTTGACAACTGCACACTGGGAAGTGGTGCAGTGGGAGTTACAAACTGGCAAGCCACTGCATCTCAGCAACCAATAGATTCCCAGATTTCAAGGCCAAAGGCACCACTATGATCATCTACTCTGATTTCCTGCATAATGTAACCCAGTGATTTGTGCAGCTGGTCCAATCACTTGTTGGCTGAGCTAGAAAGAGGTCCAGCGGTGGAGAATTTACCATGATCTTTAGTAATCTGTTCCAATGGCTAGTTACCCTCAGACGTGCGTTTTATTTCCAGTTTGAACTTTGTTGACTTCAACTTCCAGCCACTGGATCTTGCTTTGCCTTTGTCTGCTAGATTGAATCACTGGTATCAGAGAGCTTCTCCTTGTGTGGGTAATTATACACAAGGATCAAGTCTCTAGGCCCTGGTATACACTAGCCGGGGGGGTCGACCTAAGATACACAACTTCAGCTACACGGATACACGTAGCTGAAGTCGGTGTATCTTAGCTCGACTTACACGGTCGTGAGGACGGTGGCGAGTCGACCGCTGCCGCTCCCCCGTCGACTCTACTTCTGCCTCTCACGAGCTGGAGTTCTGGAGTCGACGGGGAGCGTGATGGGGGATCGATTTTATCGTGTCTACGCTAGACGCAATAAATCGACCCCCGATAGATCGATCACTACCTGTTCCAAATGCCATGTGAAAGCAGAGGGGATAGGGCCCAAGCCTTTGTCTACATAGATCTTGCTCTTAAAATTTCTCACCAGTGCAGATCCCCTGGTGGTAGCAACAGCGTGTAGAAAAGTTTGGCATTTTTACCTGTACAGTTATATAAAGCTATTGCCATTTATATCAGCTTGACTATCTGGCCCCTGTTTCTTCCCTGGCTCTTTTGCTCATGCAAAGATTGCAGGATGAGATCCCAATGGCTTGTTGTTTAAGTGTCTTTCCTTCCATTTCTCCCCTGCCAAACATTTTCTCCACAAGTTATGAAGAGCGGGATGGGTTCTCTCTCTCCCTCTCTTAATCTTCTGGCTACATTGGTGCGGGCATATAGTGGAAATCTCCTTTTCAGGTCACGTGTTTCCTCGGAGCTCAGTGTAACCTTCCTCTACGCCTCATCTTTCCAAAGCTCTTAATACAGAATCCTTCCCCCCACCCCCCACTGTGTCAAAAGCTTTCTCCGAGTTGATGAATCCATGCACAGTGGTAGGTTATATTCATTTGTCTTCTTCTCCAGTTCATTTATCACAATGAGTGCTCTGTTGTGGGGAGTCCTCCTGGAAAGCCTGTTTATTCTCCTGGCTGGCTGAAATGCAGCATTTCAATCAGTTGCTTGCTTATTACCGCTACCTAGCTGGAAAATCTAGACAGTACACAGAAGGGCGGAGAGGTCTTCCTTTGTCACTCTTCTCGTGTGGAAGAATGATAATAGCATTTTCATGTCTCTCCCACCGCATGCTGCGAACAGTTTTGCTGTGGCTTTTATTTCCCCACGGCAACTGGACACTTCCAATTGTCATGCTCGTGATAGGAAGTCTTCACTTTGCTACTCACCTGTGAATAGTATAGCGTCGGTTCTGTCCTCTATTTCCTTCGCTCTGGGTGGTGTGGGGCGAAGGGAAGCAAGCATCTTTAGGCTTTGAGAGGTCTGCTTGCATAGTAATGAAACGTTTCACTTCTCGGGAGCCCTCTGAAGATCTCAAAGCACGTTACTACCATTAATTAAAGCCCTCTGTACACTGGGAATTTGAGCCAGATGCCTGTGAAAGTCCCTGTGGAGAAAGGCAAGACCATGGTTTGACCTGGTGCAGTTTACTCTGGTTTCAAGCAGTGCCATTTGTGATAGTGGTTTTGCCTGTCTACACGAAGTGTTTTCACTGGTGCTGCCTGGCCTTTTCACTGGTCCTGATCCAATATGGCGACCCCTCTGGATTATGGACTACATTGCAGAATATCAAGGGGTCTAATCGGTTATGTACAAATATCTTAGAAGACTGGCTTAAAAAAACATATGCAGTAACAGATCTCACGGTGCTACAAGCATATGATACCTGACTCTGTATCAGTTCTACCAGCAGTGAAAGCAGAGGGGACTGCTATGCCATTTGTACATTTTCCTTAGCATATGAAACAAATGGACCCCACATGGGTGGATTCATCTGTGGGTTTATCATTCTTTTGACAGGTAATTTTCTCCATGGTGCATACAGCTGAGACTTTTGCAAACCACCTATCTATGGGTAAAACGATGTAGTCCTACCATTGGCTGCAAGGACCAAGCCTTTGGGATTTGTTTACTAGCTGTTTTGTCCTCTTCCAAACCCCTTGCTTGGTCAGATTATTTATTAGACGCTGTATATGTAGCGGACCGTTGTCTAGAATATCTTGATATCTGGGCATGGTCATCACACATATTATTATTTGGTACAATATTGCCTATGGGCCCCAATCAGGGATCAGGGCTGTATTGTGTTAGACACTCACATAACAAAAAGATAGTGCTTGCCTCAGAGAACTTACACTCTAAGGGCTCATCATCACTGCAAAGTTAACTCGAGTTACGTCACGGAGTTTGGGGGAGACAAGGCCCTGCACCCCCAGTTTCCTGCGATTCACCATGACTCTCAGCCAGCCAGTAACACAGAAGGTTTGTTTAGATGACAGGAACACAGTCCAAGACAGGTCTTGCAGGTACAGATAACAGGACCCCCTCAGTTAGGTCCATCTTGGAGGGCCCGAGGGAGGCCAGAGCCCCATCTGGGCTCCCCTCCATTTTCCCAGCCAGCTCCAAACTGAAACTCTCCAGCCCCTCCTCTGCCTTTGTCTCTTTCCCGGGCCAGGAGGTCACCTGATCTCTTTGTTCTCCAACACCTTCAGTTGGCACCTTTGCAGGGGAGGGTCCCAGGCTATCAGTTGCCAGGAGACAGGGTGTTGGCCATTCTCTGTGCAGACCCTTGCGCACCCCTGCCCTCTAGGGCTCTGCCACAATCGCACACTCTTATTCCACCACCTAGATACTTAAGAAATGCATTGGGGAAACTGAGGCACCCACACAGTATTCAGAGAAAACATTAAGAACATTCCCACTTCGTCACAAGTTACAACTGAAGTGTTGCCCCTAACTTCACCCACAAAAACTCTTCTCTTGAGTGGTGCTTTCAACCCAAGCTGGCTGGCTCTAGAAGGGTGAGCTCAAGTGAGGACAACTCACTAGCTGCTACCATGACCGCTCTGTAACGTGAACACAGGCTAGCCCCACTTGAATGCTGCTAGTCCTCCAATACCTTCCCATGATTCTCTTTGTGTGCGCCGACAGGACAGACAAGTTCTACAGTTCACTGGGAGAGAATTCATAGGGCGGCTCAGCTCACTGGAGCACCAAGAACCATATGTCATTTCCATAACAACAAAAGGGATGACTTATTTTTGTGTGAGATGTTTGCAATCTGCCCCCTCTATTTTTTGACCAGTTCTAATGATAACCTGTTTGGTGGAAGGGAATTGCAGTTTTTAGCTGTTCTCCCTGTTGTTATTAGTATTATTTATTGACTCATTTAGGAAGGGCCGTAGCGATATGTAATATGAGTAGAACTTGTTGAAATATTGCTAACTACATTTTTTCAATAATTTTGTAAAAATTATTAGCAACATTCATGATTTTTATGTGCTTTTGTAAAATTTTCTATGTATTTTTATGGATACAGTTATCAAATATTTTCATTTACCAAAATCTCAGTTTTCAAGAAGTAAAAATTTTCAAAACTATGAAGTTGTTATAAACGATTATTGACATTTTTGTTTATAGAAAACCTGGTTTTCGGCGACCAAAAATATTGATAATCATCTTGATTAAGAAAAATCATGAAAAATTTAATGAAAAATAAAAATAGGTCCATTTAGACCCATGTGACATGGTCACAGCACTGTTATTTTTAGAGCAGAACAAATATGTAGAAAAATTGCAGAACATTTTCAATATTTCCTGTGAATTATTTTTTTCAAAATTTCAAAATTTTGAAAAATTTCGATTGCTATTTAGGCTGGTAGAAAAACAGTAACAAATTTTGCAAATTTTTGTTGAAATTTTTTAGAAATGAAAATTTTCAACAATCTAAATATTTCAATGTTTTGTGTCTAGTCTAGACGAGATAAATCAACCCCCGAGTTCTCTCCTGTCGACTCCTGTACTCCACCGCTGCGAGAGGTGCAGGCAGAGTCGACGGGGGAGCGGCAGCAGTCGATTCACTGCAGTGAAAACACTGCAGTGAGTAGATCTAAGTACTTCTATTTCAGCTACGTTATTCATGTAGCCGAAGTTGCATAACTTAGATCGATTCACCCCCTTCCCCCAGTGTAGACCAGGCTTAAGAAAATGCAGACGCTCCACATCACTGATATTTCTTCCAGTGGGAACAGCCCAGCGAGGTCCTGACATCTACTACAGCTTGTCACAAGAACAATGCTAAGGCCTGCTCCACATTAGAGAAATGTGCAGCAACTTTAACTGCTCCGATATAGTTTACTCTGGGTTTAAATTAGAGTGCAAGCCCGACTTTAAGGGTTTATACCAATGCAACTAGACTGATGTGGTTAATTTCTCCAATGTGGCCATGGACTCAGATCGCTTTAAATTCAGCTACCCTAGCTCTATGCTGCACCATTAGGGTTGCAACCCTGCAGGGGAAGGTTTTATTTGTGTTTTAAAATGTTTCCCACTGGGATTTCAGAAAAGTGAGGTTTGACCGGGTTTAGGGGTTTGTAAAAGCAGATTGCCAGCACACCCTAAATTTGGGGGCATGCCGGAGCTGGGCAGGTGCTGGTGCAATCTAGACGTGTAACCGGATGCAAGAGTGCAAATGAACTCTGCTAAGAAAACGGAGCCTTTCAATCATCACCTGACTTTCCCCTCTGGCTTTTGTCTCATGAATACGTCCAGCTGGGTCTGAAAATAGTTGAAAGCTTTCTCTCCCCGCAGGCCTGCATGGGTCAGTTCCCTAGTCCGAAATCTGCAGGTAATGGGCCTTCTAAAGAAATAGTGTATTAATGAATTGGAAAGCAAAAGAAGAAAAAGATTCCTTTAGACAAATAACATGGGCTAACAGCCTCTTTCTTTCAGCAATGCCTCTGATCCACTGCCGCTTGCAAGGAAGCCTTGTGTGATGGCTGCTTGTCCAAGAAGGTTGCTTTGCTGCTGCTTATCATGTTCACCAGGTGTAATAGTAATATTTCCCATTTTATATGGGGCCTTCCGTGCAAAGCAGCTCAGGAATTTGTACTGCACCATAGGTGCAGAACCACCAAAATGCAGCCACTTATAGGGGGGCAGGGCAGCAACTAATGGTTTCACAAACACAGACATTGGCCCCTCCTGCCCTTAATCCGCCCTCTCTCACCCCACCCTGGTGTACACCCCATGCCAAAGCTTGTGAAAGCAGGGCCCCTGTGGCTTTTGCACAGCCACTAGACATGACTACAGCTGCCTCTAGGCTAGAGTTGGGGCCAAAACTGGCCACCAAGGATTTGTGGAATGGACATAAACCCTCATGCTTCAGGGCAGAAGCAAACCTCTAAACACTGGCAGTCAGGAAGAAATATTCCCCGCAGACAGGTTATTCCATAATTCCATTACAAGGCTCCCTGCATCTTCCTCTGAAGCAGGTGGGATTGGTGAGTGTCAGAGACAGAAACTGGACTAGTTTGGCAATTCCTATATTCCTCAGATGTAAGGTGTTAGAAGAGTGCAATCTATTATATCAATAGCTATGTTTGCCAAAGCGAAAAGAAGTCCCTAAAATAAGTGTGGATCAATTAACATAAAAACAGTTTAATAAATTGATAGTGTTTAAAGCCAGAAGGGCTTGTGAGATCAACTAGCCTGACCTCCTGTATAACACAGGCCAGAGATTTCATCCAGTTACCCCTGTGTTGAGCCCAATAATTGTGTCTGTCTAAGCAAAACTTGTGTTTGGCTAAAGCATCTCTTGCAGAAAGGCACCCAGTGCTGATTTGAAGACATGAAGACATGGAGAATCCACCACGTCCCTTGGTAGTTTGTGCCAATGTTAATCACCCTTACTGCTAAAAATGTGTGACTTATTTCTAATGTGAACTTCCAGCCACTGGTGGTTCTTCTACCTTCCTCCATTGGATTAAAGAGCCCATTAGCACCTGGTATTTTCTCCCCATGAAGGTACTGAAGCACCATAATCAACTCACCTCTGCATCTTCTTTCTGATAAGCTAAACAGACCAAGCTCTTTAAGTCTCTCACTGAGGCATTTTCTCCAGCCTTTGAGTCATTTTGTGGCTCTGTTTTGCAACCTCTCTAATTTTTCAACATCCTTTTTAAAGGGCATCAGAACTGGATGCAGTATTCCAGTATAGCTCTCACTGATGCCAAATACAGAGGCAAAATCCCCTCCTGGCTCCTACATCTTGGTCGCCTGTTTATACATCCGAGGATCAGATTTGCCCTTTTTTGCCCAGCATCACCTGGGGCGCTCATGTTGATTTGCTTGTCCCCTGTCACCCCTGAATCCTTTTTGGGGTCATTGCTGTACAGGACACAGCAGGACACTGTGTTCCTTGTTCTGAGCTAAGTTCTACCAGATCTATTTCAAATTCAGTCACCGGATGGTTATGGCTTGTTAGAATGCAGGTGTCGGGAATGGAATCATCACCGCCGACTCTTCACTTTACAACTTTAGGCAGATAGATTCCTCCTCAATTCAATTTATTTTTATGCAGTGTCTTTAATACACCGTCTCTCCAAATGCTTTAGCAGATAGAACTCGAATAATGAGATAACGCTTTACAGAACTGCGTGCGGTGACTCTCGGACGGGCAGCAAGGGAAAGCAATATACGGAGATAGACCATGGAGTAAAAGGCGGCGACAGCTGTAATTTAGAAGCAGCGATAATATAAACAAGCATTCAGGCAGACTATTATTGTGAGCGGCAAACCGATGGGTACAAGGAAAGGCTGGTAGCTAGGTGTGCTTTAAAGGAAGGAATTACGGAGACATTTAAATTGAGGGAGTATAGGCTCAGAAGGAGTGAATTCTAGATGGATATTTCCAGATGGCTGGATCAATGTATGTGTTTTTACAGAGCCTAGTAGAATGTGGTCCTAGTCCATGACAGAGGGTCCTAGAAGCTACAATATTACCTATAATAAATAATAGTGCAATATGTAACATGGCCCTGATCCAGCAAAGCACTTAAGCATGTCAGTGAATTCCAGTGGCAGTGCCCAGATGTTTACAGTCATGAATGTCGTGTGCTTAAGTGATCTGCTGCACTGGGACCTAGGGGCTGAATCAGTGAGACCCCCATCCGTTGGCTTTGCTGAGATCAGGCAGTTGACGTCTCAAGAGGGGACAACTCCAAGCAGTAAGAACCGGAATCAGGAGATCAGAGGGAGAGAGCGGAACAAGCCTGCTGAGAGTTTTCCATCCAAGGAAGTCAACTTTTAACTGGATTTGGAAGCAGATTGGGAGCTACCAGAGATGGAGGAGGTTTGGGTGTGATAGGACATAGAGAGGTATTCGGTACAGTGTTGTTAAAGATATTAGCTCAAATCCTTTTCGGTGCGAGTTTGGTCCGTTATTGTAAAACCGCATGTGTAGTGGTTAGACCAAGCCTGTGGAATCAGGAGATCGGGGTTGTGTGTGTGTGTGTGTGTGTGTGTGTGTGTATATATGTGTGTGTCACCCTGTTTGCTCTTTTCCTTGACCATGAGATGTTGACCCAAGGGGCTTAGAACTTGATGCAAGGCCATGGTATCCACCTGTCATACACACCCTCTGGCAAGGGGCCATGAAGCACCCGGTACACCCTGTCACACAACCCCACTCTCTCCATTACAATTCATAAACCTGCTCCACTTTTACTTCCCTTCTTAAATCCTACATCTGACCCAATGCCTGCAAAACTCCCTCATCTGACATTGGTTAGGCTAGTGGCAAGCTGCCACTTTGTTTTGTGGTTACCTCACCTTTCCTTGATATGTCCAGTCCACCTGTTGGGTCCTGTCTGATTTTTGGATCATATGTTCCCTTGGTTAAACTTCCCTGTACAACCCCGGGCACAATAGGGTCCTATTTGGAGTTCCTGGGTGAAAACTGTAGCAAATAATAACAAGACTGCACAGGAGACAGATCCTCTCAGCTTTCTGGAAGGGAATACTTTGCAGGAATGCAACTATTTATCTAGGTTCGGGACTTCAACAACCGTCATTGCTGTAAAAGGAGACTCTGGAAAAATTCCACCACGATTTCAACAGCTTGCACCTCACCATCAACCTCAGCCTGGACCAATCTACACGGGAGGTCCACTTCCTAGACACCACGGTGCAAATAAGTGATGGTCACATTACCACCACTCTATACCGAAAACCTACTGACCGCTATGCCTACCTTCATGCCTCCAGCTTCCATCCCGGGCACACCACAAGATCCATTGTCTACAGCCAAGCACTGAGGTACAACCGCATCTGCTCTAACCCCTCAGACAGAGACCAACACCTACAAAATCTCCACCAAGCATTCTCAAAACTACAGTATCCACACAAAGAAATAAGGAAACAGATCAACAGAGCCAGACGTGTACCCAGAAGCCTCCTACTGCAAGACAAACCCAAGAAAGAAACCAACAGGACTCCACTGACCATCACATACAGTCCCCAGCTAAACCCCCCCAACGCATCATCAGGGATCTACAACCCATCCTGGACAATGATCCCACACTTTCACAGGCCTTGGGTGGCAGGCCAGTCCTCACCCACAGACAACCTGCCAACCTGAAGCATATTCTCACCAGTAACTGCACACCACACCATAGTAACTCTAGCTCAGGAACCAATCAATGCAATAAACCTCGATGCCAACTCTGCCCACATATCTACACCAACGACACCATCACAGGACCTAACCAGATCAGCCACACCATCACCAGTTCATTCACCTGCACGTCCACCAATGTAATATATGCCATCATATGCCAGCAATGCCCCTCTGCTATGTACATCGGCCAAACTGGACAGTCTCTATGGAAAAGGATAAATGGACACAAATCAGATATTAGGAATGGCAATATACAAAAACCTGTAGGAGAACACTTCAACCTCCCTGGCCACACAATAGCAGATCTTAAGGTGGCCATCCTGAAGCAAAAAAACTTCAGGACCAGACTTCAGAGAGAAACTGCTGAGCTTCAAAAAAAAACAGGAGTACTTGTGGCACCTTAAAGACTAACAAATTACTCCTGTTTTTTTTGCGGATACAGACTAACATGGCTGCTACTCTGAAACCTGCTGAGCTTCAGTTCATCTGCAAATTTGACACCATCAGCTCAGGATTAAACAAAGACTGTGAATGGCTTGCCAACTACAGAACCAGTTTCTCCTCCCTTGGTGTTCACACCTCAACTGCTAGAACAGGGCCTCATCCTCCCTGATTGAACTAACCTCGTTATCTCTAGCCTGCTTCTTGCTTGCATATATACCTGCCCCTGGAAATTTCCACTACTTGCATCCGACGAAGTGGGTATTCACCCACGAAAGCTCATGCTCCCAAACGTCTGTTAGTCTATAATGTGCCACAGGATTCTTTGCTGCTTTTACAGATCCAGACTAACACGGCTACCCCTCTGGTCATTGCTGTAGTAACTGATCACCTGCCAATCTTTAATGTATCTATCCTCACAACACCCTGTGAGGTAGGGCAGTGCTATTATTCCTGTTTTGCAGATGGGGAAACCGAGGCAGAAATCAGCAAAGGGACTTGCCCAGGGTTGCACAAGAAGTCTATGGCAGAGCAGGGAATTTCATGTAGGTTATCTGAGCCTAACATCCTAACCACTGGATCACCCTTCCTGCAATGCTGCCAGCCAAGAGTAAAGATTTCGCTGCTAAAAAGGGGTGAAGCCAAGAGGTTGCCGCTCAGAATACAGCATCAAGAGTCTGCAACAGAACGAGAGTAACCAATGAACCAGGACGCTGCTTCTCTAAGCTCGGCTGTGAGAATCCAGTTGCTTCTGCAAACTCTATTACAGCATCGCAACAGGAGAAAATAATGCCAGGAGTTCTTCAGATCAGCTCCGCAGGAATCAAACCAATTACCTTGTGATACAGAAAGGGTATTAAAAAAACAACAACAAAAAAACCCACCACAACGCCGATGTGATTTCAGTTGTAAATCTCTGCCCGGCATCAATACAAATCCAGCTCACCGGCTGCTTCATTCAACGGCCCCGCTTCATTGTCCTAGCCACCAAGGGGGAGGTGAGCTGAGGGTCCATCACCTAGAGGCTGGATCTGAGCAGGAGCCAGGTGGAAGTGAGTTTGCAGGGGAGAGCTGTTTTGTTGTTTCCTGTGGAGTGAGGGATTTGGGGGCAGAGAGGGTAACCCTGCAGTGAGTGAATGTTACATGCTAGTCCCTTCTGTGCCCAGCCACAGAAGATCTGAGTCTGCCAAGGCCCCAGCTAGACAGGTCTTGCCTTTTAACCTTAAGCTTCAGCAGTTCATCCTTTTAGCTCTGGGGGTTCCTGGTTCAGTCTTTGGCGTGCCGGCCAACCAGCTGCCACATAAGCACAGAGACCGGTTGCTGGTTATCCCCCAGGTGGTGAGGCTAGAGAATAGTTGGAACAATGGTTCCAGCCCCCGACGAATTATCCCGTGGCGATGACTGGATTCACTGCCAGGGGAGTGTTCTGTAACTCTTAAAGGGGTGGGATGATATGCTGCTTTTGCTGCGCTCCAGAATGCCTCTGGCCTGCCTTCTGTAGCAAGGTAGCCCCTCCCGCCCCTGCCAATGCAGGGCTGCTCCTAAATGACACAACCCAGCCCCTAAATATTTGTCTTAAATACACTGGCATTTTAAGCAATAACCCAAATCAAAATCGAGCTGGATGAGCCACAAAACTAAAATGTGGATCTGTTGTTCGAACCCCTCCAAACTGGGGATGTAGCCGATCAAGGTCTTGGGTCCTTCCCCTCCCCCCCCCCCCCCCGGGAGCTGTGAAGTTTGGGTCTGAATTCCAGCCCTTTGGTTCCAAAGTTCAGCTCTAAGAGCTTGGTTCGGGCCCCACATCTTTAAAAAAAAATAAATAAATAAAAGGAGGAAGAAGAAAAAAGCCCAGTAAGAAAATGTGAATTTTGATTATATTTCATATAATGAGTTTTGAAAAGATTTGGAGTCGAATTAAAAATAAGAAAAAGCCGGGGAGATAAATGACCCTTATATTAAAATCAATTGGCTTTCGTGCAAGTTGTTGCATAGCGAAGCCTCGTTAATACATTTCGCAGAACGCTGGGCCATTTGTCATCTGAATCTCGCCTCTTGGAAACAACTTCTCTCCCCTCTTCCGTTACTTTGCTCAAACACCCAGCTTCTTCGGACCCAATCCTCAGCTGGTGCCAATTGCATTGACCTCAACGGAGCGATGTCGATTGACATCAGGTGGGGATCTGTCCCATTGACTTCAATGGAGCGATGCTCATTTACATCAGCTGAGAATCTGCCCATCGACTGCAATGGGGTGATGGCAGTAAACACTAGCTGTGGGTGTGTCCTGGTGACTCCAATGGGGTGACACCGATATACACCAGGTGGGGATCCGTCCCTTTATTTTTAATACTTCTTTACTGTAATCCTTCAAAAGTCCATATGTACTTCAATGAACATGTCCATTGTATATAATCCATTTCAGAAAGCCCACTTACATGGTATTGTTATAGTATTATTCACATTTATTGGCTTTTATTTGTCTCAGGACCCAGGCCTGCTTCTCCGTAGAAGGGAAAAGCTTTATTTCTGTTGCATTTTCATAATTTCCTTTTCTTCTTCGCTCTGACATGTGTTGCCCATAAGCTATTAAAACTCTTTCTCCAGGGGTATGTTCCCCCCCTCCCCCAGCCCTCTCCATCTGATATTCACAACTTCATTCCGGCTGGATCAATGGCTGCAAATTTGCTTTATGACAAACCCGTGATGGATCAGAAAGGGCCTCAAAGTAGGGCGAAGCCTGCTAAAGTCAAGAGCACCTGACACGTTTGTTAAAGACCTCATTGACCTCCGACCCCAGGGTTGCTTTGGTATTGATTTTTTAGGGTCTGGGCTCAATTGCACTGGAAGTAGAGTCATATAGAACAGCATGCTTGGCAGGGGGACGGGAGCTCCATAATAGGAACAGATCGATGGGGAATGATTTAGAACCGAGGGACCTGAAGGCTTTGGCGTGAAAGTTAAGCAATAATCGAGTTTGCGGACTCTTGCTAAACAGTCCTGCAGAAGGCTCCGGCAAGCATGCGTGATACAAAGGAAAGGGCTAGCCGGGAAGCCTGGAGAAACAAGCTGGCTTCTCGCTCCTTCAAATGGCTCGTGCAGATCAGGGATGGTTTCTGTGGGGGAGACGCCAAGACCATCGTTAATCTTCAGCTCTCTGCTGTCAAAACCATTTCACTAAATACTGCGTTTTTAAAAGAATGGGCCACATCCTTCGCTGGGGTAAATTGGCATCGCTGCACTGAAGTCCAGGGTGCAGATCAGCTTTACCTTAGCTGAGCAATAACTCAAGAACTTTAAAGTGCTAAAGTCTAAGGTGCTGTGGGGTGACTGCTGTTATGCTATTCACTAGGCCAGTCCAGATTCACCCAGGGGTAACTGAGGGCAGTAGTTGCATGTGATCTTCGGTTAACATAGATTCACTGGCCAGAGATTGCAAAGCAGGGGTGGGCAGGCCACATGGGGTTCAAAGTTTGGATGGGTTTCCAAGCCCGTTATTTTAAAGCATCCGCATTTCATCTGAAAGGTTTCCCTTTCCTTTACCTGTGCTGGTAATTAGGGGCTGAAGAACCTGGCATAGGGCTTTGTAATCTCTGCAGCAGGGACCATCTTTTTGTGCTTTGTTTCTACAGTACTAGCACAATGGGGTCCTGGTGCACAACTGGAGTGCACAAGCGCTACCACAGCACAAATAAATAATCATAATAATGATGATAAGTGTTGTAACCCAATGGGGAGGACACTTAAGTGGGATTCAGGTGACTTGGATTCTAGTCCCAGCTTTGCCTCTAGGCTGCTGGGTGATCATCGCAGCTCCATGCCTCAGTTTCCCCATCTATAAAATGGGAGTAATGTTACTTCCCTCCTTTGCAAAGCACATTGAGGGCTCTGGATGAAAAGCATTATATAAGAGTGAGGTGTTGTTAATGGAGCTGAGAGAATAATTGATTGTTTTGGGTTAGTTGGCTGAACCACTTCTGGTTGGCCCACAACAGGAATTTTTCAGTTTTTCTTCCTGAAACAAACAAACAGATGTTTTCTTTCTTTTGGGTCGAACAAAACACTTTACCCAAAACAATTTTTTTAAAGGTTTCTTTTTGGTTGTGTTTCATTTTCAAGGGTATTTTCCACTTTAAAAATAAATAAATAAATAAATAAATCTATGAAATTTTGAAGCAAAATATCGGTTTGGCCCAAATTCACGAATAGTTTTGGTCGAGTCAGAACTGCATTTTTCGGCCAATGAACTGTTTGTCCAAAATTTTTTCCAATTGTTCTCTCCCTCCTTCCACTTTGCCCTATTTTGTCACTGGAATGTCTTTTCTCTCTGCTCCTTTTTGCTGCACACAATATTCACAGGGAAACAGTAGGGAAACAGAACTCAGTTCCTTCTTCCCTAAAGCGCAAATCACTCTGGTCAAATAAAGGAGAATCTCCATTAGCTGTCAGCAGTATAAGGCTTATGACACACAGTTGAGCAGTTCTGATTCCATCCACTAGAGGGAAGTGTGGAACACCATCCAGTGTATGACCACGTGACTCTAGCTAGTTCATAAATATGGGTCCAAGTCAATATGGAAATTTCTCATGGAAGATTTTACTATGCACTGCGAATGAGAATCTGTAACTCTAGATCAGAGGTTCTCAAACTGTTGGTCAGGACCCCAAAGTTGGTCCCAAACCTGTTTTAATGGGGTCACCAGGGCTGGCGTTAGCCTTGCTGGGCTCGGGGCCAAAGTGGAAGCTCAAACCCCTCTGCCCAGGGCCAAAGCTGAAGCCCAAGGGCTTCATCTCTGAGTGGCAGGGCTCAGGTTACAGCCCCCTCCCCACCTGGGGGGGTGGGGCTCAGGCTTTGGCTTTGTCCCCTCCCCCAGGGTCCTGGAACTCAGGCGGGCTCAGGCTTCAATCCTGGGGTCGCTGTGCAATGAAGTTTGAGAACCTCTTCTCTAGATATTTCAGCCTGTTATCACATACGATACGCTGCCGTGTATCACCTCACATAAGATCCATAGAGGTGCCGGGAACTGCCTGCAAGGAGCTGGTTGCAAGATCAGGCCCTTAGAGGGTAACGTCTTGACTTCCTTGTTAGAAACGCTCTAAGCAAAAAGCAAAGGGGCCTTTTCTGCTTGGAGAAAATGCAGGTCATTTCTCTCTCTAGTGGAGAAACCAGGCCTGGTTCTAATTAATAAATCAATATTCCCTAATAGCAGAATCTCCTTCTCTCTCCAGCCTTCATGCTTCCCAGAGACTATGAAATGAGGAATAGGGAGAAAGGCACAGCACCAGCCTTCTCCAAAGAGAAGGCCTCTTTGGACACGTCCGTTCAGAGTCTGTCCAAGGATTCTATCGCTTAGCCCTTCCGTGCAGGTAGTTGTGGCAAACCACGCACCTGGGGAGAGCCTGCGTGCCAGTAATACGGAAGTGCTGCCACCAAAGGGTTAACATTGCCCTTTCAGAGCTAATTTGTCCCAATGCCCTTAGGCACTGACTTCCTCTCTACACAGGAGGTGCTCGGAAGAGGAACTGCCCTGACCAAGTAGCTTCACTTGCCAGCCACACTGAGGCAGGTTTCCGACATAAATTGAAGGCCGGAATCGCCCGTGTTGATCTGTCCTAGGAATGCAATACTGTCTGGAGACAAAGCCTCCTCCTCGAGGTCTCTCACGTCATTCACTGCCGGCGAACGATTCGCCTCTTGGCGGCAATGACTGGGGACCGCCGGTGTAAGGTACATCTTAATGGCCAGATCTTCACACAGTGCACAAGACACCTGTGGAACTCCTTGCCAGAGGATGTTGTGAAGGCCAAGACTATAACAGGGTTCAAAAAAGAACTAGATAAGTTCATGGAGGATGGATCCATCAATGGCTATTAGACAGGATGGGCAGGGATGGAGTCCCTATTTGCCAGAAGCTGGGAATAGGTGACAGGGGATGGATCACTTGACAATTACCTGTTCTGTTCATTCCCTCTGGGGCACCTGGCATTAGCCATGGTCGGAAGACAGGATACTGGGCTAGATGGACCTTTGGTCTCACCCAGTAGGGCCATTCTTATGTTCCTGGAGCCCAGAGCAGAGCATTTGTGCTGCCAGTGGTCGGCAGAGTTTGAAGGATTTTCCCCGGTGAACACACAAGATTCTCTCATGTTGTAAACAGGTGATAGCGATTCATCCTGAACATCTCAGGTAATCGGGAAAATGTCACTTGTGTCTCTTTAGATGTTGGTGTGGGGCAGGGTCTGTCTCTTACTCTGTGTATAAACAGCCCCCAGCCCAACAATGAGCTCGATGCTAAAGTAATACCAGTAAGCACAACTGTATACAGAGGTTTAGAGCAGAAGATAAGGTGCATCCTTAGGAATCCAAATGAGGAAATGCAATAAATAAACCATTGTTCTGCAGTGATGCACAGTATTTTGGAAAAATCAGTGAAGTCTTAATGCTCTGGCAATTTGGCGCAGCCTCTGCTATTAAACCTTTGCTGAGAGGTGGGGAGAAGCAGTCAGGGTTTTTTTGTGAAGCTTATAAAGTGTGGGGATTAGCAAGGTGTGATTACAGCGCTCCCACTGTATATTAAGTGTGTGAAACAATATATAGGCAGGCAGTGTGTGGCATGCATTATGGTTCGGTGTCACAGTTGACATTTTTAATATCCATTATTCAAAGATTGATTCCATGCCTGACTATCAAACTGCATCCAGCCACAAAGTGGGAGTAAAACACACAGCAAAACTGTCATCTTCTAAGAGCTTTACAAACATTAACGAATTCATCCTACCCAACACCTATCTCGGGGAGTCAGGTAAGTGCTGTTATTCCTGTGCTTCAAATGGCGGAAGCCATAACAAGCGGCTCTTAGTGGCAGAACTGGGATAAGAACGCAGGTTGGACTATGGGGGTGTGAATAGCAGGGCACACCTTTATTGGTGTGAAAAGGTACCTAATTCGTGCTCACGTAGTTCTCTTCAAACAGGTACCTTTAAATTCATGCCCACAGCGTCCACACGGGGGAGTTACAGTAGAGCGCTGTAGCGCATGCTGTAATTAACACCTCCGTAGTCGGAAGACCACTAGACTGACCACGCCACTCACTCAGCTTTGGAAAAGTTCTTCTATTTAGTACAGAAAACTGGACACAACATTTGCCAGAAAAAAATTGGAAAAATGTCCCCGTGATTTGCATTCTGTGGGGGTTTGAAAAGGAACATTTGTTCCACTTGTTCAATACTTTTTGCCAACATTTGTATAAAACGTTTCCTTTTAGAAAATGTTTGTTTTGAAATTTTTCCCTTTTCTTCCCTTTTTTCCATTTTTGCTCCCAAAAAAGAGAAGGAAAAAGGTAAAATTAGAGGGAGGGAAGGAAAAAACATAAACTGGGGGAGGGAACCCAAGGAAATGAGAAAAAAAGGACCATATTTTTCACTTTCCAATTTCAGTGGGAAAAAAAAATATGAAAATTTCCAAAAGATCAACATTTGCTGGGAAAATGCTCAGTTTAGAAAAAGGGGCCTTTTCTTTTCAATGAAAAAGGAAGTTTGAAAAATGCTGACCAGCTGTGCTGTTTACATAGATGGTTGTGGCATCATTACATGAGTAGTAAAGGACGAGAGCTCTTTTCCATTCTGTCCTCGTCTATTCCGGTTCCTATACTGTTCTCATCCCCATAGTATCTGAGGTTATGTCTACAGTGCGGTCAGTGGTGGGACTGCAGCTCCGTGTAGATGTACTCAGATTAGCTTTGATGGAACGAGCTCAGATAACAATGGCAGTGAAGGGATGGCAGCAGGGGCTAGCTGCTAGCGTGTACACCCAGGATCCCGGGTGGGCTTTGACAGCCAATGCTGCCGCTGCGTCACTGATATTGGTACTCACGCTAGCTCGGGTACGTCTACATGTGCTACAGTCACACCTCTGATTGTCATGGAAACATACCCTCAGTGCCTTTTATATCATTTCTTCTGCTCCTGATTAGAAGCCAGGGGTCGTCCTTCCAGCCCCACCTCCGTGACGTCTTCCATGCTGCCCTCCATGCTTGGAACTCCCTTCCCAGAACATCACAGCCCCTTCTAGGATCTGACTCCTGCCTTGTTGCCTACAAAAAATGAGTGAATTAATAATTAACAGAAAACCCAACCAGACCATCAATATACCCGCCAGGCTTATTGGAAAATGGCCCGTTCTTATTCATGGCACCATTGTCATCTCTCTGCCATTTCCCCCTGGTGATTTGTGGCCCTTGCTTGTTGCCTCACTTCTGAATGTAAGTCTTGATGCAGTAACGAGGCCCAACAGGGGCGAACCCAGGGCCCGTGTAGATCTCCATTGAAGTCTATGGGTGTCCCTTCCCTATGCACAGAGCTCATTGCGGGATCAGTCTTTGATTGTAAGCTCTTGTGGGCAGAAATTGTTTCTTGTACGTGAAAAGCCCCTGGCACGGGCAGAGAGCAATAAATAACAAGGATGACCGTGTGGAATAGCCATTTGGAGTTGAGCTATGACCACCTAACCAAGTCATATAAGCCAGGACCATATTTAAAATCTGTGTGTGGGGGAGGGGGGTTCCCAACTGCTCCTACAAGCTGGTATGGAGCTGCACAGTATCCCTGCGTGGGTCGAATATCAGACAGAGTCTGAATTAGCGCAGCAACGAAGAGAAGCTACCACAGACTCTAGGCAAAGGGGCAGGTGACTCAAGAGCATCGAAATAGGGGATGGGGCCAAGTTCACACCTGGTGTGATTCCATTCTTCTCACTGGGCTTACGCCAGTTATCAGTTTGGCCCTGGTCTTTTTTTGTTGTTGTACTAGCACCCTTTGGTATTCACAGAACCCCAGCTGCAGACTATTTCTGAATGCAGATAATGAGCCTCGTTCGTCTCTAGTGTAACTCTGTCTCCGATGGAGTTACACCAGGTTTTTATTTGTCCCCATGTGATTACCAGTCTGATCCTGATCTGACACTAATTTTACACCGGGGAAACCCAATTGACTTCAATGTTACTTCTGATTTACACCAGTGTCACTAAGAGCAAGAGTTGGGTTCTATATCTCTTGGTACGGGCTCAGTTCACCACCATGTGACTCCACTTTTACTCCACCATAGAACTGGAGTGAATCAGGCCCGTTGTATTTAAATATCATTGATATCTTAGAATGAGTAACACATGGCTTCTACCACGCGTCCTCGCGCACGCTAGGTCCGAGATTCCATTTCAGTTGAAAAATAATGTTAAGGTTCTCTTCACTCCCTGCACCCCTCCACACCACCCCACACTGGAAAGGAACCTGCCCCTTTAAGAAAGGCTTGAGCTTAATCTATTTCCAGCGTACAAGAGATCAGCGAGGGATTGCGGGGACCCTTCCACTGACACAAATCTACATAATCGTTTTAAAATTCTCACCATTTCTTCCGATTATTCTCTTTCTGTCACTTTAGGGAGCTCTAAAACTGATTTTCTCTCCGTAATCTTCCAGTATTGCTTAGCACCCAAATCTCTAATATTTTAAGAAGATTATTTCATTTATAATTGATTGAGTGTATTTGCAAGATTGCTACTTCAAAGATGTTGTGCTTTAAATGGCTCAGGTAGAGCATTACCAAGTTTTCCCTCCTGCCCTCCCCCCAAAAAAGTTTTGCATCCTTCATGCACACTGTATGCGTTTGTATTTATATCATCATGATGACTAGCTCAAAAAGATCTCCAAGGATGGAAGCCAACGCTAGCTTCAATCATTGATTCAGGCTTGGTTTTCCATTCAAAAACCAGGTTACTTTGTCATCTGGTGGCAAGTCGAAACTGGGCAACCTTTGATGTGGGTCATGATCTCTGTGGGAGAAGCTGTTTGTCTGGGTGGGAAGGGGTTTGTAACAACTGCAGGGAATAAAGATCAGAGATCTGATAGTTCAGCTAATGCTGTAAACCTGGCGACATATTAGGCCAGATTGTGAGTTGTGCCCATTTGCGTCAGCTGAGGATCTATAATTTGGAGTCCAACTGGTTGCTCCGTCATTCTGCTGGTGTCTACGTTTTGCACTTAGCAGCGTCCAGGCTAAAATACGAGTAGGAGTTTCTTAAGAGGAGAAGTGTCACATGGTGGTTACAGCAGGGCCTGGGAACCGGGGCTCCCGGGTAATTCCCAATTCTACCCTGACTCAGTGTGTGACCTAGTGTGTCACTTAATCACACCGTGCATCAGTTTACAGGTCTGAATAAAAAACGCTGGTACGTGATGCACCCCATCTAGTGTAAAATGAAGTTACAGGTGCCTTGCCCAGCCTGACCCAGGGTCCTTCCAACAAAACCTCAACGCTTCCCATGACATTCTTATTCAATCCACAGCCCACTGGAGCCAGTGGAAAAACTCCCCTTGATTTCAGCTGGCTTTGGATCACAGCCCAAATGAATTTGCTTCTGTCACTCAAGAGCGCATGAACAGATTCGATTCGCAGGCCTGAGAAAACCCACAAAACAGACACACCCCTCAGTATTTCAGGGCTGGCTTTGGATCCATTAGCAAGCTTCTACATTAATTAGAGTTGATCGCGTTCTATGACACCTTAGAGCAACAACAGCAGGCTGGCAACTCTTGAAATAGTCAATTTCAGCCTTAGGTATTAGGTAAAGATTCTGCATATAAAAACCGTTTAAAAAGGCTTCCGTTTTGATAAGAAGGAAGACTAAGATCTTGCTACAGCGGATTGTTGAGAACTTTCTACCCGAGCAAACAGGTAGATTGAAAAGCAGCATTGCTTCCAAGTTGCCACATCATGAACACTCTTAAAATTGTGCTCCCCCAAAAGTCCCCACACCCCAAATAAAGAATACAAGCCAAATCCAGCCATTGCATGACACGTGGATTTCTCAGTTCTCAGGTCCTTTCTGAAATGTTGAGACAAGCAATTGTTGACTACCTACATATTAGCAATGAGAAGTCAGGTTGTTAAAGTCAAAGCTTCGGGATACATTTTAGGTCTGGAAGAGACTGAAGCAACACAGTGTCAGAGTCATTTCAGGTTTCTTTCAGGAAATGGAATTTCAAGGATGATCACCTGCCAGAAGAGGGATAATGCATTGTCTGAATAATCAAATGTCTTCTGATATCGTGAAACAAGCAACACTTGAAAAAGACATGGAAACAGGCTTCCTTAAATCCAATTCAGGGATTTGGAATCCCCACTAAACGCTTAATTAATTTTTGATTAGCCTGAGAACCCATTAAACAGACTGATTCTTCTAGCTTTGTAAGTAATGGCAGCATGCTGCTTTAATTAAATTAATACTAAGAGATGTTCATTTTCAAATCCTTATGTTGGTTATTTGAGAAAAATTATTTCATTCCCTTCCCTAAGAGGTTTACCATGTTCTTTTAGTCCAGTGCAGCTCAAATATCTTTTCCTGTTCTGTTTGTGGTGCTGCACCCACACCCAGAGTCAGATACACTGAGGTGCTGAATGCATTGATGCCTATGGGAGTTGAGAATGCTTAGCACCTCTTGGGATCAGGACCCTACTCAGTGCATATGTGAGTCACCTTCCTAAGCCAGTGGCCCAGGTGACTTAATTGAGATTCAGTGTTTGGTAGCATAACTCAGGTTCTCAGCCTTTTCCACCCGGTGACCCTCTCCCCATCCAGCTCCTACCTAGCTGGGACTTTCTTCTCATTTAGCAATATGAGAAGAATAGGGTGGTTGCAACTGCTTGACATCTGTTTTTGATTCAGATCGAGGGAAGTGATTATTCCCCTCTATTCGGCACTGGTGAGGCCACGTCTGGAGTACTGTGTCCAGTTTTGGTCCCCCTACTACAGAAAGGATGTGGACAAATTGGAGAGAGTCCAGCGGAGGGCAATGAAAATGATTAGGGGGCTGGAGCACATGACTTACGAGGAGAGGCTGAAGGAACTGGGGTTATTTAGTCTGCAGAAGAGAAGAGTGAGGGGGGATTTGATAGTTGCTTTCAACTACCTGAAGAGGGTTTCAAAGGGGATGGAGCTCAGCTGTTCTCAGTGGTACCTGATGACAGATCAAGGAGCAATGGTCTCAAGTTTCAGTGGGGGAGGTCTAGGTTGGATATTAGGAAACACTATTTCACTAGGAGGGTGGTGAAGCACTGGAATGGGTTACCTAGGGAGGTGGTGGAATCTCCATCTGTAGAGGTTTTTAAGGCCCGGCTTGACAGAGCCCTGGCTGGGATGATTTAGTTGGTGTTGGTCCTGCTTTGAGCAGGGGGTTGGACTAGATACCTCCTGAGGTCCCTTCCAACCCTGAGATTCTATGATTCTATGATTCCCCAGGTGGAGAGCCCATGGTACACCTGACCTGAAGTTCCAAGGCTAGGAGAATTTAATGGTACTGTAGCTTTTTTGCCTCTTGTTTCCAACCCAGAGACATTTTCTCCATTTTTCTTTGAAAATCAAAGGTGCTTTTCAACCTGTGCATCTGCTGTCATGTCACGGCTAACCAAGGTAGAGAAGGTTAAGGGTTGACTTGATTACAGTCTATAAGTACCCACATGGGGAACAAATATTTCATAATGGGCTCATCAGTCTAGCAGAGAAAGGTCTAACATGACATAATGGCTGGATATTGAGTCTAGACAAATTCAGACTAAATGAGGCATAAATTTATAACAGTGAGAGTAATTAACCACTGGAACAATTCACCAAGGGTCATGGTGGATTCTCTGTCACTGGCAATTTTAAAACCAAGATTGGATGTTTTTCTAAAAGATCTGCTGTCGGGATTATTGTGGGGAAGTTCTCTGGCCTGTGCTCTAGAAGGGGTCAGACTAGCTGATCAGAACAGTCCCATCTGGGCTTGGAATCTATGAAAGCTTAGAACTTCCTAGAATATCCTGGAGTCTCCCTCTCTTTAAAGCAAGACTGGATGTCTTTCTAAATGATCTGCTTTGGTTCATCTAGGAATTATGTGCCTGATGCTGGAATGGCTGGGGGAGATTCTCTGGCCTGTGTTATGCAGGAGATCTGACTAGATGATCAGAATGGTCCTTTGAAATCCACCACTCCGAATTCAGCTGGTGCATAGAATGGACACATGGTCTTTTCAATCATTACTTTTGAAGATGGACTTGAGCCAAGGCCCAGAGCCTCAAAGATATTTAGGTACCTAACTCCTATTGAAATGTCTACATATCTTTGAGGTTCTGGGTCCAAAACCTCACCCTCTTATTTTTGTCATCTGAACCCAGACCCAAATCTGAATTTTGCAATCAACCTCTATTGCTATAATAGGCCAAATCAGCCCTGGCTGGTTTACAACTCCCCTGGACTTTGTAATGGGGGTGGATTGGTCAAAATCCAGATTGGGAGCCTGGTTCACCTCTCACACCAGCTTCACCCCAGTTCAGATCCATTGACTTCAATAGAGTCACTCGTGGGTGAGATCAGAATCTGGCCCCCAAACATTGGGG
This sequence comes from Mauremys reevesii, assembly GCF_016161935.1. Taxonomy (NCBI): domain Eukaryota; kingdom Metazoa; phylum Chordata; order Testudines; family Geoemydidae; genus Mauremys; species Mauremys reevesii. Next base: position 103,543,510 of record NC_052630.1, on the reverse strand, counting down.
CTCAGCTCCTTTGCTCCTGGTGAGAGGGTCTAGGACAGTGAGATGTCCTTCCGTCTGTCTCAAGATGCTACCAGTCAGTTTGTCCTGTGGGTCTGAAGATATTGGCAGCCTACCATATATACACGTGCATTAACATAGGCCAACAGTCATCAGCAAAGGTATTCTGCCAGTCACAGGGGTTTTACCCAGAGGCACTATTTTCTTGACACTACAGAACAACGTAACATTCGTTATCATTTCATAACCAGGGAACATGTCTCATAGTCTGTTTTTTCCTCCCTCCCTTCTTCTCCTTTAAGCTTCTTTCACTTGGCAAAAGAAGAAACAGCTTTTCAAAACTAGCTCATGCCAGGCCGCCTGGCAGATGCACCGTACAAAGTGCTCCATAACAAAGATAGAGCAAAGCCCTGCACACGGGCCATCTATATCCCTACGTGGCCTCCATGTATTTTCTGTTTGCCATGCAGGCCTCGCCGTGCCAGCTTGCTTAGATGCCCAGGGTGCAGCGGGTTGGAGGAATAAGCAATAGCAGATACTTTGACTCTCCCCGGGTCTGTTGCATCAAAACATTTATTTGGAAGTGGGTGAAACTTCACTTTGATCCGCCAGTAGGGGCTGGGTGGGTTTCGCCTTTAAGCCCAAACCAACAGACCCCTAAGACTGATGGCGTATGGATCCCCCTCTGTGTTACTAATTAGCAAGTCACCTTTCCACAGTCAGATTCTGCCTAAGATTTTGTTTACGAGCTCCTTGGTGAATGCAGTAATTAAAAAGGATCCAGTGAGACGAGCCTGAGTAACAGTCACTTCCCTCCCTTCTGAAAGACCCTCCCCCCTTTCCAACGCCCCACCTCTCGTTAGGAACTGGCGGAGGCAGCCGGCTGCTCGTGCATTAAATTAGCAGCTGTTTTGGCTACAGAGCATTAAGCACTACAATGCTGTTAATGTGCCTTCTGGGTCTTGCCAGATCCAGCCTCTCAGGAGGCAGATTAATTCCAACTCCCAGGATCATAATAAATTAATTTTTATTAGAGAAAGGGGGCTGATCTCCCGAACTACTGGGAGATTTAAGCCATCCAGAGGCTGTCTGATGGCATTCAGGTTTTTTTTTAAAAAAAAGCAGAGGTGGGAGGATATAAAAGGCATGTCAGAATTCAGTAATGCTGGGAGGAGGATGGGGGAACTGAGAGCAGGAGGGCTATAAAAATAGGTTGAGAAATTGAGGGGTTTCATATCTTGTCAAACAACTAGCCCAGTGTTAAATGAATCGGAGGGCGGGGGGGATTTTGCCTTCTTCACGGCTGACAATTAACTCACTTTCTTGCTCCCAATGCTAAGATGCAAGCTAGGTTCCTTCTTTGCTCATATGGGCTATGTGACTGCCTCCTTTCTGGGGGATTTAAAAACCTCCTGGACCCATGAAATAATCTATCATCTTCTCTGAGCCCTCCCTTACTAATAATTTGCTTCTTCATGAGACTGCTAACTGAGGCAGAGGCAGAAGCAGTGCTGAAATTATCTCAGTGCTAGGTCATGCACCAAGAGCTTGCACGAGGCCTCCTCATCACATGAGACCTACTGAAGCCCTCAGCCTTGTACAGGCCATCACCACGGGGTGAATTTCATTCTGTGCCCACAAAAGCTAGGCAGGGGCCTTTCTGTTCCCTGCTGCCATTTGCTTTCTGGGCCAAAGGCTAGCAAACACATTGACTAATAGTGCTTTGCAAATCTGTAGTGCCTTCCGTGCGAAGCTCTCAAAGCGTTTCGCTGGCATGTTGCGAATGAAGCTCACAATCCTCTCCTGGAGAGCCGGGAGGTGGATCTTGAGCTGACAAGATCATCATCGGATCTAAACTCTTCCAAAATTGGAGTATTTTTGGTTTTGGCTCATCCCTCCAGGAAGGGTTGGATGCCCATCATCTGAGGCCAGGAGCGTTAGATTTTAGACATGCTGCACGTTTGCTGCTCCCTTGACTTCAGTCGGTCTTGCCTTTTGGTTTTAAAACAGTGCGAGTATTGGAGTGGCCAGCTCTGCCCTGCTCTGTGGGTGAGTGTATTGCCAGTCGTTGAATCAGAGAACCTGGGAGTTAGGACACTGGGTTTCTATTCCTGGTTTTGCCACTGGCTTGATTCCTTGGGTAGGTCATTTAGGGTCTGATATTAGAGGCGCTGAATGTCTGCAATTCACAGGAAATTTGCCCCAATATCACAAGACTTCCTCAGTCCTTTCTATAGATAACACTGGATGGAATAAGGGCTGCATAAAGGCATTTATCACCATGTATGGAATTTCCACTCATGCAAATAGTTCCTCCCACGGATTGGAGGGCAAAATAAACCCCCTGATTACAGATCCCTTTTTAAATAAAAAATGGCATTGGGTCTCCATGGCAAAACTTTGTAACAGTGTGAACGTGTGAGAGAGAAACACAGAAGTACTAGCCATAGCCACTTCAGCTGGTGATGAACACTCCAATCAAATCACATGCACGTGCCAAAAATCTCACCCTGAATAACAATAGCATCATTTGGTTCTTGAAAGTATTGGCTTTCACCCTCGGAGCTGTGAACGTTCTGTCTCCTATAGTCACAACCCCCCCCCCCCATTGACTCGTGACTTTAACAGGTGTCCCCTCCATGGCCCAGAAAGCATGAGCCAGATCTGCCAGAGGTCTTTAAACAAGCTGGGATGTCTCTTTATTAGCACAGGACAGGAACCACACAGACAAAATGATACTGATATTTTATATGCTGGTTTTCTCTCATTTGCAGTCCCATTCACACAGCGTCGTTAGCCGCTCTGAAATGCATATGTGGTTTGTTTAGGTTATGAGTCAGTAAGGGGGCCAGTCTCACCCAGGACTTATCTCTTGCAACTTCCATGGCAGCACTTTTCACATCTTTTGCTTCCATTTTCATTTTATGGCTCTGTCTTGTTGACTTTCACAGTTTGCTGAGTACGGTGATCCCAGTTTTCCTTTGCAGAATCCAGGGGTGAAAGTAACTCACAGGACTTACAGGTATGCCGGAGTCCTGGGGTGTGTGTGGCCTCAACCGGAAGAGGTGGGGCCTCAAGATTTAAAGGCCCTGGGGCACCAGCTGTGGCTGGGAGTCCCAGGGCCTTTAAATAACCCAGGGGGCTCCCAGCTGCAGAGGTGGCTGGTAGCCCCCAGGGCGAACTAAAGGGCCCGAGGCTCCAGCCGCTGTGGAGCTCCGGGCCCTTTAAATGCCAGCCTCAGCCTAGCTGCCAAAGCTGCGGGCGGGATTTAAAGGGCTCCTCCGGGCTCCCTGCCCTGACCGAAGCCCTTTAAATCCCCGCCGCAGAAGCCGATGCAGTCCGGCACGGCATACTGACTCTTGCCAGTACGCCGTACCAGACCGTACTGGCTTACTTTCACCTCTGGCAGAATCACTTAAAGAAATGCTTAGTGTCTTGTTTGCTGTATTGCCCAAGGGATCCAAGAGGCCTTTGGATATAGTGTAGGCTTCTTGCCAAACTGGAGTAGGTTAGATTTTCAAATCTAGCAGACTGAGGAGTATTAACCCCTCATGAGACACGGAGCGTTATTTACCGACAGAACTCTGGAGATAATCCAGGGTTTGTAGGAGCATGAAGAGGATTAAAGGGTATTTTCTCAGTAAAAGCATAAACAAAGCCAATTGAGCTGGGAGAATACTGCCAAATGCTGTCCCTGGAGAGTCATTTGAATTTTTAAATGTCTTTGTTTCAAGTGTGCTGTCCGAGTTGAGTGCTGTCCTTGAATAAGTTCATCAACCAGCTTTGGGGGGCGAGGGACTTTTCAAAGGCATGCATGGGAATGATGGATTGACTTCCCTCTGACTTGCAGTGTGAGTTGGGTGCCCAGGCGCCCGTTATGGCTTGGACTATCGTCCTTTATAGTTGCAAAAAGGACATTTTGACAGAAATGCTCAAATATTCCCCCAAAGGGAATTTTAAATTCAACTATTTGCCAACAGGGGGACCCCTAAAGTTTTTCAAACTGGGCACCCCAAAAAGTGAGGCATTTCAAATTAGAAGACAGTTTTGAAATTTAGCCCGAGATTCTGCAATGAGCCCAGTGCAGGCACAGATGTTTGCCTGTGAAGAATTAGTTTGTAAGCAATTCTGAGCAGGGATTGTCCCTTATTCTCTGGTTGTAGCATGCCCAGTACAGTAGACACCTGATCTCCATTGGGGTCCCTGGGCACTACCGTAATACAAATAATACCTAAATACTCAGTTCAGTGCCGTATCCAAGCTCTGAGGCCTTAGTGTTTCTGTGCTATATTTATACCCCTTTACACAATAGGAAATAATATTTTCCAACCTAAGGAGGCTTAATTAGCAAACAAACTTCAAAACAGTGTAGGTGCTGAATTACCAACAATGAATAAATTGATCAATGCTTGAGATCATACCAATCTAACTCAGGATTCTGCAGAGATATCAGCTGGCTAAAGAAAAATGAACTTTGGATTCGCTACAACGGTCGTTCCCATACCTTGGGAGGACACTACAAATCAAAGCAGTCCTGTCCGAATGAAGAAAATTCCCTTATTCACTAAGATTATCTAGACCTGTGGTTCTCAAGCTGCAGGCTGCATGCGGCCCAATTAGCACACAGCTGTGGCACAGCTCAGCTGTGTGCTCAAGGCCGGCCCATGTGCCGGAGTCCCAGGTTCCTGGCTGCCTGGTGCGGAGGGGTCGGGGCCGCTGGCCTGCCCTGTGTGGTGGGAGTCTGGGATCGGGGCTTCCAGCTGGCCCCGCAGGGTCCGGGGCAGCCGCTCAGCCTCACAAGCTCTGAGGTCTGGGGCAGTCGTGTGGCGGGGGTCTGGAGTCCGGGGTTGGGGTCTGGGCTGCCGCTGCCCTGCCACCCAGCCCCCGCGGCCCATGGAAATTTTATATTATATACAAGAGTTTGGATGCAGCTGATGAAAGGGCAGATGCTTCAAATGCAGGAGACACTGTTTATACAAACAGCCGTGAGCTTTCCCCTTATTAATTTCATCGGGCGTTTGCATTATTATCTTAGTGATGTGACTTTTAGAGCTGCTCCATTGATGTCAATAGACTTCATCCACATTACAGCATAATTCAGATCAGACTCTGCTCTCAGATGTCATTATTAGACCTGAGTTCAAGAAGCTGTTTTGATTTTGATTTTACAAAATCTTACCTGTTGGGCTTTGATTTTGTAAGACCTAAAACAAAATTGAGAGTGGCTGGCACCCAGTTTCTATTTCTTCTGGGAATTTATATCCAAATTTTATATGGAGATATGCCTATCTCATAGAACTGGAAGGGTCCTTGAAAAGGTCACTGAGTCCAGTCTGGTGCTTTTATGGTAGGACCAAGTACTGGTCCTGACAGATTTTTTCCCCAGATCCCTAAATGGCCCCATCAAGGATTGAATTTACAACCCTGGGTTTAACAGGCTAATTCACAAACTCACTGAGCTATCCCTGCACCGCCATGTCCTTTATCTATCTATCTATCTAGTTCTCCTAATCTATCCTTCTGATCTCTGGTTCATCTCTAGTCTCTATTATCAAGATGTTGTACATTTCCCTGTGTTACATTTATCTGGATTTTGGAAGTGAAAGCAGAAGTTACTCTACTGAACGCAAAGTAAAGACCACTCTGCACACCTTCTATGAAGGCTGTGAAAATTCCTCATGTACATCACCCAGGGGTTAAGCCTGTCTCCGTCGTGTTTATTCCATTATGAAGGCTGCACCACAATCTGACACCCGACCTCCCCCCTAAATACTTCTGGTGAACTTCTCTTCTATTGAAGAACGTGGAGAAAGACTAACAAGAAGGAGAGTGCATGGGGCTGGAACAGGGCTGCTTGAGATAACACAGGGTCAGATTTCACCACACCCCTTCTTTAAAACCCATCGTAAACCACTTCTGCCATTCGACAAGGTTCCCAAATCCTCTCTCCTTCCAGTAGCACTTGAGGAAGGACAAAGGGCTGTGAAAACAAACAGTGGCTGACAAGAGGCAGACAGTTCTACTGGGGCTCCAATCTCAGCCTCCCCCCCAAAAAACATGTCTAATGTCTGTGTAAATAAAGTGAAGTGGGGAGGGGGGATAGGGTCCCAGAGAACATGATGTACCGGGGTCCCAAATTTCTCTCAACGGGCCTGAAAATTAAAGCTTTATTTGCTCTCTGAAAGAGACGACAGGGTGTTGAGAGAAGACGTTGCCTGAGTGTTAAAAACGGTCTCTTTACCTTGTGTGTGTGTGGTTCTTGGTTTGTTTGTTTTTTCTTTCTTCCTCCAAAGAATCTTCGGGTCTAATTCTCCCTCTGGGATTTTTCACAGTAGTTTGATAATGTTAATATTGATCCTAGGTTAGAGATGAGCTGGCACTGTCACATTCTCATCTTTTTTATTTTCTCTCTTTACATCTAGTAAGCGTGCTGTATGGTTTCAACCACACTGGCACCCCAGATGGCAAACTGACAGAGGGAGATGGCATCCAATCGCTGACGTTCCTCTGCCTTCTCTTAGCTGCCATGGTTTGAAGTCTTTGGTTGTTTTTGTTAACTTATTTCTCAAAGCGGGATTTTAAGAAACAGGATAATGATGCTCATGTTAGAGATGATCAAGCAATGCTCAGTCTTTCAAGGGAATTCCTTGAGCTATTTCTCATCATTTATAAAAAAGTATCTTTAAACTCTCTGGTGATGATGGACCCTGGGGAGCTTGATATCTGAGACTTTTAAATGGACGTGGGGTTAGGGGTTTCATCCATTGACGGGAAGAGCCTTGCCACTGGTGGAATTGTCTGCCCCTAGTGATCAGAACATCCCTGAGGCTTGTTATCAGAAGGTTCAACATATGACCCATCGAGCTATGGGCTTCCCTCGATAAAGGTGACTGCAGAATAGGAATCGCCATGCATAATTTCCCACAGAGACAAGTGTCAAGCACAATTTTGGGATTGGCAATACTTTCTCAATGATTTCTATGGCACCTAGATTTTTGTAGTGATGAGACTGATACATGGGTGACTGGACAATTCCTAGAAGATGTGCTGTAGGAAAAAGGCCTGAATTTTGGTTAGGTGACCTAATTGTTCTATTTCATTAGAGTTCTATGGTTGTATGTAAGTGAAATGATATTATAATTTCCTCCATGAACGCTTGCAAAGACCGGTTTGTTGCTGAGGACAACTGTTCATGCATGCAGAGCTAACCAGATTTGTTTGTTATTGTAGGGTTGCTCATAGGAGTGTAGATATTGGGTTGTTGCTGTAGAGTTGCTGATGAAAATGTAAGGCTCTGTACAATGGTTTGTTATAGCAATTGCTCATGAATGCTGGCACTGATTTTAAGAAAAAGAAACACAGGGCTTGGACTTTTTCCCATTTGGTTAATGGCAAAACGCCGATTCAGGTAAATCTAGTAGTAAGAACAGGAAGAGCCAGAGAGCTAGAAGACACACTTATATTCAGGGCTTGTTGGGAACTTCTTGTGAACTCTGTTTGCTGAAAAATGCTGATTCATTGAAACTGAAACTGAAACAGGGTCAAGTTAGGCAAATCTTTTGACTCGAAAAATTTTTGAGAAAAAAGTTTTGAAATTGCCTAGACGTCCCATTTTGACATTTTGGAAACTAAAAGTTCCAGATGTTTATTTGAAATGGTTATTTTTCTTTGCTTACAAATTTTAATAAACACATCAATTGACCTGAATTGATTTTTTTTTGACTTGTAAGTTTATGAACATTTCTGAGATTTCAACTTTTTGTCCCAATTTGGGGTGGGAAAATTTTTCAAAATCTCAAAAATTCACACAGGACAGGAAACCAGTTTTTCACTCAACCTTACTTACATGACTAGTAGTTTTAAATCTTTTTGCTTGGTGAATGAAACCATAATGATTCATACTGTTACTCTTCCCTGTAATACAATCTACCTCAATTACTACCCCGCTGGCAAGTTAACAGAGCGGCAGCAAAATCCAGATGTGTCTCACTTCCTCTGTCACAAACTTCAAGCTCTGAAATCTGGAGGAACATGTGCATGAGCTGGTGTGTTCTCTAAACAGAAAAAAGAGTTGAATTATCGGTGGAGATGCAACAGCTCTTACCTCTCAAGACAACGTTAGATTAGAGTTTGTGGTTCTACATTGTAATTTGATTTTTTTTAAAAACATAGGGTTTGTCTAAATGGAGAGTTAGTGCATGGCAAGCAGGAGTATAAATCTATAGTGCCGTAAATCCCTCTATGGATCCCTGATATTGCAGACTATGGGCAGGTCTACACTACGGGGGAAAATCGATATAAGATACGCAACTTCAGCTACGTGAATAACGTAGCTGAAGTCGAATATATTCTATATCCCATTACCCCCAGCCTCTCACAGCGGATCATCAATGTCTCTCTCCTCCCCATCGCGACTCGCTGTTTGGTGGGGGGGTTGTCGAGAGAGGCGAGGGGCGGAATATATATATCGGGATCGAGCCTGGATGACGATATATCGATCCGATCGATTGCGACCACACACGGGCCGCGACGCGGGTAGTGTACTAACAGTTCTCTAGTGTGCTTTGATACACTGCTCTTTGAAACTCAACTCCGGGGAAAAAGTGGACATTTCATTGACTGGGTTTTTGTATGAGTGCGTGCCTTTTTTTCATCAAAATTTGGAAAATTTGGACCAAAGATATCTTCAGGACAAGGAAGGGAATATTTTTCTCCACAACACATTGTCTTTATAGTCATCCTGAAATGTCCACTAATATGATGTGTTGACCATTCTGAGCATGGGTACTAGGTATACTGCCATTAGTTATGTGTGATGGAAGACAGACCTTCTGTTTTACGTAGATGATCCAAATCCCCTTCTGTTTGATGGGATGTAGGGCTTCCCTCACCTTGAAACATTTAGAACAGCCTTCCAGATAATTGGCTGGTAGCTTTACAATGACATCTTTCATGTTACACCGTTGAAAATGTTGCATGTTTCAGCAACACTAGGCCTAGCTCGGTTTTCACCATCATGTATATTTTTGGACAGCTCAGCCACAGTCAACCCAGAAACAAGGCAGAGTCATGCCACAAACAGTGATAAGTTTAGCTGTTGGTCTGTAGAGTTCAGCCCACAGGTCAGTAGTGGTCACTGGTACCTCTGGAAATGTCTGCAACACAACTTTGCTGGACTTCAGGGGGGAATGTTGAAGAACCAATCCAAGGGCTTATTGGAGTCTAGGTCCTATGGAGGTAGGGCAGAGGAGAATCAGGGCCAGAGTATTGAAAGGAACGAGCAAATTAATGGAAAGCCATAGACAATATCAACAGCACAACAGATTGGAGATTCTTTATTGATATCTATTCAGTCAACAGAAGCCTCCATGAAAATACAGTTTTATACCAGAATACAGTGTATTCTAAACACACACAACACACATACACATACTTTACATTTCAGAACACCTGTTTGTATGTTCCCCCCATCTCTGAAATTTCTGCATCCTATAAAAAGCTATTGTGGGTCTACTGAAATTCCATCTGCTTCATCAGAACCAACCTAAGGAAGCTTTGCCACAAATTATACCATTGCTATAGGTGCAGTACAATGCTCTACCTACCTTGGCTCAAGAGAAAGGAAATATATTTGTTAACGTAACACCAGGTGAATGAATTCATGAATTGGACCCTTGACATGAAACTAACACTTCCCTATAACAGGAAACTCCTTCCACCTGCTGGCCTTGGAAATGACAATAATACAGACATTTTTTAGCTCTTCCACTAGATCTGCAAAATATATGCAGATTTATACAGTGCAGCACATATAAAATACTCAAGAGGAAGGGGCACCATAGACATTAATCAGATATTAAAGGACTTAACATGACAGGGAGAAATATACACGTGGGTATCTTTATTGCTGATTTTTTTATGTGCTACCTGATGGGGAGGTGGGAAAAGAAGGAAAAGTAAAACAGATTGCAGGCTTGTGGCTAATTTGTGAACAGATACAAAATGAAAAACATGTTCGTCTTAATCAGTAATGCTTAGAAAAGCGGGGGAGGGAATGGTTAGCAAGCTATGTGACAGTCCCAAGAGCTCATCCGTAGTTGGGGATTGGGTTGGATAGGTTGCAGATACTCCTAAACGTAGCTGGTATCAACCACATTGGATATGACTTTTGATCAAACAGGGCTAGATCTTGGTCTCCTTACTCAGATGCATCTTCCACTGGAAGTTATGCCTGAGTAAACACTGCAGGATTTGGCTTGTGGTGAGTGAAACTTCCTAGAGACGCTCTGTATTTGTTGTTTACCCTATCTGTGGCCTTTCCCCTTTCTGTGTTTCTTGTAATTTCTGGAAATCAGAAATAAGCTGATGTGATTAGACAAGAACAGAGCTGGCTTAGTGCCCTTCAAGCTTAAAAAGGTGTTAAAGACTTGCCGAATTAGAAATACCGAGCTAATAGTGAGACTAAATAAGGAGGGTTGGCTAATTCCTTTACATCTGGAGTCAAACTGAAGGGCATTATAGAGAATGATGGGTGGAGATGAGTCTGGTCAGTGAGAAACATGCAGAGGGGATGCATGTGTATCCAACAAAATTTTATAAACATTCAACTATCTACCTGGGTAAGATAGTATTTACTGTCTTATTAACATTCACTAGCGGTTACCCCATAATGTATGAGGGTGTTGTGTGTTGATTTTAGGTGGCACTCTTTTCAATCAAATCTCTTTGAGTCGTCTTGCATTAATTAGTCTAACCACACTGTTGCATGTTTGGAGAGGAGATCTCTGAATTCAAATAAGACTTGACCCTAAAGGGACCAGCTCGCTGGCTTTTCTCCTCTCATCTCCTTAAATCTAAAAATTGCTAAGTGATCTCTGAGGCTCAGGCTTTCCTCGGAGATTAGTGTAAGAAAAGCCCCAACATCTGCAAAAGTGACTGCTTTTGACAACCGTACAGATATCTTAAAGAGCAGGAATTTCCCTAATAAAACCCCTTAAAATAAGTCTTCTTAAGATTTCTTAATGCCACAGTGATCAGTTTGCATGTTTCAGAAATTCAAGAATTTTTTATCTGCTTTGGAAAGTTATGAAAAAACCGAAGCAGGTTTATTTAAAGGGGAGACGTATTTGAGATGCAGGAGAGACTGGCTAGCAAAGCTTAGGAACTGCAGATAAAACCGTAAATTGTATAGCTCAGGGAATTTGTGGACAGACTAAATAATGACAAAGCAAGCAGGCCAACTTGGCCATCAGAATCATAATAATCATAAAAGGGAATTGCACCGACATGAAGCACGTGGGTTCACTGGCGTTTCATAAGTGATTTAAATAATTTAATTCTGCAGTCTTGTGATTAAATATTTGCTGTATAGCCCATGAGCTAGATCCTCAGCTGGTGTAAATCAGCCTTGCCCCATTGACTACACCAGATGAGGCCCTATTCAGAAAAGTATCCCTATTAAGGCCAGCACTTAATCACATGCTTAAATGCTAGACAAATTCAGACTGGAATTTAGGGGTAAATTTTTAACAGTGAGGGTAATTAACCACGGGAATAATTTACCACGGGTCATGGTGGATTCTCCATCACTGACAACTTTTCAATCGAGACTGGATGTTTTCCTAAAAGATCTGATCTGGGAATTATTTTGGGGAAGTTTTCTCGCCTGTGTTATGCAGCAGGTCAGACTGGATGATCACAATGGTCCCTTGTGGCCATGGAATCTATGCATCTATGAAATTAAGCACATGTTCAGGGCTCTGTGAAGTCAATTGGAGTTAAGCACCTGTTTAAAATTAACTCTTTATTGGGATGGACTTAAGCATGTGCATACGTGCATTCCTAAGTCAGAGTCTGAGGGCCTGGCCTCTGATCTGCATGGTATAGGTATTCTTTTTAGCAGTTCGCTTGGACCTGTATCCAGAGCAAGAGTCTTTCCATTGACTTGTTTGGATTTTGGATCAGGACATCATGATCCATGTGCTATTCTGGTGGGTCTGATTCTTCCCGATTTTACACCGGTGATGTGCAACTGGCATAACCCCTGACTTAAGTGAAGTCACTCCTGCTTTACACGCGTGTCCATCAGATCCGAACCAGGCCCTGTGGTTTTAGCAGCCTGGTGGAAACGTGCTGTAACCGTACAATAAATAAATAAAGCCCTAGACTGTTGTCATATGTTGAAATTCAACTCTGCTGAAGTCAATGGAGATGCAGCAGGAAAAATTTGGCCTACCATGCTAAAAACAATTCACGCTGATGAAAATTGTGAATGTGTGCGTGTACACACACACACACACACACACACACACACAATCAGTTTGCTAATAGAGATAGTTCTCAACTAGAAAGGGGCCTGAAACAAAATCCTGTTTCCCAACAAACCTGAATTTTGGGGAACTTTTAGATTCAAACTTTGTGACTGGCTCCCATCATTATTACAGGCCAAATCAAACCCCTGAGCCCAGTCATCTCGGAATGTGGTAAGTTCAGATCCAGATGCAGCAAGGGCTGACTTCTGGTGCTGGTGTCTTCCTTAAACTTGTCAGGTCAGTGAATGAAATAAATACCCATGACACTGAGTTCTGCTTAAAGGTAACACTGGTGTAAATGCACAGTATATTTATGGCATGCATGATGGGTACATGCATTTGCTCCAGAGTAACTATGGGTAGAATACGGTGAAAGAAAGATAGATAATATATTTCACTAGGAGGGTGGTGAAGCACTGGAATGGGTTACCTAGCGAGGTGGTAGAATCTCCTTCCTTTGAGGTTTTTAAGGTCAGGCTTGACAAAGCCCTGGCTGGGATGATTTAGTGGGTTTTGGTCCTACTTTGAGCAGGGGGTTGGACTAGATACCTCCTGAGGCCCTGTCCAACCCTTATATTCTATGATTCTATAATATAAAGCTTAGGGTTTAATACGGCCACCCTCACCAGAGTATTTGAACATCTTCTGTATGAAATCAACAGCAATACCAAAGTTCTCAGTGAATTTCACAGTCTCTGGTATTTCTTTCCTATCAGGGTAAAGAGTCTGCTTGGGTTAGGGATTTTGTTTTTGATTATTTTCGTTTTTATTAATTTATTTGATTAAATTATGGTTGATCACTTGGAAGCAAAAGAGGAGAGAATCTGGTGATAGATAAAATGGGCAAAAAAGAGAGAAAGAAGTTGAATTCTCCTTTCTTGAGATCAAAGGGACTTTGAGTGACTCTAGATCCTTGCTGAATCACAGCCATTTCTCTTTAATGTCATTATTCTGAGTGAGCCAAAAGTTTTTATATTTTATTTTTCATGAGAGAAGGAGTAGAACAAATCCAAGTCAGACACAGACATTTGCTGTTGAGAGCTTCTCTGGGAGCTAACTGGAAGGCTGATAAGGGGCCAGAGAGAGCAGAATTTTATGCAGGGCTAAGTTGTACATAGATGAATTTAAAAAGAATGAATTTTTTGCAGAAAGACGGGTCATGGTTTCTGTTCCTCGACTCCAGGACTGATAGAGTGTTAAGCTGGAAGTTCTCTTTGAGAGGACTGATCCAAATCTCACTCAAGTCCATGAAAATCTTTCTAGTGAGTTCAGGGCTTTGGATCAGGTTCAGTCGGTGTAATGGAAGGGAGTGTGTTCTAGTGGTTAAAACCAGGGTTCCTGGAGTCAAAACTTCTGACTTTTATTCATGGCTCTCTCGAAATCTTTTTGTATAATCGCGGGAAAATCACATAGCACCAGATCCATTCCCAGGGAGGTCAATAAACCATTCTTCTGATGGAAAATGCTGATTCGTCCAAAGCAAAACCTTTAGCAGAAATGTGCTGATTTTGATGAAAGTTCGTTTTGAAAGAAAGTGTTTTGATAAGGTCAAAATGTCCTGTTTTGACCTTTTTGGAATGGAACATTTCATGTTTTGTTTCAAAGCTACATTTAGTTTCAATTTTTATATAATATAATATAATAAATATAATATAATATCAAAATTGGAATGAAATTGGGTTTTGGGAATTTCATTTTGTGGAAAATTTTGAATTTTTTAAATTCCATTGCAGAAAGGAAGTGGGGGAGAACGAGCTATGGAATTTCCCACAAAATGAAAAAATCTGATTGCTGGAATTCAGTGGAAGATGGATTAGGTCCTTAACCTCTTTGCACCACAATTTACAACAGCAGTAATTGTATCCATACATTGCTCCGGCTCTCTACAAATGCAGTTGTGCTAGGGCTGCCAGTTTTGGTTGGACACATTCATGGAGGTTTCATCACATGACATAATTTTTACTTAAAGATTCATCTCTAATTCCTGGAAACTCCAGGATCATCCTGGAGGGCTGGCAACCTTAAACTGTGCAATAATTTCATGATCAGAAAAGTATATGAACCCATTAGAAACAAAAGACCAAAACCCATTCTCATAAAACTATGCAGAAAAAGACAATCAGCATAGGGATCTGCCATATGGAAAATAGGGAAGGGCAGCGGTTCGGAATGTAACAGTTATTGTAATAAAAACACCACTGAAAAAACAGTTTTGGTTGTTTAAAAGCAGGGAAGGAAGAACTGAAATAAGGCTGCCAAGAGTGAGTGAGTTTTCCACCCCCGGGCCCGCCTAAGATCCAGGATAGACGCTTTAAAAAGTGAGTGGATGGTGTCAGAGCGCTGATAAATTCCTTCGGTTGGCTGCCTGCATTGCCATGTCTTGTGTAGAGCCAGTTAGAGCTGATCCTAAAATGTCAATAAAATCAGCAAAGAGTTCTGTGAATACCCACTTCGTCGGATGCACTCACGCAAGCTCATGCTCCAATACGTCTGTTAGTCTATAAGGTGCCACAGAACTCTTTGCTGCTTTTACAGATCCAGACTAACACGGCTACCCCTCTGATAAAATGCCAATCATTTTTCATGGAAACTTTTGAAACATTTTCATTTTTCAGAACATTTCTGCAATTTTTAATTGGGTTTTTCAACCAAAACAAAATGAATCCGAAAAGCAAAAAATGGAAGTGGGGGAGGGTTGAAAACCATTTTCAGCCAAGACATTCTCTTTTCAGGAAACATTTTTGGTTTTTCGAAACCAAAAATATCTAAATCCCATAATTTTTACCAAAATATTTTCAGTTTCCATTTTTTTCATAGAAATACCTGGGACATTTTCTCCAAAAGGAAATTTTCCACAAACATTTTCGTTATATGTCAGAAAGTCATTTTTGGTCAACAAAATGTTTGAATATAAAAACTGACCAACTCGAGAGGCAATGCAGAGCAATGAAAATTTCACAGTAAAGCACTTATTTAAGCTATCTTTGTAGTATCCATTTGGATAAGGCTTGGGAATGACATATTGACTAGATTAGTAATTGATTCGTAAAATTAGTATTATAATGATGCTGTAGGCGACACAGAGTTTGAGAAGCTCTAGGCAATGAAGGCTCATAAAGATCCCTAAATGAAATGTGTTTTTCAAATGGGGAAATACATTGGTATCAAGATCCCTGTGGTGATAGGTGCATTACACATGAGATAGACAGATAGACTGATAGCTGGGCTCTGTTCCCAGTTGTGCCACAGACTGCCTGCATGACCTTGAGCAAGTCACTTAATCCATCTCTGCTTCACTCTCCAGCTGTAAAATGGGAATAATAGCTCTTCTTTCTTTCTTTTTTCTTTCTTTCTTTTTCTGCTTCTACAGGTTATAAGCTCTTTAGGGCAAGGTGTGTCTCTTATGTGTGTCCACACACTAGCACTGTGGAATCCTCATCTCTGCTGGTGTCTCTTAAAACTGCCGCCATACAAATATTACAATAATGGTGTAAAACAGGAGTCAGTGCCCTTACACTGGTGTACAACTGGTGCCAGGGAGGTCAGGCTCGGGGCCTTAATCAGAGCATAATTTACTAGCACATGGAGGATTTTACTTAGCACATCCAGGAGGTACAGATTGGCTCCTGCCCAGAAACAATGAGAACTGAAGACAAAATCCTCTTTGGCTTTGTATCTCAATCAGGCAGAACTGTCCTTTTTAATTCAAACACCGGGGTCCAGAGTTGTTTTCCCCATAGATACTGTGTTGCACTGGGAATATCAGGAGCTGCCAATTGCAATAATGGTTTCTAATTCCAAATTAATTCAGTGTAAATGAACTGTCAAGAGAAGATTGATTTGTTTTGGTAATTGCCCTCGCAGGCGGCCTGGTGACAGCAGGAAAGAGCAAAGCAGGAAGCTTTGGCAGGCCTGGATGAGCCTAAGGGTGGATTGCAGAGACATGGGCCTACTTGCCAATATCATCTGTCAGGCCTGCCGCTGAGCTGGGATGCTGTTCCAGCCTTCAGTGATGTCTTCAGGTATCAGGTTGAGGCTGCAAAAAGTCCTTTCATTTAAAGAGATCCACGTTTTAAGCAATCAGTGAAAAATCCTCCATGGCAAAGGCTGTTCTTTGTCCTTGTTGGGACAATAGGAGTCTTCCTGCTGTGTTTCCATAACAACACAAAGCCAATATTCGTATCGGATTTTACATTATTCCTTACCCACCCCCCCAGTGAAAACCAAAAAACCTAGTACCTCCTGATCATTTGTGACTGAGCAAATCACGAAAATCATCCTCATCACTAGTTCTTATATAGCATTTTAATTCATAGATCTCAAAGCACTTTCCAAAGGTCAGCATCATTAGCCCTGTTTTTACAGATGGAGAAACTGAGGCATGGGGGATGTGACTGGCCCACAGTCACCAAGCAAAGCAGAGCTAGGAACAGAACGGAGGTCTTCTGAGTCCCAGTCCAGCGCTCTATCCACTAGGCAACATTTCCTCCCCCAGTAAGCTGATTTTCAGTGGCACTCACACTGCCAGGGTCCTGACCACCGGTCCGGGGCTCTGCATTTTAATTTAATTTTAAATGAAGCTTCTTAAACATTTTAAAAACCTTCTTTACTTTACATACAACAATAGTTTAGTTCTATATTATAGACATAGAAAGAGAGCTTCTAAAAACATTAAAATGTATTACTGGCACATGAAACCTTAAATTAGAGTGAATAAATGAAGACTCGGCACATCACTTCTTAAAGGTTGCTGGCCCGTGTTCTAATATAATAATATAATACTATATCCATCAGTGCATTATGGATCAGGGAGGTATTGATTCTTCTGGGGTGGATTCCGATTCAGGCTATGTGCCCACACAAGGGGTAAGAACCATCTTTATCCTCCTGGATGGGCTTCCCAGACCTTCAGTGTGGGTGCATAAGAGTAAGCAGACACTGCGAACAGGTGGATGGGGAGAGGTTGGGAACTGGGCAGAGTCTTAGTTCTAGACACTCCGCTACTTGTTAGCCAGCACAGCTGAAACAGCAGGATGGAGTGATGTGTATGTAGCATGGGTCAACAGCAAATTACTAACCCCCCGACTCCCCGGAGCAAGGAGGAAGTCAAAGAAGACGTGTAAGGTCCAGTGGCCACTCCAGAGGTGGTGTGTTGCCTCACATCCCCTTTGCTCAGAGATGTGCCTCCAATCACAATCCAGTCTTAAAGCGTCTTACAGGGACTGCACAGGAAATAACCGGTTCACTTCTCCTTTGGCTTGCAAATGAGCAGTAACCCCACGGAGTTCCACTACTGTCAATGGGACGAGACGCAAAGGCACCTGAACAACACCAAGGTGTTTGGGAATGGCGGGGAAGCCGGTTCAACACTGTTACATTACCAGCAAACACGGCAAGGAGGGGAATGCCAGCTGATCAAGTTGAGAAACCACAGTGCCTATAAGTAGAATTTTGGGATTGGATGGCAGGAGCATTAGGTAATTTGGCAATCGGCTAGTGTGTGTACTAAAAATAACACTGAAACCAACTCTTTTAATCCAGTGTGTGAATAGATAAAGTGTGTGTAAAATAGTTTGTAAACATGCCATCCAGGCTGTCAATACCGTCTACAGAACAGACTAGAGAGGCATAAAAATTCACAAGATAAAATAACCATCAAAACCACAAATGTTAATGCTGCCGCTATAGAAAGCCTGGCTAGATAAGATAGCCTTGGCTTGCTGTGTGTGTGTGTGTGTGTGTGTGTGTGTGTGGCCTTTGCTTGCTCTGTGTGTGTTTGTTTAAATTCTCCAATCAATACAGGTGCCATGTGACTGAACTGCTAATAGAGCTCTGTAGATTAGTTTATCAATAACATTTAAATACTTCTCACACTTGCAGTGGATTTTGAATTATTTATTTGTTTCTGGTCAATTGCATATTGTCTCATTAGCATTAGCGAGAGTGGACCGGTTGGAACTCTTTAAAGACTCCAGGGTTGGCAAATTTTTCTGGGGGAGGGAGACCCAAGGGCCCAATCCTTGAAAGCCCAACTCACCTGAGTAGTCATTTTGCGTCAGTGGGGCTACTCACACGAGTGGCAGTTTTCAGGACCAGCTCATAGCTGGTTGCTGAAACGAAGCAGGTATGTTTGCAACTCATCTTTGGTTCTTTTGCAAAGACTCAATGGTGATTATCACTATATGGTTTATTGTTTGTATTTCAGTAGTGCCTGGCATAATGGATACTGGACTGGGACTCAGGACATCTGGGTTCTATTCCTGGTTCTGTCACTGGCCTATTGGGCAAGTCACTTCCCAGCTTTGTGCCTCAATTTCCCCACCAGTTCCAGGGGCATAATGATACTTACCTCCTTTGTAAAGTGTTTTGAGATTTACTGATGAAAAGCGCCATATAGCAGCTAGATATTTTGATTGTTATAGAGGTCCCAAGAGATATCAGAGCCCCATTGCGCTAGGCGCTGTACGTGCACTGAGGATATGTCTACCCTTCAAGCTGGAGGTGTGAATTCCAGTTCAAAGAGACATACGGGTGCTAGCCCTGATCAGAGTGTAGCCACAGCAGTGCGAACAGTGGGAGGGGCGAGCTGCCCCAAGCACATCCCCATCCAAGATGCTCGCTACGCAGGGTGGCTAGCGCCTCCCACTGCCCACGCCACTGCCGAGACTAGCTGGATCAGTGCTGATGTGAGTACATCACCTAGAGCCGGAATGGACACCTCGAGCTTGAAGTGCAGCTGTGTCCTTTAGTGAGAGATGGTCCCCGCCCCAAAGAGTTTACAATCTCAATAGACCAGACAGGCAAGAAATATCATTAACCTGGTTTTACAGCTCCGGAACGAAGGCCCGTTGTGCTGGGTACTGTATAAACACACAGATCAAACCTCATCCTTGCCCCGAAGCACTTCCAGCTTAATTTAAGACAAGAGCAAAAAGTATTTGCTACAGTAGCAAATCATGGGATGGGGCAAAATGGGAAGGAAGTGATGAGAATAAAATCAGACCGTTCCATCGTTCAGTCGATGGTTCTAAGCCGCTGAAATCGGCTATGACAGCACATGCCCTGGCTGTCACCGGTTCTGTCACAGTCGAAGAAGGTCATAAATCCTGCTCGAATGGCAGAACCAAAGCGGTTCCATTGATAGGGACCAAAACCCAGGACATAGGGCAGGATTGGCCTGGTGTGAACTGATTGCCTACAGTTCACCCAGCTGCATAGAACCACAGCAATTAGAGGTGGGAAAGGCTGGTAGGACATCCAGGTCCATCAGAAGCCAGTGCAAGATTGTTATCTACAGGACTTCCTCCAGGATGAGTTCAGTTTGACATGAAATTGTATGTTGACGTTCCTATGGGAAAACCATGTAGATGCCTCCATAATCTGCTGAGATATTGGTGTACTCTAGGGCATGGAAGGCTTTCTAGCTGCCTTCTTAGACTGGGGCAGCTTACATGTAGCCATATAATCATCTTCTGAAACATCCAGCTGCTCTGTTTGTTGCTTAACAGCAAAATAGGCCTTTATTGTTCAGATGATCTGGTGGCACCGGACGTTAAATCTGTTGGAGCTATTTAGAGGATTCACAAGAGTCCTATGCCAACATCTATGGGCTGTTGATCTCCTTTGTGTCCCAAGGAAGCTGTGAATTAGTAACTTGCTATCTGCTGGAAAATCAATCCAAGTGGGTGGGATGAACGACTGGGGACCCATTGTGTTCTGCCCAAGTTGGCTTCCCTACAGATTCAGTATCCCTGCCAGCAATGCCACCTCCCCAACATGTGTGCTCATGGCTGCAAATGCTTTTAGAATGCTAGCGAGTAAGGGGGAAATTACCAGAAGTCAGCACAAGTCTCAGTGAAAATCTCCCCAGATCTTTCTTTAATAAATTCCCTTTTTTCCTGAAGGATCTGAAAGCACTCTGTAAATGTAAACTGATACACGAACTGTACATAACCTCAAGGTTTCACGTCAAAGTGCAGCCACCTCTGGGGTGAAACAGAGCAGCTGTTTAATAGCACCCAGCAACAATATGCCGTAACTCGGACAGGAAATGAAGAGAACACTGCATCCAACTGACACTGCAGGTAGTGTCTAGGAAGGAAGGATGTGAGTAACCTAAATATGCTGCTAAAAATATGTTGTTACTTATGGGAGACATATAGACATGTTCTTTCCCTAAAAAGATCTGAGAATATACAGCACATCAGATGAGTGGGAATCTCAGATTTTCTTTCTTTCTTTCTTTCTTTCTTTCTTTCTTTCTTTCTTTCTTTCTTTCTTTCTTTCTTTCTTTCTTCACCCCTCTCCCCCTTTTTTTTAAATTAAATTCAGCCTAAACAGGGTATACTGATCTAGGACAGGACTGTATCTTTAAGGTTGGTCTCTTAGAGTGCAGCCTAATCTGCTTCTGGCCAGTTGAACCCTGGATTTAAAAAATTTTCACCAATCCGGATTTCCAAATCCTTGCAGATTCTGAGGGGGCTTGTTTATGGAAGTGTCCTTTAGAAAAACGGCTTAGACTTTAAGATGAAGGAAACGCAGGGAGCTAATGTGAAGATTTAGGACTTTCTAGGAGGCTTGCAGTTCCTAAGCTCTGCTTGCTTGAGCAGTCTGAAGGTCCTTTTGCAGACTAAGAGGGATTAGTACCCTCTAAACCAGCAGGGCTATGCACACATTCATAAATATACCGGCTCTTTCTAATCGCTTCGCTCCCTAATCCACACTGATTTCTTAGGAATTATCATTTTATCTCAGCTAAATAAGCACATTCCTCGTGCTTCCCTGTAGAAAAATAAAATCTTTCAGAAGCTTTTCTTTTAGAAGTGGTGGCATGGAAATCAAGCCTTTATTTAAAACTTTGGGTAAAGAAAGGAAACTTCATTTGTTTGCTTCTAGCAGAAGGACACGGGGCCTGACTATCCTTTCCTTTACTCCACTGACTCGCTCCTGATTTACACAGTTGGAACTGGGATTGGACTCAGGACTCAGGGCCAATCATTTCTCTCAGCAAACATTTATGCCAGCCAATTGCAATACAATGTCATCGTCTCTTTAAAAGAACATCGGCCAGGTAAAAAGTGACCCCTCCCCCGACATTACTAATAACATTTTAGGTTATTAAAATGAGACACTGTAAGAATCCACTCTAGTTTTCACCTTTTATGTTTGCATTTTGCATTTCTCTCACCTTGGGCCAGCAACGTTAGAATAGTCACTTTTCCTTTTGTTTGCTAGTAAATTTCACTTTTATTTGTAGAGAGACAAGGCAGGTGAGGTAGTGTCTTTTATTGGCCCAACATCTGTTGGTGAGAGAGACGAGCTTTCAAGCTCCACTGACTCTTCTCCTGGTCTTACTTCTTCCTTGTCTCTCTCACCAACTGAAATTGATTAATTAAAAGATTACCCTCACCCACCTTGTTTTTCTCATATGCTGGGACCAACAGGGCTACAAGGTTGCAAACAACTTTTATTTCTAGTCAGTTTCACTTCTCAGTGCTCATGCACCAACGTAATGGTGTTTGGATTCTAAAAACAGAAAGGATTCGGAGACTATAATGATGAGGATCATTTTGGTAGATATATTTAAATCTAAACAAAGCATCCTACTTCTACTGAGATATCTTTTTAACACTGATTAAAATAGTTCTTATTTTTGTTTGGTAACACATCACCAGTTAGACTTTGGCTTCCAAAATCAGTTTCAAATCCAGGGATGAGTTCAATCCAGATTCCAGTTCAGAAGACGCACAATGTATAGAGGTGGTTTCACATAAAATATTCTGATTTTGGCCTATTTCTAATTAATATTAATTTGGGCGAAGTTTTCTTAAAAAAAGAAAAAGATGGTAATAGGCAGCAGGTTTAAAACAGAAAAAAGGAAATCTATTTTCACGCAATGCACAGTCAACCTGTGGAACTCCTTGCCAAAGGATGTTGTGAAGGCCAAGACTATTACAGGGTTCCAAAAAGAACTAGATAAGTTCATGGAGGGTAGGTCCATCAATAGCTATTAGCCAGGATGGGCAGGGATGGTGTCCTTAGCCTCTGTTTGCTGGAAGCTGGGAATGGGTGACAGGGGATGGATCACTTGACAATTACCTGTTCTGTTCATTCCCTCCGGGGCACCTGGCACTGGCCACTGTCAGAAGACAGGATACTTGGCTAGATGAACCTTTGGTCTGACCCAGTATGGCCGCTCTTAGTTCTTATGTTTTTTCTCACAAAAATTAAATGTGAACCTGACAGAGTCACTTTAATCTGTCTAGCCTCACTGCTCAGGGAGCATTGTCATCTATCATTTTTTAGTTTAATGTTCATTTGTAGAACTTGAATAAAATTTTCCATCAAAATAGGTTTTCACTGGAAATAATTTTTTTGGATTTAATAACTATCTCGATAGCATTTCCATTTTTCATTGGAATTTTCCAGGGTTTTGTAAAAACAAAAAAAATCCCTGAACACAACATATTTTGGGAAGAGGGGCCACTGCTTTTTTAATGAAAACACAGAAAATGATGGAAAACATTTTGAAAAGTATTTTTTTGCCCCAGAAAATAAAACCATTTTGTTCAGCTCTATCAATTCAGCATAATGATGTTTAAAAAGCATCCTACTATGAGATTTTAAAAATTCCATAATACAGACGCCCGGCCAGGTTACGCAAACCCAATTTACACAAATCTGCACTTACGGAAAAAGTTCCGTAAGCTAAAAATAGGTTGGGGGGTTTTTGCGTAATGGTTGGGTTATGTTTCCGACTTACCCAAAGTTCGAATTACACAAGGCGTTCCGGAACGGAACCCTTGTGTAAGTCGGGGAGCATCTGTAACAATAATTCATCAACAATTAGAGACATTTCCAGAGTTCAGGGATATTTGGACCTGTGGTTTGGTTTATGCCCCTCTCTCTGGAAACCTTGCAATTTAATAATAAATATGATATCATGGCAAATCCCACAGAGCCTTTTATTGCTCAGAGCTCCTGTGGTCTCTATTTTCCCTCCACCAAAAAAAAAAGAAAAAAATGTATCTTTTTTTATTAATATCGTTGCCTTATTTGATTCCTTCACAAATTTGGAGCGTAGTGTCCCTGGTAAACAACATGAGGAAACAGCAAGTGCTGACAAAAGATCCAGCGGGGAAGGAAAGGTTGATAAGGGCGACCCTATTCATCCCTCAACCTCCAGAGCTTTCTCCCAATGGGACCTCAGACGAGGGTTGAGGACAGGCTGATAGATGAGCAGTGGTGTAGCTGCTGGGGACATTAACTGCATGAATCCAATGGCTTAGAACTATGAGAGGAGGATGCAACAAGCCACTGCTTCCCATGCAGCCTAGGAGATGTAATAATAGGGGTGGTTCATGCCCTGTCTGTGTGGAGGGAGGAGGATTCATTCATTCATCACCAGCTCCATTGTTGGTCCTCCACAAAAATCCCGTTGACTTGCCAGATGTGGAAAAGTACAAGAATGGTGCAGGAAAGACGCAAAGGTTATGACCCCCTGTAAATCACCTATTCCAATCCAGACCAGCTTAGTATTAAACCAGCGGTCCCCAACCTTTTCGTGTGGCGGGCGCTGGATGACTAGCCACCGGGGAGCGTGGCCACCAGACAAGCAGCCGCCGAAATGCCGCCAAAAATCAGCGGCATTTTGGCGGCATCTCCTCTTGATGTTGCCGCTTCTCAGCGGCATTTCGGTGGCTGCTTGTCCGGCGGCCAGTAGGTGGGTGCATATAGATGTCCTTGCGGGCGCCATGGCACCCATGGGCACCACGTTGGGGACCACTGTATTAAATGAAAGCTATTGCCATCTGATGGCCATTCAGGGCAGCCTATGTGAAATAAATGTGGTAGGTTTCAGGCCAGCCTCCCAGTGGACCTATGTCCACCTCACAAAAAACCACTAACTTCATTTTCACGAACTGGCATTTGAGTTGGAAGTCTGAGCACAGAAAGCCATGAATAAATGGGCCTTCATGAATGAATGAATGGAGAGTGCACTGTCTTCTCACCAGGACAGGTATGTTTGCAGAGCGGTGGCGGTGGGCACTGCTGGGTGAAGATTGTAGTGCCACCTGTGCTGTGGATAAATGGAGGGACTTCAACTTCCCAGGCTGTCAGTTCAGAATATTTCACTAGCAGTGAGCTTGCTGGACCAGATACTCAGCTGGTATAAATGGACATAGCTCCATTGAATTTAATGGGAGTCAGTGGAGATAAGGGAATTTCACTGATTTACACCATCCAAAGATCTGGCCCACTAAATTTAGTGGGCATAAATAACATCTGTGCTGCTCTTGGTGGAAGTAGCATCAAAGTCAGCAGGCTAGAGTTCCTTATCTGGAACATAAACTTATTAAAATATAATGCAATGACCAACACAGAAAAACACAGCAATCTGTTACGATCCTGCATTTAACCAGCAGGAGCACTGAATGGCAAAGACAGGATTCAATTCGAGACCTAGTTGGGCCCTCCTACTTTTATAACAGTCAGCTCATACAACATACTGTGAGTCTTCCAAAAACGCATCAGCCGTTGAAAAATGCTTGCATGCTCCTGCCCTCTTCGTCAGAGAGGTGAGACTTCCGTTTGCTGCAGAGGGTACATGCAGCCATGTTACACACCCACAGCCCTGCCTCTCCGATGGAGTCGTGCTGCGGCAGCGGTCTCAGATCATAGAGACAGCTCCTCGGCAGCCTTCCTGTCGGTAGTCTTGGTCGAAAGCAGGCAAAAGGAATTACCGAGCAGCAGGTAAACGTGCATTTGAGGCTGGGGACAGCAGAGTGAGACTTGGGCAGCAGGTCTCAAAGCAGATCTAAAAGCATCGCTCTGGTTTATAGGCCTGGATCTGCGCCCCCACCCTGGTTTGGCTCGACTGCATCATGCTTGTGAGCAGGCAGGAGTCTGAAGTTGGACTGT
The DNA here is from genome assembly GCF_016161935.1 of Mauremys reevesii. Classification (NCBI taxonomy): domain Eukaryota; kingdom Metazoa; phylum Chordata; order Testudines; family Geoemydidae; genus Mauremys; species Mauremys reevesii. The sequence continues at coordinate 103,518,281 of NC_052630.1, read as the reverse complement.
AAACTCTTTGGGGTGGGGATTGTCCATTATTATGGGGCCAGAGCCTGGTGCCCCTGCTTTGGTGGTGCAAAGGGAATGAAGAGCTGCCATAGCAGCCAGTGGGAGATTCCCTCGCGGGACGGAGGGTGGTTTGGGGTTGGCTGGGGGTGTGGCCAGAAGGGGGCGGAGCTGTAGCAAGCTGCGTCCCAGCAATCTCAGCGGGCAGAGCAGGTCGTAAGGGACCATTCCACCTACACTTAGGCTGCTGCAAGTTACTCCAAAGGCCAGTTTGGCCCCAGGATCTGGGTTGTAGAAAGGTGGATTAGAGCCAGCTTCCCTTCCGTCCCCCCGGGTGCAGCATCCTGTGCATCCAGACCCAGGGATCAGGGCTGATTGAATCACAAACCCAAAAGGACCCACACAAAACAAGACATTATACTTCACAGATGGCTCTTCATGCTCAGTAAACTCCCGGTTGGAGATCCCTGACCAAAAGCTGAACTGCCAACCTCACAGGCTGTTGTGAGGAGACTTTATACATTTAAAGGGTTGTAGCCTCGGTAGATTCGAATGCCCCTGGACTATCAGGAAGTTGAGATTCAGGTCCAAACTTTGTGGCTTTGTCCGATCTCCATGTGGAACTGAAGCCTCTTTGTTTCTTCCTTCTATTCCCATCTTCATCCATCCTGCCAATCCCAGACCTCCATGCCTCCAGCCTCTTCTCACTTAGGGTCTGATGTAGAGCCCATGGAAGTCAATGGGAATCATAGATCAGAACCTCAAACCCCTCCCCTCAAGGTCCTCCTTTTCCATTTGTCCCATACATGGGATAAAGAGGAAATATATTTGGTTAGGAGGAAGGGTGATACAAACACACAGAGACCTCCAGGATAACTCCTTCCATTGGGTCTCTCACGGCATCCTTGTTTCTGTATTTGTCTTTTAGAGTGGAAGATCTCCACGGTAGGACCTCTCTGATAACGCACCCAGCCTAGAAACACAACCCCTGAGTGTGTTTCCTGCACCAGCATGATTTAACATAATCCACATTACAGTTGGAAAAACAAACATTTTAATCCATAAACCACAACAATCTGTTTTAATGGAATTTGAGGGATTAAAACATAGAACTGGGGCTTATCAGCCAGTTGTTAGCAGTGCCACAGTCAGTTTATTTATGGAATCGCTTCCCAATGAGCCCTTAATCTACTCGTGTGTGTGATGGAAAGCCACTACGCGAACCTCACGCTCTTGGGAGAGAGCTATAAACAAAGAATAGAATAAAGTGGCTGGGTTACCCAACAGCCAGCTGCCTGCTCATCTTTGGACGCCCACCAATACAGATTTCATAGAAGCTATGGCCAAGGTGACTAATGATTTTGGTTGCCCAGTTTGAGACATCTTAAGGGGGCTTGATTTTCAGAGGGGAAGAGCTTGGGACTTTTGAACATCAGGACTCTTCGAAGCTGTCTCAGGTTGGGAACCCCCAAAATCACTAGTCACTTTTGAAAGTTTTGACCCAGGTTTGTTACTGTCTTTCCATGCACAGCAAGAGCCATCTTCCCATGGACTTGGCTGCGGGCCCCGAAGGCCCCCTAACAGAGAGTATATAACAGAAGGCTGATTAGCTGACTTGTATCAGAGGGGTAGCCGTGTTAGTCTGGTTCTGTAGAAGCAGCAAAGAATCCTGTGGCACCTTATAGACTAACAGACATTTTGCAGCATGAGCTTTCGTGGGTGAATACCCACTTCTTCGGATGCAAGCAGTGGAAATTTCCAGGGCTGACTTGTATGTATCCTGGAGCGCAATGCTGTGGAGGGCCCCGGGTGCCTGGTCCCTGCAGAGTGCCCAAGGAGAAGTTTCTATATTATTATGTGTATGACACTATATTAAAATGAAATACATAGCGCGCTAGGCACTCTCTTCATGGAGGTGGGGAACAGGGGGAGATGATGCTGTGGAGACATTTCTTCAGGGTGCTCCGTACATTAGAGATGGATCCCCTCTACCCCCAGCAACGAGGGGATAAAAACTGGCCCAATGGATCTCCATGTGAGTGGTAGCCGCTGGCATGCAGGACCTTGACCCACAATATCTATGGTCATGATCCAGCACCCACTGGGAATCCTTCACTTGACTTCACTTGCTATCCGGCCCTCTTTTCCTTTTGGCCTCTGCGAGCTTTTCTTTGAACAAAGGAGCCTCTGAAAAATATTTTGTCTATCCTCCCATTGTTTAGTAACTTTGCTTTACCTGGGCAGCGGCGGACTGGTGCTGTTTTAACAACGCTGCGTTCATGCTTCTCCGATTTGCACATTTCTGTGCATTTTTCAAAATGTACCAAACGACTGTCACATTTGTTGAAGAGTCCCAAGCAGGTAAATAGCCAATAAGAAAAAAAAAACAACCACCCCAGTGCAGCTGCTAAGATCATTCTGTGTTAAATAGGGGAATCTCCTAGGAAATGCAGAAATGTGGTTAATTTCATGTTGATTGTTATAATTTAAGCCCAGTCTAACTCAGGGTCAGTCTAGGGATGAGGTCTTTGTCCATCTATCTTAGGCATTGTTGGTACTTAGATAATAGATGGACAAGGGCCCAACATCCTAGGTATTTATATGGCCCTTGTTACCATAATATCCAAATCTCTTGCCGTCATTTTAAAGGCAACACTACAGTGAAGTAGGGAAATGCTATTATCCTGATTTCACGGATGGGAGCCAATGCACATAGAAACAAAATGACTTGCCCAAGGTCACACAGGATGCAGTGAGGTGCTGTGACATTTGTAGTAAGGCATGCAATTCTACCTGGTACATGCCACGTAGCTGTAGTACAATATGGCATCCTCCATGCATGTTCAGGGGCTGGAGGGGAGCCGTCCGATGGGCACAGCTGGATTCTGGGGCCTGAAATGCATGTTTTGCATCCACAGACAGCATGACACTGGCAGGACATCTGTAGCAGAGCAGGGAACTGAGCCCACATCTCATGGCATTTCAGGCAACCTCGCTCTAACCACTGGATCATTGTTCCTCCCCTGTCCTTGTCTATGGAAATGCTTTCCCAAAGGTGTCCACTTGAGTCCTAGCTGTCTTCAGCACTTGGAAATCCTTCCTCTAAAGGTCCATTACTCGTGACCATTTAACATCTGCAACGATCTTGGGGTTCATTAAATAACAAACCAGTGCAGAAGAAAGGAATAAAACTTTAATAAAACAAACTGGAGAACCCCACCTCCAGGGCACATCTCCACATTCCTGTGTTCATAATACTGTCCCTTACGAGGGAGCATCTCTTAATTATAATCTTCTACAAACATATCTCTACAACATCCCCTGTTTTAATCTACATATGGAGAAGGCGTTTGTGGGTTCATGCTGTGTGTTTGTGAAGATGGGTCAGTAGACCTAGTTTATGATTTTATCTACAGTGTGTGCAGTGAGCACTTCTGAAACCATCTTGTCAATTAAATTAAATAAGGGGATTTTCTTTCGCGATGGGGACACCTTCTATGTATCAAATCCCAACTATCACCAGATGGACCCAGATCAGATCTGTTTGTACGAACTCGCCAGTGAACATTGTAGGTTTGGATAAAATGGGATCCAAACTATCCTGGTTTTGATTTGGCCAAGCAGAAACCAATCATGGGTTTTTCCTGCTCTTAAAAAAAAACAAAAACAAAAAAAACAACTTTCCTAAGTGAGTCCAGCCCATAATCCCATTATGTTATTTTGATTACTGTTATTACAGAGCCCATCTGTGTTTTTAATCTTCTTTCTTAATTAGCCCAGATGTGCAAGAAGGAAATAGAGTAACTTCCCAATATGCTTTAGAACATATGGCCTGGCTGACATTGGGAAACATAACCTAGCATGGGAAGCCAAACGTTCTGAAGGCAGTTGGACTAACAATTTACATTTAGGGACAAGTGCAATTTAAGGCCACTTCACAAGAATTTTTGTGCACAAGGAATAATGCAAGGGTGCACCAATCTTAGATGATTACTTCTGTACCACCCCAAAACTTGGTGGGTGAGCTTTGACTCTAGGCATGAAAAGGAGTCTTGAAAACCAAATTGAAAACCAAATTTGCTGCACATTGTGTGCAAAATTGTCCAGGCACTTTATTAATAATCCTTAGCTCTTATCTAGCACTTTTCAGCAATAAATCTCAAAGCACTTTACAAAGGAGGTCAGTATCATTATCAGAGGGGTAGCCGTGTTAGTCTGTATCCACAAAAACAACAAGGAGTCCGTTGGCACCTTAAAGACTAATAGATTTATTTGGGCATAAGCTTCGTGGGTAAAAAACCCACTTCTTCAACATGAAGTGGGGTTTTCTACCCACGAAAGCTTATGCCCAAATAAATCTGTTAGTCTTTAAGGTGCCATCATACTCCTCAGTATCATTATCCTAATTTTACAGATGGGGAAACGACCCTTTGTTTTCTGTCTTTTAACCAGTTACTGATCCATGAGAGTTCCTTCCCTCTTATTCCACGGCTGCTTACTGTGCTTAAGAGCCTTTGTCAAAGGCTTTCTGAAAGTCCAACTGCACTGTATCCACTGGATACCCCATGTCCACATGCTTGTTGAGTCCCTCAAAGAATTCTAATAGATTGGCAAAGCATGATTTCCCTGTACTTAGTTCTTGGAGGGCTGTTGTCTCCGTCCCCCATGGAATTACCTACAGTCCTGGGCCCACAAGGATACAGAAACTTAATTCAATAAGGTTTAATTTAGCTCGACAAGATTTGTCCAGGGTATTGCAGGAAATCGTCATGTCTGCCACAGCAGACACATGGAGTGTGACTTAGATTGGGAATCCTTGGGACAAGAAGCGTAATTTACCATTCAATTTAGAAGTCGATCCAAAACCCATGGAAGCCAATGGAAAGATACGCATTAACATTAATAGGCCATATAAGCGGGGCTGCTGAAGTGGACATTTAGAGGTGTGAGCCTCCTATTCGTTGAAGTTCGCTTTTTTATTTGATCAAAGGACTCATCATTTTCAGTGCCCTCTCCTAGATTCTGCCTTCTTCGGCCTGTGAGGCCTTTTGTAAGGGATACAGATTAACGAGGACTCGCCCCAGTCTCATGTGAATTATCCAGTACTGCCCTTCCTAGAGGAAACGCCTGGATTACTGGGCTCTAACAAGAGGTCACCTGCTGAGGTTTAAGATGCCGAAGGCCAACTTCACTAATGATTTTTTAATCTTTTGCCCAGTTACAGCAAGGTCAGACAAGTTAATGTGGGCCATATCGTCCTGTGTGGCTAGAACTAATCCTTTCACCCTCCTTTAATGCCTGCGCTCCAAATAGCATAATCCTGATTACAAAATAGATTATTTTAATGCAGGGTTATCAGTGATGTTTAGCTAAAGCAGGGAAACGGGCTTAAAAAATGAAAGAGAGAGAGATGAACAAAGAAAGGCCTGTCTGCCATTGTATAGACTCCTCGGTGATGTCGCTTGCTTATACGGGGCCTGATGCCATGCCCACTGGAAACAATGGAAAAGCCTTCCAGTGACGTCAGCGCTCTTTGAATAAGGCCCCTAGACAAAGCTGATGAGTCTGATGGTCTGTCCACACTGCAATAAAAGACCGGCGGCGTGGCCAGGTCAACTGACTCGGGCTTGGGTTGTGGGGCTATAAAACTGCAGTATTTTCCTTGTGACCAGCAGGACAAAGAAGGAAGCTGTGTTTCATGGTTTGCAGTCACTCTGTTCAATTGACGGCTTTGCTGGTCAGAAACAGCCCTTCAAGGAAGGTGTTGAGTGCATTTAACTCCAGCTGAGGCCCTCATATAGCTTTACTGAAGTCAGTGGGAGTTTTGCCTGAGTAAAGACTGGGTAAAAATCTGATGTGATGCTGGCAGACCAGGGGCCAGCTCAGGGCAGAGCCCCAGGCCAATTCACTTGTGTATTAGTATAGATCAGTGGTTCTCAATCTGCAGGCAGCTTGTGGCAACAATCAGCACAGAGCAGTGGCCCATGTGACATCCTCAGGGCCTTACAGATAGTATATATATTGTGTGGGTGTGGCCCATGTAAGCTGCATATGCGGCCCACAATGGTAAGTAGGTTGAGAACCACTGGTATAGATCAAAGTGACTGTTCAGTATAAGAGTGTATTTGGTGTTTAAACTTCATGAAAACTAGAGGGGTGGTACTTGCATTGTTTTCAGTTATCTGTATCCCGTTATAATGGAGTAGCAAACGTTTACATTGTGTTACCCCTGCAACTAAATAACTCATCAGAGGCTGAAAGAAGCCTTGTGGAATGCAGATGAAGAACTTTAACAGAAAAGTGCTAATTTCAAAGCGAGTGGTCATTGTGTGTGATGATCGGAGGCCAAAGACTCACAATGCATTCCTCACTCTCTGCCATCAAAGGAAAAGCCCACGTGGGTAGTGACCCTGTCAGCTTGTTTTCTGTGAGAAGAAGCTATAAATGTGGATTCTAGGAAAGATTCTGGATCTCTGGGCTGTTTGGACTCTTATAGGGAAGTGAACCAGATGCAAAGTGGAGATCCCCAGAGTTATTCTGAGTAGCCCTGAGAGATTTTTGGGAAGGTGGCAGATGGCTACATCTCTGCTGCCATTTGGAATTATAGACTGTGACTCAGCTGTACTTATATTCCACCTGCTTTAACCGCTCAATGACTCTCATTTCCTTTTCTTAGCTAGTAAACCTTTAGTTAGTTTATTATAGAATTAGCTGCCAACATTGTCTTTGGTGTAACATCTACACTATCAAGTGATCTGGGGTAAGTGACAGGTCTCTCGGGCCTGGAAGCCACCTAAATGTGATGTGATTTTTGGTGCAAGTGACCATTTTATCACAATGTCCAGTTTGGGTGGCAGGATAGACTGGAGAGTCTAAGGGGACTGTCTGTGACTCCACGGTGAGAGTGGGGTCGTGATCCAGGAGTTCACTGTTGTCACGGGCTTACTGAAATGTAATTATAGAACACACCACCAATTTGGGATGTCTGCCCTGAGGTAGGCACTCACAGTTGTGAGCCAATCCAGATGACGGGACATCTTGGCAAGGACTTTGTCCTGGATTCTGAAAGCTATGTAGGTGCCCAACGTCCCTTGAAATCAGTGGACCTTTAGGGCTTTGTTCATTTACCTTAACTAGGAGTCATGGGCACTCAGCACCTCCAAGGATCAGGCCCCTTACCCATGGGCCAGAAGGATTTTTTTCTCTCCGGATGATCCTGCTTTTTAGAGGAATTTTGCCTTGAGGGCAGAGCCTCTGCCTTGGGGGCATGACAAGTGGGGGGTTGCAGCATGCATTGCGCTAGGGAGTATTGAGAGTCTGTCGCGTGCCCTGGCAAGGCCAGAGCTTTCACTCAGCTTTTTCCCCCTGCCCCCTCCGCACACACCCGAGGAAGGGTGGTACCACTGGGGCAGTAGCCATGTGCTCCCTAAGCTGCAGGCCTGTAATTGTGCCTGGGTTCTAGAGGGAGGATAGGCTGCTTCCATTCTCCCACCTCTTACACTGCTGCCCATAGGTCTAACTGGTTACCATGTGTGGGGTTGGAAAGGAAATCCCCCCCCGCTCCCAGATCAAACTGGCAGGGCCCTTGGGATTTGTTCACCTTCTGCTGCCTCTAAATCTGTCCCCTGCCATTGCAGGTTCCTCCGGCACTGATGCGCCTCGGTCCCTCCTGTTCTCTGCCAGTGCCACACAATAGTTTAGTCTCCTGAGGGTTGTGATACATACTTCGGTGTAATTCCAGTTGTTGGACTTGATGTGTGTGTGGGGAGGGGGGAAGCTTTGGGGGGTGGAGTTGGGTGGTGTCAGTGGCCTGTGATGTACCGGAGGTCTTCAAAGTTCAGATCAGGAGTCAAGGCTTTCTCCAAAGGTTGGGTGTGTTTGGATCTGATTTTGGTTCAAGTCATTGTAGGTGTAGTGACTTATTTTAGATTAAGGAAAATAAGAAAGAATAAAAGTAGAGTGCCTGCGCGAGAGAGAGCACAGTGTGTGCATGTTATTTCTGTAACAGTCTGCAGCAACTGTGAGGACAAAATGGCTGCTACCTCTGCACACAGGCAGGATTCTTAGACATTTTAAGGTGCCGTGCACAGAAAGAAGGACATCACAGCTTCAGTACAGCATTCGGAACAGAAACCTGCTGAACCTTCAGATCGGAGTCCAGATCGGAGGGGATTGGGATCTGGAGGTTTGGTTCAGAGTCAGTTTCAGTGAGGCTTAAATCTACATGTGCTAAAAGCAGCCTGCAGAAGGCAGTGCTGGCTGAATTTATTTCTCTTCTAATACACTATGTGATGGAATCATACAAGATAATTCCCTCATTCTTCATATTGCCTGTCACCTTGTGTAGACTGTACAAACTTGGCCTCATTGAAAATGACAAATTAAGCCCTTGCTCTGCTCTGGGCACTGCAAAGCACCATCCCTTGATGCATGTGCAGAAGAAAGCCCGGTAAAGCATGACTCCCCGTGACAAACTTCCCAAGCTCTGGGCATCTTTGGCACAACTGAAAAGACAAATCCACCCAGGGCCGCCCAGAGGATCCGGGGGCCCGGGGTCTTCGGCGGCGGGGGGCCCTTCCGTTCCGGGATACGCCCCCGAAGACCCGCGGCGGGGCCCCCCCGCCGCCGAATTACCGCTGAAGCCGGACCCGCCGCCGAAGTGCAGCCCGGTCTTCGGCGGAGGGAGGCCCCCGCCGCAGGTCTTCGGGGCACTTCGGCAGCGGGTCCCGGAACGGAAGGGCCCCCCGCCGCCGAATTACTGCCGAAGACCGGGCTGCAGTTCGGCGGCGGGTCCCGCTCCGTCTTCGGTGGTAAGTCGCCAGCGGGGGGTTCTTCCGCCCCGGAGCGGAAGGACCCCCCGCCGGCGAAGACTGGGAGCAGAAGAAGCTCCTGCTCCCGGCCCCGCAAGAGTTTTCCGGGCCCCCCGGAGCGAGTGAAGGCCCCGAAAGAGTTTTCTGGGCCCCCCGAAGGCTCCAGGGCCCCCGAAAAACTCTGGTGGGGGCCCCTGTGGGGCTCGGGGCCTGGGGCAAATTGCCCCTCTTGCCCCCCCCTCTGGGCGGCCCTGAATCCACCAGCAAACTCCAATCCCTGCCCAGCAATTACCAGCTGACCCAGGCAGCAAAAAGACTGAACAGTAAACCTGGCTGGAAAACAAGACCCCCGCTGGGTGAAAAATGCTGAGGTTTCCAAATTTGATTTTGATCCACATCGGAACGAACCTGAGACCTTTCAACAGGTTTTGTAAAAATGAGAGAGAGAATTAGCCCAGTGGTTTGGGCACTCACTGGGGATGTGGCAGAACTAGGTCCAAATACCTGAGCTGGACCGGGCAGAGCAGAGCTTCTGCATCCCAGCTGATAAACCTTAAACCTTTGCTGCATGGCCTGAATATGTTGCTATTCACAGAACTGGGACTAAGCAGGAGGAATCAGTTCCAAACTCCGGGGCTCTTAAAGCAGATTCCTGCCATCAGCCCCTATCTCTTGAAAGCTGGAGACAGATCTTGTCTGTGAATCAAGGTACACACCCAGTTGGTGCAATATAAGTGAGAGAGACTAGCAATGATGCATTGGGGTTGCAGGGATTTTTGTACCAATGATGTTTTTCCTCTTTGTAGAGTGCAAATTCGGAGCCTGATTTTGCCCTTCTTATTCCCGCTGAGTAGCATCTTACTCTGAAATGCTTTGATGGGGCAGCTCGGGGAGTGAGCTGCTGCTCCATGAGAGTTTGGGGTGGGGGCAGGATCTGGCCCTATGGGTCCAGTCTTCTGAGGTGCTGAGTTCCTTGCTGCTGCTGTTGACTTCAACGGGTGCTACAGGTGCTCAGCACCTCAAAAAACCCATCCTGAAATGTAGTTGGATTTTTAAAAATGTGTATTAAACAAAAAAGCAAGGGCTCGGCTGCGGATTCGTCACAGGGGCAGCACATCCTCGTTCTACCCCAGCAGCCAAATGAGGGGTGGTTCCGTTTTCCCCTGCACCAAAGTGGGGGGAAGTAATCTGTGCCCGCTGTTTGCCTGGTTTCTCCCTCCGGAGCCAGCTCCGCTGGTGCTACCTGGCACATGGGGGAGGTGCAGTTGAGACTCCACCCACCCCCTGTCCCTGCCCGCCCACTGCTAGCCCGCTCGAACCAGAGATGGGGTAGCAGCCATACGTATGCAAACCTTCCCTGCCCCATAAACCAGCTGAGTGGTGCACTCAGGGGACATTTCCCACACAGGTACACCGAGGGAGCCCCAATCTTACCCCAAATAAACACTGTGTTGTTTCAGGGTCAAAATGAGTGACAAACAGCGGTGCAGACATGCCCGCCAATCCTTAGCTCCGACCCTACAGCCATCCACAGCTCATAGGACTCTATGAAATCTTGTCCAGCAGTGATTTTCTTCAGTGCAATCATTTAAGGTGTTAAATCTAGCTTTAACTTATGTGACTGAGCCAACTTAGATCAGATTATGTTTGTATTTATTGGGATTTATGGGTGTATTATTGCCTCTGAGCCCATCTGGACGGCTAATTTGTCAATTAGAGCAATGCTGATCATTGCTGCGGCCTGGCAGGGGCTGGGAAACGCTATTATCGGTTTCAAACAGGGCTGACCTTGAGACACAAATTCGTTTTGTCTGACAACCTTTTCTTCTCGCGGCTGGATTACAGATATGTAAATGGGGCTAAAACCCTTGAATATTCATCTTAGGTCTGTCAAAATCAGAACTGGCTTGAGATGAAAAATATAACGGAGAAGTGCTGAGCTGTATGCAGCGCCCTGGAGGAATGGCATGGAATCGTATTTTGCTTGATCCAGTATATACTATATAGATTCATAGATTCATAGACTCTAGCACTGGAAGGGACCTCGAGAGGTCATCGAGTCCAGTCCCCTGCTCTCATGGCAGGACCAAATACTGTCTAGACCATCCCTGATAGACATTTATCTAACCTACTCTTAAATATCTCCAGAGAGAGATTGTCCCTATTATAGCGTCATGGATGTGACTACGCAGGGCTGAGTCCTCGTGCTCAGTTGAAAACCGTGGGCATTTTGCATGCAAAAGGACTGCAATAACGGGGTCTACCTCAGGCCCATATGCTGACACCCTTACTCACCTGTTACCTTGTACACCAGGAGCAGGCTAATTGAAGTCAATGGGCTACTTCTGAAACAAGAAGCTGCTAAAGATACAGCAGCAGGAAAACTATCTGACCCTAAGGTGATAGGAGGCCTATCTGTAGAGCATCATGCCTCCAGAAGCATCACACCTGCCCTTGCCACACTGTAGCAGGATCACACCCCGCGACAGATGTGAGGCAGCTGCTTCTGGGGTGGAATATAGCACCAGCAACGCCCCCCAGTGACGTTTAGGGAGGGAAGCTGTAGCGGGAGGATTCCATAACCACTCTGCTTCAGCAAACATTGTCTTCTCCAATGGAAACGATGGGAGAAAATAGTTTAGCATTGCAGACTGGAACGAGCTACCCCCAAATTCCCAACTGATGCTGCAGTTAACATACCACTCCAAAGATGGCACCTCCCGCCCCCCCATCTGCAGCAAAGCATCCAGTGCCAATATATTCAATTTGATAAGCTTCCACGAGAGAGATCTGGCTCAGTGCCCTCACACCAACCTAATTTTATAAGGAGATCCACAAGCAGTAGGTCCGGCAAAGGCCATCTATTGAGAAAATCCCTGCAGTGTTAAACCTTAAAAAGTAAAGATCTGGAGGCCCAAATTTGTAGCCAGTCTGTATTGCCAAGGAACAGCATATTATAGCTGGTGATCATAGAATCATAGCATCTCAGGGTTGGAAGGGACCTCAGGAGGTATCTAGTCCCACCCCCTGCTCAAAGATCAAATGCACAATTTAAGCTACATGTAAGGGGCAGGGGGACTTTCAAATGTGCTCAGCCTTGGCCTCACTGTTCCAGTGGACTCAGTGTTGGCTTCAGTGGGAACAGAGCTAGGCCAGCAATGGCTAGTGGATATCCCAGCTTCAATACTTAGGGCAGGATGGTGGTCGGCCCTGGCAAGGGCTAGCTTAGCCTCCAAAGAGGGCAGCCAGGAGCTGGGACCCTGCCTCTGTTCTTCAAAGAACAAAGGAGAATGGGTGCGGTATCCTTGTGGATGGTAACGCAGTGACTGTGCTGTAGAAGGCACTGATGGCCAGTGTCACCCAGAGCTCAGACTGTGGGGAGTGAGACAGGCAGGGATGCTACCCTGAGGTCCTGCCTGAAAAGACACAACAGAGCCCTTGCTGCTTATACAGTGAGTGAGGGAATAGCAGATTTTCAATGTGCTTCTTGCAAGGAGTGTTCTGGGTGTCTCCATGCCACGCGTGTAAAATGACGTGATACCAGGGCAATATTTCGACTGCTAGTGTTTGTCTCTTTTCAGGAGCTATATTAATGCCTCGGGGCATTGCCACTGAAATGAAGCAAGATCTGATCTGCCTGGGGATGTATTAGTCCCTTCATGGCGAAATACCCCGGTGCATCCAGATCTCACACACCCATCAACATATGCTCCCATCCGTCCGTTTCAGACACCCTGCCCACTTCCCTCATGAACTGCCCAGTTTGTAACATAATCAGGGTTGCAAGAATGTGCTGATATTTTGGCTACGATTCGCCAAGGCTATTTTATTAAATCTTGAGGAGAAGGCAGCGAGAGATTGAAGAGTTAGTATTCAAGAGATAAATCGCAGAAAGGTGAGGTCTAACCTTGGTTTTTATGTAGTATTGTCTTTGCCCATTTAAAACTGCTATTAACAATATATTATTTATATTATAGTTGTGCCCAGATGTCCCAGTCTGAGTTCAGGTACTGTACACACATAAAACAAAAAGACAGCCCTGGCCTCAAGAAGATTACATCCTAAGTAGAGGGGCTTGAAACATTTTGGACGGCACTAGAAAATGCCATTTTCTTGAATTCTAAACTTTCCACGAGTGTGTCAATTTTGATGAAACCCATTTCCACACGTTCTAAATGGGCCGTTTTCATTTTTCGTTCCAGAATGACTTTTTCAGACATTTATTTTATCATGTTGGGGTGAGGGAGGGGTTAAAAAGTCAAAATGGAAACATTGGGATGGATCCAAAATGACATTTTCTCGGAAGTTTTGTTTCGTGGGAAATTTGGAACGGCAACGAATTTGGAGGAATTTGCCGCGAAATGGAAATCCCAATTCCACGCTGCTCAAAACCCAAGGCCCTGATCCTGCGTTAGGCTCCCTCGTGAGCCCAGGCGTGTGTCTGGGTGACTGACAAAGCAGGATTAAGGTTTAAATCTGGCTGTATCTAGGCATGTGATTTCCCTGCTCATATACACACACTTGTGTGAGCTTGATGTAGCTACACTAGCACGGGTGTTGGCAGCCAAGGAGCGGCTGAGCCTGCCAAGCACAAACCTGCCTGAAACCGATGGGTCTCTGCACAGATTCATAGATTGTAGGGCTGGAAGGGACCTCGAGAGGTCATCGAGTCCAGTCCCCTGCCCTCATGGCAGGACCAAATACTGTCTAGACCATCCCTGATAGACATTTATCTAACCTGCTCTTAAATATCTCCAGAGATGGAGATTCCACAACCTCTTTAGGCAATTTATTCCAGTGTTTAACCACCCTGACAGTTAGGAACTTTTTTCCTAATGTCCAACCTAAACCTCCCTGGCTGCAGTTTAAGCCCATTGCTTCTTGTCCTGTCCTCAGAGGCTCAGGTGAACAAGTTTTCTCCCTCCTCCTGATGACACCCTTTTAGATACCTGAAAACTGCTCTCATCTCTTGGGAATCTCACTCCTAGCTCATAGTGTAGAAATAGACTCTGAATAGGGCCCTACCAAATTCACAGCCATAAAAAATGCTTCACAGACCATGAAATCTGGTCTCCCCTTGTGAAATTTGGTCTTTTGTGTGTTTTTACCCTACACTATACAGATTTAATGGGGGAGACCAGTGTCTCTCAAATTGGGAGTTCTGACCCAAAAGGGTGTTGCGGGGAGGGTGTCACAAGGTTATTTTAGGGGGGTTATGGTATTGCCACCCATACTTCTGTGCTGCCTTCAGAGCTGGGCAGCTGGAGAGCGGTGGCTGTTGGCCGGGCACCCAGCTCTGAAGGCAGTGCCCCGCCAGAGCAGCGCAGAAGTAAGAGTGGCAATGCCACAGCATGCCATCCTTTACTTCTCTTCTGCTGCCTTCAGAGCTGGGCGGCCGGAGAGCAGTGGCTGTTGGCCAGGCACCCAGCTCTGAAGGCATCGCCCCACCAGAGCAGCGCAGCAGTAAGAGTGGCAATGCCACAGCATGCCATCCTGCATACTTACTCTGTTGCCTTCAGAGCTGGGCAGCCGGAGAGTGGCGGCTGCTGACTGAGGGCCCAGCTCTGCAGGCAGCAGTACAGAAGTAAGGGTAGTAATACCACACCAGGCCAACCTTACTTCTGCGCTGCTGCTGGTGGCGGCTCCTCCTTCAGAGCTGGGCTCCCAGCCAGCAGCCACCACTTTCCAGCTGCCCAGCTCTGAAGGCAGCGCCAGCAGCAGTGCAGAAGTAAGGGTAGCAGTACTGCAACCCCCCCTACAATCACCTTGTGAACCTGCCCCCCAACTCTTTTTTGGGTCAGGCCCCCTACAATTACAACACCATGACATTTCAGATTTAAGTAGCTGAAATCATGAAATTTACAATTTTTAAAATCCTATGACCGCGACATTGACCAAAATGGACCGTGAGTTTGGTAGGACCCTACCTATAAGATGAGGCAACAGGTGCACACACCAAACTAATAGCAGCAGCACTGCAGTAGGCAAAAAATACCATCTAGGAGAAACCCCGTCGTGGACTGAGAGCTGTTTGCAATGATATTCTTTTGCTCTAGTCTACAGAGCAAGTGAAATGCTATTGTCCCTGCCAATTCAGATGCATAGACACCTACATGTTAATAGGAGACACTCCTCCCGCAAGGTGGACTCCTCCACAAAAAAAAAAATTGACAGCAACAGAGGCAGATCCTAACAATAACAATCATGAAAAATATTAACTCTTCAACGCAGGAGAGGGGTGAC
The DNA here is from genome assembly GCF_016161935.1 of Mauremys reevesii. NCBI lineage: Eukaryota > Metazoa > Chordata > Testudines > Geoemydidae > Mauremys > Mauremys reevesii. Next base: position 103,503,231 of record NC_052630.1, on the reverse strand, counting down.
TGTGTTAACCCAAAAGCACATGTAAACCCATTACATAAAATGTCTTTTATCTTCCCATATGCTTTCTAGCCTAAATCCCGCTAAATCCCAGATTGTGGTAACAAATGAAGAGCGCTGCTATTTCAGAGGAAGGCGGCCTCTTTCCTCTGGGTATTAAAGAGGGGCAAAGGTCAGTATGCGCCTGGGGATCAACCAAAAAAAGAGATCAGGCAGATAACACCTGTGTTTTCACATGCTAAGTAAGTATTAGTGAAAGTGCAGTTCAGCGCAAATGCAACGAAAGGACAAAGCTTTAGATTACAGCTCATATAGGGGCCTTTGGACAGGATGGAGCACAGTGGTTGAAAAGATCTGAATGTTGCTCTCCTGTAGATACCAGTGTAATATTCATGACCCTGGGAGGCAGTTCCTATTGGCTAACGCATCAAATTAGCAAAAACAACATGACTTTGGCTAAAACTAGAGTCACGCTTGGTGTAGGCATAAGCCAATGCTTCTGGGGAGGCTCTGTTGTTCAGGGATCAAATTCCATGGCAAATGCAGCGGATTGTTGAAAGACACTCGGTGTAAGTATTCATGCCCCATTCATCACTGGGACTAACCGTCAGTGTATGTCATAGACAATGTGTGTGGGGGTTGCGGGATCACGTGACACCCCCCCACACACCCTCCCGATTTGCTGCTGCTGTACTGAACATGCTCACTGATGAAGACAGTTGCCCTCACTCTGCCCCCACTATGTTGGCAAGCACGGGTCATCTCTGGCATATGTGGTATTGTTATTTGTAGCGTGGTAAGACCCAAGACGCCGAGGCTCTGTCCAGAATTACAGGCCTCGTCCCGAACAGCTGGGCACCCTCATTTGAAGCCAGAGGCAACAAGTGAGTGTAATGAACAACAAGCTAGATTGTGACCTGGACTATTTGTCTGTCCGAGGGAGCAAGAACCCCATTCTTGCATCATTACCCAGGCTACCCAGATCTTGGGTGCATAGGGGTACGCGGGGCTGTGCATTCACATCAATTCCTCCTAGAAGGGCATGGGTGGAGCCCTCTGGTTCTGCCCCCTTCCTCACTGGCCAGAATGGCAGAGCCAGTTAAGGGAGGTGGGGGGTTGAGGGAGGTGTTACTAATTTCCCACCGGAAAAGGCCAACAGTGAATTAATCCTCCTGGGGAGCAAGGAGGAAGCCTAGGAGGAATAGTGACTCAGAGGGAGGTGTGTCTATGCGGCCCAGTGCTTCCCAGGGTTGCTGCTGTGGTGGTGTAGCTTTTATGTCACACTTTGCTGAGGCCAGTGGCTAAAGGCATACTCTAACCCATTAGGAGAAAAGCTGGGAAGATAATGGATGCAAACACCGCATCCCTTGCTCATCTCTGCTAACATGCATGTATCTGTTAGAGAAGGTTGACATTTTTTGTTCTACATGGTTTTTCCATGTCCCAGGGATGGGATGGATTCTCCATCACTCTTGCCTCAATCTCTGTGGACATCACCACCATCCTGCCTCTCACTCAGGCCTGTCATCTGGGTGTCATCTTCGACTTGGACCTTTCCCTAGGTCCTCGCATCCAGGCTATGTCTACATCTTGCAAATTCTTTCTGCATAACATCTCTAAAATACAGCTGTTTAGGGAATCATAGAAATGTAGGGCTGGAAGGGACCTCAGAGAGTCATCTAGGACATCCCTGACCAGTGTTTATCCAACCTGTTCTTAAAAATCTCCAGTGACAGAGATCCCACAACCTCCCTTGGTAACCTGTTCCAGAACTTAACTACCCTGATAGTTCAAAAGTTTTTTCCTAATATCTAACCTAAATCTCCCTTGCTGAAGATTAAGCCCATTACTTCTTGTCCTATCTTCAGTAGACATGGAGAACAATTGATATTGTTTCCTTGTACTTCCATCTATGTCCACCTATTGTCTCTTGTCTTATGCTTGGATTGGAAGCTCTTTGGTGACTGGAGCCATCTTTTTGTTCTGTGTTTGTACAGCACCTTGCACAATGAGGGCCTAGTCCATGCCTGAGGCTTCTAGGTGCTATTGTCTGCATACAAATAAAGAACAAGAAGCCCTTGAAGTCTTTCAGTCAAGACTGGATGTCTCTCTAAAAGATTCACTGTAGCTCAACCAGAAGACATTAGGCTGGATGCAGGAATCACTGGGGAAGGTTCTCTGCCCTGTGCTATGCAGGAGGTCAGCAAAGATAATCATAATGGTCCCTTCCAACCTTAAAATGTGTGAATCTATGATTGTGCATTATTGGCACAGACCCTGTGGAAACGGGAAGGCATATGTGCTGGGGCCAACCAGAATCTGGCCCTGGATTTTCACTGTTGATGACAGAGGATGAAATTTACACCCTGTGCAGAGGTTCAGCACACCCTTGTGTCCACCCCATGCATAGAGTGATTTGCACTTAACGCGACCAGTCATGCAAAAGGAAATAGCTTGAATCACATGATCGCCTCTGTCTTATATCCAAGTTTGGAAATAACTCCATCAGTTTCAGTGACGCTACTCCTCATTTGCATTGGTAAGTGAGCTCAAAATCAGGCTGAGTGTCTTAAATTCACTGCCCACCCCATGTCCCTTAAAGTCATATTTACATATTTGTTATAATTCCCACCTATAAGGGGCAGCAACCTCGAAAAACTGCATAAAAATGAAACGTCATGGCTAATAGGTCATCTTAGTCACCCCGACAGCTGAGCCATTTATATTTCATATTTATTGTCAGTTCATTCTGGGCCAACATCTGCTGTAATTTACACTTGAGAAATCAATGGGATTACTCTGGATTTACATTGGTGTCACAGAGTGGAATTTTGTCTTTAACGAGATGAATATTATGGGGGAAAAGATTTTTTAAAAATGAGGACTATTGATCCAGGCCTGAAAAATAAACAAAAAAACCCTGAAGCAGATCCTGAATTCTGCTTCTCTACCTAGAGTCTTGTAATTCTACCCTTCTCTGCAATGTCTATGTACAAAATTAAAAACACTTTTATTTTCCTAAATTAAATTGTCTCTTCTTTCGTTATAGAGAAAGGGTAAAATTGGTCAAACTTTTTCAAATATTGAAACTCCAATAAAAATGCCATCAAATTACTGAGTTTGATGGGGAAAAAAATCAATAACATGTTTGCAAAGCTTATTTTAAAATAGTTTTTTCTACTAAATAAGAAACAAGGCATTTTTTTTAATTTTAACATTTCAATTAAGTTTCAAAATTCAACAAAAAACAGGAAAAAATGTTTGTTTCCCCCCCCCGCCTCCTGTTTTTGATTTTTTTTTAATTTTTGACAGGCTCTAATAAATAGCACAGACAGAGAGCAAAAATACATGAAACAATACAATTCAGCTTTAAATATCAAGCATTAAAAGAAAAGCAGTCACTATCTGAAACCTATAGCACAGTGGTTTTTAGCCTTTTTTCATTTGCAGACCCCTAAAACATTTCAAATGGAGGTGCAGACCCCTTTGGAAATCTTAGACATAGTCTGCGGACCCCCAAGGGTCTGCCGAACACAGGTTGAAAACCACTGCGGTAGCATCCTGTACATTGCTTTAAAGGAGTGATAGCCATTAATGTGATCATGTGCTCACTTCATGAAGCTAATCAATTACCAACTTGGCGAGGGTTTATTTTACTTTCCTGACCTCATCTAATAAGGAAGGTGAAGAGCTGAAGACAATAAATTTAAAAACAAGAAAAGATTTACTTAGGACACCTAATTAGGATTTCTAATCAGGAGTCATCAAGGCCTATAATTAGCAGGGTTTGCTCAAACTCATTGCTTTCCCTTTAATGGCCACAGGACATCCAAATGGTTTTAAATTATGTACCATGGACTCCTAATCAGTTTATTGAACATCATAAATTGTTAAAAGAAGTTAATAGCTTGTGTTTCTTGATAGAAAGTGCTAATACTGGAGGCAGAGAACTCATCAAATGAGCCTTGTTAGAAGGCGGGGGTGGAGGGAGGGGGGCTGGGAGGTTGTGTCTCAGTGTCTCATTTTGTTTTAGTAATTAGCTGTTACTGGATTATCCGATCCAAATCTTTATTCAGTTTACTCTGTCAAATCTAGTTTGCCTTTTAAATGGGAAATTGACACAGGGAGCAATTTGTCTCTTGACTAGGTTAATGTCTGCAACTTTGTTTGAAGCATCTGAAGTAAAAATGAGTTAGTGGGGGGCACGTCTACAGTAACTTCATCAAAGAGCAACACCAAGTGCATGGACTCGGCTGTCCAGTTCGGCCCTCTGCTATAGGCCGGTTCGCTCTCTACTTCTGGGATCCTGGAAAAGGCCTAAGGGTGTGAACATCAACCTATATCTCCATGTCTCTACCTGCATTTCGCCTACATCTCACTGGCCCAGATCTTAAATCAGTGGCAGTTAGGAGCTTAAATACCTTTGTGGATCTATGTCTCAATTCCCAGCCTGCAAAATGAGGATCATCTTTTCGCCCTTTCTCTACCTTACTTATTTAGACTGTAAACTCCTTGGGGCAGAGATTACTAGGAATATATCAACATAGGACTTGTCATATAGGATCAGACCACTTGTTCATCTATCCCATGTTTGTGTCGGTGGCTTTAGCCAGGAGCAGCTGCTTCAGAAGAAGGTGCAAGAAACCCAGTCATGGACAATTATGCTCATGGAGGATCTTTCTTCCTGACCCCTATAAACAAGTGGTTGGTTCATGCCCTGATGCATGAAGCTTTATATTCTAAATTCACCTTAATATACCTAATGTAACCAGATGTATTAAATTAGGCTCTGTGTTGTTTTATTGGTTATTGTTGTTTTAAGGTGGAGCCCATACATACGTTCCTGGATATAGCTAGAGCAACAAACTTGGTGGAAAAAAATAATTTCCTTAAATGCGAATTTTATTGATTTGGAGCTGGTTATGGTTATTTCCCACCACCTAGAAATTAAAAGCTTAATCTAAAGCCTATAGCAGTCAAAGGATAGACTCCCACTGACCTCACGGAGCTTTGAATCAGGTCCCATCTCCTACAATGATGATACCAAGTATTTCTTGATGACTGGAAAGTGAGAAGTAGGAAAAATACAGCCAAGGGAGTTTCTTGAATCCCTTTTAAGGAATTCCATCCTACTGAATTTGCAACACAAAACTTGGTTTCTTTGCCCTCTATATTTACTTTTTTTGTGTTTAAGGTTTAGCTATGGTGTTAAATCCAAATATTGCCGCCTGAGATCAGCCGTCCTTCACTGAATGCATATTAGAGCATGGTCAAGATTGTTCCCATAATCAGTTTGTTCAAATGAATAGCTCTCTGCTCTGCTGCTTATCGACACTGTCTTTGTTAAACACTTTTATTTACCTAGCTGATGGACTTCATAGAGGGGGGGGTTGGAACCTGGTAGAAAAGTTCTGTAGAGCGATGCTCACTTTCTGGATGCCAGTATTTTAAATGTTAATTTATATTAATTTTTTTTCAGTTGTCCTTAATGGATTTCCCCCTCCACACACACTTATTTGTAACAATAATTCACTCAATATGTTGTCATGATGCCCTCATGTAAGGCATAGCAGGTCTTGAAGCTGGGCTTGTAAAGCTGCCAGGTAGTGGACAGCTCCATGCCGCTACCCAACAGCAACTATAACCAACTTGTGCTCCACCACCCATGACCTGCTGAGGACATAGTCCTGGCTCATGGGGGCTGACAGGCAGCAGCCTCATGGCCCCGATTGGCTCCCTGCCCTATATAGACCCAATAGGCATTCCAGGAAGTGTTCAGGCCGCGATGTGGTTCTCCTGTCGCTACTATGACCATTTCAGCTCACTTGTTCTTAAACCCCTGGCTTCGACTTGAAACCTGACCCGGACTCTGATCCTTAGCATTGACCCTGGCCTAGAATTTGACTATGAACTCCTTTGCTACTCTCAGCCTCTGGTTTGAACCTTGGGCCTTACCACCCTAGTCAGGATCCTGGCGCTTTTAACCTAGACGCTGTGATTAATAACAGAGGGCCGTATTCTGGTCTCCATATGAGCCGGAATGTATGTGTAAATATTAAATTGACAGAAGCTATACTTGTGTAAAAACTAGTGAGAAAAGAATCAGAGCCCAAAATAGTGTTAGTGAGAGCGGAATGGAGTTACTCCAGATTCATGTGAGATCAGAACCGGCTTCTCAATGATTAATCAGACTTAGAACTTATATTGGGCAGATCCTCAGCTGATGGAAGTCGTCAGAGCCCCTTTGATGTCAGTGGAGCAATGACAACTTACCCCAGCTGCGGTTCTGCCCCATAACAGGTCTCCTGTGCTTGATGCTTCTGCTTCACAATATTCTGGATTTGGGATCCTTTTGTCGTTTCTTTTGAAGGATGCTCTTCTGGGGTTGAGGCTGGGACTCGGGAGCTCTGAGTTCAGTTTTGTGTTCTGCTGCAGGATCCCTGGGGCAAGTCATTTGGACTCAGAGCCTCACAAGTATTTAGGTACTTAAGTCCCTTAGTGAGGCACCTAAATACCGTGAAGAATTTGGGCCTCGGGATCTGGTTTTTGAATGTGTTTAAGCACCTAATGGTGTCTAGGCTCTTGGTGGTGCTTTCAAAAGCACACAGGTGCCTAACACCAATGGCAGCACCTCTCAGTGCCTCAATTCACCCTCTCTAAAATGAGGAGAAGTGACTTGCCCAAGATCCCACAGGAAGTCTGTGGCCAGGTCTTCTGAGTGCCCAGGCTAGCACCCTAAGCACTAAATCATCCTTCCTATCTTGCCAGTCATCCTCATTTTAAGTAACCCCACAAATGTGCTGCCCCAGCTGCAGAGACCTGTACCACAAATATACGTACGTGCTCCCGTTGGCTTTGCAAAATGGAGACCAAGCTGACTTTGAAGGAAATCCCTGTGTCTCCCACTCTCGCCCGCATCTCTTAGCCCATAAAATAAGACAAAAGAGACACATCCCTCTCTTACTGCTTGGGAAAACTGCAGGGAAAGTCAGCCTTTTCCATGCTAATGTCCCACAATTACCTCTTAACTGCCAAAAACAAATGGCAGAAATGGGGAAAGTGACACCAAATCAAAAATGTCACAGGTGATCGATTCATGTCATCTACCGTCCCCGCCGCTGAGGCTGCAGAGAGAGACACGGTGATAACACAACACTAATATTATATTACAGCCTTCACGCCGCCGAATGCCAAGTGATGAATATGTGTCACTTTATGTGTCGCTCACTCTCAGGGCCTGGGCAGGCAAGCATGGAAAATGGAGTGCTCAGGATTAATGATATCGAAAATGATAGAGCGGAGATTGAAAATTCCTTCCTTCCTGAACCATGCAGATTGAAACATACCTTAAAGCTATCTTTGGCCGTCCCTCCTCCACCCACTTTCGAAAGGTCTTTTTCGCAGCCCTTGGTTTAGGAAAGAAAGGTTTTTCTTTCTCATGTGAGTCGTGGCTACCAGCAAAGATTCCACAGGCTCCTCAAACACACCAAGCAATGCGACAGGCACGTAACCGAGCTTCCTTAAGCCAGGAAAAGCAGTTCATTATGAAGCTCTTGGACTGGCAGGTGTGTCATGGCTGGACACTTCGGCATGCGTTATTATTATTTAATATGCAGATCAAGAGCAGAGCACCTTTCCGATGACTAGCTATATTGTGGTAGCACCTAGAGGCTTCCGGTCAAGCGTAGGGCCCCTCTGTGCCAGGAGCAGTACAGACAAACTGTGTGAGGCTGCCCCTGCCATGAAGAGCTTACAGTCTGCACAGGCAAGACAGGCCACAGGTGAGAGGGGATACGGGACAGAGAAGAAGGGCTTTGCTCGAGGTCACGCAGCAGTTTAGTACCAGAGCTGGGAATAGAACCCAGGTTTCCTGAGCACCCTGCCCATTGGGTCAGCCTACTGCCCAAGACCTAGGGAAGATGCAATTCCTGCAATAAATTGCTTATAGTCAAACCCACCCCGTTCTGCAGACACTCACCTGAGTAAACTACAAACATGAGTGTGTTTGCAAGGTCATCGCCTAAGAAACAGACCAGTTCCCTCTACTGAGAGACTGGTGCTCTGCCTAGCCACACCCAGGCCCTCTCAGAGGTCCAGAGAGGCCCGGGCCACTTCCAGCTTTTGAGGCCCCTCACCATAATAAAAATAAAAAATGACGACACATGAAAACAAAATAAGACACCAAAAAAAAAGAGTGGGACCTAATTTGAATATTTTTTATGTAACAATTGCTTTTCTAGCCTTTTTCTGTGTAAATGCACTAATTATTGAGGAAAAATCTAGCTTTCGAGCAATGTCGCAGTTGATATTAAGCATGGCGAGCCCATTCAAACGCTCTTGTCCCGTAGTTGAACAGTGATAGTTCTTTACCTGCTTCAACACGCTGAAGGTGCGTTCACCTGAAGCCACTGATGCAGGCAAACTGACAAAAACACACAATGCAATTGTGATATTAGGAAACACCCCAGAGAGTCCAAGTTCGAGTATTTCTTGAAGCAATTCCTTTGGCTTGCAATCCAAGGTAAAGTTTGTGGAATATATTCGTTTGAGGAAGATGACCTCGTCACTGAGATCTTTTGAGATTTCTTTGTTGTACTGTTGCTGAAATTGTTCAGCTGCAGAAAGTAGATAATAATGAGGAATTCTCACACACAAATAATTCCTTAGTCAACTAGACGTAAAACTATAAAGACACTAAAATGTGACAATTCTCTCCCTTTCAACACACACTTGATCCAGCACCAGCCACTAGCAGTGGTTTGTTTATATAATCAGCTGATCTGAGAGGACACGTTCATCATGGTCTAATCTTGCGCCATCAGACCCAATCTATTTTTATTAATATTTATGAACACTTTTAACTCTTTAATATGGCAAAATCTATATCAGTTAACAAAAAATTATGTCTTTTACCAAATCACATCTCTTCTTTGCTTAAATTTGCAGCTCTAGGCTGCGAGAGTGGGTCACATTTTGGTCCGAGAGGGATGCGCATAAAAACAAGTTGCAAAACTTATCAAATGCCAAAAAATTAACAAGTGTCTAAATTTGAGGCCCCCTTTGAGCTTGAGGCCCAGGCCAAATGGCCCTCCTGGCCCCGCCTCTGATTGGCCCTGGCCACACTTCTATCTTTGACTGTAAACACCCGCGGCTTTTTTGAATTTAAAAGCCCACCCAGCAGCGCCTGGATTTGTTGGCCAGGGCGCTTGGCAAGCCTCCCTTATGTTCCTGAATATGGGGAGTTAAGCGGAGGAGGGTAGCTGGTCGCTTATGATGAGTCCGTTACACAAAGTGGTCTACTGGGGGAAATGAGGGTGGTTTGTGAGGAGATGGCCGAGCTGGGGGACTTGATCCTATAACTTTTGTCTGGGTTTCTTTCAGTGTTTGCTAAGGGGCCTCGGGACTTGGATAGGAAACTTCGAAAGCACAAATGGGAAGAGAGAAGACAGGAATCCAACCGTTTGTGAATGCTGGCGGTTTACAATTTTATTTTGCTTTGTTTCCTGCCCTTGTTCCCTTAACTAGGTCACTTCCCAGGGTGAGTCACTGCTCTCACAATAACCATGCGCTGTCCAATGCTATGCCCCTTCTTATGCCATCACAGAGCATCACACTAAGTGCTGATCCTGGAGTCCTTGGACTTCCAAAGCTCGCAGCAGGATTTCTGAGTGAACAAGGAAAGCAAACAGGGCTCCTAGTGCAACCTTCTGAGTATTTGGGGCTAATCTGGGACTATTATTAAATTTTATACATAATGCAAAACACATTCGTTTTACAATCCATCGTGTTTGTTTTTCTCCCTCTTTCTTTGAGGCATGTTTAATGGGGGTAATGTTTATTTTATTAAGTGACCCCTGAATCGTAGGACAGCATCACTTTTTTCCAACCTACTATATTTGCATATGCACTGCAGAACAGGCAGTGACCTCAAATTGTACAGAGTAAAAATGGGATGCTAAACTTGTTTGCAATTTTGTAGTATCCTGTGACTAAACATCACTGGGGACAAATCATTCTGAGAACAAAAGATCTGTATAACTTTCTTATCCTTGTCTGAAGATTCAGTATGAGTAGGAGAGACCCCGAAGAGCTTGTAGCTGTATGGAATAGACCAAAACCAAAATCAACAGAGCACCTAATTAACTAGATTATAATTACACTTGCTACATAGGGGAGAAAGTGCAAAGATAATAGATCCATTTGAATTATGATCCTCATCAGTTTCACGGCTGATTCTTCAGGGGCAGAGGTGTGCAGCTACAATCCCCGGCAGATGATCACCAGAGACACAAGAAATGAAATGAATCCAAATATTTTAAGATCCTGACCCTGCTCAGTGGTGTGGTGGCTGTCTAGATTGAATTTGTCTGATCATAGAATGCAAGCACTTGGCCTGTCAAATGTCTTATTGCTACTTTCAAAGGGTGGCTGAGTCAAAATGATAGCACTGGTTTATTGGGTCTGAGCCCACTGACGTCTGTGGGAGCAGGACTGGGCCCAATGTACTGATTAAAGAAAATGATGGACTGGAAATTGGGAAGGAGTTTGGTTTGTAGATCCACAAATCTTAGATAAATAAGAGGGACTGTGTCTAATAATCAGCAATGTATTTAAACCTCTGCATTTCATCACTCTTTAGACCCATTTGTGGGTGTATGCAATATTTATCTTGCCAACTCTGAATACATTCTACCTTGCAAACTCTACAGGAAAAGCATTCCAGAGACGCTCCGCATTAAGGAAAGCCTGTAGATTTCAAGCACAGAGTAACAGGGAGGGTGGAAAGCTTCCATTGGAGCCGTAAATCTAATGAGATGGTAATGAGATGCAAATTAACAGCACCATGAGCCAAATGGCTAAAGTTTCTTTATGGAGCATATTAAGTGGCATTTTGCCTAAGTGGAATGGTTGGCTGAACAATAAATACTGAGTCGCAACCAGTTAAAAGCTGCACTGAGATAAATAGAAGGCATGAAGTATTATTACTGCATTTAAAGGGAAGATTCTATAAATTGAAATGTATGTTTCTTTAACAAAAAAGAAAATGTGGCTACGCAGCCTTTGTTAAAAATCTAGCTTTGGGGTGAGGGGGGTTGACTGCCGTAGTCCAAAATGATATCCACAAGCAGCTTGCTGAAAATGTGTCTCTCAATTGGCCCCTTAGATATTCAGAGATGAGCAAAAAAACTAAAAATCCCAGGGCCGGATCCTTGGTGGAGTCAATCAGCATAACTCCACTGAAGTCCATGAAGCGAGGGAGTCTTACGTTCGCTTGGAATCTGTATCCCAAACTGTACCTGCCACAGTCCTACTTTTGACAAATATTGAGCAGTCTCACGGTGACATTTTAATTATAGTTTTATGGATTTCAGGAGAATGAGGAAGGGAGAGAAATGAAGCATTTTTTTAAGCTTAAAAAACACGGGAGGGGAAAAAACTCAAAACCCCAGAGGTCTGTAGCAGAGCTCAGAAAACCTCGGCCACTCTCATTTTCTGTGGAATGGGCTCAAAATCTCAGAGCAAAACTGCCGTGCTCACCTGGTTTGCTGCTGAAACCACATGAGACTGTTGTTTGGTTTGGTTATTCGGATTTCAGTGGCACCAACGGGTCCCATTGTGCCAGGTGCTGCACATAGTAAGACACCGTCCCAGCCGCTGAGAACTTGCGTTAAACAAAAGAGAAACAAAGGAGCGGTATGTCCATTTTACAGATGGGGAGGCCCAGAGAAAAGAAGGCCCAGATTTTTAACAATATGTATGGGCCTAACGCCGAATAGGATTTTGGTGCTCTAACTGGGGGACTTGCCCCATAGGCTGGAGATCCTGGGGCTAGGCTGACCTCGATTATAGGTTGATACCCACCTGAGAAGAACCAGGCGATTTCTGGTTTAAATGCTGACGGGACCTAGCTGGAGAAGAGCTGGAAGGAAGAGCCAGACGGAGCAAGAAGAAAGAGAAGGGTGCTTTAGAGCAAGGACTGTCATTTAGTTTGGTATTTGTACAGCACCTAGCACAATGGGGCCTGGGTTCATTATCAAGGTTCCTAGGCCCTACAGTAACATAAATATAACTTGTCGGGTTTCAGGTTTTGTGACCAGGACGGGGACTCACACCCCTAACTCACAGTGCAGAGGTAGTCTAGCTGTCTATCTACACACTGCACATATTTCTATAAAAGGAAGAATGAATTACCTTCCAGTACTTGAACGGTCTCTGTGTCGGTTCTTGGTCTCTCAATAATGAACTAATTCAGCTGCCATACTCTTGCCAGAGGGGGTGGCAGCCCCAGCTCCATGGGCTGAAGCGTATGTGATCCTCAGCCGGTGAAGAGGCAGCTTTCTCCCCTGTGTAGTGCAGCCACATCCTTACACGAGTCATGTTCTAGAGCCCCTTCCAACCATTATGGCCGTAAGTGGGAACCTCCCCCTTGGCGTTGGTCAGGCCCAGAGAGTGGCGATATGAGTAACACACCCCGTTTTTCACCAGGAAACTTGCGAATGTTACCGCATCTGACTTTGTAATTACCATGTTGTAGGTTATTATTGATTATTTGTACTGAGGTAACACCTAGGAGCCCCAGCCATGGTCGAGAACCCCCCTGTGCTGGGCGCTGGACAAACACATAACAGCAAGACAGCCCCTGCCCAAAGATCTTACAGTCTAAGTATAAGACAAGAGACCACAGAGGGAGACAGACAAGTACACAGAAACAACGAGACAGTGTTGGTCAGCCTGGTAGGCTCTGCACACCAACAGCATAACAGAGCATTAACTACTTCAGATCAAGATACGCAGACGACAACTGATAAAAGCTGGTCACCGCCGCAGAGTATAAATGTATGTGTAAGGTGCCCATCACCACGGTATCTGGGCATTGTGCTATTCACAGTACAAGCACAGAAGACACTGATGTTTCTGAACAGCCTGCTCAGATGTCAAGGGGAGTTACAGCAAAGTCAATCAGAACAAAAAGGTTGCGCTTTTTTCCTCTGTGTGACTGTTTCTTTCTTCTAAGACCAATAGTATGTGTCTGGCCACAGCTGTAACAGGAGCTGGGAGTTGAGGGCATCCTGGTTTCTATTCCAGGCTGTGACTTCTTTGAGTGAGTCACATGTTTCTCTGTGCCTCGATTTCCCCATTGATATAATGAGGTCAAGAACACCTACTTGCCTGTGTACATCTCTTTTAGGTCTATGGATGAAAAAAAGGGATGCCTAGATTTCTTTTAAAGCCAGAAGCGTTATCACAGTGCAAACGTGGATGAATGGGAATTCCCACGCACAGCTAGCTGATCAAATAAAACAGGCACCTGTGGGCAAGCTTAATCGCTCACACACATCCGGTTGGGTCACCTCTGGTTCACAAACAGGACTGTTCCATCAGTTATTGCCATTGTTCTCCATGGCGCTGCAACTTAACTCGTTTCTGTGGTTACTAGCTCAGGAAATTTGTATCACACCATGACTTCTGAGGGGGTCAGAAAACAAGCAGATACTGTAGGCTAAGAAGTGCAAAAATATATTAAAGCAAAGCACACCCTTACCTTCAGATTATACATATTGTGATAGACCCAGGCCAGTTGGGAACAGCAGAGTAGTAGAAGGGAGAGATACTGGCCACTGGCTGAGCAGTTTTCTGTCCCCTGAGTGACCAGAGCAGGGGCTGCTCCAGGCTAATGAGAACACCTGACTCCAATGAACCTGCTAAGAGTCAGGTGAGGCTGTTAAGCACCTGACTCTAATTAAGGTGTCATAAAAAGATAGTTAAGGGTTAATGTCTCTTTTTACCTGTAAAGGGTTAAGAAGCTCAGTAAACCTGGCTGACACCTGACCAGAGGACCAATAGGGGGACAAGATACTTTCAAATCTGTGTGGAGGGAGTTCTTTGTTTGTGTTCTTTGTTTTGGGTTCGTTCGCTCTCGGGACTGAGAGGGACGGGACATCAATCCAGGCTCTCCAAATCTTTCTGAATCAGTCTCTCATGTTTCAAACTTGTAAGTAACTAGCCAGGCAAGACATGTTAGTCTTATTTTTGTTTTCTCAACCTGTAAATGTTTCTTTTTGCTGGAAGGATTTTTACCTCTGTTTGCTGTTACTTTGAACCTGAGGCTAGAGGGGGTTTCCTCTGGGCTATATGAATTTAAGTACCCTGTAAAGCATTTTCCACCCTGATTTTACAGAGATAATTTTTACCTTTTCTTCCTTTAATTAAAAGCTTTCTTTTTTAAGAACCTGGTTGATTTTTCCTTGTTTTAAGATCCAAGGGGATTGAGTCTGAACTCACCAGGGATTGGTGGGGGGGGATGGTTAATTTCTCCTTGTTTTAAGATCCAAGGGGTTTGGATCTGTGTTCTCCAGGGAAGGTTTTGGGGGGACAGAAAGTGTGCCAGACACTGATTTCTGGCTGGTGGCAGCGTTACCAGATCTAAGCTAGTAATTAAGCTTAGAAGTATTCATGCAGGTCCCCGCATTTGTACTCTAAAGTTCAAAGTGGGGGAGGAAACCTTGACAAGGCCCCTCTGATGCTATAAAAGGGCTCACTCCAGTCAGGCCAGGGAGAGCAGAGGAGAGGAAGTGTGTCTGATCAGACACAGGAAGAGCTGACCCAGACTGTGGGTTCCACCAGAAGGGAAGATCTCTGAGGCGAGCAAATCCGCCAATAAGCGCAGGACCCACCAAGGTAGAGGAGGAGCTTTGTCACAATATGTACACTATATATAGTCCACTACTTGCATCCGACGAAGTGGGTATTCACCCATGAAAGCTCATGCTGCAAAACGTCTGTTAGTCTATAAGGTGCCACAGGATTCTTTGCTGCTTTTACTGTTAAATTATCAGGGCACAGGAAAGTAGGAGGGTGGTGAAGCACTGGAATGGGTTACCTAGGGAGGTGGTGGAATCTCCATCCTTAGAGGTTTTTAAGGTCAGGCTTGACAAAGCCCTGGCTGGGATGATTTAGTTGGGAATTGGTCCTGCTTTGAGCAGGGGGTTGGACTAGATGACCTCCTGAGGTCCCTTCCAACCCTGTTATGCTATGATTCTATGAAAGCACACAAGTTACTATGCTAGGTTTTTAAACTCTGCAGCTCCTAGTTCAAATTCTACACCAGGCCACAAGTGAAAATGAGTTTGATGGGTCTGAGGATAATCCTTTGTTGTTGTTGTTCTTCTTAGCAGAAAACAGCCACATAATGGAAACATGAGAGTTGCCATTCTGGGTCAGACCACTAGGCCATCTAAGTTTTGTATCCTGTTTCAGACAGCCACCAGTATAATATATTTACTTGCAGTATATTATTCAGCCACTAGAGGTCTCTGTGTGGTGTTTAGTGTGTGGCTGCTGGTAAATAAGGCAGGCAAAGTTGGAACTAAAGTTGTGTGGAAGCCAGTTTGTATCTGTAATTGTAGCAATTTCTTTTAATAAATGCCTCATGTTTCAGACAGACTATGATTCCATAGAGCACGGCAGTCAATACCAGATGTTCAAAGGACTGAGCAAGAAATCCTGTACTAGACAATTGTCCAGTTTTTTTCCCCCTGGGGCAGATTTTGCTTATGAAAGGCCCAGGAGCAGGGCTCTCAGATAGTTTGTCAGCTATATTGTGCAGATATAAAATCCGTGCATCTTTGTTCCACAGTGATGTCTCACCTTATTAGTCTGTCGGTCTGCGGACTGAGGCAGGTTCTAAGATGCGGCAATTAACCGTTAATGTACCACTTACATGCAGAAAATCATAACGAATGACACTAAAACTAACGAATGTATAAAAGGCAGATGCTGCTCTAAAAGCCTGGGCATCAGACCCTCAGCATTTATAAGCAGGTGCAGGTCCACTGAAGTCAATAACGCAATGCCCGTTTACACCATCTGAGGATCTGGTCCCCCGTGTGCAGCCAGTGTTGAGCCAGTATGAGCCAGGTGCCATGTTACTCACATCCTTTGCTATACAGTTGGCTTTACTGAGCAATATTATTCTGTACTAGGGAACAGGCTGATGCTATCTCCCTTGCAACGTGTCAAAACCCAGAAGGCCACATTGGCTGTTCGTCCCCTGCTGTGCCTCCTTGGGCACATTCAGTTCTCTTCTAGGAAAGGAGGCAGCATTCTAGGTGGTAATATCCCTGTGCCAGTGAGCAAAACAAGGGAATCTCCTGGACATGTAGCGTTTAGTATTTCCCAGCATCGTTAACCTTGGGGAGGGAGATCTGGGGAAGCTGAATTTGCTAAAATAATTTCCTAGAGATAATTAATCTGGCCTCTCCACAGAATATGGTGCTGGGATTTAGTTAACATACAGTTATTTAAAGTCTCTTGGGTAGGAACGCCAGCCCGGGGATCCTTGCATTGGTTTCAGCAGCAGTAACAAGAATGACTTGGGTTATCTGGAAACCTATGGAGCCAAAATAATGTCTGATAAAGAGCTCAGGCAGGTCACAAATGGCATGATCTCTGCTCTGGTACAAGCTATGTGTAGCAGAAAACAGAGTTGGGTGGGATACAAGAGCAGGATCCAGATTAGGCTGAGGTCAAGGCTGAGCCAGTGCTAGGGTTTTGGCTTCGACAGTACTAAAAATCAAACCAGACTCTCAGCACTAACCGAGAGAAATTTTAACCAAGACAGATTCTAATCTCATTTACACTGGTGTGAATCCAGTGTGACTTCAGTGGAGCAACTCCAGATTTACAGGGGTGCCCCAGCAGAATCTGGGCTAGTGGAAACAAACGGCAGCCGGATGAAATTCAGCCCATGTTGCGCACAGATCCAGTATCTGAAGGGAGGGATGCTTCCCCCTGACCTGGCTGCAGTGATGGGGCTTGGGGGCCACTGGATCTAGGCAGCAGCATATCCCATGGACTCAGCCCACCCCAGGTTGGTCTGTGCTGTCCTGCTCAGAGCTCTGCAGAGCTATATGTGGCATACAGAGGATGCTGACCCATGTGCAATACCCCCACGTGAGGATTAAATAGTGCAGAAGGCCGAGTCTCCTGCACACCTAGGTTCCTAGGTTCAATGTGTCTCCAAAGGAATGTGGGTCCTTTGGAGACACATTGTCAGGGGGCTCCCAAGTCTGGGACAGCCTCTCCAAGCCCCCACTGAAGGGAGGGTCTAAGACACAGAGTGGGGCCTCCGTTGGCAGCATATTAACCTTTTGCACCGATTCCCCTCTGCTTGCCATGGGAAATGATGCCCAGAGCTTTCCTCGACTCCTTCCCCATACACATGGACCCCCAACCAGGAAGAGGGGTCTTGGGGAGGTGGGGCTGGTGCCATGGAGGCAGTTCTTCTACAGCACCCCCTGCTGGGCACAGACCCTTGGGCATGATAGCCCTTAGCGAAGGGCTCAGATGCACCTGAATATGGACAAACACTCAGATCAGGTCTTAGCAATTTAGGCCCATCTCCAGTCCTTACAGCTCACAGGTAGGTAGTTATGGTTCTACTGGACACAGTTGTGCCCAGCGTGATTCCTACACCCACCATTGTTACTCCCCTGGGCGTTGGAAGTTGGGGAAGCCACTTTCAAAGCAGATTGGCTTGTGCCACCCTTGTGTGTATGTTGAGTGAATGGGACGGGAGACCCATGAATGGGAAAAATTGGGAATTCCAGGACTGCAGAAGACACTGGATGTTTCTCCACTTTCCTGGCCTGTGGATCTCAACCTTGTGCTAGAAGGACCACACTGTAGGAGCTAGGGAGTAATTCAGTCCTGGACTTGTCTGCTGAGACTTCTCACCTGGCCCCTAGTTTGGATGGGGACCCTTGTCCTCTAGGCACTGATGATTCACGAAGTTAACAGCTCATTTCATAATGGCCATCAGTGAGTCACCAGAGATCAAAGTCTTTCAATCACTGTTGACCTGGACTGCAATTGGACTAGCTTCCTAGGCACAAAGGTGCTAGATGACCCATTTCGGTTTCCTAAGTCATCTGGCCCCCTTCAAAGTGTTTCAACAATGAGTTTTCAGAGACATTTGTTCATCTCAGTTTTTATTTATACGCTGATTTGGGATTTTTAATGGGAAACCAACCGTTTGTGATTTGAAGTAGGCAAAGGTACCCAAACCAGGGGCTTGAGTCTCATTCAAGATTTTTAACCCCGTCTCTGTATAGCCTAATTGTCATGATGTAGCCATATTAGTTTTCACGTTTGTGGTCGGATGAGGATTTTTGTGTCGAGCTCTGTATCATGGAGCAGCATTTAAGCAAACTGGCAAGATCCAAAACTTGCACAAATCTACGCTAGTTGGAGAGCTGGCCTCTGGGATCTGGAGTTAGACGTGTTCTTACATATCCTCACCACACCTTTTATTCTGGCTACATTTCCCTAAAAGTCTGATCTTGGATTTCTCATTTCCTTTGCTTCACCTCTCCCCGCTTTGCGATCAAATTTCAGGCGGGAGCGGGGCCAGGTATGAGCCGAGAAGCCAATGCCTCAGCCGAACGCTGGCTTCTGATGGAGACAGGGCTCCAAAAATATCCTTTTTATTTAATGCACTTTGTCAGCAAGCTTGAAAAATGGAGCCGGACTTGATTCCATTTCTTTCATCCACCCTTTTTCCAGCGCCCTGTAAATTCGACCTATTCATTTCAGCCGACGCGATACTCCGTGGCCTTAATGTTGCCGTTCTGTCTTTGTACATTCGCAAAGCCGACAGCCCCATACTCCCTGCCCCCTTCCACCCACCTCCGCTCTTTTGGTATTTAAAGAAAAAACAAAACAAAACCCAGTGTGGTAAAAAGCTTTAGCAGGACATTGAGAAATAAAGCAAAGCGAATGTCTTCTTTGCATGAGTGTGCTAATATGCTGAAGGGGCGGGCGGGGGGGACCAAACACATGAGATGCAAATAAAGGTGTTTATTTAAAAAAAAAGAAAAAGAAACCAAACCCAAAGGAGGAGAAATAACTCTTTTGGCAAAATATAAATGGAGTTCCATCCAGGTATCATTTGCAAAATATCAGAGGAAATTGCATTTCTATTTGTGAATAAATGAGTGCAAAAGTTGTTTGAGGCCCAGGTAATAATGGAACCGAGTGGGAGGAAATGGAAATGTATGACTTTGCAAATGACTAACACAGAGAGAGAGCCACATCAGGGCTTCTCTTCAGCCCCCCCTCCCCGTCTTTCTTTTCTTTCAGCCGATGAGAAGAAGGCAGTGCCGACAGAAAATAGGCCTAAGCTTTGCTGGTCTCGAGTCGTGGGGCGGGGGAGGGGGGCGGCTAGGAGGCAAGAGAGGACATTAGCGCTTGCTATAACATTGTCACTGCCGATGTAAATTGACGTGTTACATAGTCAACAGGACACACTCGGCTGCCCGCAAGTGGGAAGTACTTAAATCTTGGCACTGATAAATGAAATATTTTTAAGGGAGCTAATCAGTGAAAATGGGGTTTCATCAGGCGCTGACATGCCTTGCTTGCTTCAGCGAGTCCGAGGGAGAAAAATGATCGCACGGCCCGGGCTGAAGTCAGAGCGAGAGAAAGCAAGAGAGAAGGCTGGGGAGACGCCGCACCCGGGCTTCCCGCCGCGGCAGCTGGAGTGTGCACGAGGGGACACAAACCGTGCGCTGAACTGGGCCCCCAGCCGCTGCTGCACGAGCCCCCCCCCCGCGTCCTGCCTCGTCGCTGGGCCCGCACAGGCCGCTCTCCCCTCCCTCGCCCTCTCTCCCGGGCGCTTGATAAATGGCCTTGCCTGGAACGGAGTTGGTGCAAATCCCCAATCTGCAGCCTGCTGTGCTCAGTTGGCTCAGCAGCAGGCTAGCCGGTATTTCTGGATAAACACTAATAAATCTTTCTTTTCTTAGTGGCAATCAGTCATTCCCCTTCCTTCCTTTCTCCTCGCCGGTGTTAATGGTGGTGGCAGCGGAGGGGAATAGAGGTGGGGGCCGGAGGAGGAGTTGGGGGACAGGAGCTGGGGAAGGAGGGTGCGTGAACCAGAAGAGGATTGAGGCTTAACCCCACCCTGCATTGTGAAAATGGGGGATAGGCGGGGCAAGGAGCCGCTTCCTACGTCTTCATCCCCACAGGCTCAAGAGCTTGGCTGGAAGAGGGGTCGCAAAGCACCAACGGCCCCAAATGGAAAAAGTGGGCCCTCCGTTGGAGTGTAGCTTAGCGGACAGAGCACTGGACGGGGGCTGGGGAGCCATGGGTTTTAATCCTGGTTCTGGGTGAGTTTGGGCAAGTCATTTCACTGCTCAGTGCCTCAGTTTACCCATCTGTGAAATGGGGGTAATGCTACTTCCTCCTCTGTAGAGTGCTTTGAGAGCTAGGGACGACACGTGCGAGGTAGGAGCTAGGGATTATTATTCTGCGGTGCTTATTGACACAGCATCGGAGCTACTCCGCTAGCCTCTTACCGCCCCGTGAGTGTATTCCTCCCATGTGACGCCTGGGGGCCTGGGGCATACAGTATCTTCCCTAAAGTCACGCCCCCCCCCCAGCAGACTGTGTCAGCACCCTCATCGCCCACAGCCACATCCAGTGTGTCACCCACAAGCCCACCCCTCCCCAGGTAAGGTCCTGCCTCCCCTACCCACTTGGGTGTGGTCTGCCAGTTTGGGGGCCTGGCTAAGATTTTGGCAGCAGATCCTAGCAGATGCTCACACCCCTCCTTTCTTAAAGGAACAGAGTGGTGTGCTGCAAGCTTGTGTGTCACTACCTACGAGCCACCCCCCCCCCCCCGCATATGCAGGCTTTAATCAGCTCCTTCATTCTGCTCTCAGCCAGGATGGGGGGGTGAAGCAGCACATAGCACCTGGAAAGGGGAGACACAGGATAAGCAAGGTCCCATTTCATCCTTTACCAGAGATCCTGTCTTATCGCATACCCTGATTCTGTGCTGGCCCCCTTCGCATTTTTTCTTCACGACCCCGTTGGCCGGTAGGGAAGTGCTATTATCTCCATTAGTCAGATGAGAAACTGAGGCACAGCAAGACTAAGGCCTAGATCCTCACAGGGATTGAGGAGCCTGCCTCCTTTTGAGGATCTGGGCCTAAATAACATGGACAAAGGAAGCCTATAGTAGAGTAGGGATCTGAACACAGGTCTCCTGAGTATTAGACTGTTGCCTTAACCACTGGGCCTTACATCAGGGTGCAGCCACCTGCTGGGGTTGGCAACTTTCTAATCGCACAAAACCAAACACCCCTGCCCCGCCCCTTCCCAGAAGCCCGGCCCCTGCCCCTTCTCCGAGGCCTCACCTCTGCTCTCCATTGCCCGCTCTCCCCCACGCTCACTCACTTTCACCGAGCTGCAGCAGGGGCCTAGGGTGCAGGAGGAGGGGGGGCTCTGGGATGGGGCCAGGGATGAGAGGCTTGGGGTGCAGGAGAGGGCTCCAGGTTCGGCCCGAGGGGTTAGGAGGGCAGGAGGGAGTGTGGGCTCTGGCTGGGGCAGGGAGGGGGGGGGGGGGGTGGGGGCGCTAGCTGGCGGTGCAATCTCTAGGGTGGGGCCAGGGATGAGAGGTTTGGGGTGCAGGAGGGGGCTGGGGCAAGGGGTTGGGGTGCTGGGGGGAGGGGGCTCCGGGAGGGAGTTTGAATGTGGGAGGGGACTCCATGCTCGGGCAGGGAGTTGAGATGCAGGGTCCCAGTGGCGCTTACTATGGCTCCCAGGAAGCAGCTGCCAGGTCCCTGCCGCGCAGCTCCTAGGCACATGGGCAGCCAGGGAGGCTCCCCGCTCTGCCCTCACACCCGCAGGCACCGCCCCCACAACTCCCATTGGTTGCGGTTCCCGGCCAATGGGAGCTGCAGATCCGGCCCTCGGAGTGGGGGCAGCGCGCGGAGCCTCCCTGGCTGCCCTTGCGTCTAGAGGCTGGAGGGACCTGGTGGCCACTTCTGGTAGCCACAGGGAGCTAGGGCAGGCAGGGAGCCTGCGTTAGCCCCAGTCCTCTGGTGCACCACAGACTGGACTTTTAACGGCCCAGTCAGTAGTGCCGACCGGAGCCACCAGGGTCCCTTTTTGACCGGGCGTTCCAGTCGCAAACCAGATACCTGGCAACCCTACCACCTACCAGCATTGGCCTTATTATTCTCTGGGTACGGGAGGAATTTAACCTGCTGAAAGCCCCTTCCCCTTTAAAGCAGTTGTCTGATGAAGCTGCCCCCAGGCTACCGGCTGAGGGTGAGTTTTCTTTCCACTCAGGGGGGGGGAAGTGCAGGCAAGATGGTTGGGGAGTTGCCAAGTCAGAGCAGAACTGCAACCCCCTAGGCTGTCCTTTGTTCAGCTGGTGCTGACCCATAAGCCCTGGGCCCAAGCAACGTCAGCATGTGGGATGTTCACAATACAGAACCCGCTCAGAAATTTGCACATGGCATCTGTCTTCATAACAAACTGATGCGAACCTTGTAAGGCAGCGTTTTCAAAAGCACCCTGCTCTGGCCATCTTACCACCTATGCTGATGGGCGCAATTAGCCCAGAGCTGTGAGCGTTTGAAAATCCAACCGGTCGGGTCAAACTCCGAATCTGAATTCCTTGGCTCAAATTCATCCCTTGCCCTCTTACCAAACAAGGGTAGCCGCTAATAAAAACAAAATCACCCTGTAAAAAGGTGCCGCTGCTAAGCCGGGCAGTTGCTCAACGAAGACATACGGTATTGTAGTGCCTTATTCAATTCAAACTTAAACCCCGACTGGGAAAAACCATTGTCTGGTCTGTTAAACTCACTTTTTAGACCACCCACTTTGGAGCTGAGCTGATTAGCTGCC
The DNA here is from genome assembly GCF_016161935.1 of Mauremys reevesii. Classification (NCBI taxonomy): domain Eukaryota; kingdom Metazoa; phylum Chordata; order Testudines; family Geoemydidae; genus Mauremys; species Mauremys reevesii. The sequence continues at coordinate 103,480,533 of NC_052630.1, read as the reverse complement.
TATGCAGGAGTAAGTTTTAATTAGTCTGGAGCTGAAGTTACACCTTCTTTTCCAAAGCCTGCAGCAAATTAAAAGTACAGCTTGCTTTTAAGGAGAGGGGGGAAACCCCACAAGATAACATCCTTACGAACCTTCGCTTATACAAATTAAATTACCAGGCAGGGTGCAGATTGGGCACTGTGCATAAATTCAATCCGCGGTGGAACACAGATGAATTTGATCATGATAAACATCTTTTTTTTTTTAAAGTAACTAATTGGGGCAAGGATTCAGATGCAGACAATGTAATTTGCTGCTCTCTCAGCTATAGTGTTAGCAGAGTAATTGCTCTCATTTTCCGCTGTGCAGCAACAGCATTAGGTTTCATGGGTGACATTTACAGGCATCGGGGGTATGTCCTGCATAGAGGATTTATATGGAATCTGAAGGGGTTCGTAAGTCTTGTGCTGGCCTTCTGCCTGGGGTGAATTTCATGCCAAAATCTCTCTGGGCTTGAGCCAAAGCCCACTGAAGTCTACAGGCATCTTTCCATTGACTTCACTGGGCTTTAGTTCGGAGCTAGGGTGACCAGATGTTCCGATTTTATAGGGAAAGTCCCAATTTTTGGGTCTTTTTCTTATATAGGCTCCTATTACCCCCAACCCCCATCCCGATTTTTCACACTTGCTGTTTGGTCACCCTCTTCAGGGCCTTAATGCGGATGAGAAGCTATTGTTGGTTCCTGGGTGGAGGGGCTAAGGAACTTTACCCGTGGGTTGTTATCCATGTTAAAACTTGGGAGTGGGATTTTCAGTGAGAGCTAAAGGATCTGTTCTAGTCCACACAGAATACACCATAGAATCTGGGCACCGTCCAGTTATGTATTAAGCAGGGTGACTACACAGCTGTCAGATCTATGTTCTTGCTTCCTGTCCCCACGGGGAGAAGTGTGTGCTGGAATTTTGATAATTATATTTTATTGCCGTCTGTGTATCTTAGACAAAGCAAGGCTTTGAAGTCCTATCCGGGTGCAGCCCAAAGAGAAGACTTAACAAGGCCAGGCTTTGGACGAAGCAGAAAAATGAATAAAAGATCTTGCTTACATATAGCACCAATCACTTACATAGCTAATTTTTCTCTTGTGGAAAGCAGCGGGAACTTTGCCACTCAGTTCAATAGGCCCAAATCAAGCTGTTTTTCAGGAGCACTTTACAGACATGGGTATCATTATCCCCATTTTGCAGATGGGAAAACTGAGGGGTTCAGTGCCTTGTGCAAGTCAATGTCAAATGACGGCCTAGAAACCAGGTCTGCTTCCCAAGCCTGTGCGCTACACCATACCGCTGCCATAAGCAGAAGTTGCACCTACGAAGAAAGAAAATGAAGTGCTCACTTGATAATAACTTGAGGGAAATAGGAGATTTAAGGGTAAAATTTCAAAGGCTCCGTACACTAAGTGTCAGGGTGAATTGCTATTTAGCTATAATCAGGAATTAGAGTGCACAATGGATGCTATAGAGCAGTGTTTCTCAACCTTTTTGGTGCTGGTGACCCCTTTTGGACTTAAAGAAAAATTATGACCCCCGCCACACACACACACACACATCCATTTTAAGCTCAAGCCTGGGCTTCAGCCTCGGGCAATGGGGTTGAAGCCCAAACCTGGGTCTGAGCCCCACTGCCTGGGACCAGGGCCAGGGGCCAGCCGGCCGGGGTTGAAACATGTAAATTAGCTTTGCAGGCCCCCTGGCTTCTTACCCCTTAATGCTGGCCCTGTGGCAACCGCTCTCAACCTGTCCCACAACCCTGGACCCCCAGGTTGAGAAACACTGCTATAGAGAATGCTTTCATTGATTAGCCTCACCTCAATGTTTTTTTAAGTTGATCAGCCCTCCAAAGGCAAAGGGCTCATTTAATCACCGACCAATTGCCTTTGGTTTGTTTCCTCTTGATGGGCAAATATTTGGGCCGGAGACAAATGTGGTGTTTGTCACACTGGAGACTGAAGCTTTCTGTAGGGAAGGTGCAGCCCGGCTGTGCAATACAGATGGGCTCGAGCCAAGATGTTCAGCTCGAGCTCTGGCTCAGGGGGTGTTTAGATCTGGGGTTCTGGTTCGCGCCCTCCCCACCCCCTTAGAAAAGTAAGGTCAGAAAGTTTGGATCCAGCTCAAAACACCTCCGATTTGTGAGTTGGGCAGTAGATATCACCCCATCTCCAGTATTCAGAATATTGCCTTCCTCCCACGCACCTTCTGAAAGGGCTGTGTCTGAGGTGGAAGGAGCATTTTTTCAAAACACGAGGGCTGTTCTGGTATATTTCCAGCTTGGATTTTTCTTGCTCCTGACCAGGGACCAGTGCTTTGTCACTTCATCCAAATTGTGTTCCTGTTGTGCTGAACGAATAGACTTATTGCTACCCCCCATTTTACAGAAAGGGAAACTGAGGCACAGAGCAATGAGGTGACTGACCCAAGGTCACTGCGGGAGTCTGGGATACAGCCAGGAACTGAACCACATCTTCTGGGTCTGCAGCCAGCGCCTCACCCACACAACCATCTTTAGCCTCAGCTTAGAGAGTTTCTCTAATGTAGCTAGAACCTCAGAGTAACAACTCATTATGCAGCCCTTAAAACCAGGCCTCTTCCACACCATCTGTATGCCATGGCTCTTCCCTCTAGGAGAGTGTATTAAAATAGATTATGATGGTTAACAAGCTATATAAGCCAGATATTAGTACTAACGAGGCACCGTGGGGGAAGATCATGAAGCTAGGACATTTTACGAATGGCCAAATATCAGTGTCCACTCGCTGAGTTTTCTTCTCATTCCATTCCCTATATTGCTTCACCTGTCTTCTCCATGGAGGCCTATTCATGGAACGCATTGGACATGAACAGACACCTCTGGCCACTTGGAGACCTTTTGACTTGTATATTTTGGTTATAAGCTCTCCCAATGCAGGGACTGGGTGTTAATATGTGTTTGTGCAGCATTGGGCACCCTGGGGCTCTGATTGTGGGTGGGGGCTGCCAGAATACCTCCCCCGGTTGCTAATCCAATTGTTGTTCTGCTTCCGTGATACACTGGGCAGAAGGAGCAGGATCTGGAGTCTTTTAGATCCAAAATTAAAGAATTGTAAGTGTGTGTCGGGATCCACTGGGAAGGAATTATTAAAACAGATGGAAACAGAGAAGAAATTGAAGAAAAAACAACCCACTCTGTGCACACATCCTTAAATCATGAAGGTTCAAACTAGGATTCCCTTGGTGATCATGAAATGAAAATGTCCTTCAATTACCGAACGTTTTAAGACATGATTATTTCATGTGCATGCTATTAAGAAAATGACAGTTGAAAATTCATCATGAAATAAATTAATACTTAAACATTTTAACAAAGGCTCCCTAGTGGATTCCAGCCCCTCCTCTCCTTCTGACAGAACAATGCGTTATTTCTTGCTTTTCTTATTATTGGAATAAAGATGATAAAATGCATGATAAAAAATGCATTTGGAAAACAAATTCATAACTACTTTTTTTTAAAAGGGGGAGCTTAGCTGAAAGTGTGTAAAAACACTAGAGCAATTTATTACATTGTGTAGGAGGAAGGAATCTTTTTTTTTCTTTCCTTTTTTCACTCCGTAAAGTCAAGCAAGCTGGTATTTGAATAATGATGCCTAAATATGGTGTGAAACTAACAATTTAGACTGTTTCCTTTTTATTCCCCCCTTCCCCCAAAATGCAGCGTACCCTTACGTACCACATAAATCACAGCCCTGATGAAAATCTGCAGTCACTGAAACCTGAGATAAAGACAAGAAGCGGTTTATTTGATTTGATTCAAAGTGAATTTAGTGCTGATGAATGATATTGTAATGATACATGTCTGGAAAACCTAAGGCCTCCATATGGGTCTGATCCAAAGCCCATTGATTTCAGTGGTAGTCTTTTCATGGTCTTCAGTGAGTTCTGGATCAGATTAGGTAAGGTAATAATTGGAGATATACCAATCTCCTAGAACTGGAAGGGACCTTGAAAGGTCATCGAGTCCAGCCCCCTGCCTTCACTAGCAGGACCAATTTTTGCCCCAGATCCATAAGTTTATGATGTCCACAAGCCCAGGTTGACAATGCAGCATAGACATACCCTTAGAACCAGTGCCAGCCCACTGTTGAAGTAGCACCAGTGTAAATCAGAAGAGAACTGGGCCAACAGTATTTGGGGCTGGCACCTGTTACTTGTTATAAAAACTGCAGGAAAAATAAAAGGTCTGGGAAAAGAATGCTAAAGCTGCAAAGTCAAACACTCAGAAGTCAGGGAATGGCTGAATTAAGCAATTTAAATGTCCCTGACATGCAGGTAATTCCCCCTCCCAAATTTCAAGCCCCCACCCCAAAGGATGATGGTGCTGGAGCTTCTCAACAAAATGGTTATAAGAATTTTTCAGTCTCGTTCTTGGAAACAGCTGAGCCATTGTTGCTGAAATTTCCCAAAGCAATTCAGCCTGAGGCCAACACAGCTGTGGAAACTTTCAGCCCCAAACAGTGAAATTTGGGCAAAATTACAAGCAATTGAAAGCAGGGTCCTAAAACAGAAAGCGATGGACAACTGTCACCTCACAGTCATAAACACGCACAAGCCATTTCCCTTGCACCTCGTGCACCTTTTAGTCCATAGTTCTTCTGCAGACAGAACAGGACATAGACATATTGCAGCTGCAGCCTTCTACGTGGCTTCATACAACTCACAGTCTGAGCTCCTCCCTCTGCTTCTGGCTCCTCCCACTTACAACCTCCCACTTGTATCAATAACCTAGTAATTACCACCCAGCTGCTTGTAATCACCCAGTAGAAAGTGGTTACGGGCTTCTTCCAGATGAGCCTGTGACCTTTTCCATGCTGCAGCAATGTCAGTGATCAGAGAAGTCACAACCGCCCTAACTTTTGATGGTACTCCCAGCTCTTCCAGGAGCAATCATCCAGAAAACCAGTCACTCCAAAAAGGATTTAGGTGTGATTGTTGACAGCCAAATGAAAAGGAGCTTCCAGTGTGATCCGGTGGCAAAAAGGTTAACATGATCCTTGGATGTATGTATAGGGGAATATCGAGTGGCAGTAGGGAGGACATATTACTTCTGTATATTGCATTGGCGAGGCCTTTGTGGACTGGAGTGCCCAGTTTGATTGTCCGCACTGTATAAAGAATGTCGAAGAAGTGGAGAGAATTCAGAGATGAGCTACTGGAAGGATTCGTGGTCTGAAAGACACGCCTGGCAATGAGAAAGTAAAGGAACTCAATCTATTTAGCGTAGTGAAGAGAAGGCTGAGAAGTGACTTGTTCATGGTCTATAATTACCTACACAGTAGCAAGGTATCAGAAGGCTGTTTAGTGCACTATGCGATGGCATAATAATATCCAGTGGGCAGAAGTTGAAGTCAGCAAAGCTGAGACTGCAAACAAGATGCAGATTTGTAAGTGAGATTCATCAACCATTACAACCACTTCCCGAGGCGGGCGATAGAGTTCAGCTCACTGGATTCTTTATAAAGACGGGGTCTCTTTCCAAAGGGAACACTCTAGTTCTACCATAAGTTATTAGGCTAGCTGGAGGAATCATTGTTGAAACTTTCTGGCCTGTGTCATGCAGGTGGTCAGACAAGATGGTCATAATGGTCCTCTCTGGCCTTGAAATCTAGGAAAGTGTAAAAAATTGTCTAATGTGTTTATGAGCCAATGCCCTTTCTGCTGGATTTTCTGTTCAGGTTTTCTCAGCTGTGCATCATAAACCTCTTAAAGTGGGTTTGGAGTCTGATCCAAGCCCAGTGAAGTCAATGAGAGACTTTCTATTGATTTAAAGGGGCATCAGGCCAGGTCCTTAGATGCTGTGGTGTTCTGTACAGGGACTGCTGTGAAGTTCACACGTGGCCACAAGCTTGTTACAAGACTTTACATTTCTATGGTGGCCACCATGGGTGGGGGATTAAAAAAAACCTCTTCACAAGCCTTAATCAATCAAGCTTCACAACCCCCTTGGGTAAGATGACCAGATGTCCTGAATTTTTTAGGGATAGTCCCTATATTCAGGGCTTAGTCTTATATAGGCGCCTGTTACCCCCCACTCCTTGTCCTGATTTTTCACACTTGCTATGTGGTCACCCTACCCTTGGGAGACAGGGAAATGTTAATATCTTTCCTAACCTAGGCCCCAAGCCAGCAACCTCTCCCCTACTGGTGAACCCTTGAATTCACGGAGTCCCACGGGAGTCCATGGGGCCTCTACACAGGCTCACATAGAATAGTTTGCAAGATCAGGGCCCTGGCTGGAGCTTTGTTTTAGAAAACTGCTACTTTTTTAAATGAAATCTCTTGAAAGCAAGTACTACTTTTGTAAGTTACTAGTGAAGTAAATACTGTTGGCCCAGTTCCCCTCTGACTTACACTGGTGCTACTTCAGCAGTGGGCTGGCACTGGTTCTAAGGGTACGTCTATGCTGCATTGTCAGTCTGGGCTTGTGGACTCAGTGTTTCCAAGCCCACACTTGAGCACTCACACTGCCTTGTCAACCTGGGCTTACAATCACTCACAGCTATGCTAACACATCCATACTGCACTACGCAGACCTTCTGACTTGGAGCTGCCACTTGAGCTGCATCCACAGTGCAAAATGACAGGGCTTGGACCTAATCCCAGCTGGTTTGGGCTCTGATCCACCCCCATCCCTCCCCAAGCCCTGGCAGGGTCTTAGGACCTGGGTGCTTGCTGATCTGAGTCAGACTGATTTGCGGGTGGACGGAAGTGTGGATTGGGCTCAAACCTGAGTCAGGGCCAGAGTATGGAGTGTAGATGTAACCTCGGTGGTAAGTGAATTTGATGTTGTGCTACTCTTTTGTTTTAAAAGTACATCGGGTAGCAGTGGATTGTACATTTCTACTTCATGTGCAGGGGTAGGGCCCATAACTCATAAACCTCAATCTATATAACTCACAAACGGGATATGCATGACCATCTCTAACTGAGGAAAATAAAGTGCATTATGCCGCTGTTATATGCACTCTGCCAGAGGCGGTGTCTACCGGTATAAAAATGTTGGTTATACCTATAGCTACTCATGCTATTAGTATAGTTGTAGATATAATATGATTTACTGATGTATTTTTATTTCCCACTAGTATGGTATAAATATATTTATACCACAAGAGTGGCCAATAAATTTCCCTTATGAATTCTGTTATCTGCACCATTAGCCATTTGTCATTTTTATGAGGTCACAACTTAAGGTGTACATGAATTTATACCCTACTTTGTGACCCCTTCCAAAATAATACATGGCCACTTCTGAACTATTCACCTCAGGAGTGCTAGGCCGCCTTCCTGTTTCCTACCTCTGCCCACTACTTTTTGCAAAACCAGATAACTTCCCAGTGCCGTGCTGTATCCAGCCATTCCATCTCTCCTTCTCCACGGTAACAAAACCAGAGAGCCCCAAATTAAGTTGACCAAATTCACTCTTCTTGTAACTTGGGTGTTTCACCAGGCCAAAACAGCAACCCAAACAGAGTCAGACAACATAGTGGTTCTTAACACACACACACACACACCCCACCCAAAAAAACCCCCCAAAAAAACCACCCAGACCTCAGATTCCCACCATGACCCAGAATCCTGTGTTGATAATGGCACTTAAAAAGGAATAAGAATGCCAATAATTCCGGGATTTATTCTCCCTGTAATATGAGTGATCCATCCAATGATGGGCACTGGAAGAACACTTCCCCCTTATGCTTATCATTAATTTATCCTGCAGATTTATTCAAATATTTTCCCTCACTCGTGTCAGGGGCACGGTCCATCCTCTTTATTCACGAGATATCATGGTGCTTAGATACTATGCTGATGAGTGTGGTTTAAAAACCTACATTTGATATGATGTAACCACATTCTGTAGGAGTTCTCCTGGGCTCTGTCCCTGGCCATCTCCTACTTTCTATCTACACCTTATCAGTTGGTGACCTCATATTTCTGTGTCTCTCTTTTTTAACATATTTCTATGTGGCTGACTTGCAAGTCTTCTTCTCCATGCTGGACTTATCATCCGCTGTTCAACTCCACTGTACTCATTGTCTCTGTGATGTCGTCTCAGATGTTCTGCTGCCATCACAGACTCAGTAGGGCCAAACCTGAACACCTCACCTTTCCTCCAAATCCCTCTTTGAAATAGCTCCAATTCTCCAGTGTGACTAACCACACCACCATTCTTCATGTCCCTCAGGCCAGCTAGGTCAGGGTCATCTCTGACTCCTCTTTCTCCTTCTTTCCCCACATCCAAGCTATCACCATGACCCACTGCTTCTTTATACAACACATTTCTAAACTCCAACATCTCCTCTCCATCCTGGCAGCTAATTCTCTGGTTCAGATCCTGATTATCTTCTGACAGGACAACTGCCACCACCTCCTCTCAAGCCTCCTCAGTAGCTACCTCACCCTCACTCGGTCTGTCCAGAAAGCTACAGCCAAACACAACACTCCCACCTGTTGCTTTGACCATGTCCCTCTCTCTTGGAATCAATTTGCACTTGCTCTCCCATATCCCTGACTATCAAACTCAAACTTCTTGTCCTGGCCTTCAAGACCCTTCATTGCACAGGTAATGCCGAATGTCCTTCCATATTCCCTCTGTGCCTGTCAAAACGATGCCAGTTCCAATACCCCTTTTGTCTCGATGTCCAGCCTCGAGTTACACCCCCTGAGTTACAGAGGCTTGACCCATTAGCTCAAGTTGCAGGCTTTGGGCTCTGGAATTCACTGGTTCAGGCCACAGTGTTGATCAACATTGGTTTTGTTCAATATCCTCATTAATGATCTAGATGATGGGATGGATTGTACCCTCAGCAAGTTTGTGGATGACACTAAGCTGGGAGGAGCGGTAGATATGCTGGAGGGTAGGGATAGGGTCCAGAGTGACCTAGACAAATTAGAGGACTGGGCCAAAAGAAATCTGATGAGGTTCAACAAGGACAAGTGCAGAGTCCTGCAGTTAGGATGGAAGAATCCCATGCACTGCTACAGGCTGGGGACTGACTGGCTAAGCAGCAGTTCTGCAGAAGAGGACCTGGGGATTACAGAGGATGAGAAGCTGGAAATGAGTCAGCAGTGTGCCCTTGTTGCCAAGAAGGCTAATGGCATATTGGGCTGCACTAGTAGGAACATTGACAGCAGATTGAGGGAAGTGATTATTCCCCTCTATTCAGCACTGGTGAGGCCATATCTGGAGTATTGTATCCAGTTTTGGGGCTCCCACTACAGAAAGGATGTGGACAAATTGGAGAGAGTCCAGCGGAGGACAACGAAAATGATCAGGGGGCTGGGGCACATGACTTACGAGGAGAGGCTGAGGGAACTGGGCTTGTTTAGTTTTCAGAAGAGAAGAGTGAGGGGGGATTTGATAGCAGCCTTTAACTACCTGAAGGGGGGTTCCAAAGAGGATGGAGCTCGGCTGTTCACAGTGGTGGCAGATGACAGAACAAAGAGCAATGGTCTCAATTTGCAGTGGGGAAGGTCTAGGTTAGATATTAGGAAACACTTTCACTAGGAGGGTGCGTGGTGAAGCACTGGAATGGGTTACCTAGGGAGGTGATGGAATCTCCATCCTTAGAGGTTTTTAAGGCCCAGCTTGACAAAGCCCTGGCTGGGATGATTTAGTTGACGTTGGTCCTGCTTTGAGCAGGGGGTTGGACTAGATACCTCCTGAGGTCTCTTCCAACCCTGATAGTCTATGATTCTATGAGCATGGTGGCCATCACCTCTACACTTTAAATGAAAAAGAAATCCATTAGGAACACCAACACAGCGTAAAGTGAGCAGCCACATCATCATACATCTAGGCCCTATAACCTTCCTTGCCCCTCGTGAATGGAACGTACTTATCAGTCTGCCAGGTCCACCACTTCCACTGGGAACTCTTCAGAGAAGGGACTTGTCCGCTACATGCTCTCTTTGCAGCACCCAGCACACCTGTTGGTAATGTACAATGACAAATAATGCGTGGTAAGCATAGGTGTATCATAAGTTCCTTGTGACTTTGCCTTTGGTACACAGAGTATAAATATAATCACGAACAGAAAAACCCGTGTTAAAAGAACGTTATTTAGGTTGCAAAGTCAAGCACGCAAAAGTTGGGAAAAGACAGATTGCCCATTGCCCAAGCAACGTTCATTTGGCCCCCTTGTGCATCCATCTTGTGTACTGAATGAGGCAGGATGCCTGTGGATCGTGTAGTTAAAGAGACTATCATAATGCACACAAACAAGGTGAGAAAGACCAATGGTGGGAGGACAAAACAGGCACAGAGGATGTGTCTGCATTGGAACTGGAAGGAGTAACTTCCAGCTCAAATAGACGTACTCATGCTAGAGGGTAGACATACCCAGAGGGACCTGTCTCAGATCTTACCACAGGTCATTGCCAGAGCATCCACTAGAATCCTGGTGACCTATGTCACAATCCAGGCCCCTCTTCATTAACCAACCCCCTCTTCCTAAAAAGCCCACCTTATGCGTATCACATGTACTCCTCCTGCGATATTCTAATTTTGGCCCCCATCAGGCCATGTTAGAGGCTGGGGCCATCCAGGCACTAGGAAAGCTCACATGGTTGTGATCAGGGCCAGCTCCAGGCACCAGCGAAGGAAGCAGGTGCTTGGGGTGGCCAATGGAAAGGGGCGGCACTTCTGGGTCTTCGGCGGCAATTCGGCGGCAGGTCCCTCAGTCCCTCTCGGCGCGAAGGACCCGCCGCCGAATTGCCGCCGAAGAATGAAGCGCATTATCTTTTTTTTTTTCCTCGCTTCGTTGCTTGGGGCGGCAAAAAAGCTGCCCTGGTTGTGATGTCCGACACTGATATTAAAAAGCAGGAAGATTAAAACAATACGAACTTGATTCGCTTCTTGTACCAGGGAAGCAGACCCAATGCTCCTGACTGAGAACAGTACCTTAGAAATAGTGATCATTGCCCCATATCACCTGGGAAAGTCGGTATCAGAACCCGAGCTCTTTGGAGTGGGGCCTGTCTCTTTGTTCTGAGCATAATGGGGACATGCTCCACTACAGTAACTATTGTTATGATCGTTATCTTTTTCTCCGAGTGTGCTGGCTTTAGATAAAGCAAGTAGCAGACAGTTAAACTCCAAGGCAAAGCAAAAGCATTTGATCTCCACACACACACAAGATGTTATTTAACATTTACATTGTGATAGCACCTAAAGACCAACCAGTTCATGGTCTAATTGTACTAGGTCAGGGGTCGGCAACCTTTCAGAAGTGCTGTGCCGCGTCTTCATTTATTCACTCTGATTTAAGGTTCCGCGTGCCGGTCATACATTTGAATGTTTTTAGAAGGTCTCTTTCCCTAAGTCTATAATATCTAACTAAACTATTGTTGTATGTAAAGTAAATAAGGTTTATGAGGGGGAGGGATAGCTCAGTGGTTTGAGCATTGGCCTGCTAAACCCAGGGCTGTAAGTTTAATCCTTGATGGGGCCACTTAGGGATCTGCAGCAAAAATCAGTACTTGGTCCTGCTAGTGAAGGCAGGGGGCTGGACTTGATGACCTTTCAAGGTCCCTTCTGGTTCTAGGAGATTAGTATATCTCCTATTATTTAAGAAGCTTCATTTAAAATTAAATTAAAATACAGAGCCCCCCGGACCAGTGGCCAGGATCCGGGTAGTGTGAGTGCCAGTGAAAATCAGCTCGTGTGCCACGTTTGGCACGCATGCCATAGGTTGCCTACCCCTGTACTAGGTGTTGTATGAATACATAGTACCCAATGTCATGGTCATTATTTCTACTACACAGCACAAGATACACCAAACCACAATGTAAACACGGGGAAATGTTTTCGTGCCTCTCCAGAGGGCTGGGGAAGGGTTTCAACCAGAGGTGGTTGGGAGTTTTTGGAAACGTCTTTTTTATTTTTGTCAGAAAATCCCAATGTGTCTAAACTGTAAATTGTCATGGGAAAGGTTCAGTTTTGACAAAAATTGTGGAGTTGAAAATTTTTGGGGGAAAAAAAGATTTGAAAATGTTAAAATGTTTCGTTTCAATATTTTCAGAAGGAAAAATTCCAGTTCGGAGTGACTTTTTGTCTTGCTATTTAAGCTACTTGGAGTTTAAAAACATTAAAGATGGTCCAAAGTCAAAACAAAATGTTTGGAAATGATTGAAAGCACATTTCAGCTAATCCAAACCAAAATTTTGGGGATGGGGGGATGGGTTTTCAGTTCATAGAAAACTCAGGGATTTTGAATTTTTGTCCCAATTCGGGACAGGAAACTTTTTTTATATATATATATCGCCAAAAATTTTGCAGGAGAAGAAAAATAGTTCCTGTCCAGCTCTGGTTTCAACCTACTAGGGCACTGTTTTCTTATTTCATACCTCCTTGCTGCAGAGACAACCATTCCACAGGACTGCTAGCTCTTATGAGGTGTCAAACAAGAGAAACATAGACCTGTATCAGAGGAGTAGCCGTGTTAGTCTGGATCTGTAAAAGCAGCAAAGAGTCCTGTGGCACCTTATAGACTAACAGACGTTTTGGAGCATGAGCTTTCGTGGGTGAATTCCCACTTCGTCGGATGCACCTGTAGCGGACCCCGAGAGGTCGTCAAATCCAGCCCTCTGCACTGAGGCAGGACCAAGTAAACCCAGCACAGCCCTGACAAGCATTTATCCAACCTACTTTTAAAAACCTTCAGCGTTGGGGATTCCACAACCCCCCTTGGAAGCCTGTTCCAGAGCTTAGCTACCCTGATTGTTAGAAGGTTTTCCCTAAGATCTCAGCTAAATCTCCCTTGCTGCAGATGAAGCCCATTGCTTCTTGACATGAAGAACAATTGATCACAGTCCTCAGAACATACCTGAAGATTCAGTCTTCTCTTCTCCGCACTAAACATGCCCCGTTTTTTTAACTTCTCCTCAGAGGTCTTGGGGCAAAGTGCAATGGCTTTCGTGAGACGTGTGTCACAAGTTTCACACTCCTGTGCTACTTACTCACGTGAGGTGGAAATTTCTCTCTCCTACAAAGAGCCACTGCAAGGCCTTGTTAGAGTAGAGGTGGGCTTATGGCTTTGGACTAGGGGTCTTGCAGGTATAGAGGCTTGGGCATGAAGGGGAAACTGAGTGGCCCCGAAACAAGGTTCCAAACATGGGCGGCGGGTGACCCACCGGCTCTGGGAGGCTAGTCCCTGGCTGGCCTCACCCCTCCCACCCCCCTGCCCCCACTGGAGCCCAGAGCCGCCCTCCTTCCCCCCGCGGCTGCCAGCCACCTCCCCCCCTGAGTGCGCCAGGCAGGGGGCAGGTGGCTCCCCCAGCGCTTGGGTGGTGTGCAGCCCCTCTGGCCCACCCCCCGCAACCCTGAGCGCTAGGCAGGTGGGCAGCACATGCCCCCCCCCCAGCGCCCACACCCCTTCCCCCCGAGCACAGGGCAGGAAGCCCCAGTGCCGGCAGCTCTCTCTCCCCCACAACTCCGGGCAGTGCGGCCCCCAACGCCTGGGGGCCCCTCAGCACTGGGTGGCCCCAGCCACCCCCAGTCCCGGCTACAGGCCAGACATGGCCACCCTAGCCCCAGCCCCAGCGTCTTCCCTGAAGAGGAGCAGCGAGCCTGCCTGGGCTGGGGCCAAGGGGGAAAGGCAAGAAGGAGGGGGGGCCTTCTGGGCAGATTGTGGGTGGGGCCACGCTGGGCTGTTTGGAGAGGCACAGCCTCCCCCATCCTATGATACGCGCCGCCCATGGCTCCAAGAGAGATGGTGGGTTCTGAGGTGGTTGGAGACCAGGATGCAAGGAGCTGTTGGCAGGCCTGGCTGAGCAGTGGTGCCTGAATGGAGGTTTCTGGAGTTACCTATGAACACCTCTGTTCAAGAGCCACTGAACCTACGTGTATAGTGTAAACACTCTATATACGTGATGCAAATCAATAGATTACACCATGACTGGCCGCCTGTCACCAGTTTCTCCAACAACGGCGCTCGACCACCACTCAGCCAAGGGGCAACAGCCAGCATCACTTAGATTCCACTTAAGCGCTATAGGGTTAAGCGTCACTAAGGGTTTGTCTATACCGCACTCACAAAGTGTGATTGTAGCTTGAGTAGACCTACCCACGCTAGCTTAATACTGGAGCAGTGATGCCATGGGCACACTGGGGTGTACAAGCCACCCCAAACCCTGAGTAATTCCTCACGGGGCTAACCCACATTGAAACACATGCTGCCATGGATCAGCTGCTCCGAGACCTGAGCTAGCTAGGTCAAAGATAGCCAGGGTAAGTCTACTCAAGCGACAATCACCCCCCTGATTGCCATACAGACACAGACATAGTTCTGTGCACGGGGTGAACTGCATTCAAACAGCTACTGAAACATAATTGAATATCCACAGCAGATTTCTGAATCACAGGTTTTCCACAATAAATACAACCCGAGAAAGTTCCCTCTTTCCCCGTCTCCTTCATCCGGAGTTTGGCTGCTTCAGACTTTTTATTTGCACACAGTTGTCCTTAAAAATAATAAGTGACTATTTGGCCTGTTCAAAGCCAGAAACAAGCTGACCAATTGCTGCTGTGTTTTACTTCAGGGCATCCATCCAAGGCAGAGAGAGAGAGAGAGATCAGTCTATAATGGTTTGCCTGGCTCGAAAACTCCATTTTGGACCGTGGAGAGTCATATTTCAGAGTGTATTGATCAGACTGCAGTTTGTGTTTCCTCATGTCCATGATCCTGTTTGCAGCCCTGTAAAATAATAACAGTACTCGTGTCAGTAAGGTAATTACCATTGATCTAACACACTGTGACAAATTTTTCAGTCATGCCACTTGATTCATACTTAAAGTTATGGCACTGCTGACTGCGCCTTAAATAATTGAAAGATGCCCTTTGTAAATCAGCACGCTTTTGCCAAAAGTGGCAGTTTCTTCTTTGTTGCAAGCTCGTTACCTGGCTTCGTCAGGGATTCAAAACCAGACGGCTTTTATCAGCCCATGTAGCTTATGGTTAGCGCTAATACCATTTTAGCTGGCAAGTCATTTAGGACATTTGGCTTCGAAAAAGGGAAAAGCGGCTAATGTGTCTGGGTGGCTTTGCCTGCAAAAGAACAAACGGGAGCTTAAGTACAACAGATACCAGGCCAAATTCTGAAATGGGAGTTTCTCATGAGGACAGATTTAGCCTCATGCTCCCTTGGGTGTATGGGAGAGGATCCTGCCCTGGCAGAATAATAATCATAAGCACTTGTCATCCATAGATCGCTAAATGCTTTTACAAAGCATTTGGGTTGGTTTAGTCTGGAAAAGAGAAGACAGTAAATTATCCTCATCTTCCAGATGGGGAAGAGGCACACAGGGGCAATGCAAGCTGCTCACGGTCACACAGCAAGGATAAGGACTAGATTATCCCATGATTCCCAGCCCAGTACCTTATCCACTGACTATAGACAGAAGAGATGCTCTGCAGCATTCCCCTTTTCCCTCCCTTCCCATGGAATCCCATCAGCCAAGGTTCAAACAGCTCCCGTTCCACCATGTTATAGGGTGCAGGATTCAGGAGCTAGCCAGGTTCCATATGATTGCCCTAAATGCACACCCTCAACCCTGGGGGAGAAAGCAGCACAAGTTATTGTCTCTGCCGTCCCTTCTCGGATGTGCTGTGGTATACAGGAGAAAAAGCCCCCGGGTAAAGGCTTCACGATTTGGCCCTCAGGTTATTATTTTGGATATTAATTATTGCCAATAGCTCTGGAAATGTGTTTGAGAAATAGCATTTTGCTTGACATGTATTTAAGCAGGGATGGCCCCAAATCAGAACACTGCTCTTAGAACCTACTGGTCACCCTCCACACAGGCATATCCCTCCTACTGGGATTTCAGCTCTCTCCCCAGGACAGGCCCCAGAACAGAACACAGGCCCCAGCTGTGTGCTCCTTCATCAAACCAAGCTCATTGAATCCAAACATCTCTGGGGGACTTTGGATCTCAATCTGGGTCAAGGTTTGGTGGCTCAGGCCATCTAGGGTGACCAGACAGCAAGTGTGAAAAATTGGGACAGGGGGTGGGGGGTAATCGGAACCTATATAAGAAAAAGACCCAAAAATCGGGACTGTCCCTATAAAATCGGGACATCTGGTCACCCTAAGGCCATCTTTCCAACATGGTCACCTGCAGAGCAAATGCAAATGGCAACGGTGGACCTTGTTACATGTTACTGCTGGGTGAATGCTGCTGAAATATCAAGTGGAGTCATGCAGGGATCAGTTCTGGGTCCAGTTCTGTTCAATATCTTCATCAATGATTTAGATAATGGCATAGAGAGTACACTTATAAAGTTTGCGGATGATACGAAGCGGGGAGGGGTTGCAAGTGCTTTGGAAGATAGGATTAAAATTCAAAATGATCTGGAGAAACTGGAGAATTTGTCTGAAGTTAAAAGGATGACATTCAATAAGGACAAATGAAAAGTATTCTACTTCGGAAGGTACAATCAATTGCACACACACAAAATGGAAATGACTGCCTAGGAAGGAGCACTGCGGAAAGGGATCTGGGGGTCATAGTGAACCACAAGCTAAATATGAATCAACAGTGTAACACTGTTGCAAAAAACGTGAACATCATTCTGGGACGTATTAGCAGGAGTGTTGTAAGCAAGACACAAGACGTAATTCTTCCACTCTACTCCACCCTGATTAGGCCTCAACTGGAGTATTGTGTCCAGTTCTCGTGGGCACATTTCAGGAAAGATGTGGACAAATTGGAGAAAATCCAGAGAAGAGCAACGAACATGATTAAAGGTCTAGAAAACATGACCTATGAGGGAAGATTGAAAGAACTAGTTTTGTTTAGTCTGGAAAAGAGAAGACTGAGAGGGGACACGATAACAGTTTTCAAGTACATAACAGGTTGTTACAAGGAGGAGGAAGAAAAATTGTTCTTCTTAACCTCTGAGGATAGGACAAGAAGCAATGGGCTTCAATTGCAGCAAGGGTTGTTTAGGTTGAACGTTAGGAAAAACGTGCTAATTTTCAGGGTAGCTAAGCACTGGAATAAATTGTCTCAGGAGGTTGTGGAATCTCTGTCAGTGGAGATTTTTAAGAACAGGTTAGACAGGGATGGTCTAGATAATACTTAGTCCTGCCATGAGTGCCGGGAACTGGACTAGACGACCTCTCGAGGTCCCTTCCAGCCTTACAATTCTAGGAAATAGCTGTAGGTATCTAAACTATCACAGTTGGATCATCCGTTTGGAGTGCCTCCCTTAAAGTTCATCGCACCTCAGTTTAATGACACAGGAGGTCGTATTCCATTTGAATTATCCAAGAGCAATACCGTGGGCTTGAAAACCTTGTGGAGAGGGGTTGAGTAACCTCAATTTATGAGCGTGCTAGTGGGAGTTGAGGATAGTTAACATCTCCTAGGATCAGGACCCAAATTTGCATAAACAGTCAGTTACCAAAGAAATGAACCAACCTTTGGTTTCTGGCTTAGGAAGAACTTGCAGAAATATATTAAGTTCTAGACAACAGCAATATCTTAATTAAAAAACCCAGTAAGACCGATGTAATGAGACCTTCCCAACCGAACTATGTCACTCTGGTCTGCAGTGGAACAATGAAGAATTCTCAGCCTCCCCCGGGAGTATTTATATGAGGCAGGGTGGTCTTGTGGTTCAGATACAAGAAGATTCAGAGATCTAGGGACACATTCACCATTGGCACCAGACAGAAGAACTTCCTTCAAGTCAATGGAGCTGTCCTCACTTGCGCTAGGAGTGAGTCTGGCTCCTGGGTAGGGCGACCAGGCAGCAAGTGTGAAAAATCAGGACAGGGGGTGGGGAGTAATAGGAGCCAATATAAGAAAAAGACCCAAAAATCAGGACTGTCCCTATAAAAATCGGGACATCTGGTCACCCTACTCCTGGGTTCTCTTCCCGTCTCTGCCACGTATTTCCTGTGTTACCCTGGGCAAATCTCTCCTCCTTTGTGCTTCAGTATGAAAGGGCTGTTATGGGGCCAAATTAATTATTGATTAGGAAGCCCCTTCGCTCTAGGCAAGGTAGTGGTATGTAGAGTCCTGTGGAATTCTTTTTATTTTTTTAATTTGGTTTTCATATTAATTTTAGGGAATTTCATTTTATTTCATTTTATCACCCCCCTGGGGTTGGTCCTGCCCCTGGGGGTGGGGGGAGGGGAGTAAGAGGCCTGGGGAGGGGGGTGGGGAATGGAGAGAAAGCCTGCCCCACACTCCCATGGGACACAGGCAGGGGCAGCTCCTATGTCCTGAGGCGTTAGGCCCAGGGCTTGAGAGTGAACCTGGGCTGCACTCACCCTGGACAGCAGCGGCTCCTGTGTCCCACAGGACTGGGCCTGGTGCCCTGCTCCCTTGACCTGGGGCATGGGCTCACAGCGCTGCTCAGGCATTGTTAAGGAGTGGGGGCCAGAGCAAATGTGAGTGACTGGGCTTCCGACCCCATGGAACAAGGGTTTTTTCCATTTTATTTCACATTTGCGGGGGGGAAAACGGGGCTCTGCGTGTATGTCCCCATCACCATCGCATGGGAGTATCTCAGTCTTATATTGCATATGTCCTGGGAGACAGGGCCATGCTATTACTCCCATTTTACAGATGGGGGAACAGAGAGACTTCAAGATCACCCAAGAAATCTGTGGTGGAGTAGAGCAGGGAACCACTGGGTTCCCAAACCCCAGGTGAGTGCCTTAACCTCTGGACCAAAATTTCTCTCCCATGAGATCACAAGGTCCTCCCTTGAGAGCCTGAAAGTAAGGCACTAAAACGCAAAGTAATATCACTTTGTGCTTCCAGGGGGTTGGACTAGATGACCTCTTGAGGTCTCTTCCAGCCCTACAGTTCTATGATTACTTTATATTTTATTATTATTTACATATGGGGTCGTTACATACGCCTCATGCAGCACGTGGCAAGGTACAACTGTTAAAATGAACAGTAGCAAAGACCTATCAATACGGCCATTAACCACCATTGCTCAACCCGACCACCAAACTCCTCTGCAACGCAGAACGTCTGACTGGAGTCTGCATCCCAGAAGGCACCAAAGCTGGGCTTTAGAGGGTTTCTAGAGGGGCAACGTTGAAAAGTCCCCCTCACTGAGAACACCCTGTTTCCTTCTGTCAGCATTCAACTCTGGGGGATGCAAAACAAGAATTTTCTAGCTGATCTCAGGTTCTGCAAAGAAAGGGACTTGCGGGAGAGGTGGATCCCCTGCCACTTAGGCTTAGAAATTCTAGACTTTCAAGGGGAAATAAAAAGATTCACTGAGGATGAAATTCACCCCTGTGCAGGCAGCCCTTGCAAGGCCTATCTGCCAATTAAGGCCTATTTAAGTGGCACATAAGCCTTGGATTGGCCCTCTGTACAAGCGTCCATTTCACCCATACTTGCCTACAATTTTGAAAACACTCCCCTCAATGCAGTCACCATAATTCCACGCCTAAGTAGCAGAAGATGATTTCTCACGTTAGCAATGTGAGCACATAGTTGCTATCCTGGCATAAGAGCCTCTCAAAACACAAATTAAATTAACCATCCTCCGAGAAATCCTGAGACCAGCCCCTAGTATTGTTGGGCCATAACAAGTAATGGCACCAGCTTTGAGCCAGTCAATTACTCACCAAGAGCTCTCTTTTGTGGGCATTCTTCTACCTGCTTGAGGTGAGCCCAGAACAAACAGAAGGCATCTGAAAGGAGCTTACTAAATAAGTCTGGGATTGAACAAGCAGTGTATTCGGGGGTCAAATTTAATTCCTTCCCTGCTTTTGTATTCAGATTAGAGGCCAATATGGCTTTGCGGAAGCAAGGGCACCTCCATTAATGCTGCTTTTGCACTTAACCTGCAATTTACCTGTCAGTAACAAACACATTAAAGAATAGCTCCGCGCTTAGAACTTCCAAACAATTTACCACACCAGCACAATGAGCTCTTTGTGCTCCAAGACAACAGCAGCCACTAAAGTCTTAATGCGAAGGTCTGCAATCGAGGGAAATCGTGTTCGAAAAATGCATCCTAGCCATATTTCAAGGAACAACAAATTTGAGGTCAATCAACTGCTCTGAAAACAATAATAAAGAGCCACTTCCCAACCCCCACCCCCAACAAACCACATGTCTGTGACGCGCTGGATTGGTTAAGGAGGATTGTGCTTTGAGAGCCACCTAAATTCCTCGGCTCAAGTGCTGAGCGGAGGGTTATTAAGTGGCCTGTCCGAATGTATATCAAACTTGTCCCTGGTGGGGGCCCGGTGTTAAATTCCATCATTAAAACCTATTACCGAGCTATCAAAACCCGCTGTAATTCCATCTAATGACCTCATTTCCCTAAGCGCAACCTGTGCCACTCAATGAAAGTTTTGCCGATTTGGTGTTCTCTCTCGGTAGGCCGCAGCCTCTTAGCGGAAAAGAAAAAAAAAAGGCAGCGAGAGAAAAATCAATGTCTATAGAGATGACAAGGCATGAGGCCAGTAGCTGGGGACCTAGAAAACTAGCCAATATTCCATTTCCTATCCAGTCTATTAGCTACTGAAGTCAGCCTAGGTGCTGGGTTTTGATTGAAAGCTGAGCTGAGACCAGATAGAGGAGGAGGCAGGCAGGGCAGTATGGCCACCAGACAAGTCTAGTTTATAGCTTGCTGAAATCAGTCATAAAAGTAGGTGTATATAAAAATGGATTATTGCATTAAAAGTTCAAAATGTTCCATTTTTTTCCTTGGCTCTGGTTAAGGCAGGATGGGGCAGGAGGAGGAGGGGGGGGGCAGGAATAAGTCCTCCTCCCCCCACCTCTACATGCCATGAAATCATTTCGTAAATACAAAAAAGGCCCCCCGGGCTATTGGTGCCCAGACACTCATTTTTAGAGTGGATAATTGACTCCTTTCAGTTGATAATTCATAGCTTGCATATGCTGGCTAATACATCAGCGCCTAGAGACTCCGAGACAGCCCAGAGCAGAAACAGAGAGGGCGAGGGGGAAAAAAAAAATGTGGATGATAGATGAGTGCATTACCGCTTTATGAATGAATTATGTCCTGCAAATACCTTGAGCAGGAGAGACTGTCGGCCTGTATCTATACTAATCTGGGAGGAATTATGACAATTTTCACATTAAAAAGGGAAAGGGAAAGGAATTAATCGAGCAATTGGGCCATTAAAAATGTATGCCAGAGCATTTGAATGTCCGTTTTCCCATTTATCATGCAGTAGGAAGTCTCCACCGGTGTTTTTCTTTTCTTTTTGTGTAGGTTTCGATGTATAAAAGCAGATCAGCATTATTTTGACAAGATAAAGTCTATTTTACCTATAGCGGTTCAGAGTGTCTTTCTCTATATCCTCTCTGTCAAAAAGCAGAATATATTTCCTTCCTTTCCATCCATCGGCTTCCGAAGTCTGTAATCTTTAACTTGATAAAAACAAGATGATTTCATCCCCGGTATTGTTTTTTCTCTCTCTTAGTGGAGCTAAGATTAAATTGGTACATATTTCCCCAAAGAATTTACGGGTTAGGATAATGGAGGCTTTCTGTTTAAAAGTTATATGTTGATTATACTGTATTAATTAAAACAGTTTTATCTGTAGAATACTTTTGGGATCAATCTCTCTCTCTCTTTCTCTCTGCTTACTCACAGTATCATGAAGAAAATACAAGTCTGTAAAACTCTCTCAAGGAATGGCTGTGCTATCAATTTCCTGAGTCCGAATTTTACAGCATTGGGGTCTGATCTTGGACTTTGGATCCCGTCCTTTGTTTATTATAAAAATAGAGCTGTTTAATTTTCAGCATGCACTCCAGGCATCCTGTGTTACTTGTATTTAAGTCAGTTTCGTCATGATCTACAAGGCTTTTAACCATTTGTAAAATTCCGCCAGGGAGGAAAACACATTCAGAATAACAGCAATGCACAAGAATTGGCAATATAATACAGATAATCAAGCCTCATTTTATAATATTGTATTTATGCTTTTAATGCCCTAACTTGGTCCATTATAATGTTAGATCTGAGATACCTGTGATGTTTAAAACTACATTTGGCAATAGACTTATTTTATATTTAATATGTTAAAATTATTTTTTTAATTGCTGTGATTATCAAAGCACATTTCATTATCTTCTAAATACAAATTTGGAGGTATTTATAAGCACTGGAAAGAAATATCAATAACTGCGCTAATACAAAAATCTCATTTGAGCAATGACAGTAGATTTCAAGCAATCTGTCCAACACATGCTCTATTACCTGTGTGTCTTCAACTGAACCGTTTGCAATATAATTAACATGAGATACTTATTTAAACATAATGCTTATACAACAATCATTGAGCTTGCTAAACAAGGACACTGCGCAGCAAGTCACCTTAAAATATGTAGGGTTTTCATCTTTACTGTTTATGTTTTTCTCCTGGCTTTCTCTGTATTGATTGTAAATTATCATTTAAATCTTAAACAAATGAAAAAAAAATCACTTTTCCTGGTCTTTTCATTTTTCTGATTTGTTAAACATTTGTTAATACATTTGATAAAAATGCAGAATAGAACTTTGGAACAAAATATCAGAATTTTCTTACACACACAGGCTTTATGAACAGTTTGTGTCTTTATCATATTACTTTAGGTGTGACTAACCAATAAACTCTCCCTTAATGCACCACACGCTGGACATGTAAGTCATCTATTTGATCATTTCGCTTTAGCTCAGCCTTGGTATTCTGCACTTTTCACACACAGTGAAAAAGTACTGTAATCTCAATACAAACTTCACTGCTCTGGTGTCACTAGTTTCTGATTTGGTTTTTTGCGCTCTAGGAATTATTTTTGGGACATTCTATGGCTTGTGTTACAGAAGAGATCAGACGAGATTATCACAATGGTCCCTTCTGATCTTGGAATCTATGAATCTATGAAAATGGGATTCTTATTCTACAGTTATTATTGTCAACAGGCATTGGAGGGGTGCTCAGATAACTCTGATGAGTAGATAGTTATATCAGGGAAAATAGAGATACTAGTGAAAGCTACATGGGCTGTCGCCTTCTCTGTATTGCTATCGACTTCAGTAGGTTTACATCAGAGCTGAAATTATACGCGTGCTTACATTTGCTAAAATCACTTTGCGCAGGGAGAGCTTTGGTTTGGTCATTCCCTCATCGTCTAACCCCAACCCTCTCCCCTGCTGCACACCCACCACATCACACGTCCCCCATCCTTCCAGGACAGAATGGAAAATTGGGGTCTAACTGATTAACTGTGTTAGGAGCTGCACACCAGAAATCATTTGCAGTGCCCAACAAGAAATAGTTGTACTGGTCCAACAAAACCCAAGAGCGATGCTGCATATTCTTGAGTGTCATCTACTGGCCTTTTATCATGGGTTTATATGGATCAGTGGTCACCAACTGGTAGAACGCAATCAATCACAGAGCCTCTGCCAGTCGATCGTGATCTCCGGCTGCTAAAAGTCCAGTGGCACAGCAGGGCTAAGGCAGGCTCCCTGCCTGCCTTGGCCCTGCGCCGCTCCCGGAAGCAGCCAGCACATCCCGGCATGAGGGGGAACAGGGAGTCTCCGTGCTGCTCCTGCCTGGAAACACTTCCCTGGCAGCTCTCATTGGCCAGGAATGGGGAACAGCAGCCAATGGGCGCTGCAGGGGCGGTGCTTGTAGGCAGGGGCAGTGCATGAAGCCACATGCCTCCCCCGCCCCTCCCCAGGGGCTGTGGTGCAGGAATGCGCCGGCAGCTTCCGGGATGTCTACACTACCCGCCGGAAGGGCAGGCAGTGATCGATCCAGCGGGGGTCGATTTATCGCGTCTAGTCTAGACATGATAAATTGACCCCCGAGCGCTCTCCCGTCGACACCTGTACTCCACCGCCGCGAGAGGCGCTGGTAGAGTCGATGGGGGAGCGGCAGCTGTCGACTCACCGCAGTGAAGACACCGCGGTGAGTAGATCTAAGTATGTCAACTTCAACTACGTGGCAGGGCCTCAGAGGTCCAGTTACCAACCATAAGAGGTGGCAACCCTATCTCTTTCCTCAAGAGATGTTGCTCCAATAAAGGTTACTACCTCACCCACCTTGTCTGTCTAATATCCTGGGACCAACACGGCTACACCTACACTGCAGTCTAGTCACACGTGTCTCTTCTTGTCAGGGTGCTCACGAGTAGGGTGACCAGACCGATATTTAGGCGTCCTGCAATTTGTCCCTATATTTTGCTCCACCGGCAGCACTCAGTGTTTTTTTTTCTCTGCCAGCGGACACCCTCCCCTCTCCGTGTCCCAATATTTTCTTCCCCTCATCTGGTCACCCTACTCATGAGTGCTCTGGGCACTGCACACAGGTTTGTTATTGTAGGGTTGCTCTTAGAGGGTGGCTATTGTGAGTGCGAGACACTGCCCGCTGGCGTGTTATCACATGGGTTGGTTAGCACAAATGGTGAGCTTTTCCGTTTGCTTCTCTAGAAGGGCCACAAAGGGACAGCTCTCTCCTGCATGAAGGACTTTGACTGCAAATAGAAGGAAAAGATAGGTTGGGCCAATCTGAAGCCTTCACACCCTGCGCTCAGGCTATCTGGTTGCTCCAGCCCAAGATTTTCAAATACAGAGGCCTAAAGGTAGACTTCTAAATCCTTATTTCAGCACCTTGTTAAGGGGCCTGGTTCTCAAAGGCGTTATGCTCCCGGTAGCAGGCTGAGCGCTCCTTTGCTGAAAGGAACGCAATGTTATTCAATGGAATTCCCCCTCCAAGTCAGGAAATCTCCTTCCAAACATGTGGGTCTCTAAAGGGCCAAGACTTCAGTACGTTTATTCCAAATCACTTCTGTCTATGGCCTGAGTATATAGGAAATTTCTTCCCAACTCCGATCAGTTAGTTACTAGGTTAAACCCTGAAGATTCAGGGTTTATAGCTCATATTTTATTAGCCTCTCTAACACAACCATGGATGCTCCCATTAGCCATATCAATTGCTAATCCTCTTTTGAATCATACCACGCTCCTGCCCTCAATAACGTATTGTGGCAGGGAGTTCCACAGTCAGCTGTACCCTACGTAAAAAAAGGATTTCCTTCCGTCAGTTTGAAATGTAGTTGTCTTTCAGTTACATTGCACATCTCCTCATTCTCATATTAGGAAAAGAGGTAAGTAGGAGAATCTGATTTACCTCCTTTACACCATTCACTCTTTTGAGTGGCTCTACTGTGTTCACCTTCATTCATCTTCTTGCTACATTTAACGGTTCCCATCTTTTAAAATACTCAGAGGGAAGACCGTCCTCCTCCCAAGAAGGAGTTTACTGGTCTTTGCTTTCTAAAACCTCCACTCAGTTCAGTTCAGCTTCTCCATTTGATGGTCTGTGCTCTGTAGAATTCACTGATTAGGAGAGCAGAAAATGCTGCAAGGTAGGTTTGAAGACCACTGATGGAACTTATGAGTGGGGAAAAAGTGTACACAGTTCTTACCAACACTATTCCCGGATTAAGCCAGTAATCTCAGTGCTTGTCTGTAAACGAACACTAGACTGATCTGCAAACTAATGTAATGAATGTATGAACGCCAACCTATCTGCGCACCACTGGCCTCTACTGACCAGACCTGCATAACTGTGTGTCATAGGCCCCATACTGCTAGTCACTAATAGATATTTATCTATGCTCAATGTTAGAGGCCTGCTCTTTTCGAGAAGTTCTAATACAGCTTCTGATGTGAAGTTCTGAATGGCCACAGCATATAGCACGGAGACCCATATAAAGGCTTACATGGGCTCAGATGTTCAAAGAAAAAAAAAGAGGACTAGAAACTACTGCAAATAAACAAAGCTACAGAAGAATACTATAGAAGAACCTGGTCTTTTAGGAAGCAAGTCTTCATTTATAACTATCTCTGGGACTTGGGGTCTCTCTCGCGTTAGATCTTGTGTATGTGACACCAGATGCGGACTAAGGCATAGAGCTGAGTAAAAAATAATTGGAATTTCTGGCCCATGGGAAATTCTGATACATCAACACTTGTTTTTGTCCCAAATAAGCTCTCCCTTTCCCCCCCACAAAAAAGAAATATTGAAATTTTTGGCAGAACAAAATATTCCCCTAAAAACTTCAAATTTGGAAATGGCAAAGCAGGTTGTTTTGATATTTTCCAAGCAAAACAAAACCTTCTGACATTCCCAATCAAAATGTTTCATTTCAGTTTGTTGAACACTTTATTTTGAGTCAGTTCAACATTAAACCGCATTGCCTCATGGCGGCACATTGCTTTATGGGAGTTGTAGTTCAGTTGCCTCATACTCCCATTTTCTCCTGTGGGCCAGATCCCCTGACTCCACTAAGTCTCCCATGATGCTCCACACAGATTGGTCAGAGGGGAGAACACATTGCATAATGGGAGACATAGTCATGTCAAGAAGCCCAGCCCATCTACTGCAGTTCCCATGAGGCAGTACACCACAATCACAAAATGCAGTTTATTGTTGAACTGACCTGAAACTGTTTATAAGCTCATATTTTATTAGCTTATCTAACACAACCATGGTTGCTCTCATTAGCCATATCAATCTCTAATCCTCTTTTGAATCTTACTAAGCTCTTGCCCTCCATAACACCTTGTGACAGGGAGTTCCACAGGTCACTAAGTGTTTCAGATCAGTTCAACAGACCAAAATATTTCAATTCAAGTCAAACCAACCTAAAAGGAACTATTTCATTTTGATTTTCCCAACAGAAAATCGAACAAATCTTAGCAAAATTTTAATTTTACCATGAAAATTTTCAGTCTTGTAAGGACTGCTTTTTCCATCCAAATATATCATTCCAATGGCTCATTTCCCAACTCTGCCACTGACCCACTACGTGACTTTGGCTAATCAATCTCTCCGTGCCTCGTGTGATAATAGTACTTCCTTTGTCTTGTCTATTTAATGTCTTTGGGCCAGGGACTACCTCTTGCTATGTGCTTGTAGGTTGCGGCCTCTGAGCGATACCATAACAATGTATGAAATCCAAAAAAACAATACACCAGACTCTTGATGAGTCACATATGCTTTCTTCTTGCCAGCAAGCTTTTCTGTAAAGGCCAGTGACACCCAGCATCACATTAAGAGTTGAACAAAACAGGTTCCCCAGCGTACTTGATCGAAGGCTCTTTGCGCCTGCTGGAATTGTTGAAATCTGGTACAAGGTTTGGCACTGAATAATAGACAGTCAATGGACTGCTCCCCACTTTCCACCTAACGTAAATACGGGGACCCTGTTAACCTTAGACACACTTACAATTCCAAACTCCTATTCCCAGACTAGACATACTAAGGCATTCCTGGATTTGAGGGTTGTTTGTAATCTTTGCAGCAAGTCACCATTTGCTATATTGAGGCAGCAACTCCATCTACAGATAAATAGAGACATGGATTTTTACCATCTGTAGCCAATGGATAAACAGGGATTCTGTTGAATGACACTAGTGAATACATACAGTTAATTCCAAGCTCATTGTAACAGTACAGTTGTTAGAATGCAGGGCTGTGTGTGTGTGTGTGTATGCCTGCGAGAGAGAGAGATATGATTTGTTGCTCTCTAAGGGTCTGATCTAAAGCTAATTGAAATCAAAGAAAAGATTACAGGTTAATTGCAAGCCCTGGTAAACAAAGGCGACAAAGCTGGAATTCAAGCTGTGTGAACACCTCTTTGTGCCCGTAGTACTAACTCTTTTCCTGAGTACTGGATTATGTCCTTTGAGAATTTTGACTAGACCTCCTCTACCACATCTGTTTTCCACCTAGATTTTTAACTTTAAGATACAAATAATATTCTAACAGACCAATGGCCAGCTAAGACTTCACAGGCATCACTATGCTGTGCTACAGGGACACTCAGAACTTCAGACAGACATCAAGAAGAGAACTGAGACCTAAAAAGCACAAGCCCTTAGCAGCTGAGTGAAAGGAAAATCTGCATTAGCCATTAGCAGTATAGGGCCTATGACACACAGTGGATCAGTTCTGATTCCACCCAGGAGAGAGCAGTAGTGCATGTGCACATGAGCCAATTCATTGCAATGCTTTAAGGGGGCAGCGGGTTGATCCATATAAGCCTCTTAGGTCCATATAGACTTTTTCCATATCTGCCAAAGGACAGCTGCACCTCCAGAGAGGAGCTCGTTTGAGTGCTAAAGAAGCTGCTGTATGGTGAAGGGAGTGATGAGGAGTTTCACAGAACTGGAAGACTGGTAGCAGTAGAAACAGAGACAGTGTGAGAAATAAGCCCCTAAGGATGGCAGAATGCACAGGTTTAATGCAGAGCGTGTAGGAGCATTAACAAATCCAAGCTAACATAATCCACACAGGTAGCAAATACGAGCCAGCGTACCTGGCATCATTCTGCTTCAGAGTGCGATTCGTCCGTGTCCAGGTGCAGCTGAGTTTGTTTTGTCAGCCAGGGCAATAGAATCCCTGTAGGTCGCACCAATCCCATGCAGTTTAAAGCACCTTCCCACGTAGGCTGAGATCCAAATAGCACTAGTTAAGGCAGATTTAATTTGGGATGCAGATGGGTTAAAAAATGCACCTCATATTGTCAAGTGTGGCCAGGTTGCATTGACTTTCAATGGACCTCAGCCTTCCAAGGCCCAGATCTGCAAATCAATCGGAGTTAGGCCCGGACTCTCAAAGGTATTTAGGTGCCTAAATCACTTAAAGCACATATGACATTCAACTTTCCCCAAGTATAACCAATGTTAATAACACAGAAGCAACCGTTAGATCCAAAGACATTCGTTACCATTCCTGTTACTATCCAAGTAATGTCACATGAGACAAATCCATCATGAGTGGATTCTATTGCTGAGCAGCACTCCTGATTAAAGCTGCTTAGCTTGTTAATGTCAACCTAATTAAGGCTGGTCCTGAAATGAAATCACAAAACACCTCATCTCTCCCTAACTTAGTCTGCAAAAGCCAGATCCCAATTTTCACCACCATCTCTGATTCTGACGTCATGTCTAAGGGTATGTTTACACTACCCGCCGGATCGGCGGGCAGCGATCGATCCAGCCAGCGTCTAGTCTAGAGGCGATAAATCGACCCCTGAGTGCTCTCCCATTGACTCCTGTACTCCAGCACCGTGAGAGGTGCAGGCAGAGTCGATGGGGGAGTGGCAGCAGTTGACTCACCGCGGTGAAGACACCATGGTAAGTTGATCTAAGTATGTCAACTTCAGCTACATTATTCACATAGCTGAAGTTGTGTAACTTAGATCGATCCTCCCCCACCCCCAGTGCAGACCAAGGCTAAGAAGAAAAAGTACACTAGAGTATGGAGTATTTTTGTCATGAAAAAACTCACTCAACTGGTTAGGCTTAAACAAGGGAAGGAAAAGCAAGGTAACTATGGAGAAATATAGATGTCTTACTATATTTCCTGGTTCTGAATATATAGTATGCAATTTTGCATTCCTTCCTTTCCATAATAAGGACTGGCTCTGCGGTCTAAAGTGGTTGAGGTCTGTTAATAGGTGAATCAGCTCAAGGATGTTTCAAAATAAAGGTTTGTGTTGCCTTTAAAAAAAAAAGAAGACGACAGATTTGATTATACAAATGCCAATATAGCCACCGTTTAAAGATTACCACTGCCATATAGTCTGCAGATTGGACCACAGACGCATGTCCACAATGACTGTATTTTACTGGTGTGACTTGTTGTCAACAAATGCATTTAGAGCAATTAACAAATGTGTGATGGGAAAAAATGAAAAATAACAGCACATAGACATCCATGCCTGGTATTCAAACTGCCAGCATGCCTGGCTTGAGTGACAAGCGAGGCCCTGATCCTGCAATGAATCTGCCTGTCAGTAGCTCCATCTCCTGCATCTGCATAGAGCCCCACTTTAATCCATGGGGAGCCATCCATGCACAGTTGGCTTTTGCTACTAATTTTTAGAAGCCTGTTATTAGCAATCCCTCCTGGGCTATTTCCCAGAAAGCGATGATTCCACCCAAACAAAAGCTACAGTCTTGGTCAGTGGGTCTCAAACTTTTTTTACTGGCAACCCCTTTCACATCACAAGCCTCTGAATGCGACCCCCCCCCCAATAAATTAAACACACTTTTTTATATATTTAACACCATTATAAATGCTGGAGGAAAGTCGGGTTTGGGGTGGAGGTTGACAGCATGTGACCCCCCCATGTAATGATCTTGTGACCCCCCTGAGGGGTCCCGACCCCCAGTTTGAGAACCCCTGGTCTTGGTGGTCTATAGTACTGTGAAAGACATTCCTCAATGCACGCTTTAGCCTTGCTTATCGCCTCACCCTCCTGCCCCCAAAGCCCTTATACAAAGCACAACCATCACACAGCATTGTTGGCACAGAACACGCATCTTCCAGTGTCCTCAGAGGTGCCTCCATTTCACTGGCAGGTTATGTGATTTCTAGTCAGCACATGACGTCGGAACCTCTCTGGGTGAAAGGTGCTAGAGAGAGGGATTATTTGATGCTGTGTTTGGCTACCTGCTATTTCAGGCATCCCAGAATTAGCCCTGTGCTGAGTACTCAAAGAAAAAAAAAACTTTCTTATTGAATGAGATGGGAGACGCAGCTTCAAGCAGCAGGACTTTCTTCCAGAGACTTGACATCGGCATTTAAATTAAGAGGCTTAGCAATATCCTGAACTTTTCCAGAGTTTTTGTAGTATTTATTTTAGCTTCAGTTGCAGAGTAGCTGGACCAGAGTAAAATATCTGTCGTGCCATCTAGTGTTGGTTGTATGTATTGCTTTAAAAAAACTCAGGGGTGGTCAAGACAGAAAACACCTGTGATTAAAAGGATGCTACTTCTTATTATCATTAAGTATTTCTGTTGATAGTACCTAGCAGCTGAAGTCATAGACCAGAACCCCATTGCGCTGGGAGCTGTACAAAAATACAGAACAAAAAAGACTGGCACTGCCGTGGGCCGGATTTTCAGCGGGTTGCATCGAAGTGTCAGAATAGGAGCTAGTGAGTGCTGAGCATCTACCTCCATTTCCCTATCTCTAGAGAAATAAGCCAGCTCTAGTGCAAATCTTCAGATGTGAAAAACAACTCCCCGCCCCTACGGAACTGTTAAAGACACCTGGCTTTGGGGGAGATGGAAGATCAGACACAGTTCAGGAATATTAACGGCTGTTGAGATGAAATGGATAAATACTGTCTTAACAAAGACATGCTACTGTTCTCGTGTCTGGCAATGCGCGTGTTGTTTTGTACGCCTAGCTCCTAGCTGAGGGGGTCTGGAGTTTGGTTTACCCAACAGAGGTGTTAGAGGAGGACAGGATGCTAGTGAGGCTGCCTCGTGAGGAATCTGTGCGGTTGTGGGTCTGCATGGTACACCTGATATTACTGATGTTCAGCGATGCCATTGTGTATTTGTACAGCAACTAGCATAATGGGGTTCTGACCTGTGACTGGGGTTTCTAGACCCAACTGCAACCCAAATAAACAACAATCTCATCCGTGCCTTTGTACATTGATAGGGTGAAATTCTTCCATGGAGACGGGCCCGTGCAGCCTAGGCCCTGTATAAGTCCCATGTAGGGCTTCAAAAAATAAGGCTTAATTAGGATGTAAGGGGCCCGTAGGTCTTTTGATGGCCCTTTGCACAGAGGCCCTTACTAAGAATCCATTAAAAATGCTGGGAAATGGCACGCACGAGGAAAGGAGAAGATAAAGGTTAGAAATATCACACGCCTCAATACCGCTGGCCAATAGGCTTTGCCCCTTTATTTTAAGTTGTTAGACAACAGATTTGACATTTTCGATGTAAGGTGAGCCCATGTTGGCTAGAGTACAGCCTTGCTTTCGCTGTGCCTGTCTTTTCCTGCCCATGTTTTGTCTTGTCCTATGAGGAGAGATTAATAAGACTGGACTTTTCAGCTTGGAAAAAAGACGACTAAGGGGGGATGTGATTGAGGTCTATAAAATCATGACTGGTGAGGATAAAGTAAATAAGGAAGTGGTATTTACTCCTTCTCACCACACAAGAACTAGGGGTCACCAAATGAAATTAATAGGGAGCAGGTTTAAAACAAATAAAAGGAAATATTTCTTCACACAATGCACAGTCAACCTGTGGAACTCCTTGCCAGAGGATGTTGTGAAGGCCAAGACTATAACAGGGTTCAAAAAAGAACTAGATAAGTTCATGGAGGGTAGGTCCATCAATGGCTATTAGCTAGGATGGGCAGGGATGGTGTCCCTAGCCTCTGTTTGCCAGAAGCTGGGAATGGGCGACAGGGGATGGATCACTTGATGATTCCCTGTTCTGTTCATTCCCTCTGGGGCACCTGGCATTGGCCATTGTCGGAAGACAGGATACTGGGCTAGATGGACCTTTGATCTGACCCAGTAGAGTCGTTCTTATGTTCTATTTAGTGCATAAACTATTTGAGACAGAGACTTTCTGAGTACATGTGCGTGCCGTGCCTACCACAACGGGGCCCTGAAAACATACGAGTGCTCTAGGCACTAGTGTAATCGAATTATTAATAGTGTTAAAATACACTAATAGTGTTTGTGCTGCTGAGCTCTACTGTCGTTCTAGTAGGTCAAAATTCATTTGCAAACTTTATTCAGATTGGAAACCCTTCAGACTAACCAATCAGTGACACAAAGCTGGCCTGTCTCCCAGCGACACCTGCTGCAGGTGCACGAAGAACCAAAGCTCAGGATAGATGGAGGCGTATCTGGCAGGTCGGTTATTTGTCAGGAATATTTCATTTGAGGTGATGCAGCGCCCTCTGCTGACAAAGTCTGTGCGTGAAAACTACCAGCCGGAATCCCTTCTTGCAGGAATCCCATGAAGAGGATGGACTGGGGCTGTGGAGGAAGCAACCAGTAAAAAGGTTTCCCTGAAAGTTTGAAATTCTGAATGAGTCACTGTCCTGGCGAAGTCTATACACTGGGCCTGCTAGACCCACCTCTTCAAAGACCTGGCGCATCGCCTGGCTAGCTGTTGATAGCCTTCAAAAGAGCCAGTGAGAGAGAATGTGTGTGTGTGTGTGTAACCAGGGGAAACGACTGCCCCTGCTGTTTCAAGAGGCTTTTAAACCCTCTCGGTTCTTTACAGCGAGGGACGCGGGAATGTTCAGAGAACAGAGCTGGGTGGGGAAACGGAGGCATGGAGACCCCAAGTGACTTGCCCTAAATCACCCAGCAGGCTGATGGCCGAGCCAAGAATAGAAGCCATGTCGTGTGAATCAGCCCACTGCTCTGTCCCCTAGGCGCCTCAGAGCATGGAGTACTCAGTACGGGGAAGGCACGCAGCAGACCCTACTGTAAATAAACAACAAGTGTTGATAAAAGAATTATTCCACCTTCTCTGGCCTCGTCTGCAATCAGGGTCCAGCAGCAGCCCTGTAGGGAAGGATGCATCACTAGCCCCATTCTACGCAGCTTGTTTAGCTTGTGTATTCACCACTGGCTTTGCCTCGGGCCACTTTGGTGGCTTAGTTTGCCAGTAACTCTTTGCAGTGTTGGGATTTAAGAGGGAGGCGGTCTGGGCTTTTCTGCATTTCAGCAGCAGCGGCATGGAAAGCAAACTGTGCTTGGCCCTGGCATGCCAGTCCCTTACCTTTTGCTATATCCTGTTAAGGTCTGGACAAAGGAGCATTGCGCTGGCAATGTACCTAAGCTGCTGAGCTGGTATGTTTCACAGGATATGTTCCATATGGGGCTCAGGAGAGCTGCTCCCCTAAGCTGGGATTTGCCAAGGGGTCGGAGTGCCTCCTCTTTGTCCCAGCTGTGAAGCCCCTGAACTATACGTAGCCGCTTTGTGTGATGTGACTGAGTGTCGGAGGGGTCCACACCAGAGCAGGAGAGGCATCCGCAAGACAACACGCTCAGTCCCCAGATGCTCCAAATGCTCCGAGCCATTCTTGGCCTCCTCCCAGTCCCGGGCCAGCCCTGGCTTGAACCAGCCCCCACCAGGGCAAGCTAGAGCAGCCCTCGGGTTTCACAACCCCCTTGGTTTTTCACGCTACGAGGCTGTATCAAACAGGCTGGGAGCAGCATCTCTCTGAACCAGTTCATGTTTCTGTGGCCGACGTAGATATCTGGCCTGTCTCCGTTGCCTACGTGAGCACAAGATCTTTCTCAACCAAGAATCTCCTCTCTCCGGGATCGGCACACTGCAGCCCGTCACCGAGCCAGTCATCCAGGAATGGCCAAACCCAGCACAATCGTCTCAGGTAGGCAAAGCTGTTCTTTCTCACAGGGCAAGTGTAGCTCGGACGAGTGGCCAGATCCGCAAAGGGATTCAGGAGCCTCCCCATCTTGCAGATATTACAGTGATGAGTAGCAGGACAGACAGGTAATGTTCAGATCCCCTTCAGACTGCAGCTAAGACTGACCCCCTTTGTTCTATTTGATATTTGTGGTGAGATCTAAAATGAGAGACTGAAAATGAAATGATTTATAATACAACATTACCCCTGGTTCCTAACCAAGAGCAAGGCCCAACTGTGCCCGGCGCTGTACAGCACATGAGACAATCCCTGCCCTGAAGAGCTCATTGACAAACAGACAAGCCCGGGAGAAATGAAATTTTACACCCTCCCCCTTCACAGCTGGGGACTTGCGTCCTGGAGCAATTATGTGACTTGCCAAAGGTCACACAGCAAATCGGTGGGAGAGCTGGAAATTGAACCCAGTTCACCCGAGTCCCAGTCTACACCACCTCGTGACACCACTGATGTCATCAGACAGAACTATTCTGACCCTCTGGAGCTCTCCGACTGCAATCGGTGTTCTTCGCTCAGAGTGTATCCCGATAATGAGTATCCTGTTATAAGGCAGAGGTCTAGAAATACAATTACTGGCTCAGCTCAACTTCAGGCCTGCTGTATGAAGGTCAAGCACCTTAGTTAGCCTTGTGTAATATGACTGGCTTATTCCATTAGGAAAATTGTCTTTGCAAGCTGGAATGTAAACTTGCCGTATCAACTTTTGCAAATACACATGTTTGATCTGTACTGTCACAGCGCGCGCGAGAGAGACCATTAAGTGTCTGCAAACTTATATGTGTGTGATTCATATGTTTGCATGAGCTCAAATAATCAAGCCATTGGCTGCCCTCCCTTTGCCCAAAGCTATTGTGCAATTTAGTCAAAGTGTGGTTCTTGTACTGGAGTTATCTCAGGAAAGCACAACTGTCCGAAGCAACGTGGTCCAATAGGTAGAACACCGACCAGCTGTGTAACTTAGGGCAAATCCTGTTTATGTGCCTCAGTTTCCCTTCCCAAGTCTGCTCGCTCTTGAGCTTGTAAGTTCTCTACGGCAAGGATTGTCTTTTACAAAGTGTGGACAAATCTGCCATACTGGGTCAGACCAAGGGTCCATCTAGCCAGTAGCCTCTCTTCCAACAGTGACCAATGCCAGGTGCTTCACAGGGAATGAACAGAACAGGTAACCACTGAATGATCCATCCCCAGCTTCTGGCAAACAGAGGCTAGGGACACTCCAGAGCATGGTTTAGCATGGTTCAGAGCCCTACAACAATGCCAAAAAAACCATAAAATAAAAACCAACTAACCAACCAACCAACCAAAAAAAAAAAATCCAGTGTTGTCTCTACCTGTTGGAGGCATTTACCGTTAGCTGATAAACAGAAAGAGGTTTGACTCAATAGTGTAAGTATAATCATCATCGCTGCTTGCATGCAACAAGCAAGTAGTAAATATTGACAGACCTTGTATTATATCTCTCCGTCCTATCTAATGTAATCATTAGCAAGCATTTTTTTTAAACCTTCTGAGACAAAATGACATGTTTACCCAATACTATTATGTTTACCAAGTGAAATTAATTACAGCAGAGGGCAGATTTCCTGTCTTTTCAATTATTACTGGAATTCAAACGGAAACGGGTTGCGCTGGTTTGTGTAACTGTGTGGCGCTCTGGCTTCAGATAAGAGATGGGTATAATCCCGGTATATTTATCAGCCCCTGTTTATGGCCAGATCTCTGCCACGAGCCAAAGAGTTATCACTTCATTAAAACCGGGGCAACCCCAGGCTGTCAAGCAGGAAGAAAGGAACAGAATTCTATCGCTCGCCAAAGCAGTCTAGTGGAGAAGTGCATGCACTCAGATTGCAGACTCTAAAATCTAATCGGATCCCATGCAAATAAAAGACCCTGGGGTGGAAGTTTGTGGGAGGGAGGCATGGAGAGAAAGGTTGTGGTTTTTTTTATTAAGTCTTTAATAATGAAAACCCACGTCAGATATCAAGATCCACCCACTCACACAGACAGCGTTATCTTGTTGCATCATGCTACGCGGCCATGAGCAATAGGCTTTCATCAGTAGCAAGGACACGGAACAGCAGAGAGCATGTGGAATTATTTTAAACACCAAGGAGAGCAGGATTATCACAAGAACCTGCAGGCCTCTCCCATCACCTCTCCTTTCTTTCTGAGAAGCCCATCTATGACACACTGTACCCCAAAACAGCACCCTGGCACCCCCATATTGACCATGGCGATAGGATTATGATATGCTTTGAACAAAGTCTGCCTTCCGAGGGATCGTTTTAAAAGTCTGGATGTGTTGAACATTAATATCCTGTTGGAGTGTATGTGCCGTCATTGCATGTGGAGTTATAAAGTTTTGCTATGTGTGTGTTACTGAAATATGTTGTAAGGTTGCGAACACCCACAACGAGCCTTTCAGGTACAACAGTGGAGCAGCCAGACACGGATGATGGCCCATTAGGGGGAATATACACTCACAAAGACTAGCCCAGGAACTGTATGCAATGGAGACCTCTCAGAGGGAGCATATGGACAATGGACGCTGCTTGTCTCAGGTCATCGCAAAAGATCTTTCCAACAAGCTGGAAGAACCTATAAAGGAGGGGAAATGACATCATCAATTGGCCTCACTGCCCCCACAAAGCAACATCTGGAAACACATCTGAAGGACAAAGACTGAACTGAGGAGATGGCCCCAGGCTGGAAAGGAGAATCCCAGCCTGTGTATGAAGGAATGATACCAGCACTGCTTGATTCACATCCTGTCTCGTTTATAGAACTCAGATTGCGTTTTTACTTTTATTTCTTGGGTAACCAACTTCGAGCCATATGCTTACTACTTATAATCACTTCAAATCTACCATTATGTAGTTAATCAATCTGTTTTATATTTTACCTAAAACGGTGTGGTTTGCTTGAACTGCTTGAGGAATCTGCTCAGGAATCAAAACTGTTGCATGTCCTTTCCGCATTGAGGGAGGGGCGCACTGGGTAATAAATGTCCACTGGTCAGACTTCTGAGCAGGGCAAGATGGTACAGCTCTTCGGTCCTAGGCTGGGGAGCTGGGGGGAATTGGCTGGAGTCTCTCTATTGTTGGTTCATGAGTGGCTGGTGAAAACATTCATGTAACTCAGCTGGGTGTGTCCCTGCTTATGTAAGTGCAGGACCTGGAGAGGTTTGCAGCTTGTCACAGACTCACGGTGTGAGAGGGAGTCCAGGTTGGCAAGCCAGAGGGCTCAGTGGTACCTCAGTTCCAGGTTGCACCCCAGAGAACCCGTTACACCTTCCCTTCCTTTAACTAGGTTGATGACAATGAGTCCAGGCCACAAAAATGCAGATCTGTATTTCAACCATCCCAGAGTTTTGGAGGTATTTGGATCAGGTCCATCTCATACACTAAAACCAAACAATTCTCTATAATGTTCAGGCTCTCCCCAGACTCGTGGGGCATTCTGTGTGAAAGCCCATCCCAAGCTCCCTCCTGCAGCCTTGATAGAAAACCCGAGTCAACCATCTGTGCCCACATTCTTAGTCAATTTAATGCCAATGAAAGGTGCTAACTTGACAGCCCGAGGCACTGAACTCCTCAGTGTGTCACATGTACCAATCTGTGCCTGATCCATAGAGAACATCCATCTTTTACAGCCACTTTTCAATGTGTCAGTCCGGCACACCCCTAACCCAGAGTCCCAAACTTCACCCTCAATAACTTCAACATTGCTTCCCCGCCGGGGCAGGGGGAGATGTGCACTAGCCAAGCTAAATCCCGAGCAGCTGGAATTAGTTTAGGGAGGATCAGAGATGTAGTTTGAACCCCAGGTGTATGTTAAAAAAACAACATCCCCCCTGCAAAAACCCCATTAGAATGATTTGATTTTGTACAATACTGTTTTTCGGGGGGCCGGTGACTTGGGAAACCCTGCTGAGAGGACCCCAACTTTTGAACGCACGCACTGCCCACTATCCCCGTGAGGCATAGCAAAGTTCAAGGAAATCCAAGTCAGCCTGTGGATTTTAGAGCACTTAAGAATAGAGTCATTGAAGTGTAGGACTGGAAGGGGCCTCGAGAGGTCATCTAGTTCAGTCCTCTGCACTCAAGGCAGGAGTAAATATTATCTAGCCCATCCCTGACAGTGCTTGTCTAACCCGCTCTTAAAAATCTCCAGTGACGGAGATTCCACAACCTCCCTAGGCAATTTATTCCAGTGCTTGACCACCCTGACAGGAGGTTATTCCTAATGAGCAACCTTGCTGCAATTTAAGCCCATTGCTTCTTGTCCTGCCCTCAGTGGAACAGGAGAATAATTTGTCTCCCTCCTCTTTACGACAACCTTTTACATACTTGAAGACTGTTATCCGGTGTTGTCCATGTCCCCGTCCGTCCCCCCTGCCGTCTTTTCCCCAGACTAAACAGCCCCCCTTTTCTTTCAATCTTTCCGAGCAGGCCATGTTCCCTAGACCTTTAATCATTTTTTGCTGCTTCCTCTGGACTTTTGCCAACTTGTCCACATCATTGCCAAAGGGTGGTGGCCACAACTGGACACAGGGACTCCATTTGGGGTCTTTAAACAGAGACCTACATTCAGAGGTGAAAGTAAGCCATTACAGTCCAGTACAGCGTACCGGCAAGAGCTGGTATGCCATGCCAGACTGGACCGGCTTCTCCGGCAGTGATTTAAAGGACTCCAGCCGCTGCAGGGAGCCCCGGGCCCTTTAAATCACCTCGGAGCCCTGCCGCCGCTACCCCAGCCCTAGCCCGAGCCCTGCCACCCCGGGGTAGTGGCGGCAGGGCTCCCGCAGTGATTTAAAGGGCCTGGAGCTCTGCAGCGGCCAAAGCCCTTGGCCCCAGGGCTCCCAGTCACCTCTGCGGCTGGTAGCTCTTGGGTGATTTAAAGGTCCCGGGGCTCCCAGCCGCAGTCCCAGGGCCTTTAAATCTTGAAAAGCCCCGCCTTTTCCTGTTGAGGACCCGCCTCTTCCGGTTGAGGCCACACCCCTCTCAGGACTCCGGCGTACCGGTAAGTTCTTTAAGTTACTTGCACCCCTGCCTACAGTCAACCTGAGGTATAGCAGAACTGGTGCTTCACTCTAATAAAAGCTACATCCCCAGGCTACAGCTGGACTACCTCCACATTGAATCATTTCCATCTCTGCGAATCTCACCAAGGCCCCGTGTTCCTTCTAGGCTTATCAGGCTCAACGGAAAGGCTAATATTACTTAATGAACTGGCACAGTCTCTCTGCATCAGGCTGTCTCAGCCGGCCTCCTAAACTGTCCTGAATAAATGAGTTAAAGGGCTGAACAAGAGCTTTTAAAGGACATCTCACTCCACCACAACCACCCCTCCTCCAGTCACAACCTCCCCTGGGAAAGATGCTCCCGGCCTTTCCCTCCGATTGGGGTCGCTCACCGGCACCAGCCACGTGCCCAAAGAGAATCGAAGGAACAGTGCGTCTCCAGCATGCAGTCTGTGTGTTCCTACCTCACCGGGGTGTTGTGAGGTCTCATTTGCTAATGGTTCAGCAGCTAATGGTTCATTCCAAAGGTGAGAAGCATTAAATGGGCACCCACTGTTCCTGCCACGCTGCCTGTTCCGGCTCTGCATCCGTTCATGAGAGCTAGAGAGCGGTTCTGCTAGCAGCTCACTGCAATGTTCCCGGCCGGCTTCGTCAGACCGGAATAGCCAATGTCCTGTTCATGCAGCTTGTTCAGTACTGCAGCAGCTCAGCGAAGGAGCCGCAGATATTTTCAAACATGCGAGTGTATATTCTGAGGGCCTCCAGAACGTTATCCACAGGCAAGCCAATGACTCGTGTGAGTGATCCACGCCACATGGAAGACACAAATCACCAGTCCTTGCTTTCCAGGCAGTTAGAGAGCTAAAACGCACAGGTCTCGATTCACCACTCCAGTTTTCAGCAGTCGAAAAATGAACAGAATGTTGGGAATCATTAAGAAAGGGATAGATAATAAGACAGAAAATATCATATTGCTTCTATATAAACCAATGGTACACCCTCATCTTGACTACTGCAAAAAAGATATATTGGAATTGGAAAAGGGTCAGAAAAGGACAACAAACATGCTTAAGGGTACAGAACAGCTTCCGTATGAGGAGAGATTAGTAAAATTGGGACTTTTCAGCTTGGCAAAGAGATGACCAAGGTGGGGGATATGATAGAGGTCTATAAAATCATGACCGGTGTGGAGAAAGTAAATAAGGAAGTGTTATTTACTCCTTCTCATAACACAAGAATGAGGGGCCACCAAATGACATTAATAGGCAGCAGGTTTAAAACAAATAAAAGGAAGTATTTCTTCACACAATGCACAACCTGTGGAACTCCTTGCCAGAGGATGTTGTGAAGGCCAAAACTATAACAGGATTCAAAAAAGAACTAGATAAGTTCATGGAGGATAGGTCCATCAATGGCTATTAGCCAGGATGGGCAGGGATGGTATCTCTAGCCTCTGTTTGCCAGAAGCTGGGAATGGGCAACAGGGGATGGATTACCTGTTCTGTTCATTCCCTCTGAGGCACCTGGCATTGGCCACTGTTGGAAGACAGGATACTGGGCTGGATGGACCTTTGGTCTGCCCCAGGATGGCCGTTTTTATGTTCAGCTGATGTAATTCCATTCAAACCAAAGGCGTCATCCCACCAAAAAATTGGAGCTGGGCAGTTTTAAGTCCAACCCCTGATATTTAACCAACATCAAGCGATGAAATCAATGTAATGCTCTTTCACTGGAATCTCAAGTGTTCTCAAACAGGCCTCGTGTGAATAACATGAATCTTGATGCAGAAAACATTCGAATGCTGATCTAGCTTCTTTTGCCTTCACAGAAAGTGGCTGCTCCTAAAAACGACAAAACGGGGCATTTGAAGGTGGAGAGAAACATGTATCCATGGATCTGGCAGCAAAGGAGGAAATGATTAGCTGGAAACAGCCACTGAGTTAATGTCTCATCTGAAGCAGCAGCTGTGCATGGTAATAGTATTAAACAGCGATTTTCTCCCTTTCAAAGGGGGGCAAAATAATGGATGGTTTAGTTGCTCAGCACACAGTAGGGAACTAAACACAAATTCTGATCCTGCTGAAAACAAATGGGAGTCTTGTCATTCAGATGTATCATCTAAGATTGATATTCCTCGAGGTGTCTCCAGGAGATGGAGCAGCCCATGGTGTTGTGGGCCAAAGGTGGATAGACTCATAGACTTTAAGGTCAGAAGGGACCATTATGCTCATCTAGTCTGACCTCCTGCACAAAGCAGGCCACAGAATCTTACCCATCCACTTCTATAACAAACCCCTAATCTATGTCTGAGTTATTGAAGTCCTCAAATTGTGGTTTGAAGACCTCAAGCTGCAGAGAATCCTCCAGCAAGTGACCCGTGCCCCATGCTGCAGAGGAAGGCGAAAAACCTCCAGGGCCTCTGCCAATCTGCCCCGGAGGAAAATTCCTTCCTGACCCCAAATATGGCGATCAGCTAAACCCTGAGCATGTGAGCAAGACTCACCCGCAAGCACCCAGGAAAGAAGTCTCTGCAGTAACTCAGATCCCATCCCATCTAACATCCCATCACAGGCCACTGGGCATACCTACCTGCTGATAATCAAAGATCAATTGCCAAAATTAGGCTATCCCATCCCCTCCATAAACTTATCAAGCTTAGTTTTAAAGCCAGATATGATCTTCTGTGTGCCAGGGGAATTCAGGGTCTGCATTGCATCATGCCTCTCAGTGGGTCATTGACAGCAGGGCCTGAACCCAGGACCTGTGGATCTAAATGCATGAACCTTTAGTGTCTGAGTGGAAACAGCCAGGACCTTTAGCTGCAGCAAGTGGATCAGCCACAACCACCACTAGAGGGGACAAAGCATCCCACTGGGTGGGTTACATCTGCTCTAATTTACAGCAGCAGCTCACGGGCTGCCATGGGCCAGCCTAGAGTCACCCGTGGTGCTGCGTGCTATAGACCCGCTCTCCCATCCCTGACTCTGGCACACCCCCTGTGGCAGAGGTTATGGAGGAACTGGGGCAGGTTTGCAGGCTGTTTGCAGCCCTGTTACACCACCACAGCATGTAGGGGAGGCTTATGTAACAACATGAGACCACTCTGACACCCAATCACTGATGCGCCTGCTGAAAATGGATTTTCGAGGCCTTTTGTTGTGACTGCCTGATATT
Organism: Mauremys reevesii; assembly: GCF_016161935.1. Classification (NCBI taxonomy): domain Eukaryota; kingdom Metazoa; phylum Chordata; order Testudines; family Geoemydidae; genus Mauremys; species Mauremys reevesii. The sequence continues at coordinate 103,438,032 of NC_052630.1, read as the reverse complement.
GCACAAATTCCAGTCTGTTTACTCATCAAATGCTTCATTCATGCTCTGTGTACATTTCGGTCATTCACAAACATTATGCGCCGCCTCCGCCTGGCTCTGGCAGTTTCACTGAGGGTCACATCCTGGGCGGGCCGTCTTTGTGTTTCATCTCTGAATAAAGCAGCCTTAGTCAATCACACAGTGGGAATATACCCAGGTGAGCTATAGTGTTTAATGCCTTCTGACACAAAGCACAAGGTGATCTGGTAGGAAGGGAATAGGTGAAACTAACTAATCCCACGGTGCATTCAGGGGCGGCTCTAGGCGTTTTGCCGCCCCAAGCATGGCAGGCAGGCGTGCCTGCGGGAGGTCCTCCGAAGCCGCGGGACCAGCAGACTCTTTGCAGGCACGGATGCGGGAGGTCTGCCGAAGCCGCGGGACCAGCGGACCCTCCGCAGGCAAGCCGCCAAAGGCAGCCTGCCTGCCGCCCTCGCTGCGCCGGCAGAGCGCCCCCCGCGGCTTGCCACCCCAAGCACGCGCTTGGCGTGCTGGGGCCTGGAGCCGTCCCGGGTGTATCGCACCTGAAGACTCACTAACTCTCAGAGCTGCAAGGAGGCCACCAGGGGGCACTGTGCAGAGGAGAAGGACAGGGCTATGCGGACCTGGAGATAAGGCCAGCTTGCAATTCTTGACAACAGCCAACCTAGAAACCAACCTTCCCAGCACGAGTTCCTTCTCCATGCTTCTGGAAGCAAATTCCTGCAGCAGAGACCAGGGCTAGAGAAGAGCTGGCCTGGAACCCAGAGTGACCCCAGGTGCAGAGACTAACTGGTGGGGGATGGGAAATGCTTTCCGCTGAAGGGTTTCTTTGAATGTTCACTGGTGGGAGCAGCATGGGGAAGGGCTAGGATGGCCTTATACTGAATAAGAGAGATGACTGTCTTCTGGATTGGGGTTATCCTTGGTAATGAGAGGAGAATACTCATCTTGAGTAACTACTGTTTCCACATCCTGTGTTTATATTTTTACAACATTGGGGTAATACTATGTTTACTTACATTATTCACCCACTAGAGGTCTCTGCATGCTGCTTGGAGTGCCAGGCAGGGTGTGAGCCCTGGTAACCAACAGCCACAAAGCTGGAAGTTGAGCTGGGTTGAAGCCTGTTTGTGTCTTCTCTTGTAGAAGTTTTCTTTCAAACCTGCCTCTTATTTACGAAGGACTGTGATTCCACCTAGCACAGAACACAGTGGGTAGTTGCTAAATCAGGGAGCATTCTTTTGGCAGCCAGTTGCTCACAGCCCAACATTAAATGTTGTATTGTGGTGTCTTATTAATGCAAATGTGTGCATGCAGGTGTGAATTTAATACATCAAATTATAAACAAATGGAAATATTGTTTTTGAAAAAGGGAGTTGCGTGCCCGCATGCACATCAGCACGTATGATACTGCAATTACTCCTGCCCCAGAGCCACTATCATTATAAGCTCTGGGTTTTGTTTAATCTCTTAGCTTCCCTTATAAGCATGTGCGTATTGCTTAGCCATGATTTGGGTAATTTTGCAAAGTGATCGGGGATGTTTGCACAAAGGGTTTACATTGCAAATGACTGACGGAGATGATCCAATTTCCGACATTCACATATCCCTCTGCTGCATAAATTGGAGCCAAGTACTTTTTCCTTGCGGGGGAAATGAGCTTTGACGAATTATGATGAGACGAACATCACATTATTTAGAAGAAGAAAAAAACAGAAAAAGAAACCACTCCATAGATTTGCATTGCTGCTCCCCCCCCCGCACCCCGACTGCATATTTCTTCCACCGAAATTAACACAGTTATTTTATTCTTCCGAAAAAAGAAGCTCTGGGTGATTAATTGCATAGTTTAAATGGATTGCTGATTCTCTCAGGTGGCACGGCATGAAAATATTTACAGACCGAGTCAGGGTCACTGTGGAGTCTTGTCTCTGCATGTTTTAGATGCCGGGGAGAGGAGTCTGGACTGCTCCTGGCCCCCCCGGTCTAACCTGAGTAGCCCAAAGCCTGAGTAAGAGCATTGCCCCTACACAGCATGACAAACCCCCTCCTCTACCCACCGGCCCCTGGCACAACTGGGGCTTGTCCTGTGTAGGACAGCTGTAGGCTGCTCTATGCAATGCCTGCACTGGCGAACTCCTCCCCCGCAGCCAGATGTGGGTCTTTTTATAGCCCCCGTATGACATCAGAGCGATGTCGAGGCAGAACATCTGGCTGGGAGGCAGAAGGGGAAAATTGCACATCTGGTGTGTTTGCGGCATAAGCCATTGCAAACCTGAAGGGATCTTCTCCCAGCATCTTCAGTCTTTCATGTGACGGCTCTCTCCCTTTATGTGCCCGCCTGTGCTAATCTCAGCAGGGGCAATGCTAAACCGTCTGTGCTAGCAAGCCAACAAAGCTCATTGCTTGGTCTTGCTGCAACTGCCCAACATTTGATCTGCGTCACTGAGGACTCCTCTGCGCAGAAATGCAGAGATCTATCTAGTCGCTAAAGTTCATATTAATTGGCACTAGGGCTTCAGCGTCGGTACACTTTGGGGTTTATAACTGGCCTGTCCCCCAGTGATTAGTCCATGTTTAGCCACTGTTGTCTGGCTAAAACTCAGGCCCCTGTGAACAATGGATCTTACATTCATAGAGCATCTTTCATCTAGCTAGCCCTCAAAATTCATTTCAAACTTCAATGACTGATTGTGCAAACTAATTATATGGTACTGGAATTCACTCTGCCAAGGAAGGCATGCAGCCACCTCTGGGCTAAAGCACAATAAGTGTATAAAGGTGAACAGCAATGCTAGTAAGAAGTCTGGGGCTGGAGTTTTAGATGCATCCAAACTGCAGGGGGGGATTTTAATATGCAGTATATAATTAGGGCTGGCTGAAAAATTTCCATTGAAACTGGTTTTCAGAGGAAAATTGGGTTTCAGCTAAACCAAGGTTTTGGCAAGAAGTGTCTGCTTTCTGTGGAAAATAAAACCAAACTCCCCAAAACGGAAATATTTTGGCCCAAAACCAAGTGATGAAATGCTCCCTGACCTCCGGCGCTGGTCACTACATAATCCCAATTTCCATTCTCAGAATGGAGCTTAAATGGTGCATAAACTTTATGCTGACGGGGTGGGATTTTCCCCTGAGGTTGACTTGATTAGGGTGTCTGTAGCAGAGTCAGGACTCAAACCCAGAGCTCCTGACCCCCACACCAGTGCCCTGCACATTAGAAACCCTTTCTTCTTTGTTTCCAAGCACATTTTCTGGCTGTCGCCCCACCCCGTCCCTTTGATGCAATGATTTCTCTTCCTTGGCTCTTCCAACATCTGATCTTTTTGTTTCCTACTGTCAGGGAGCTCTGCTGTCATCATAGAGGCCTCATTGCTGCCAAGTCTGCAAGCAGAGGAGAGAGATCAGCATCCAAGAAGAGACAGATAAAGGGGCCAGGAGCTCATTGACTTATACTGAGCAACCGCTCTGAACTTTTACTGAACTAGCCTGAGTATCCTTGGAATCAGCCAGGCTGGTGCAAGCCAAAATACAAGGAGAGAGGGACCTGGATAACCGCATGATACCATATCTCAAACCTTGAGGTCCTGATCTGCCATTACACCATACCAGTTGAATACAATGGACTTGAACCAGTATAAAACTGGATTCAGAGTGGCAGGCGTGTTAGTCTGTATCAGCAAAAAGAACGAGGAGTCCTTGTGGCACCTTAGAAACGAACACATTGATTTGGGCATAAGCTTTCGTGGGCTAAAACCCACTTCATCGGATGCGTGCACTGGAGGGATGCATGGTGAATGAGGCCCTAATTTGCTTTGGTTTGAGCTTTATAAAGTGCTAATATTAGAGCTGGTCAGAAAGTTGATTTTATATCCTGCAAAAAATTGACAGTTCAAACAACAAAGGTTGTCCCAAATTGGAACACAGCGCCAAGATTTCAAACCCTTTCGTTAACCAAAATTCCAGCCTGGTTCTCATGTTGGGTCAATCCATCCCTTTTGTTTTGATTTTGACCATTTGAAATTTAATTTCTTTTTTAATATAAAGGAAACGTCTCAAAAAATCATTTTGAAAACAAAATAAATCAAATCTTTGTTTCAAAATTGTCAAAACGTCCCACGACGTCATTGTCATAATGGGTTTTCCTGTTTGACAACAAAACACGATTTTGTTCAAATGGATCTGATTTTGCAATAACAACAAAATGTAGTTCCATCAAAATGGCATTTTCCAACAGAAAACTTTGTTGATGACATTTTTTTGATCACCTCTATCCATTACAGTCCTCCCTCCTCGCCCCCAGAGGAGTGATCTTAGGCAGCATCACACAGTGAAACTTCAAAATAACAAGCCATAATGATTGCTTCCGTAAGCACCGGGGAGCATTCAGTGCTAAGATAGCTGACCTCCATGCCCTCTAGGCCTCATTATGCAAGTCCACCCATTCCCCTGTTTCATTAGGCCTTTTTTATCATTAGTGTACCAAGACACGACACCAACGTACGTCACCCAAACCAAATCAACCAGAAAAAAAGGGAAAGCTACGAATTATTGCTAAAACATCCCACATTGTGATGTAGGAGAGCAATGCAACTGACCAGCGTCAATTCTGGCCACTTAGCCTGCACTTCAAGTCCTTGTTCTTCAATTAAATTCCCACCTGGATGATGTTATATATAACTCCTAGCTCAGGTCAAGATGCTTTGCCTGTATCGATATAATAGCCTCTCTTTCCTTTCAGGCTGCTGTTTCTAGTCTTCAATATTGTTCTGTCCTGGTTTTTCAAGCGGAAAGTTACATTTACTTTTGCATATTCTTTTTTGTTTCATTCTGATCAGCCTCCAGTCGTTTTATGGCCCTCATAACCTCTTAAACATTGAAGCAGATCAGTCAATAATTCACATCCCTGCTGGAGAACGGTAGCTCAATACGGAGAAGAAATTGCACTGACGTCAATTAAAAGGAAAAAGTAACAGATGGTTACGCTGGGATATGTGCTGACTCCATGGGTGAGGTGCAGGAGGACTGGAATGGCAGATGTACATAGGACCTGACAAAATTGCATTGATTGAGTCACGTCTTTCAAGGCAAAGGAAGAAGAATCTCATCTTCTGTGATTTTCCCCTTTCTGGTGCCGGGGGAAAGTTGGCCTTAGCGACACATAGAAGAGGCACCGGTTTAAAGAACAATCAAGGCATTCTTATTGGTTTGTAACTGGTTTAGCTGGTGTCAGCAAATTTAAGCCAATTTTAGAGCCATAGAGTTTAAGGTCATAAGTCACCAGCAGCTCAACCAGTGGCCACAAACGCCGCCCAGCCCCCGCACACACATCCAACAGCTGAAATTAGACCAAAGCATTACAGCCCACAGGCGACTAGACTCTTGTGTCCCATAGGCAGAGAATAGGCCGGATCAAGGTACACCAGTGCCCAAGGGAAATGGTTATATACCCAGAAAAGCCTGGCAAGTGACCCCAACCACGCGCTGCAGAGGAAGGCGAAACCCTGCCCAGGGTCACCGCCAATCTGACCTGGGGAGAAATTCCTTCCAGACCCCACATGTGGTGATCACTTAGACCCTGGGCATGTGAGCAACAAACAGCCACACAAACACCTGGGAGAGAGAATGCTCGAGGCCACCTCAGAGCCCTGGTCCTCCCCATCCATTGCCCCAGCTCCAGCTGTGGCCATCTCTGCTGCTTCAGAGGAAGGAGCTAAAACCCCAGAACACACTGGGGGAAGGGGGAAATCCCTTCCTGACCTCTGCAGCTGGCTGGCTGAAACCGTGAAGCATGAGCTTCCATGTTTACACCAGGCCGAAGATACTGCATGTGAGGGATTTTCTCCCTTGACTGGCCTGGTTTTCCCTCTATAAAGCACTGGGCCACAGTGGAGTCCAACAAAACGTTCCTGATCTCGCCCCAGGTGAGCTTGAAAATTGCTGCAGGAGGAGAACAGTAGCACCTCCAGACCCCACGTGATGGGTCAAAATCTCCCCCATTGCTTAAAAAAAATATTATTATTTCGCCGTGCTGATGCCATGTATAGAAAACTGTGAGCTACCCCTACTCCTGAGCTGTTCTGGGTGGCAACATGGGGTCTGCCTGTGTAAGCACATCGGGTAAAATTGCCCCATATGCAAAGGACCAGCATGAGGTCTCGGCACCACTGAATAAGGAGGCAGTGTTGTCGACAGGAGAGAGCACTGGAGTGGGACTCAGGAGACCTGCACTCTATTCCTGGCTCTGCCACTGGCCTGCTGGGTGACCTTGGCAAGTCACTTCACCTCTCGGTGCCTTAGTTTCCCCATCTGTGGAATGGGGATAATGATGTTGGCCTCCTTTGTAAAGTGCTTGGGGGTTTATTGACAAAAAGCGCTATATGGTTGTTACGCAGTACTGTGCTGGCAGTGCTCATTCACGTGGGCATACATGGAAGCTTTGCCCGAGTAGTAACGAGCACTTCGTTAGTGCTTTTCACCCATACATCTCAAAGTGCTTTACAAAGACACCAGCCATCATCCCGAGCTCTATGTGGTGAAAGTGATGCACAGAAAGGGTAAGGGGGTTTGTTCAAGGTCATACAGAGAATCAACAGCAGAACTAGGAATACAAGCCAGGTCTCCTGAGTCCCAGCCTGGGGCTTTATCCCCCAGACCACGCTGCCATCCTGACTGAACACCACGTAAAGATTTCAGGGCTTGACCCTTCTGGGATCATTCTGGAAAAAGCCCTTAGCAATACTTGGAAGAGAAAGGGTCTGTATTTGAAAAATGGCCACAGATTGGAAAGTCAGATGTGGAAATGCCTATATTTGCACTGACCTGGGTGCTCAATGATTATTTGCTGGTGTAGAATGATACCCGCAGAAATGTGACATCTGTAACCTTCAGGGCATTGTAGGGGACAAAACTGCTGCCAGTGCAACTTAGAGCAGTCCAGAGGCTGCTCTAAGTTATGACAGCCTGCCAGTGCCCAGTGCTACATGTCCTGCCTCAAGCTTGTAAAGGGAGCCCAGTCCCCACCAGGGCTGCCTATGGGTCAGGCAGTGTCCCCCAGGGTCCAGGGCTTTCACCTTAGTATGGGGACATTGGGAATCTGGACCCCTGAACAGTCAGGATCGTCCCCAGCTGGACCCTTCACCAAAGTAAAGGCTTCTGTTGATATCCCGTCTTATTGGAGTGGCTAAGGGATCCCAGGCCCACTCATTCTACCAGGCTCTGATCCAGGGCCCAATGGTGGACGGCCATGTTCCACGCCTTGGGTTGCTACACAGCTACTTCTCCCCTCTCACACGGACCAAGGGCTACCCGTGTTTCCCTTCTCCCCATGGCGCAAATTACAGAATGGGAAACAAAGTCTCTGAGCTTCCCAATCAGCCGCCAGTCTCTCTGTTGTAGGTCTGCTCACGTCTGGGTTTCCAGGTCTCGGGACATGAGAGCTCCTGGGCAGCGCATCCCCAGAGCTCGGAGCAGAGGTCTTCTCCCTTCCACCACCTGCCCCCTTCCAAACTGTCCTGCTTCCCCTTTAAAGCCCTGCCTCTATCTTGTTTAGTTAGACTTTGCAGAGGTGACGTGGCATGGTGGGGCGGGGCTAGCCCTTGGCCCCACCCCTTCTGATCAAGACCCCTCCTCGCCCCTGCCCCTCCCCTCCCGAGCCCCTCCACTGCAGCTGGAGGAGCCCTGCACCAGCCATCCTGAGTCCCAGCCCACCCAGCGGCCCAAGTGCCGGCCTGCTCCACCCCAGTGCTGGATAGCTGCAGCCCCTGGCCGGCCACGTGGCCTCAGCCCCAGAGCACCAGGTAGCCCGAGCAGTAGCCCCAGCCACCCCGAGTCCTGAACCGCCATCCGGCCTGCCCTAGCTCCAGTTCCCGTCCACTTCGGGGGAGAGGATGAGCAAAGGCATGAAGAGGAGCAGTCTGGGCTCGGGCTATGGAGGAAGAGCAGGACGCAGGAGGGGGTTTTGGGGCAGAGCATGGGCAGAGCCACACCTGGCAGTTTGGGGAGGCTCAGCCTCTCGCGGCCTGCGATATCGCCCGCCCAGGTCCCGATATGTTGCCAGAGCTGCATGTAAGGACTACCGCAGGATTGGGCATTAGGTCTCTTGTTTCCAAAGGGATTCTGTTTATGCGCCACTTTCATGATACGACGACGAAAAAAAATACGGCCCTCCTGCCTCCTGCAGCCGCATGCCTTCCTGGAGCCGGCAGGACTATGATGAGAACAGCAAACCTGTAAATTAAAACAACGTCCCTGCAGATCGCCGTGGCAACACAAAATCAAATTAGAAAACGAAGAGGACCAAACTTCGGCGGCAGCTGGAGAACCCTTCCAAAAACCCAGCTGCTTCCTGGGGCCTGCTGGAAGTGCACTGGTCCGTGTGCAAAACGTCAAGCAGTGTGCACAGCACGATTATCGGGACCTTATTAACGACCCTGCTTTCACTGTCCAGCTTGGAGGGCTGCAAGCTCCGTGCGTGGAAATTGCTCCAACTCCCTAGCTCGCGTTTGAGGGGAGAATTTTGTCTCCTATTAAAAGGCTGCTCCCCTAGGAAGCAATCACCGAAGTACAAGGAGATAAACCTTCCTGCAGCCTAAAAATCCATATTGCCGCTCACATATTCCCCTTGCTCAACAGTAATCAATTCCAGGACATGAAAGAATATGGAAATAAGACTGTTAAATGGCCGCTGTTCTGCATATGTTATGAAAAGGACCATACCACCTCCTTCCTCCTAGAAAGGAAGCGGAGATGCTCTGTGCCCCTAGCCCACCAGCTATTCCTCCCAGCCACAGAGGGAGTATGTATCCTCCCCCCGGCCCGGCTTATATGAGGGGTGAAGATTCCAGCCCCTTCTGCAGCATTACCCCATCCTCTGTCAAGGGATCCCTGGAGCCCAGAAGTAACAGCTGCAGGGCAAACACCTTCCAACAGGGGCAGATTTTCAACAGAGCAACCCAGGGCCAGCTTTAGGCCGATTCCCCGGAATTGGGCCCTGCACCTAAGAGGGCCCCGTGCCTTAGGCGTCTTTTTAATTTTTTTTTAACTCATCTGGTGGCTGGGGGGTCCGCTCTGGGTCTTCAGTGGCATTTTGGCAGTGGGGGAGGGTCCGATCCAGGGCTTCGGCGGCATTTCGGTGGCGGGGGAGGGTCCACTCCAGGACTTCAGCGGCATTTTGGCGGTGTGGGGGGGGCGCTCTGGGGCTTCGGTGGCATTTCGGCGGCGGGGTGGTGGTGTCTGCTCCGGGGCTTTGGCGGCATTTTGGTGCCGGGGGAGGGTCTGCTCCGGGGCTTTGGCGGCATTTTGGCAGCAGGGGGTCCTTCGGTGCCGGGAAAGACCCGGAGCGGACCCCACCGATGAAGTGCCGCCGAAGGCCCGGACCGCCGCTGGGTATTCAAATCGGGCCCCGCCCTTCATAAAGCCGGCCCTGGTGCAACCTACCCATGGAGTTCTTCTGAAAATCTGGCCAGTTATATCTGCACCTACGTCAGAGCCGAGGTTTTCTGAACATCTGCCCCGGGTGTGCATAAATGCAGATAGCTGCCAACCTGAAAACACACTGCAAACAACTGGAGACTGAGGCAAAAAACCCCACCATCAAGCAACACCATCGCGAAGCTTGGTTGGTGGAATTCATAGAAGGGACCATTGTGATCATCTATTCTGACCTCCTGTATAACATAGGCCATAAAAGAATTCCTAGAGCAGAGCTTTAAAAAAACCCACCATCCAATCTTGCTTGAAAAATTGTCAGTGATGGAGAATCAACCACGCTTAGTGAATTGTTCCAATGGTTAATTACTCTTATGGTTCAAAATGTACACCTTAGTTCCAGTTGGAATTTGTTTAGCTTCAACTTCCAGCCATTGCATCATTTTATACCTTTCTCTGCTAGACTGAAGAGTGCACCGTTAACTATTTGTTCCCCAAGAACATGGCGCATGTGGGTAGTGTGGGGCTGCAGCTGTAGTGGTCGGAGAGGAAGGATGGTCCAGTAGTTATGGATTAGTTTGGGACTTGGGAGACCAGGATTCAAATGTCCTGCCCTACCACAGACATCTTGTGTGACCTTGGGCAGGCCACTTCGCCTCTCTGTGCCTCGGTTTCCCTTCTATTACATCGCAGGGGTGCTGTGAGGATAAATACATTGAAGACTCACATTCTGTGGGGATGGGAGGCCATATAAGTTCCACAGAGAGGTTTGTTTGAATGCCCCTTGTGTCCAACATACCGCTTCACACTAAGTGCATTTTCAACAATCTCTTCCTCAATCCTTTCATCAGTAGCGATCTGGGGCCCTGAATAGGTTTCCAGGCAGGCTTCTAGCCTTGGCAATCAGGGTACAATTACCACTGCAATTAGATAAACTCACACCTGTTGGCGTGGGTGTGAGAATGCATCTGGAGAGGGGGGAGCGCAGGGCTGGCAGTCTGCTGGACAGGCTGGAAATGTGCCATACAACTGGGATGCACCATGGTACGCGGTAGACTTGGCAGTGCTTGGCCCGGAGCGTGGTCCTTTAGCTCCTGTTTTAAAACACAGCTATAAAGACGTACGAAGAACCCGGTCGAAAGCCCGCTGCAGTCACTGGAAAGATTCCCAGTAAGCTCTAGATCTGGCTTTTCTTTCTCAGGTAAAGAACAACCCTGTTTGACGCTCCAGATTAAATCAATCTCATCTGGAGGGAAGAAAAATAATCTGGGGGCTAAAGTACAGGCAGAGAAGATTCCCAGGTAAATTGCAAACAGCTTTGCCTGCAGGCAAATGACTTAGGCAAAAATTGTCAAGCTTGCCTATGTCACATACACTCAGGTGCGTGCACAAGTGCCCCCCCCCCCAAATAATCAGCAGGAGCACAGAACTCCTTTGGGGCCTGGGTAGGGACAATGAGCTCCTCTGGCCCCTGGGGGGGTGGGGGTGGGGGCACAGAACGTGCCCCTCCAAAAGCATCAAATTGTTCTTGCTGCTCACGCACCTGTGCATCCACAGCTCCCGTTGAAAACAGTGGAGTTACTCTGAATGTTCCCTGGTGTGACTGACGGCAGAGTTTGTCTCGTATAATATTAAAGATGGGCTTGAACCAAAAACTTCAGATCCAGCCTTCTCGGCCCCTGAATTTAGGGCTTGATTCTGCACATTCAGAAAGCTTGAACGAGAGCAGGATCAGGCCCTTAGACCAATTCAGACTATACATCCAGTTCAGCAAAGGGCAGCTGGCCTTGAATTCTTCTACGATAGGCTGAACCAAACCCCACTAGCTGACCACCTCCAAGCTTTAGATGTGGGACACAGGAGTTGAACTCCAGAGCCAGATGTAAACGTTCCAACTCTGCAGCATCCGTCCAGCCACCAGGGAAATGCAGCCACCTCTGAGGTGGAACGCAGCAAGTCTTTGAACAGCTCACAGCAAAAGGATACAATTGTTTAGGACAGGAAGTGAAAGAAAACCAGATGCAATTAGTAGTGGTGGTGTGATGATTGGGCAGGCAGAATGCAACAAACAGAAATTGGAGACTGGCCAAGAAGCATGTACTAATTTTGCCTGGTGAACCCAGCTGCAATTATGGTTGTACACACCCTTATTTCAAGCCAGCATGGCCTTGTGGATGCTTGGGGGAAGGGACTATTCTTTAAGAAGGCCTTGTCTAGAGGAATAGTTAGTGGCATCCTTATCTATAAAGCCACATAATGGCAGCAAGTTGACATGTAAATCGACAGTGCTCCAGTGTGCCACACACTAGCAGACTGTGTGGACACTGCTAACATGCACGAGAAGTTCCCCAGTGCACTTTTAGCTACCCCCCTTTGGAGCGGGAGTAGGTCAGCATGCAATCACCATGTCCGCATGGCCAGGCTATTTACATCCCGGCTTGCCGTGCATTACCCGATCATCAGGATAAGTCCTACGTGTTTAGACAGCCCCTGTCAGAGTAAGAACCCTGATTTCCTTTGCAGCCTCTAGGCACAACTGGAATATAACAGTTAATCTCTCACGTAGACTTGGTCTACACTGGGTGGCGGGGAGGAAATCGATCTAAGTTACACAATTTCAGCTACGTGAATAATGTAGCTGAAGTCGACGTACTTAGATCAACTTACCATGGTGTCTTCACCGCGGTGAGTCAACTGCTGCTGCTCCCCCATTGACTCCGCCTCTAACAGCGGCGGAGTACAGGAGTCAACGGGAGAGCGCTCGGGGATCGATTTATCGTGTCTAGACTAGACGCGATAAATCAACCCCTGCTGGATCGATCGCTGCCCGCCGATCTGGCGGGTAGTGTAGACATACCCCTAGTATCTCAAGAAGACTCCATCTGGTCTTTCTTGGATATACATTTTCTCATTGGGTGGTTCAAATTGGGAAAAAATGACTTAGTACCCATATTATTGCGGTGGGGAGTGGCCTCATTCCAAGATTTCCCTAATTAGTGCAATCCCCTGCAGTTCACACAACTGTCACAGAAGATGGTGGAGTACAGAGACATAGCCTTCAATCCATTTCTCTCTCACCCCCTGCCGTGTAACCCACACGCCTCCTGGAGCTCTGTTCCATGTAGCGGTGCCAAGACCACTTAGAGATGAATGAGTCTGTTACAGCTTTAGCTAAGAGGCACGTGGCTTTTCACTCATGCAGCAGAGGCTCATGCACTAAGCTCCAGAGGTCCCAAGTTTGATCCTACCTGCTTATCACTGGGATCTGTTGGTGTTACACCTGTACTAAGAAAAGAAAAAAAAATTATGGAGTTCCATCTATAAAGAGTCTAGCGTGCCCTTCTCCTGCACAAGGCTTTTCTTCAGAATCATGGCGTCTCCCGCTCCGTCTCTTTCTTCTCCAGTTTAGCTTGCTTCCTTTACCGTGGGTGAACCCACAGTTAAACAAAAGTATGCCCCTCTCCCCCATGCGTCTTTGAGTCCCTCCAGTTTGTAAGTCCTCCCAGCAACACCCAGTTCCATTGTTGTCTGCTTCGGGGGAAATCCCACCGACCTAAACCCCAGCCCCTTGCAGACAGACTTGGTCCAACTGGTTTCCCGTAGGCTTCAGCTATCCCATTGCCCCAGGGTGCTCTCCCTTGAATGGGAGCCGTTCAGGTTACTGGGTCCCCTTTGTCAGCCCTAATGTGGAGGTAAAAAGAGAGATGGCATCCAGCCCCACAGTCAAAAATGGCATCTGCAGCTTGATAAAGGTACATCCAGAGATTCCCCAGTACCCAGCAGAATGCATAAGCTGTGGACAGGCAGACTCCCCCAGATCGTCCCAATATTCATCCTTACATTTGCCACTACATGCAGAACGTATGGCCTGCCTCACTGCCTAATCTAATAAATCTGGCTGGTTATGTTTAGAGACCTGATAAAGAGAGTACCTGCAAGCCATCCTACCATAGTCACCCTTTAAAGGCGAAGCCACTGTTGCTATTGTGAGTTAATTATAGGCGACAGAATGGATCTTTCCTGACAGGGTGGAACTTGGCTTTCTTTGGCTGCTGTCAATTAGAATGAAAGCAATTTGATGAACATGCAACGGAGTCGTTTTCACTTAGTAAAGGCTATTACCAGGGAGAGTCCCAGGAAACTGCAAAGTTCAAACATGAATCCTGATTCAGGTGATAGATGGGTGTGGAGCTAGGGTTCTGTTTCAGGTCCATCATTAGAATGCCATAGATATTCCCGGTGCTGTGCAACATGGAAAGCAACAATCTGCCCTTGGACGGCTCTTTGGGGCAACAGATCTATTCAATTGTGAACAGCACAAACAAACCCAGGGCGGCGGCAGGGGTGGGGGGGCATTTCAGCTTGAGTGCATCACAAAAAAAAAGGTGGATCTTCAGTAGACCTTTGAAGGAGAAGGTGGGAGTCTGAAAAATATTAACTGGGAGTCTCATCCAGGTATACAGAGTGGCCTGAAATGAAGGCATGGGCAAAGGAAGCAATTGGAGATGCTTGGGTAGGATGAAGGGGGAGAACCAACATAGGCAGGAGGAGACATGGTGAAGAGCCTTGCAAGTTAGGCAAAGTAGCCAGGAGCTTGATGCAGAATGAGCGTGAAAGCCAAAGAGTGGAGAACTGGGTCAGTATGATGAGTAAGATGGCCACCCAATCATGGGCTGAATGCAATTTCTGATATGCAGGGACGGTGCGCCAAAGGAATGGAAGCATGGATGTTCAGAAGCCACTCAGGAAAATAAAGCCCATTCTTGAGAACCAGGGAACCCGCAGCACTGTGAACTGGAATCCATGGAAGATCTGCCTGAAACCCGGGCATGGACTTGGGATGCAGCTGCACAGGACAGCAACCAGGTGGGGCAGGAAGTGGGTAAAGCAGATGGATGGGCACAAACTCATCACTATAGAGTCAATGGAGAAGGTGGGGAAGTGTCTGTCAAATGCCCAGATCAGGGGGAGGCCTTTTTGGAGGAACTTCCAAGTAAGTGCGTGTCCCATTGCCGGTGACCAACAGCCAAACATGCAGCCACGAGAGGACGCCTGGCTCTGTATTTTACATAGGAAGCAGTGGACCATGAAGGCTTAAGACCAAGCACCACTGGCCATGATACTAGGAGGATGAGGTGACCTAGACTTAATGCGGTTCTGGAGATTTACATTCAAGTACTTGGTTTTCTCAAGGGTGGTATTTCCTTACTGGCCTCTAGAGGATGTTTCTCCACTCCACAAATCCACCACAAAATTTGGCCATCTCTGCTCAAGAGTGGCCCTGTACTGGCATAGGGGGCTTTCCCCCCAGATTAAAGAGTCAAGTGTATTGGCAGAGCTAGGGATGGAGGCCAAGACCGAAGCAGCAGATGATGCGCGGATCAGGAATGAGATGTGTTGGTAGAGCTGTGTCAGAAAGGAAGCTTAAATAGTGTTTAATACACATGTGCATTGAGTGGGTGTTTTTAATGCCTCATGTTCATAGATACCAAGTTCACCTGTCTACGCAGTCACGAGATGAACTGGTCAGACAACAGGGACTTAAGTGCCAGCAACACACAGATGACGCACAGCTGTACCTATCCTTCACCACCCATGCTCATACCGCTAGCAGTGAGAACCCAGGGCTCGGAGGAGATCTGCTCATGGATGAAGAACAGCTGGTTGAACCTGAACCCAACAAGACCCAGGTGAGGCTGATGAGCAAAGGAAAGTACACTGAAGAGTTTGCAGCCCCCGTGCGGCATCCGCTGGTTAAAGGTGCACACCCACAGTTGGTCCGTTCAGTTTGTAGTCTAGGAGTGATCCTGGACTCCTCGCTGAAGCAACGCTCACAGGCAGTGTTGCTCACAGATGCTGCTGTATCATTCTCAATTGACAAGGAGGCTCAGTCCCACCCCGGTGGGCAATAACCTAGCCTCACTTATACACCCTTCTGCCCCCTACCTCCCCTCTGGACTACAGCCATGAGATATACCTGCTACCTGGCCATGAAGCCATCAGTCCTCTGGAAGCGCCAACTAGTATACAGCGCTGCAGTGGGCTCCTCAGAAACACAGGCCACCGTGAGCCTCTCAGAGCTGTTTGTTGTTCATTGTGTCATAAACAGGATTAGCTGACTGTCAAAGAGTCTAGAAAGACGTTTGGGTCAGTTCCAGCAGTGAGCAGAGTTGCTGGAAACTGTCACCCCCACACTCACACAGCTACACCTCTACCCCACTATAACGTGACCCGATAGAACACGGGTTCGCATCTAGCGCGGTAGCAGCGGGGCTCGGGCAGCACTTTAAAGGGCCCAGGGCTCTGGCTGCTGCGGGGAGCCCTGGGCCCTTTAAATCACTGCTGGAGCCCTGCTGACACTACCCCAATATAACAGCGTTTCACCTATAACGCGGTAGGGATTTTTGGCTCCCCACGACCGCGTTATATCGGGATAGAGGTGTAATTTGCCTCTCCCTAGGAATGCATGGGAATTTCCTCTGTGATTTGCGATTGAACATGCCGTAAATTTCCTTTCCATGTAATTGTGTGTAAAAAGTTTGACATGTTAGGTTTTACCATTCCCCAAACAGAAAGGCACTTACAAACACTAAGCTAGGTGTGGCTTACTTGACCGTTTTAGTTTTGCACTGCAAATAGCTGTATGTTTTTTAGATGCTTTTCCCTGATCTCCAGGTGTCGAAAGGAAAAGGTCCCCATGAAATAGACTGTGGCTTTGAAGACACTGAGCCTCATGCAGTCTATAGAACCAGTGGCTTAACTGGAAGTTGATTGAAGGCTATTAGAGGGTTTTTGTTGATGGAGGCATCACATAAATTGCAGCCACGCTGATGGCCATAGAGTGGAACCTAACTACAAAGTGCATGAGTGACCCCAACCTGCTGGCTTAAGCCAAGCTAAAGCAATGCTGCATCCTGCTCCACTGCTGTGTAATACTATCCCTTTAATTTCCCTATCCAGAAGGGAAAGCCAACCCCTACAATTTCCTTCCCTCATCTTGAGAAATAGCCCCAGAGCAGCAGCGCTAAACACCATCATTTTCTCAGCCTGCACACAGACCCTCATGCGATTTGAAATGTGATGTTACCTGGTCACTGCTCAACAATAGCTGTTCTCCCACCCTCCCTGATGCAAAAAGCAAATCCCCACAAGCCCTGCAGCCTTGGCTTGGGAGACTGTAAATAGCAAGTGAGCTCAGGGAACTGAAAGATGGTCTGATGTTCATGCTCTGTGCCTAACGAAGAAGCAGGACCCATTGTTTGGACCCAGCATGCCTCAAGCCTCAAAGAGAAACCACATCCAGTACAGCTCCCTGCCTGCAGCAGCATTCCTTTGTGTCAGGGGCATCAAACCACGGGTGGTGCAGGCGTTTCTGTGGCTCGCATGGCTTACTGGGATGGTGCTTTCAGTTTGGAAAAAAACAGTCCCTCCCCTTTTCTGAATTCCCTTCGGTTTGTCAATATCCTTCTGCTCCTTCTCCCCTTTTTTAAAGATGGGCACTATATTTGCCTTTTTTCCCAATCGTCCGGGCCCTCCCTCAGTCACCATGAGTTTTCAAAGATAACGGCCAATAGCTCTGCAATCACATCGGCCAACTCCCTCAGCACCCTCAGACGCATTAGATCTGGACCCATGGACTTGTGCATGTCCAGTTTTTCTAAGTAGTCCTTAACCTGTTCTTCCACCACTGCGGGCTGCTCCCCTTCTCCCCTTCCTGTGCTGCCCTGTGCAGCAGGCTGGGAGCTGACCTTGTCTGTGAAGACCGAGGCAAAAAAAGCATTGAGTACTTCAGCTTTTTCCACATCATCTGTCACTAGGTTTCCTTTCTTGCCCCTCGCCGGCATCGCCTTTTTGCACCTCTGCAATGGCAGCGAATGGATTAGATGGGACATGCCCAGATCATCCCAGCAGGCGAACCAGGCCCCAGACTGCAGAGGAAGACAGAAAAAAAAAAGATCCTTGCCAGTCTGAACAGGAGGGAAAGTCCTTCTCAATCCCAAATTGTGATAGCCCTGTGCATGTGAACAAGACACACCATGCAGGCATCTAGAACAAGGATTCTCTCTACCACCTCAGACCACAATTGGTCCACCCTGTTTAGTGGCCCATATCCAGCTGCAGGCAATCTCTGATACTTCAGAGGAAAACAAACAAATAAAATCTAAAAACCCACGCGGAATGCACCTGACCATTTATGCATGGGGAGAAAAAATCCTTCCTGATCTCTGGAGATGACAAACTGAAACCTGGAAGCATGAGATTGGATTATAGTCATTGTTTCAATACAGAGCTGCAGGTGTTAGGAGGGGCAATGCAGGCAGTCCTGTTCTCCCATGGGCAATGGGTATAATAGACCTAGCTCAGCCATCCCTCCCCCTCCCCTCACCTCTTCCCCTCCCTGCCCTAACCCTTCCTGGAGGCTCCCACGGCCTGCTGCTGCTGCCTGGTGTGATTCTTCCTCCTCTCCTCCACTCCATCTCCTCCCCCTTTGGAGGTCCCTGCGGCTGCGGGCGCATCCCTCCTCCTCACCCCCCCATCCCCGCGGGGGGTGTGTGTGAGACCGTGCGCACGAGTGGCAGATGGGGGGAGTGAGGAGGCAAGCAGAGGGGATCCCTGAGTAACTTTACACACTGAAAAAGCCTTCCAGAGACCTAGTAGCAGAGATCACTGACACTGTTAAAGGGCCATTGAAGTGATAACAAAGCCATTTAACAGGCATTTGCAATGCCCAGGAAACCTTTGGCCACATTCCCTGGCTTTTCTATTGTAGGAAAATGTGTTACTGGGGTTAAAAACAGTTTCCAAATGATGGGTCAGTTATTCTCTGTACCCAGCAGAAGTATTTTTGACTAAGGGCCTGGTTACACTTGCAGATGTAGAGCGCTTTGAGTTAAACCAGCCTTCACAGAGCGCAGTAGGGAAAGCGCTGCAGTCTGTCCACACTGACAGCTGCTCGCACACAGGCGTGGCCACATTAGCAGCTCTTGCAACAGCCACAGAGAGCAGTGCTTTGTGGTAGCTATCTCAGCATGCAAGTGGCTGCAATGTGCTTTTGAAATGGGGGGCGGGGGTGGCGTGTGACAGGGAGTGTGTTGTGTGTATGTGGGGGGAGAGAGAGTGGGGTTTTGGGGGACTGTCAGCCTGCTGTCTTGTAAGTTCAGACAGCAGCAGACCCCATCTCTCCCCCACCTCTCTCACACACACAGCATTCCACACTAATGGTTTCTTTGTCTCGGAGCAGATAAGCAGCCGGCCGTCAGAAACGGAACTTTCAAAGGGCATATCCACAAGCTAGCGCAGGTATGTTTATCCAAGCTGGATATTACTCCTCCAGCTTCAGTGTACCTTCCGTCTCTGCTTTCCAAAACAACGGCTCCTCTCCTGTCGACATAACCTGCGTTCTTCGTTCCCAGATGTATTACTTTGCATTTGGCCGTAGTAAAAACACTTTGCTGTATTGTGCCCATTTAACCAGGCAATACAGCTCACTCTGTAACAGGAACATATTTACTACCCCACCACACCTTAAGCCATCTGCTCATTTCACCAGCAAATCGTTTATATCATAGTCTAGGTCATTGATAAAATATTAAATGGCATTGGATCAAGAACCAGTCCCTGGGGGACACCCCTAGAAACAGCCCCATTCACTGATGTCACTCCATTAACAGTTATATTTCGAGATCTGTCAGTGAGTCAGTTTTTAATCCAGCTAATGTGTGTCCAGGGGCAGCTCCAGGCACCAGCACGCCAACCGTGTGCCTGGGGCGGCAAGCCATGGGGGGCGCTCTGCCGGTCGCCACGAGGGCGGCAGGCAGGCTGCCTTCGGTTGCATGCCTGCAGAGGGTCTGCTGGTCCTGTGGCTTCGGCGGACCTCCAGCAGGTTGCCGCTGAATCCGCGGGACCAGGGACCTCCCGCAGGCAAGCCGCTGAAGGCAGCCTGCCTGCCGTGCTTGGGGAGGCAAAATGCCTAGAGCCGCCCCTGTGTGTGTCCTGTTAATTACTTAGCATGCAAGTATTTTTAATCAAACTGTCATGTGATATTAAATCAAATTCCTTGGAAACAATCTGAATACACCATATTCACAACGTTACCTTCGTCATCCATACCTGTAGTCCTTAAAAAAATACCCCTCACCCTGCCACACACACACCAGGTTTGTTTGAAAAGCCCTACCTCCCATGAAGCCATGTTGATTAGCGTTCATTATATTTTTGGCCTCTAATTCTTTGTTGATGCAGACCCAAAAATCACCATTCCATTATTTTACCTGGATTTATGGAGCCTTAAATGCACCCGAGCATCACAAAAGCATTCTCCGTTAATAGAACATATCAAACAGCTTGACAGTGTTTAACAATGGAGCTTGCTTCAGACAATGTTCTCGATTTCAGCAGACACTTGGCTTCAAAATAACCACCTACTTTCCTTTTCTTTTAAAGGGACGCTCTCCTTTTAGTAAAGTTCTCCTCTTCTCCTTTGCCACAAATTCCCTAAGCTCGTTATTCTCGGATGTCAGACCAGACTAATCACTTCAACCATGAAATCAAAGACAACTGTAACATTTCCAGGGAGGTGACTGTAGTCAGAAAAGTTAATTCTTTCAGCAGACATCTCCTATTTAGACAAAATATGGTTTTAAATAGGAGAGCTGAGTTCTTAATTGTGTTGTCTGAAATCTTTCTCCATGTACTTAGATAAGTCTTATCACTATCATATCTTAAGTGCATCATCTCAGAAAAACAGGTACTAGAGTAAACTCATTCATTTTCAGGCAAAAAAAATCTGCCTTTGGGCGATTTACTGATTGCTTCCAGTTCCTACCAGAGTGAGCGATGGGGGATGTAGCTGTTTTGTAGTATCAGAGCCTGGACCGGTACATTTAAGAATTAGGACAGGTCAAATGTTTCCTGTTGAAACTTTTTTTTCGCAGAAAACTGGAGGTTTGGCTACATTGTTTTTAACATTAGAAATGTCCACTTGCCACAGAAAATGTCAATTTTGGCATTCAAATCATAATTTTCCACAGAAAAATGTTGTTTTCATCAATATTTTTCACAGGAAAAATATGTGCCCCCCCCCACCCCAAACCAGCTCTAGTAAGTCTTTCAGTCAGTATAAAAACCCTCGGTTCTTTATAGAATGACAATAGCAGGGGTGGCAGGTTTGTTATTACACACAGGGCTGGTAATGTTTTGCCTTAACCGCAAGTTCAACTTTCCTCTCACGTAATGGGGAATATTTGAGTTAGAGCAATTTAAGGCCAAGTTTGGATCAACAGTTCATAACCCTAAACATCTCCTGCCAGCTGTCAAGAGGGTTGGTTGTGTTCCAAGTGAAATCTTCTTTAGATTTAGACTTGGGCTCCAATCCTGCCCCTGCTTTGTGTCCATGGCTCACTTTATGTTGCCACACAAGGAATCACTCACCTGCGTAAAATGAAGCCCCAGTTCCCGGTGCATGGCCTCAGGCAAGTCATTTAACAGGCATATGCCTCAGTTTCCCCATATGTACAATGAGGATGACAGTACCTACCTATCCGGGCATTGGGAGGGATAACTGATGGGTGGGGGGGGGGGGGTTATGATTTAAAGCCACAGCCTGTGCAAGGAAAGGGTACTGACGGGCGTCTCTGCAGCAACGTCTTCAGGGGCATTCAGGCTGACTCCACTGGATTTCCTCGTGCTGGGGGGGGAAGGACATGACTCAGCAGCGGCTCTGGCCTCTTATGTAAATAGCATCATGGAAACTGTTGAAACCTAAGCTCTGGTTTAAACGGATCCCTGCCTAGGTGCTCGCTGTAATGTGGTTGCCATGAGTCCAGTATCACACTGGATTAAACTGGAAGTGCAGCTGTGTCTTTGAGAGCCTGATTCTCCATCACTTTGCACCTCATGGAGTCAGTCACGAAGCTAAGAGAGGCAGTGTGGTCTAGTGCTTTGGGAGTCGAGACCTGAGTTCTAGTCTGGCTCTGCCACTGACCTGCTGTGCACATGCCATCTCTGGGCCTCAGTTTCCCCTCCTATCTTGCCAAAGTAGACTGTAAATTCTTTGAGGGCAGGGACTGTCTTTGTTATGTGTCTGTACAGCACCTAGCACAATGGGCCCCTGATCACAACTGGGGGCTTTAGGCGTTACTGTAATCCACGTAACAATTTACACCTCTGCAAAGCAGATTTTAAAATGGTGTCACTGTGATGGAATGCACCCCTGTATTCACACTGTACACACTATTGCAATAATCTTTGTACAAGGTATGCCTTGTGAGGTATTATTTGAAAATTCACAGCTTGCAGGTCAGTATCGTCAGAGGGAAATTTATGCAGCAGCATTATGTGTATGGTTATGAAATTCCCCTGTATAATGTTATTAGCCCATGTTCAAAACCCTTATAGCCCTGCCCAGGCAGAAGGCCTCAGAAAGATCTGTCCAGAACAAAGGAGTGTATGCTTGGCTTAATTTGCATTTAAACAGTAAACAGAGTCAGCAAACAGGAAGGGGCAACAAAGGAAGCTCACCCAGGTAAAAAAAAACAGCAGGGGACATCCTTCCACCCAGATTCTGTGTGTCCTGGTTCTCAGCGGGAAATGCTTTTCAAAGAGAAACTAAAAAATGATGACCAGGAGGGGCAAACGCCCCAAGGGGCCCTCTCTCTCTTCCTGTCCACCTCATTCTCTGCCACCTGAGAAGACAAAGGAAACAGCTGTTGGACTCTGGGGGAGAGATCCTGACCTGAAGAGTTTGGACAGTAAGACTCGTAGAAGCATGCGGGGAGAAGCTTTGCTTGAATCTAATGGAGTTTGTTAAGCTGGGGGCTAAAAGGTGTTTTATCTTCATTTTACTTGTAATCATTTCTGACTCTTATGCCTCATTAATTGGGCTCACTTAAAATGTCTCTGTAGTTAATAAACTTGTTTTATTGTTTTACCTAATCCTGTGTGTTTAAGTCAAAGTGTCAGGGTAAGTATTTAAGTAATAAGCTGTTGTGTATTTATACCCTTAAAGGAATAACAGACTTTATGTATTTAGACTGTCCAAGAGAGAGCTGGGCAGTACAGAACATACATTTCTGGGGGAAGATCCAGGACCGGGGTTATGTTGGGGTCATGCTGCTGCATAACCCAGGCTGGTGAGAGCCAAGTTGTGACTGGCAGACTGCAGTTACACAAACACATCTGGGCGTGACCTGCATATTGGTGGCTGGGAGTGAGAAGTCCAGGTTGGAGGCCCACAACTGGTCTGGATTGTACCTCGGTATGTCACGGTCACCTCAGAACTTTTCACTCCCCCTAGTGGCTCCGCACAGGTACAAACAACTCATCAGCACGTCAGGGCCTATGTTCACTCAGGACGGTCAGAGCAGCAAAAGGAAGAGGTAAATCAAGGACAGTAACAGGGCTATCATCCCCTCGCCCCAAGAAGAGGGTGGCAAAGAGGTTCCCCATCCCCAGGAGGGTGAAGGAAACAGTCACACGGGACCAGAGAACCAAAGCTGCGAGCGGAATGACGAAACCGACCCAGCCGTTGTGGCGGAAGAGGAGCGGGAGAGTGGGCTGAACAGCCGTGGGCTGAACATATTGTCAGGAGGCTAAACAACAGATGAGCGGGAGGGATGCCATGGAATGAGAACAATTCCTAGAGCTGGATGAGTCAGGGACTTAGCACTGAGACTATGCCTGCTGTTCGCCAAATGAGGTGCATTCCCGTCTCCGAGAGTCCAATCCTCCTCTGTCTCCTTGCGTGTGCAGGGCCATTGAGAGGACCAGTTGGCCATCTCAAGGTGGGTAGATGATCTACTGCTACATGTGTTCTTCCTCTGCCCTAGAGGCAGCCATGGGGAAGGAGTAACTGCCTTCCTGGGATTCATTCACCATGCCTGACAGGAGGAACTGGACTCAGGGTGCTGTTTTGGGGAGCAGCCCTGTCTCCTCTCTTTATGCATGTGTAGCGCACAGCAATGTCAACGGAAGCTGTGCATCTTATGAGGCAAATCCAGAGCCCAGCACGCCGGGCGACTAGGCAAGGTAAATGAGTGAAGGGTAGAGGGAGGTAGAGGGTGCACTGGAAATGAACCCCAGTCTCCTGGATCCAACTCCCAGTGCCATAGCCACAAAACCTTCCCTTGCTCCCCCACAATATCTCCATCCATCACACCTGCTTCTCTCCAGCCAGGCATGATGTCCTGGGTCTTGAACCTTGGCCTGGCAGTGCCCAGACAGCAGCCACATCCTGGCCGCCACCCAATGGCTACTGAAGTGCAGTGGGCTGAGAAGCTACTGGGGCACCACCCCGGGAGCTCTGATTGGAGGATCGCTCGGCTCCACTGATTGGTCCAACTACGCTATTTAAGCCAGGAGGAGGAACAGGACGTTTCTCTGAGGCACAAGGTGGTTTCCTGTTTGACTGCATTGGGCCCTGCTTCGTACACCCAGCCCTGTTCCTAGTTCCTGCTCTGCTTCTGGCTCCTACCTTCACCCCTGTTCCCTCCGTGCTCCTGCTCCATGCTTGATCCTTGCCCCTCCTTATGCCTCGCCGCCGCTCCTCAGTGACCAGTGCTGGCTCCGACTCCACCTTCTCACCTTGACTCCGGCTTAACCCTGGGCTGTGGCATTTGGTATCTGACCTTGGCTCTGGCCCTCAGCTTCAGTTCCTGGTTCTGACTCTGGCTCCACCCCTGGCTCTGGTAATTGGCAGTTGACTCTGGGGCTGACCCTTGGCTTCGTCCCCCGATGGATGCCTGCTCTGCCCATGAGACCCGATTCCTGCCCTGACCACTAGGCCAGACCGCTTACATCTCAGTCCCTAACACGAGGCACCTCAGTAAGTCATTGCCAGTCTGGTAAAGCTGGGAATCCAGGCTCCCCTTCCTTCTGCTTTAAGCACTAGACACAAGCCCTTAGACGTAGGGGACGAAGAGCAAAATCTGGAAAGAAAAATTCCCTGTAAAAATGGAACATTTTAAAGAAACTCATGAGCCCAAGGGAGGCATCAAGGACTTTCACGCTGCCTCGTTAAACAGTGAGCTCATCCCATGAACTCTTCCAAGGAAACATCTTCATTTGAGTTTGACTCTCCCGTTTGCCAGCTCCAGGGCAGTGTTCTTGCTGCTGATCGATGGTTTGTTTGTTTTCCCCGGTGAATTCAGTGCTCTGGTGAAAGTTGCTGCTGCACAGCCTGGAAACTAAATCTCTCTGTCTGCAGAATAGCTACACAGCCAGTCGCTGCCCCTCCTATTTCATGAAGAATCCAGATTCTCTGGGGCTGTTGGCCATCTGAGCACCAAGTCCATCTGAAAAGCTAAAAATCAGTAGTGGGCGCCCAGTTACAGCTAAGAGATAAAGCCCCAGCCTGTAACAATGAGCGGGGAAATAGCAGCCTCTAATGATGGCGTCACGCTTGCTTGGCTCAGGCTCGGATAAAGAGGTTTCCTAGAGATCATGCACTTTTTGTAGCAAGATAACAACGTAGGAGAATTTGTCTGAGAAGAAGCTTCCAGGCTTCCTGGGCAGCAGTGGAGAAAAATCAGCTTATACCTGACTTCAAAGGAAACTTTGTCTCTAGCACTGGGCCACAGAGCCGAGTACAAAACAACGTTGTCTATCACATCTGCTTTTGTACCAGAAAATAAGGCTAAGATTTCAGCAGGAGAGCACCTCTGGCAGTTTTTTAGAAGGACATAAAGACAGAGGATTAAAGCAACATGACTCATTAAAATCATCCATGTATAATGATCTAGACTCCAATCTGACCCTCCCTCAGATTAAAACAAGGAGGCTGGATTTGAACCCCTCTATACAAAGCAGTTGGGTCTTGGTTTGGAGGCAAAACCCAAAGAGGCTTGTTTTCTGGGCCTAGTCTGGAGTGGAGCTACAGTGCAGCTGTCTCCTCATACGGTGGATCATGGCTCTCCTGCCTTTCCAAAATACATTGCCCTAAAGAATTCAACAGGCCCCAATATTTTTATTTGTACCCCGAGCTCCGACATTTTCAAGGCGCTGGGAGCTGGAAATCAAGCCACACTGGCAAAGCGCAGAATTAAAGAGTTCAGAGCAACTATGAATGGTGGGAGATCTGCCAGAGAGTAGATATGGCTCCCAAGGGAAATGGCTCTAATCTCATCTCCTCAGACATTTCAAATTAGATTGAAAAGCACAGAAAATTATACTGTCGGGATCAGGCCTATGCTGGCCTGGAGTTGAACTGAATAAACTAGCAGATCTTGTCTGTCTCGACTGAATATCCAGCTTCTAAGACCTGTTATTATCTACTTTGAGCCTCTGTGCTCTTTTTATGCACCTAGTGCGTCAGAGAGAGCAGTCAGTCACCTATTAGTCAGCTAAAAGTTTCACATCTCCCTTAACTGCCAGGCTTTCAGAGTATTAAATTAGAAGTCAAGGGGGCATTAGCAAATGAGCCACCAAATTGTCGGCCAGGTTTAAGAAATCGCTGTGCCCTTTTAATCTCTTAAAAGCCATCAGCTACCCAATTCTCCCTGGAAATGTGTTCATATGCCAGGCATTTCAGTCTCTCGCTCTCATTTTCAAATGATTCAGCAATGGCAGGTTGAGTCAGAAAAGAAGCAAAAGTCACAGACCAACTTCCAGCTCTGGTGTCAGCAGGGGCAGCTCTAGGAATTTGGCTGCCCCAAGCACGGCGGCACGCCGCCGGCGGCGGCGGCCGCCGTCCCCGGGGCCCGGGTGACCTCTTGACTCTTGCAGACGGAGGGTCGGAGGTCCCGCGGCTCCCGCGGGTGGCAGAGCCTGCCTGAGCATGCCTGAGCAGGGCTGGCTGGAGAGCCAGACCCCAGACCTCCTGCCTGCGGGAGCCACAGAGGTCTCCTGCCCTCTCCTGCCCTCCTGGCAAAAAAATGCGCTTCGCGCGGGCTTGGCGCGGCCCTGGGTGTCAGGAGCTCCTCACTGGCTCTAATGGAGCTTTTTGCACTTCAGATCAGCAGCGCACATAATAACTGAAAATAATTCCTCTAGTCTCCAGGGGCTCGGCTACCAGTCAGCCGTCGGGACAATATACACCCATCGCACAATAACCAGCCACTGAATATTTTGCTGCTCCCGTAACCATTTTTTCCATGGCATGCACAGAGGAGCCTGCCTAGATCCTGCTGAATTGGGGGATAATATATTCAATGCATCTTAATTAGGGCTGTCAAGTGATTAAACAAATTAATCGCGATTAAGCGCACTGTTAAACAAGAACACAATGCCATGTATTTAAATATTTTTGGATGTTTTCTACATTTTCAAATATATTAATGTCAGTGACCACACAGCATACAAAGGGAGCAGCCACCCAACGCGCAGGCCAGCAGAGACTCAGGGCGGGTAGCCCTCCCCCACCCCCCACCTCTGTCTTTCTGAACACAAGCTCTTTGGGGCAAAGCCTGTCTTTCTGGAGGGCTCAGACAGGGCCGAGCATGATGTAAATAAATGGCAACGAATCATAAGTCGTTCCAATGACAGTGCAGGGGCTGGACCTTGCTCTGTGACTATACAGCACCTAGCACAGTGAGACCCTGCTCTCTAGGCAGTACTGCAATAATACATTCATCTTAGTAATGGCGGTTCGGGCGGACTCCACACGAAAGCCCGAGGAAGGCCTGGAAGTCTGCGTGACCCTTCTCTAGCACAAGCCCTGTCAGCAGAGATGCTGGGTAAACAGTGAAAATAATTGGAAGCCACAAATATTCATTTGCATTTTTAAAATGATCAAACCCCTTCCACTGCAGCTCAGGAAGCAACACCTGAAAGTGTATAGCAGGCTTCTAAAGGGAGAGCATCTGTCTTTGGTACTTTGATCTCCCCCATTACTGCTGTGTGGAGCATTTCATTTTAATGTGTTTATCCCCACTGGGAGATAGAGAAGTGCTATTGTCCCCATTGCAGAGGGGAAACTGAGGCAGAGAGCCTAAGGGACAGGAAGCCTGTGAAAGAGCCAGGAATTGAACCTGGGTCTACCACGTCCTCACCAGAACCACTGGCCCATCCTCCTTCATGCGATAAGCCAGTGTGATAGATGATCAGAACCAAAGCACAGCCAGGTACACATTTGAATGAATACTCATGAACATTTACCCTCCCCCCATCATTTGCCCAGCCCTTAAAAATTATTTGGGGCAACTGGTGTAAACGGATGTCACTGGCATGCTATCCCCGTTTACACCAGCTGAAGAGCCAGCTGGGGTAGCTCTTAAAGAAACAGACTCCACATTAATCACCGCGCAGCCTGTGAAGTGCCTCAGCACGACAGCCTCTCAGAGGGGATTTTCCCCAGGGACGTCAGACCAGCTGGTGGATTCTTCATCTTAGGACGGATCATTAATCTCATTTGAATGAACACCAGTGTACCGGGTGGGGCGGGGGGAGACGACACACCAATAGAGAGCAAGGAATCTCTGTAGGCTGGACCGAATTCATTCTTACCAGGCAGCAGGAGCATTCCTCGGCTGTGCCAATGTCGCTGCATGGCTTGTTCTGCGTACACTTCTCCGATGGCTGGTCTTGGTACTGTGTGGGAAGTGGTTACCACAACACCTGCGGGTCTTACTTCACTAGCCCCTGCCATAGACTGCCTGCCTGCCCTTAAGTCTCTGATTTTATACCCTGGAGAGGGTTCCCTGCCTACTTTGCTCTTAAAGGGATCGTGCCATCACATTAGAAAGGCAAACAGATCAATCATTTTGCTCTTCAAAGATTTGGGTAGCAAACGACCTCCCCCATGCTGCAGGGACTTTCCTTTAAATAGAAACGCCCCTAGACTCCCTTTCAGAGGTGACACCACTCCACCCACCATCTCAGGGTGACACGAGGAGCTCTGGCATATCCCAAGCAGAGGCAGTCCGAAGAAGTTGCTCATCACCTAGGGTGAGGTGACGCTTTCAAGTGTGATATCTCAGTTGGAAAACTGGGGGCGAACCAGCCTGGATCCAATGTGGCTGGCTGACAAGTGGAACTGGTTAAAAAATGTACCTTCTTTCATTTTCAAAGCATGGAATTTTTCCACCAGCTTTTTTGGCTGGATTGAGATGGTTCTGAAGGCATCCTACAAACCTTATCATAAAAGCTCAGGAGGAACCGTAAGAGAGGGACAAGAATGATGTGCTTGTTGTGGTTCAGGTTGTCAGTTAGGACCCAGGCGCTCTGGGGTCACTTCCTATCTTGGCCACAGCTTGGGAAGTCACTTTGTCTGTCTGATCCTTCAGTTCCCCAGTGGGACATTGGGGGATACTAGTTCTTTTCTCCCACCCCTTGTCTATTTAGCTAGTAAAATCTCTGGCCCAGGAGCTGGCCCTTCCTATGCGTCCGAATGAGGGGGCCGTAACATCAGCTGCACCTTCTAGGTGATGTTACAATGCAAATAATAATACCGAGATGGGTGGGATCGGAACAGGTGCTACCACGTGGCTGTTGTCCTGAAAGAGGGATGAATCATGATTGCTATTGATCAAGACCACAACTTGTATGCAGCTGCACTAGCAATCTGAATGGACACGCTCAGATTAAACGATCACATTGTTTCAAACATGTGTCCTCGCTTAGGGACCAAATCCAGAAGGGTTTACTCAGGTAAAACTCCATTTGGAGTAAGGAGCGAAGGGCCCCTTTGGTGGATAGAGTGTTATAAAGCATTTCTCTGGCTGCTTCCCTTCAAGCTAAGGAAGATGGTGACGTCTGAGCGACTAGGGCAGATCAGGTGTGAATGAGACTCTCTGAACAACAACAACAGCCTCCAGGTGTAAGGCCCCACAGGTCTAGGACCCAGACCTACAGAACTACCAGGCAGCTGACACCTCCAGGCTGTCACCCAGTAGCAGCTGTGACCAGTTTGTGCTCCACTTCCTGGACACTGGTCTGGACACAGACCATGGGAAGTTCCACCTCAAGGGTTTGACAGATGGCAACCTTCTGGCTCCTGATTGGCTCTCTGCACTATATAAACCCAAGGGGCAATCCAGGAAGTGTCCAGGAAACAGTGTGGAGCTCCTAGAGTTGCCATGACAGTTCCTGCTTCTTGCTCCTGAATTCCTGCCTTGAACTTCGGCTTGATCCAGGCTTCGCTTCCTGACTCGGACCCTGAAACCTAACTTGGACTCAGATCCCTGGAATCGACCCTGGCCTGGAACCTGACTATGAACTCCTCTGCTCCTCCCAGCCTCAGGTTTTCCCCTGCTCTGACCCTTGGCCCTCACTGCCCTTGTCGGGATCCTGACACCCCGGTGCCACATCAGCATGTGCTGCAGCTCTGGGATGGGAGCTGGCCATGACGAGAATCAAAATAACGAAGCGATGGTTTTAATCATGGAAATGTTTCTTCCCCCCCTTGATGTAAAGTCAAAATGGAATCAAGCCCACTGCCTTTGGGACCAGGCTGTATGATGAGGTCCTGAGCCATGGGCAGGAAATATTGCATGGTGGTTTTGGTAAGGGTAGGAGACAATATTTTCAAAACGTGGTATCTAAAGTGAAGCCAGAATGCTCAGTGTCACAGGAGTGTGCTCTGTCTCCATAGGTACCTAAGTCATTAATAGTCATGGTGGCAGTCGAGGGCACTCAAGAATGTTTCATCATTCCTGGAGTTTGTAGGGCACACTGCAAATGACCTCCTCTCTCCAGCTCTTTACCTCTGATCTTAACACTCAGCAGCACCTTGCAAGACTACAAACCAAAGTTCCCAGACCATGATTCGGTCCAGGTTAGATCTCAAGAAAAGATCTTGGACAATGGAGAAATGAAACACCTTCCATTGGACCAAAGAGCGTAGGATACATCTGCTTTCATAAGAAAACATAAGAACATAAGAAAGGCCGTACCGGGTCAGACCAAAGGTCCATCTAGCCCAGTATCTGTCTACCGACAGTGGCCAATGCCAGGTGCCCCTGAGGGAGTGAACCTAACAGGCAATGATCAAGTGATCTCTCTCCTGCCATCCATCTCCATCCTCTGACGAACAGAGGCTAGGGACACCATTCTTACCCATCCTGGCTAATAGCCATTTATGGACTTAGCCACCATGAATTTATCCAGTCCCCTTTTAAACATTGTTATAGTCCTAGCCTTCACAACCTCCTCAGGTAAGGAGTTCCACAAGTTGACTGTGCGCTGCGTGAAGAAGAACTTCCTTTTATTTGTTTTAAACCTGCTGCCTATTAATTTCATTTGGTGACCCCTAGTTCTTGTATTATGGGAATAAGTAAATAACTTTTCCTTATCCACTTTCTCAACATCACTCATGATTTTATATACCTCTATCATGTCCCCCCTTAGTCTCCTCTTTTCCAAACTGAAGAGTCCTAGCCTCTTTAATCTTTCCTCATATGGGACCCTCTCTAAACCCCTAATCATTTTAGTTGCTCTTTTCTGAACCTTTTCTAGTGCTAGAATATCTTTTTGAGGTGAGGAGACCACATCTGTACACAGTATTCGAGATGTGGGCGTACCATGGATTTATATAAGGGCAATAATATATTCTCAGTCTTATTCTCTATCCCCTTTTAATGATTCCTAACATCCTGTTTGCTTTTTGACCACCTCTGCACACTGCGTGGACATCTTCAGAGAACTATCCACGATAACTCCAAGATCTTTTCCTGACTCGTTGTAGCTAAATTAGCCCCATCATGTTGTATGTATAGTTGGGGTTATTTTTTCCAATGTGCATTACTTTACATTTATCCACATTAAATTTCATTTGCCATTTTGTTGCCCAATCACTTAGTTTTGTGAGATCTTTTTGAAGTTCTTCACAATCTGCTTTGGTCTTAACTATCTTGAGTAGTTTAGTATCATCTGCAAACTTTGCCACCTCACTGTTTACCCCTTTCTCCAGATCATTTATGAATAAATTGAATAGGATTGGTCCTAGGACTGACCCTTGGGGAACACCACTAGTTACCCCTCTCCATTCTGAGAATTTACCATTAATTCCTACCCTTTGTTCCCTGTCCTTTAACCAGTTCTCAGTCCATGAAAGGACCTTTCCTTTTATCCCATGACAGCTTAATTTACGTAAGAGCCTTTGGTGAGGACCTTGTCAAAGGCTTTCTGGAAATCTAAGTACACTATGTCCACGGATCCCCTTGTCCACATGTTTGTTGACCCTTCAAAGAACTCTAATAGATTAGTAAGACACGATTTCCCTTTACAGAAACCATGTTGACTATTGCTCAAGAGTTTATGTTTTTCTATGTGTCTGACAATTTTATTCTTTACTATTGTTTCAACTAATTTGCCCGGTACCGACGTTAGACTTACCGGTCTGTAATTGCCGGGATCACTCCTAGAGCCCTTTTTAAATATTGGCGTTACATTAGCTAACTTCCAGTCATCGGGTACCGAAGCCGATTTAAAGGACAGGTTACAAACCTTAGTTAATAGTTCCGCAACTTCACATTTGAGTTCTTTCAGAACTCTTGGGTGAATGCCATCTGGTCCCGGTGACTTGTTAATGTTGAGTTTATCAATTAATTCCAAAACCTCCTCTAGTGACACTTCAATCTGTGACAGTTCCTCAGATTTGTCACCTACAAAAGCCAGCTCAGGTTTGGGAATCTCCCTAACATCCTCAGCCGTGAAGACTGAAGCAAAGAATCCATTTAGTTTCTCCGCAATGACTTTATCGTCTTTAAGCACTCCTTTTGAATTTTGATCATCAAGGGGCCCCACTGGTTGTTTAGCAGGCTTCCTGCTTCTGATGTACTTAAAAAACATTTTGTTATTACCTTTGGAGTTTTTGGCTAGCCGTTCTTCAAACTCCTCTTTGGCTTTTCTTATTACACTCTTGCACTTAAGTTGGCAGTGTTTGTGCTCCTTTCTATTTGCCTCACTAGGATTTGACTTCCACTTTTTAAAGGAAGTCTTTTTATCTCTCACTGCTTCTTTTACATGGTTGTTAAGCCACGGTGGCTCTTTTTTAGTTCTTTTACTGTTTTTCTTAATTTGGGGTATACATTGAAGTTGGGCCTCTATTATGGTGTCTTTAAAAAGGGCCCACGCGACTTGCAGGGATTTCACTTTAGTCACTGTACCTTTTAACTTTTGTCTAACTAACCCCCTCATTTTTGTATAGTTCCCCCTTTTGAAATTAAAGGCCACAGTGTTGGGCAGTTGAGATGTTCTTCCCACCACAGGGATGTTGAATGCTATTGTATTATGGTCACTATTTCCAAGCGGTCCTGCTATAGTTACCTCTTGGACCAGCTCCTGCGCTCCACTCAGGATTAAATCTAGAGTCGCCTCTCCCCTTGTGGGTTCCCGTACCAGCTGCTCCATGAAGCAGTCATTTAAAGTATCGAGAAATTTTATCTCTGCATTTCGTCCTGAAGTGAAATGTTCCCAGTCAATATGGGGATAATTGAAATCCCCCACTATTATTGGGTTCTTAATTTTGATAGCCTCTCTAATTTCCCTTAGCATTTCATCATCACTATTACTGTCCTGGTCAGGTGGTCGATAATAGATCCCTACTGTTATATTTTTACTAGAGCATGAAATTTCTATCCATAGAGACTCTATGGAACCTGTGGATTTGCTTAAGATTTTTACTTCATTTGAATCTACACTTTCTTTAACATATAGTGCCACTCCTCCCCCTGCACGGCCTGTTCTGTCCTTCCGATATATTTTGTACCCCGGAAGCCAAAAGAGTTTTTTCTTTGGGCATTGGGTGTTTACACAAATACCACAGACCAAGAATTTTGAAGCGAGAGAAAATCAGTGAGATTTGCTGGATGTTTTTGGAAATTAGGTCACTTACTGAAGTGCCTAATAAGGATTTAGGCTCCTCTCGTTGAAGATCTTGACCAACGGTGTTAACCCCCAGGTCTGACTAAATTCCAATCTGGGTAAAAACTAAACACTGCTGCCCTACAATTCACTCTGCAATTTCCGTTGAATTCCCTCGGCTTCTTTTCATCACGGCCTCCATTGTTGGGCAACATTGCTGTATCTCATTAAACAGCTGCTGCGTTCCTCCCCCGAGACAGCTGCATTTCAGCAATGGATTATTATTATTAATATTTATTTATATGAAGTGGATCTCTACTCTAGATAGCCCATCTCTCTCCAACAGAGGTGTAGTGAGACTTAATGTCTCGAAAGCACTTAGAGCTCCCTAGATGAAAAGCACCATACAATAGCAAAGTGTTATTTGTAATGAATAATAAATACTGGGGTTTCATGAACCAAATATACAAATTCCTTATTTATTTCTATTCTCTTGGCTTTCAGTACATACCAGCACAAGGGAATAATGCCTAAGCAACAGCTCTTCTGCACAATCAGGTTAAATGGAATAGATATATTTACTTATTTTAATATTTCTATTTTATTTTCCCCCATGGATAGAGACTCACCTGGAGAAACTTGAAGCTGCGCTAATGTGTCTAAAGGCAGCCTCCATTTGGAGAAGAGAGGGTGAAATAGCTGTGCGCTGAAGGGCCTGGCAGGGCACCGGAAGATGCTCCATAACTTCAATGCTGTTCTTCTCTCTCCTCGCCTGCTTTTATAAGTAAAATCTCTCCAGAAAGTTTCCTTGGGCAACTTAAAAAAATCCCTTTGAATTAAGCAGGTTGGCATTTTGCACATATTGTAAATGGAGCTTTCTTAGAGAGCTCATTTCACAGCTCCTTCCTGCCTAGGAAGGTGAGATTTCCTCCCATCCAAAATCCTTTAGTTGTGCCTGGCGAAGAATTTCCGCAGCTAGGCAAGTTTTCAACCCTTAAATCTCTCTAGTCTTTCCCAGCTCTCTCCCCCACCCCTCCCCAGATGCCTATGTTGAGCTCAGCACAGAAGGAGCTTAGCAGAAAGGAGATCCTGCCCTCCCAAGCAATGCATTCGCATGTACACACCCCCCACACGAATACTCACAACTAGAGTCTATTCACACACATTCATCTACACGCATGCACACACCCTCACCCCGTTGTTAATCTGCATGCTCACCCCCACAAATATCACATGCCACATTCACATATGTAGGTAGCTGTGGATTTTCTCAAGGTCCATAAAGCTTTGAATCCCATTAAGAGATTAGACTCCATGGCATCCTGTGGCAATAAGGCCCACAGGTTAATTATGGGCTTGGTTACACTTGTGAGTTAGTGCGCAATAAAGGAGCCCCGTGCGCACTAGCTCACTCCCTGTCCGCACTGGCAAGGCACGTAGAGCGCTCTGACTCTGCAGCTAGAGCGCTCCTGGTACTCCGCCTCAGCGAGAAGAATAATGTTTGCTGCGCCCCAGCTGGAGCGCCACAGCGCCAGTGTGAACGGGGTGTTGCATTACTGCGCTCTGATTGGCCTCTGGAAACGTCCCATAATCCCCTTAAGTCAAGTGGCCACTCTTGTCATTGTTTTGAATCACTGCAAGAATGTGGATATGCCCTTTGAAAGTTCCATTTCTGACAGCCGGCTGCTTATCTGCTCTGAGACAAAGCAACCATTAGTGTGGAATGCTGTGTGTGTGAGAGGTGGGGGAGAGATGGGGTCTGCTGCTGTCTGAACTTACAAAACAGCATGCTGACAGGCTCTCAGCCCCCCCAAAACCCCACTCTCTCTCCCCCCACATACACACAACACACTCCCTGTCACACTCCACTCCCTCCCCATTTGAAAAGCACCTTGCAGCCACTTGCATGCTGGAATAGCTGCCCATAATGCACCGCTCCCAATGCCGCTGCAAGTGTCGCAAATGTGGCCACGCCAGTGCGCTTGCAGCGGTCAGTATGGACAGACTGCAGCGCTTTCCCTACTACGCTCTGTGAAGGCGGGTTTAACTCACAGCGCTCTACATCTGCAAGTGTAGCCAGGCCCTATGTGTGGTATAAAATTATTTCCTTTAATCAGAAGGCACAGAGCCCATAGAAACTGTGCTGTATAGAGACACGTTCCATGGGTAAACACACACAGCCACGTATGTATGTCCCCTACAACCTAGTCTTGTGTTCCCTAAAGTATCAATAATAATGCAGTAAGTGCGATTATACAGCACTTTACATCTTCAAAGGGCTACACAAATATTAACTAGCCAAATTTCACATCACCCCAGGGAGGTAAGGAAATTATTGTTTTCATTTGATGTTTGGGGAAACTGAGGCAGGGAGCTGTGCTGTGACTAGAAAGAGGCCACAAGGTGACTCACTGTCAGAGCTGGGATTAGAACTCAGGAATGCATGATGCCTTGTCCCATGCTCAAACCACTAGACTCTATTGCGCCTCAGAAGAGAGCCCCAGTATTTCCAGAGGATGGATAGGATATCACCTTACACCATGCACTGACAACCCCTCAGGAGGACACTGTATGCAGCTCCCTCAGTGGAGTTGTATAGTGTGACTCGGGCAGAATTTGTTCAGTAACATACACACCTAATGTCAACAACAGGAACAAGGCCCAGCCATAACTCCTGCATAGGGCCCAGCAGTTCATGGGTGTTAGCCATGAGCTCACCTGGGGTCTTGAACTTATTTTGCAGATGTCTCCATTGCTCTCATCATCACAGCCCCTCACAGGACTAAAGAAATATTGACAGAAAGCAGAGAAAGGAGACTGAGCTTAGATATTAGGAAAAGCGTTCTAACTATAAAGGTATTTAAGCACTGGAACAGGTTACCTAGGGAGGTTGTGAAATCAGGTTGGACAAACATCAGGCAGGGATGGTCTAGATATACTTAATCCTACCTCACTATGGGGGGATGGACTAGAGAACCTCTTGATATCCCGCCCAGCCCTGTATTTCTATGATTCTATGATTCTCCCGCTCGCAGATCAATTGCTTCCAGCAATTGGGTTCAGTGCTTGAATCCATCTGTACTCGGAGCCTTTGGCACGTGGTTGTTTGGGGAAAATGGTTGTTTAAGCAGGAGCATCAGGTAAGGGTTTCAAAAGCAGGGAGATTCGGACACACCTGATCTCTTATGGAAGTTTGTTCCCGCACAATTGTTAATTACCCATTAGGAAATGCACAAGAACATTGCAGAGCACACAGAAAAAAAGGCATTGATCTAGTGGTAGAGATGCCATCAATCCTCGTGGTGCTATAAAAGATTGACAAAGAACTTGCTGCATGGGAGGAAAAGGATTGAAATGGCAGACTCCTCCAACAGGAGACAAGAGCAATCATCCATATTTTAATGTGCCTCTCTTTTCCAGGCTCCACATTTCACGTACATATAAATAAAAAATAAAATCAGCCTTCACATCACCAAGTCCAACTGGAATCACATGAAAAATCTCCTTGTTTTCTGCAGTGCAAGAAGGATGCACAGATTTACAAATTATTTATTCATAGCCAATCACGGAGGCGGACAGACGGACGTGGACAACTGAAAAGCAGGACAATAAATGCTTCAGAAGAACATAGCAGCAATGTCTCTCCCTCCACCCCAAACCCCAAACAACACGTCTATGCAAACAATGTCACGGCTCACTACAGAGTGCAGCAGCTAGATAATGACCGGTCATTGGGTCAGAAACATACGGGCCCTCAACATGAAGGTACCATTAGAACATAAGAACATAACATAAGAACATAAGAATGGCCCTACTGGGTCAAACCAAGGGTCCATCTAGCCCAGTATCCAGTCTTCTGACAGTGGCCAATGCCAGGTGTCTCAGAGGGAATGAACAGAACAGGGAATCATCAAGTGATCCATCCCCTGTCGCTCATTCCCAGCTAGGGACACCATTGTCTCACTGTTCCCTTGTCCCCTTCCCCCCGCTGTTCGTTGCATTTACCTTTTGTCTAATACCTAGATTGTAAAGTTTACTTTACCTTGGCGCAGGGACCATCTTTGCATTACACACGTGTACAGCTCCGAGGACAATGGGATCCTGATTCTTGGTTAGGGCTTCTAGGCACTACCACAATATGGACAAATAAGAAAAAACGCTCCTATTGACTGACGTCCATGAGAGTTTTACCACGTGCTTCTATGGGATTAGTAGCAGGTCTTAACTGGCTCCCACTCTATTGCCCGGGACACCTTGTATGATGCATTTCACAATGCTGCTCGTGATCCGAAATATGCCCTCCAGTGAGATTATGAATTATTTTGAAAATGGGGCAAACAATCCTAATAACTGTTGATCTGAACAACAAGACACCCCATGAAATACATTTAGGCTACGGGGTGATGTTCCAAGAACACTTGGGAGCCTGGAGTTTGGGCTCCAACCAATTGTAGATGGATATTTTGCCTTGTTAAGTGTATCAACAGAACAGCAACCAAAACTGATGGAAATTCTTAGCCCACACTATCAGATCATATGCGCCAAAGGGGAGTTTGCTGGAGGAGATATTAATACAATCAAGTGGATGTCTGAGCTCTTACCAAGGACATTAACTCCAAAATATATCATATGGCGCTAGGCCTGAGCCTCAAAGCCACATGCAGATTCAAATATTCCCTGAGCTCAGGAGTGTGTGGATCCACCCATCTTTCTGTCATGGGTGCTTTATCTGGCCCCCATCCCTGTAGCAGCTGAGCACCTTTCCATCTTTTGTCCTCACCCCCCCACCACCTTCCATGCTTCAGGAAAGATCTATCGTCCTTACTGTACAGATGGGGAACTGAGTCACAGGCAGGCTATACGACTTGCCCAAGGTCACACAGGAAGTCTGTGGCAGAGCAGGAAATTGAGCCTAGGTCTCCCAAGTGCCACACTAGTTCCCTGATCTCTGGACCATCCCTTGCCATCTGCAATAGCCTGCTATAAGGGCAGTTCTTATTGCAAGACTGTTCTTAGACTGGAGTTATGCTGACCCTGGTGTCAATGTTGGAATTATTCCAGAGCCACCTGCCGTCCAAGTGCTAAGTCAGTGGTCAGACTAAATGAAAGCAGCATAATAGGTCCAGCACGCTAGGCTTTTCTGTATATCCAAAGCTGTTGAAACTCATGTGGCTTCCATTGACTCAATGGCCTCCCTTGGTTCCCTATCAGAGGCCTAAGGATTTGTCTCCGTTTACACTGCTATCAGCGCCCACCCCAAGTATCATGCCCTACCAACCTTCTGATGATGACTGGCTGGGCCTGTCAGTGCCTGACACCCGATAAAGAAAGTTCCATGCTTTGCACCTGCTAATCTGTTTGCTTTGTCTCCTTCTGGGAGCCCTGCTGTAATCTTGCTTAGGTAATTCATTCTCACAGAAGAAGGATCTGTTTTGAATTCTGCATGCAGCTCATTGCTGCAGGGGGAGGAGTAATCTGCCAAGAGTCAGTACGATCTAAATTAAACCGCCATGGAATTGTGCCTTGATGTGGTTGACATCCAGTTCTTCAGTTCACGCCTACCGCTGAATGACGCCCAGCTACTATTGGCTGAAAATACTAGTCCAAACTTTTTGGGACCAGGCCTGTCTCTTATTATTTGTTCTGCAAAGTGCTGGGGTCCATTCATGACAATCAACACATGCCTATTAATAATCCAATGAACAAGAAATGATAGGAAGTGGCTCACTCCAATCTCATCCCTGCTCTTAGAACAACCTCCAAATCAACGTTCACCAAGGTCCTGATTCAACACTCATTGAACTCCACGGGAGTCTTTCCAGTGGCTTCAGAGTGCTTCAAATCAGGCCCCAAATACCTCCCTTCTCTTCTGCCTAACTCTTGAAGTTACATAGGTGCTGACTTCCTCTGAAAATCCCGTGGGGTGAGGGACCCACCTATGCTGCTGCCTGTCCCCTCTAGAGAACAAAGCAATGGCAGGAAAAAAAAATGGGTCTGTTCCCAGGACCGATTGGTTTTCCGAGATAAAAGTACACTGCGCTCACCTTAACCCTTCGAAGGCTGGCGTTCCCCAGCCCAGGCCAACCAAACCAATACCCAGGAGAATACAGGTGGAGGGACGGCAGATCCCCCGGGGGTTAGCACAGACTAGGTAGGTACTCAGCAGTAGCTCTGAGGGGGCCGTTCTCCTGAGGAGGCATGTGGGACACATGTGCATTCCTCCCCATGATCGCAGTGTGGGCTGTACATGGAACCATTACATGGCACCTGTAACTCACATGCAGCAGTTAAAGTAAATTTCACCAGTAGGGGGTGCTCTCTTCCCCTTTGCTCTCCCTCCCCTTCCCTCCTTACTCTGACTCCTGCTCATAAAAAGCCTGAGCCATTGAAGTGCGTGGAGGGGGCCTTCCATTGAGCACAATGGGCTTTGGATGAGGCTCTATGGGCACCTGTTGGAAACAGCTTCCCTGATGTCTGCCAGCTTGCGAAATGCAACGTAGGCAGCCCTCTTGGAATCCCACTGCTGCAACACGTGCTGCCCCCTACTGGTGGGTGCTGTGCACAATATTGGGGGACCGGATGCCCCATCTTCTGGAAGAGCCAGTCTGCAGCGCTAATAACTGGCTGCACGGTACATTTATTGTCACTTTGGTTTTGCTGGCTTGCTGTTCTGAGCGGGACCATGTCCCAGGGGGACCAATGGCACAGTTTCCTTTGCCTAGGTGTACAAAGAGAAATGGATTCAGCTCCCACCTGTGACCTGAAAATCCTCTCAGCTGAATTAACAGCACTGAACGGCACCCATATCTTAGTGGCTATTGGGGATTGGCATGACTGCACGATAAAACAGCAGGAAAGCCACCAGTAATTGATGCAACCGGGGGAGGGCAAAGGAGGGTGGACATTGCAGCTGGGTTGCTAGCCATGTAACAGGCCAAAAATGAGGCTCTGCAGGGAGAGCCAGAAATAATCTGAGGATGGAATGGTCTCACATGCAGCAATTGAAGCTGGCTTTGCGGGCCCAGCATGGGAGATGAAGCCCTCAATCATCTATTTGGGTTCTTCCCTAACCCTCTTTGGAGAAATATGACATGTTTCAAAATAAGATCCCGGAGAAGAGAAACCAGATTGAGGAGGCAGGAGAATGTAACAATGAACTTAAGGAGAAACAGAGGAAATAAAAAGGAAGGGGTGCGGAGGTGGTGTTGGAAAAGCTCTGGTCTCTGTGACAGTCCCATAAATGCGCGGATGTCATCATGCCGGATTTGCCATCATGCCGGATTTGCTCCTCAGTGAAAACTACAACAGCAAATGCTCCTCCAAGGCCACTGACCCTAAAGCCCCACGTCCATGCCTGAGTGCTGGCCTAGATGACCTGCAAGGTCCCTTCTATCCCTACGTGTCTATGATACTATAGTGTAGGAACAGGATAGTGGCCCTGTAAGTAATTTTTGAACCCTCGCTGTCTTCTATATTTCTGTAGCTACCAGACCTCTGCTGCACCGTATGTGGCTAGGCCTGACATGCTATATGCATTGGATCACTAGATGATTCCCTGTTCTGTTCATTCCCTCAGAAGTACCTGGCATTCGTCACTGTCAGAAGACAGAATACTGGGCTAGATGGACCATTGGTCTGACCTAGTCTGGCCATTCTTATGTTCAGCAGAGCTGGTTGTGAATTTTTCAGGGAACTTTTTTTTCCCATAGGAAAATACAGATGCATCAAAACTGAAAATATTCATGAGCAACGGTCAGTTTTGACAAATTTTTCAGCTACATTTTTTTTAAATTAGGTTTTGAAATTGTCGCAGCTTTTCATTTTGATGTTTCCTAAAGGAAACGATTCCAGTTTTCCCATTTAAAATGACTTTTTGTATAAAATTTTAAGCTAATTATAATTATTTTAAAAGTAATAAAAATGGTCACAATCTAAATGAAATGTTTTGATTGACCCAACCAATTTTTGGGAGGATGGGGGGGGGGGGGAGGGATTTTCAGTTTGTGAAAATTATTGAGATTTTGACTTTTCCTCCCATTTCAGGACATAATTATTTTTTGAAAACTTGAAAATTTTCATGGGAAAACCCATTTCCTGACTCACTCTAACGTGGTAAACGCAGTTATTTGGCCTGTGTCGTTCCTTCATATTAGGTATGTTGTGTAAAGAGCAAAAGACAAGACACGTCACTATCCCCCATTGAGAAAGGAGGTCTTAAAAAACCTCCGAGCTTCCATCAAAATGTTTCCCTTCGGAGGGAGATTTGGCAAGCTCAAAATCCCATGGAACCTGGAGATTAACGCAGTGTTGTCAACTCTCAAGATAGTAATATCTGTCTCATACTATTTGATGTTTTTCTGAAAGCCCCAGCTCCTGGAATCATGTGAATATGTGAGAATCTCAGCTTACTTTTTAAAAAAAGTCTCTCTCTTTCTCTTGGTAATGGCAAAACAACTTGAAAACATGTCCCACAAAGGCTTAAAGCCTAGAAGATGATTAAACAGAATCCAGCATTAATTATTTGTTAAAATAATCTCATGCTGTCTGAGCCACTCTTGTGATTTTGGGCAGGCGTGACTCCTGATTTTTGAACATTTCGGGTTGGCGATACTGTCAATGGGCAAAAGGAGCTACAACCCCCACCTCTAAACCATCCTGTAGCCCCTCCATCTCTAGAGTACGGCTCTGTCTACCTCTGCTGCACTGTGCTCTGCTCACCTCCAAGAAGAGTAGACTGCAAG
This sequence comes from Mauremys reevesii, assembly GCF_016161935.1. Classification (NCBI taxonomy): domain Eukaryota; kingdom Metazoa; phylum Chordata; order Testudines; family Geoemydidae; genus Mauremys; species Mauremys reevesii. The sequence goes on along the minus strand of NC_052630.1, from coordinate 103,396,111 downwards.
GAGCCCAGATTCCTGCTGCTCAAAGTGGCATTACCTTCCACTGTATTGTGTGTCAGAAGGAAGCAGGCTGCATTCAGCAGCTGCTCCCCAGCTCTGCTTCTCTACCAGCTACAAGGTACGTCCTATCCCCCAATCCAGGAAGCCCTGAGCATCCAGAGTCAGATGGAAACCTTCCATGCACAGCAGCAGGCAACACGGACACCACTTCCTCCCTTCCATAGATTCAGGGTCCTCTCCAGCAAATATCCTCTCCACCTTCCCAATGCCTTACAACACAGGAAACCATGGTGCCCTTATTTAGGGAACTTATTCTCCTCTTGTTGTACACACGCAGCTCATATCAAAGTCAGTGGGATATACAGTCACTTAAAGGGAGGAGACACAGATACTTTTGGTCATCTTTTAGATCAGTTGGCCTGTCTTCTGGCAAGTAGGGGCCTGGAGAAACCACAAGCCAGACAGAGCCCCTGGAATAACCAGTAACCTGGTGATCAGGGCACCTGCCTGGGATGTGGGAAACGTAGTTTCGAGTCCCTGCTCCAAATCAGGGACTTGTACTTGGTTCCCCCACATCCAAGGTGAGGACTATCCTGGTCTCTCCCTCCCCAGAAATTCCATCCTGGACCTGAGAAACCATCTTTAAGAAATTGTCACTGAAACCAATTCACTGAAAAATTCCCCACCAGCTGTAACAATAACGACATTATGGTTATTTTCATTCCCGAATAAATGCTGAATCCAAGTAGCCATGTCCAAGCCAGGCCCCCCAAAGGAGGTTCAGGTGCATCATCTTATCTCACTCCATTTCTATTGCTCAGTGGAACCTCTTTCCACATGACTCCATTTCCTTTTCCATTAGGGCTATGGGCTGTCTCTTCTGATACTCTCCACCCATCGCAAGGCCTGGCTTAACCAATCACCTGCAGCCTCTACCTACTCAGGCACATCTGACCTTCCAAGCGATGTGGCATGTTAGACAGGAGGACTGAGACCCGAATCTGAATTATTCAGGAGGAAAAACAGCTGATGCTATCTGCTGCACTTGAGATCTGCTGGCTGCTAGAGTTAGAGTGGAAGTCAAAAAAGAAAGGAAAGGTTGAGACAGGATAAAAAGTGGAAGTTACATTTTTGTGTTGCAATTTTAATTGCGTTAAAATAAATTTATTCTTCTTCAAACCCCCCAAAGCCGAGTCTCAAAGATCTGTAATTTCCCAGCAACTGGGTGATATCAATATCTAATTACTGCATTGGTCATTTTTATTACATTAAATAACTGCATCGCTTCCAAAAAGAGAGACCTGTAATTTGCCACACTCTGTGGCACTGAATTCTAATCACAACGTTACTTTTTTTTTTTAAGTTGCACTAAAGAAATGAATTCATTCCAAAAGAAGATCTCTAATTTCCCAGTAGCTGGGCCACATCGATTCCTTGTTACAGCGTTATTTCTAATCACATTAAATAAATGCGCCCATTCCAGAAAAAAGCTGGAATTTTCCACCATTGCTTCCAATACCATGTCATCCCTTTCCTTTCTTAACTGGTTTTTAAGATGTCAACGTATCGGTTGGCCACACAAAAGGATTTCGTAGGCTTGCTGCTTCCTAGCGCCTGTATCCATCTGATCATGGCGCGCCTAACTGCAGTGCCCACCTGGCTGCTAATAACCACTCTGACTTGACTTAGGATGTCATAAGGTCTCTAGGTAAGTTCAGCTGAATTGATTCCCCTCCTGCTGTGTATTTTGCTGCTGGCCCATTGCCATCCATTGTGAAGAGTTTGCAGGTCTTGGAGTTCTCATGGACGGGTGTGGACTTTCTGGAGGACACAGGCGAGTTGGTTGGGCTCAGCTGCACGGCGGTGGTGTCCTGCACCGTGTGCTCGCTGGTTTCTATCTCGAAGGCCGTGTTACCGGGTTTGATGAGCCCAATGTTGGAACCTGGCTTGGATTTCCTTGCCCCATGGGCGGGTGGTCTCCGGCTACAGATGCAGCAGGCCCCAAAGAACGTGAAAGCAACCACCAGCAGGATGGGTCCAATGATGATGGGGGGGTTGTTCACAGGGAGGAAGGTCCCAAAAGCGAACGCTCCCACCAGGGTGATGTTGATCCCGGCGAGCATGATGCAAAGTCCACAGGCGCAGCAGAGAGCAGGGGATGGGAGCCCCTGGGGCCTGGTCTTTTTCTGACTAGGTTTCTGGGACAAAGAGGTGCTGCTCTTTTCACTGAACATGTTGATACGAGTCTCCCAGGGGACTTCGCACCTTAGTGAGCACACATGGCATTGGTGAGACGATCGCTGGGCTTCTGCTGCCTTGAATTTCCTGTAGGAGGAGGAAAGGAAGAAAGAGTGTAACTGCTTGCTCATTATGTGAAGGGATTACCCAGGGGCCTTGGGAGAGAGCAAAGGGCATGAGAGGTAGCTGCCTGAGGGAGACTTGAAGCCTGGTGCAAGCTTGCTAAATGAGCCAACCAGAGACACCGAGCATGGGGAGGGAACCACACGCGGCTGGGATTCCATATAAGAGGGATGAAGCTTTTCTTGATGGGGAAGTCAGCTCTGAGCAGGGCAACTGCCAGCTGAACCCCAGAGCGGGTTACCTCCTAAGAGCTGCTAAATTGACCCTGTGGAGGAACCCTCTCATTCACTCAGGCTCTGAGGTCAGAGCCAGGCCCCGGGACAGACTCTTGTGACGTGGAGTTTTGCTTTACAGTTAATTTGTCTGAACGGGGGAGGGGGGATGGAACAGCTTCCATATGAGGAGAAATTAAAAAGACTGGGACTTTTCAGCTTGGAATAGAAATGACTAAGGGGGGGATATGACAGAGGTCAATAAAATCATGACTGGTGTGGAAAAAGTGAATAGAGAAGTGTTATTTACCCCCTTCCCATAACACAAGAACCAGGGGTCACCCAATGAAATGAATAGGCAGCAGGTTTAAAACAAACATAAGGAAATACTTCCTCACACAACACATAGTCAATCTGTGGAACTCATTGCCAGGGGATGCTGTGAAGGCCAAAGATCTAATTGAGTTAAAAAAAAGAAGTAGATCATCTCCTGGGGGACAGGTCCATCAATGGCTATTAGCCAGGATGATCAGGGATGCAACCCCGTGCTCTGGGTGTCCTAAGCCTCTAACTGCCAGAAGCTGGGAGTAGACAACAAGGGACGGATCACTCAATAATTGCCCTGTTCTAGTCATTCCCTCTGAAGCACTTGGCACCAGCCACTGTTGGAAGACAGGACACTGGTCTAGATGTACCATAGGTCTGCCCCAGTATGGCCGTTCTTACCTGAATAAACCCAGACCCAACAGGGGTGCTTATTGGATGAGAAAGCATGTAGTGTCTGATTACAAGGGCCCGGAAGAGGGAGGAGAAAGAGCGGGACAGGGCAGAGGCACCCTGCCCATAAGAGGGTGCCTGGAGGGGGCCAACTCGTTTACAGACCCCTTTACCAGGGCCACAGAGCTTGCATTTCTTACTCTACAGGCACCTCATTGTTCTTCTTCAACTCCCTCCTGGAAACGGTCTCCTGCCGCGATGCTTACAAAAAGCTTGACAATGGCTGGGCATCTGGTTTGCTATGACCTCTGCTCATCATCCTAACCTGGATCTTCTCAATGCCTTCTCACTGTGACCTTCTGGTCCCCTGGTTGTTGTATCCACCTGTTGTCTTTTGTCTTTGACTGACTGATACCATGAGCTTGTCAGGAGAGGGAATGCTCACTTTGTTTCTGTTTGTACAGTACCGAGCATGGGCTCTTTAAGCTCTAGAGCTACACAAGTTTATAATAAAACCTGCCACTTGTCCTTTTGGAACAATTTTTAAATTTCATTTTCACGTCTTTCCCCCTTCCCCCTCCCCCCAAAATTTGGTATTACATTTAATATTTTTTTGCATTATTTCATGACACATAAGTAGTAGTAGTACATAGTATGCCATGTCATATCAAATTATGATATGACAGCAACAAATCGCACCAGCATCTCATAAGATTATTTATCAGGCAGTCACATGGTTTATCACGTGCCTTTCCAACTTACTACATGGCTATCCCCTCCATATACATAGCAGACATATATTAGATATATGATGGGGCAGCCCAGGCTGCTCTAAACACTCTAGATTATTCTAGACCGGCTCTGTCTTCCTGTCTCATCAGCCACAAATTTGACCACTAATAAATTGGCATGAAAGGAACAGCCCACAAATGAAAGGCACGCAGCATTCAAAAGCCAAATCCTGCAGCCAACGCCACTCACACTGAGTAGCACTTAACTCCAAGAGTAGCTCTGCTGTGATCACGGGAACAGCTCACAAAATACGTGTTCTGATTCAAAACTCATCAAAGTCAGTGAATTTAAGCTGACATTTGCGGTTTGGAGATGCCCAGCTTGAGTCACCTACAGCCTGATTTACTGAGGTGCTGAGCACCTGAGAACTCCAGTTGGATGGTTGCTGCAGGTGCTCAGAAAATTTGAAAATCTGGCCCAAAGGGTCAAGTTAAGCACCTAAAAATAAAGACACCCGAAACCAGTGGCTACCTTTGAGAAGGTAGGCCCAGATCCTTAAAGGATTTGAGGTGCCTAAGTCCAACATTTGGGTGCCACTGACATTTTCAACACTGCTGCTCAGCT